>NW_025333530.1:12083750-12705000 GCF_019186645.2 Phyllostomus hastatus
CAATTTGGATGTCTTTCATTTCTTTTTCTTGTATGATTGCTGTGGCTAGGACTTCCAATACTATGTGAATAGAAGTGGTGAAAGTGGACAACTTTGTCTTGTCCCTGATCTTAGTAGGAAAGTTTTTAGTTTTTGCCCATTAAGTATGATGTTGGCTGCAGGTCTTTCATATATGGCCTTTATGATGTTGAGGAATGCTCCCTCTATTCCCACTTTGCTAAGTGTTTTTATCATAAATGGGTGTTCTACCTTATCAAGTGTTTCTTTCACATCTATTGCTATGATCATGTGATTTTTGTCTTTCATTTTGTTTATGTGATATATTACATTTATTGATGTGCAAATATTGTACCATCCTTGCATCACTAGGATGAATCCCACTGATTCATGGTATATGATCTTTTTAATGTATTACTCAATGTGGTTTGCCAATATTTTGTAGAGGATTTTAGCATCTATGTTCATCAGCAATATTGGCCTGAAGTTTTCTTTCTTCGTTGTGTCTTCATCTGATTTTGGGATTAAGATGATGCTGGCTTCATAAAAAGAGTTTGGGAGTCTTCCATCTTTTTGGATTTTTGTAATAGTCTGTGAAGGACAGGGGTTAGCTCTTCATTAAAAGCTTTGTAGAATTCTCCTGTGAAACCATCCAGTCTAGAACTTTTGTGTGTTGGGAGTTTTTTTTATTACTGCTTCAATTTTGTCAGCCATTATTGGTCTGTTGAGGCTTTCTGCTTCTTCCTCATTGAATTGTGGAAGATTATATTTTTCTAGAAATGTGTCTATTTCACTTAGGTTTTCATATTTCTTGGCATATAGGTCTTTATAGTAATTTCTTACAATTCTTTGTATTTCTGTGGTATCATTTGTAAACTCTTCTGTTTCATTTCTGATTGTGTTTATTTGGGTCTTCTCTCTTTTTTTCTTGATGAGTGTGCTTAAAGGCTTGTCCATTTTGTTTATCTTTTCAAAGAACCAGCTCCTGGGTTTATTGATTCTTAGAATTGTGCTTTTAGTCTCTATGTCATTTAATTCTGCTCTGATCTTGGTTATTTCCTTCCTTCTACTTGCTCTAGGCTGTCTTTGTTGTTGTTCCTCAAGTTCTTATAGGTGTAGGGTTAGGTTGTTTATTTAAAATGATTCTCTTTTTAAGGTAGGCCTGTATTGCTATGAACTTATCTCTCAGGACTGCCTTCACTATGTTGCATAAGTTTTGGATTGTTGTAAGTTTATTTTCATTTGTTTCCAGAAACTTTTGGGGGGGTGATAAAGCAAAGAAGTTTTTATTAAAAAACTACTCAATTTTAGAATAACAGCTTTCCACCTGCATTAGTCTCTCTCTCTCTCTCTCTCTATTTTTTTCATCCTCACGCACCTCCCTCTGGTTACTGTCACTTTGTTCCAAAGGAATTGTTAAATATATTTATTGATTATGCTATTACAGTGTTCCCATTTCCCCCCTTTCATTCCCCTGTGACCTGCATACCCCCTCCCACCCACATTCCCCCCTTTAGTTCATGTCCAGGGGTCTCACATATAAGTTCCTTGGCTTCTACATTTTATATACTATTCTTAACTTCCCCCTGTCTATTTTCTACCTACCATTTATGCTACTTATTGTCTGTATCTTTTCTCCCCTCTCTCCTTCTCCCACTCTCCTGCTGCTAACCCTCCATGTGATCTCCATTTCTGTGGTTCTGTTCCTATTCTAGTTGTTTGCTTAGTTTGTTTTTGTTTTTGTTTCTTAGGTTCAGTTGCTGATAGTTGTGAGTTTGTTTTCATTTTACTGTTCATATTTTTTATCTTCCTTTTCTTAGATAAGTCTCTTTAACATTTCGTATAATAATGGCTTGGTGATGGTTAACTCCTTTAACTGGACCTTATCTGGGAAGCACTTTATCTGCCCTTCCATTCTAAGTGATAGCTTTGCTGGATAGAGTAATCTTGGATGTAAGTCCTTGCTTTTCATGACTGAATACTTCTTTCCATCCCCTTCTTGTCTGCAAAGTTTCTTTTGAGAAATCAGCTGACAGTCTTATGGGAACTCCTTTGTAGGTAACTATCTTCTTTACTCTTGCTGCTTTTAAGATTCTCTCCTTATCTTTCATCTTGGATAATGTAATTATGATGTGCCTTTGTGTGTTCCTCCTAGGTTCTAACTTCTTTGGGACTCTCTGAGCTTCCTGGACTTCCTGGAAGTCTTATTTTCTATGCCAGATTGGGGAATTTCTCCTTCATTATTTATTCAAATAAGCTTTCAATTTCTTGCTCTTCATTTTCCCCTTCTGGCACCCTTATGATTCAGATGTTGGAACATTTAAAGATGTCCTGGAGATTCCTAAGCCTCTCCTCATTTTTTTTGAATTCTTGTTTCTTCATTCTGTTCTGGTTGAATGTTTCTTTCTTCTTTGTGTTCCACACAATTTATTTGAGTCCCGATTTTCTTCCCACCACTGTTGATTCCCTCTACATTTTCCTTTATTTCAGTTAGCATAGCCTTCATTTTTTCCCTCTAATTTGCAACCATATTCAACCAATTCTGTGAGCATCCTGATTACCAGGATTTTGAACTGTGCATCTGATAGGTTGGCTATCTCTTCATCGCTTTGTTGTATTTTTTCTGGAACTTTGATCTGTTCATTCATTCAGGCCATTATTTTTTTTGTTGTTTCAGCGTACCTGTTACATATAAGGGGCAGAGCCTTAGGTGTTCACCAGGGCATGGCAACCCACAAGGCAGTGTTGTTGCATTGTGATGCTGTATGTGGGGGAGGGGTCTGAAAGGGAACAGTGGTGCTTGCCCTCCTCTCTGCCAGTTTTCAGTCACTTCCCCTGCTATCTACAATCAAATTGGGCCCTTTTGGTGCTGATTCCCAGGTGGGTGGGTTTGTGTACATTCTGGGACCCTGTGAGTCTCTCCAATGAACTCACTCATGAGGCTGAGAGTTTCTCCTGCTGCCACCTCAATCCCCACAGGTGTTTTCAATCAGAGGTTTGAGGCTTTATTTCCCTACACTGAAACTCTGGGTTGTGTGGTCCGTCTCACTCCCCAGTTGTTCCTTCTAGTTTATCTGCTTGCAGATGTGGGACTGCCCAGTCTGCAATCCACTGCCTCACTGGGTCCACCAGCCACTGCCTTGTCCACCAGCTGCAGCCTTGATTGTCCCAGTCCTCCAGCCACCACCTTGTCTTGAGTCCTCTCTGCCTGGCTGCCTGTCTCTGCCCCTCCTACTAGTCTGGATGAATATTTCTTCTGTAACTCCTTGGTTATCAGACTTTCATACAGTTCAGTTTTCTGTCAGTTCTGGTTGTTTTTTATTTTTAAATTTGCTGTTGTCCTTCTTTTGGTTGTGTGAGGAGGCACAGTGTGTCTTTTTTCTAGAAACTTTTTGATTTCTTCCTTGACTCCTTTTTTGACCCATTTATTGTTTAATAGTATGCTATTCAATCTCCATGAGTTTGAGTGTTTGGGGTTTTTTTCCTTGAAGTTGGTTTCTAATTTCAGTCCCTTGTGGTTAGAGAAAATGCTTGATATGATTTCAATTTTCTTGAATTTGTTGAAGCTTGTTTTGTGTCCTATCATGTGGTCTATCTTTGAAAATGTTCCATGTGCATGTTAAAAAAAATGTATTTTGCTTCTTTGTGATGAAAGCCTCTATATATATCAGTTAAGTCCATTTTATCTAGGACATTGTTCAATGTCACAATATCTTTGTTGATATTTTGTTTGGAAGATCTATCCATTTTTGACAGTGGGGTGTTAAAATCCCCTGCTATAATAATGTTGCTATCTATATCTTTCTTGAAGTTTTCCAAGATTTTCCTTATATATTTGGGTGCTCCTATGTTGGGTGCATATATGTTTATAATGTTTATGTCTTCCTGATGGATTCTTCCCCTGAGTATTATGAAGTGTCCTGGGTCTCTTTTTATGACCCCTTTTTTGAAGTCTATTTTGTCTGATATGAGTATTGCTATCCAGCTTTTCTTTCCTGTCCATTTGCTTGGAATTTTTTTTCTAACCCTTCACTTTCAGTCTGCGTATTTCTTTTGTTCTGAGGTGGGTCTCTTGTAAGCAGCATATGTGCAGGTAATGTTTTCTTATCCATCCAGGTACTCTATGTCTTTTGGTTGGAGCATTTAGTTCATTAACATTTAAGGTTATTATCGATAGGTACTTGTTCATTTTCCCCCTTTGTACCTGTGTTCCTCTCTCTTTCACTCCTTTCCTTTCTCTTCTTATAATAGTCCCTTTAGTAAATCTTGTAGGGCTGGTTTGGTGCAGACATATTCTTTCAGCCTTCTTTTGTCTGGGAAAATCCTTATTTTGCCTTTCATTTTAATTGAGAGCCTTGCTGGGTAGAGTAATCTTGGTTGCAGGCCTTTGCTTTTCATTACTTGGTATATCTCTTGCCATTCCCTCCTGTATTAGAGTGTTTCTGTTGAGAAATAAGCTGCAATCCTTATTGGAGCCCCTTTGTATGTTACTTCTTGTTTCTCCCTTGCTGCTTTTAAGATTCTCCCTTTGTCTTTAATACTTGGCATTTTAATTATGATATGTCTTGGAGTTGGCCTCTTTGAGTTTATCTTGATTAGGACTCTCTGTGCTTCCTGAACTTACATATTTTTTTACCCTCTCCAGGTTCAGAAAGTTTTCTGTCATTATGTTTTCAACAGGGTTTCTATCCCTTGTTCCTTTTCTTCTTCTTCTGGTATTCCTATAATTCAAATGTTGTAGAACTTCATGTTGTCTTGGAGTTCCCTTAAGCTATATATTTTTCATATTTTTTTTCATCTTTTTTCATGCAGCTGTTCTACCTGGGTGTTTCTTTCTACCTTGTCTTCCAGCTCACTAATTTGGTCCTCTGCTTCGTCCACCCTGTTTGTAATTTCTTCTAGTGTGTTTTTTTTTATTTTTGAGATATATTGTTCATTTTTTCCTGGTTTTTGTTTAGAGTTTTTATTTCCTTTTTCATACTGTTATAATTCTCACTCAGTTCCTTGTAGTTGTCTGTAAGTTCCTCTAGCATCTTTATAACCATTATTGTGAATTCTGATAGTTTGCTTACCTCCATTTCATTTAGCTCTTTTAGTGGGGAGTCTTCCATTCCTTTTTATTGCATATTCTTTTTTTGTTTCCCCATTTAGGTGACTCTTTTTGTTTTTGTTTTTTTTCTGCACTTCCTGATGTTTCATTTTGCTAGCTGTCTTTGTAGGGCAAACTTCTATGGTAAGAACTCTATAGGATTCAGTGGTGTGATCTCTTTTATCTCCTTGTGTTGATGCTCTAGGTTTGCCTTTTCTTCTGTTTGCATGGGATCTCTTGTTTGCACTTGGGTTTTTACCTTTTTGTGGTTCCTTTAGTGGGTATACTGATGTTCACAGCTCCCACTTATTCTTGTATATGATCAGTTGCAGGGGGTAAGCAAAATGGATTATGATAGTGGGAGAGTATTCTATGAGGTTTAAAGTACCAGCAAGTAGAGAAGAGATACAAGATTCTTTGGATATGTATAGCGTTAACTGTGATATTTCACCCAATTAGCCACTTTTTATAAAAGGTGAAAGAGATTAGATTCTTGTTAGAGGGGAGGAAGATTGTAGGCTGAATCCAGAAAACAAAGCACTTGTGCAAGGTTAGATGATGAGATATGTGAGAGTAAGGATAGAAAGTAACCATAGTGACAGTGACCAGAGGGGAGAAGGGAGGGAATTTCAGGGGAAAAGGGGAAGGGTTTACAGGAACAAATATAAAGGATACATGGACAAAAACTAGGGAGAGTTAGAAATGAGAGGGAGGTGGGGAGGGATGGGTGGGTGGGCTGGGATAGGAGTAAAAGACAGAAAACTGTACTTGAATGTTGGGAGCCACCCTGCCTAGTTTCAGAAGCTGTAAAACCACCATGGCTAAGGCTAAGTGAGCCACCTTTGGGCCAGAAGCCACTAAGAAGACAAAAGTTATCTCCCTGGCAGGGGTGCCGCTTCTGCTCCTTTTACTTCACCCTGCCTGTCCCCTAATGCTTGATCGGTTAGCCAATGATGGGTAAGATTCCCCAAGGGGGGAATGACCTAAGACAGGCACAATCACATGGAGGCCTTCAGGGAAGGGCTTGGGGGTCTATAGCAAAAGTGGGTGATGGACCCTCAGCCCTCGGCTTTGACAAGCCTGAGTCCTACTTCTGTCTGCGAGAAATCTCCTAATCTCTTGGCTGCCTTACTTCCCCTGCCTGACTTAAGCCTGAAATAATGAATGGTGCAGCACTGTGCTGGAAAGGGCGGGTTCCCCAGGTGATCAGGCCTGAGAAAGAATATGTAAAATCCTGTGAAACCTGCTTTGTTTAGGATGCTCTCAATTAAATGATAAGGGTTCAAACAAGAAGTGAGTTTATTCCTTAAAGTTTTATACCTCTCTAGCTCTCTGACCCTAACTCAGAATAGGCCCTCAGAGTTCTTTGTTATCTATTGTTTGATCCTTACTGACTGACAATGATTAATGAGCTTTACCTGAATTCTTGTGCAAAACGAACCTAATAAAGCTCTAGGCCCTTCTCCTTTGAGAGACGTCCACCTTTCCTCCCCAAGCAGACCATGTCTTGGTAGACTTATTCTCATTCATGGCAGCCAGAGGGCCCCTGCAGGCAGACCCCCCCGCCCCCCCGCCACAACCCAACCCCCGCACTTGAACAACAATGAAAAAAAAAGTAGGCATAGTGTGAGAGAGAATAGAGTTAACCACAATAATAATAAAGCTCAGGAATAAAGTGAAGTGGGCTAAGATCAAGGAGGGTTGCCCTGTAGCATTTACAATTGTATGGAGCAACAATTATTTACAATAGTGCTGGAACAACAATAATATGACAAGAAATATATGATATACGATTTAGATAACGAAAGTAGAAAGTACATGATTAAGAGTCATGTGTTATTAAAACACGAGTGAAGTGAAAGAAGGAAAATTGCTCTGGCTGGTGTAGCTCAGTGGATTGAGCGCAGGCTGCAAACCAAAGTGTCGCAGGTTCGATTCCCAGTCAGGGTACATGCCTGGGTTGCAGGCCATGACCCCAAGCAACCACACATTGATGTTTCTCTCTCTCTCTCTCTTTCTCCCTCCCTTCCCTCTCTAAAAATAAATAAATAAAATATTTAAAAAAATAAAAATAAAATACAATAAAGAGAGAATGAGGAAAACCAGTCAAACAATGCAATTAAAGAAATAAAATGAAGAAAATTAAACAGGGAGAAGAGAAATAAAAAAATACTAATAAAATAAAAGAAGTAATAATGAAAAAATAATAATATAAACAATAAAATTCCCGTTCTATGGGATAGCAAAGTGAAATTCATCTCAGTTTCTCAGTTTTGGGGTTAGCCTTGTGCTCCCCTTTGGATCTGTCTCTGGACCTTTCACAATTCTGAGTCTTATTGTCTCACTTCAGGGAAGAAAAATAGAGAGAGGAAAGAAAAAGAATAAGCCTCAAGCTGACTTTAAACCTGTTGAACTGAGTTCTGCTGGTCTTCCTGGATGCCACAGGAAGAGGCAGGCCAGGCTTTGCTTTTCTCCTTTCCTACAGTTTTTCAAGGATGGGGGCCAGGCCTAGGCCACAATATTCACAATTGCTCGGGCCTCCAGCCCAGGTCCTCCATGAGCTGCTAGGCCTCCGCTGTCCATCTGTGCCAGACCTGAGCCTTTAATTCCCTAGTTGCACAAAAGTCCCTGTGGTGCACCTCCTCCTTGCTCTTTTTGAGCCCACGGTGGCCCGAGTCCACTGTAGGCAAGCAGCGCCCCTCAGCCTCTGGGCAAGCAGAGTCAGTCAAATTAGCCTCCAGGCAAGTGGCACAACTCAGCTTCTGGGCTAGTGGCTCCCAGTTCAGGTGTAGGCCAGAGGGGCGAAACAGCTGCCCAGCAAGCCCCCTGAGTCAAGTGTAGGCACAGGGCTTGAATCCACAGTTGAGCTAGTGGCCTGCCCCAGCCAAGTGTGGGCATGCATGTAGCTCAAATCACCCTTGGGGCGAGCCAGCCTGCTGTGTGAGAGTTCCTTACAAAGGAGCTTCGAGCCTTTTATTTATTTATTTATTTTTTTGAGTAAAAGCCTGTTTAAGTCTACCATTCTTAACAAGCACCCAGCTTTTCACACAGCCCAACTTCTAACAAGTTTGGATTCTATCTGAGTCAGGATCCAACATGGTCCAACTCTTCTCTGTTCTCTAGGTATGGCCCTGCTCCCCAATTTCTCTGGCAATGACCTAGCCGGTGTCCACAGTCCCAGCGGGTATATACTGCCTCTGTGTGTCTCCCACTTCATCTCTATTCTCCCCAGTGACTTTAAGCATCCAGGTCTCTCCTGGTGCTGGGCTGCCCTCCTTGCTCTGGTAGGGGAGGGAGCTGGTGATCTAACTCTCCTCCCAGTATCCTGTGGCAGGCACCTGGCTGGGGGCCACAGCAGCCCAGGTTCTGCGCAGTTCCCAAGGACCTTACCATCCCAGCACAATCTTCTCACTGTCTATTTTTTGATGTCCTCTACAGTTTTTGGCCTCCAAACTTCATATAAGCTGGGATTCCGTTGGTTGTTCACTCTGTTACTCAGAAGATCAGCTATGTGTTTCAGCTGGGCACAGGGAGAACTGGGCTCCACTCCCACCTATCTCACTGCTATCTTCCCTCAAACCCAGTTTTCTTAAGTATTTTGTGTCAAATTGGTATTCTTAAGTGTTTAGTATGATAAAGCCAGTGAAGCCACATAGTTTTGATATTTTCTTTGTGGGAACATTTTTAACTACAAATTCAGCAACTTTTTTTTAATTTAATCTTTATTGCATTTTTTCCATTAGCATTTAGTTCCCTTATACTGCCCTCCACCCTGCAATCACCACAATGTTGTCCATGTCCATGAGTCCCTTTACCTTTTTGCTCAATCCCTCCACCACACTCTCCCCCACACCCACAAGCTGTCATCCTGCTCTCCATCCTGCTCCCCATTTTCCTCGTTACTTCAGTTTGTTCATTAGATTCCACATATGATTGAAATCATATGGTATTTGTCTTTCTCTGACTATATTATTTCACTTAGCATTATTTTTTCCAGGTCCATCCATACTGTTGCAAAGGTTAAAACTTTCTTCTTTTCTTATGGCCTAGTAGCATTCCATTGTGTAAATGTTCCATAGTTGTTTTATCCACTTATCTATTGATGGACACTTCGGTTGCTTCCATATCTTGGCAATTGTAAATAATACTATAATGAACATAGGGGTGCTAATGTTCTTTCAAATTAGTGTTTTGGGTTCCTTAGGATATATTCCCAGGAGTGGGATCCCTGGGTCAAAAGGCAGGTCCATTTTTAATTTTTTGAGGTATCTCCATACTGTTTTCCACAGTGGCTATACCAATCTGCATTCCCACCTACAGTGCAGAAGGGTTCCCCTTTCTCCACATCCTCACCAGCACTTGTTTATTGATTTATTGATGATAGCCATTTTACCAGGTGTGAGGTGATATCTCGCTGTGGTTTTAATTTGCATTTCTCTGATGATTAGAGATGTTGAGCATCTTTCCATATGTCTATTGGCCATACGTGTGTCCTGTTCAGAGAAGAGTCTATTCGGGTCCTTTGCTCATTTTTTAGTTGGGTTGTTTATTTATTTATTTACTTTTGGTGCTGAGTTTTATAAGTTCTTTATAAATTTTGTATAATAACCCCTTATTAGATATGTTGGTGAATGTATTCTATCATTCTGTGGGCTGTATTTTTATTTGGTTGATGAATTCTTATGCTGTGCAAAAAACATTTTAGTTTGATGTAGTCTCATTTGTTTGTTTTTTCTTTTTCCCTTGCCTGGGAAGATATATCTGATAAAATATTGCTATGATCAATGTCCAAGATTTTGCTGCCTGTGTTTTCTTCTATGAGTTTTATGGTTTGGGGTCTAACATTTAAGTCTCTGATCCATTTTGAACTTATTTTTGTGTGTGATATAAGAAGGTGTTCTAATTTCATTGTTCTGCATGCATCTGTCCAATTTTCCCAACATTATCTATTAAATAGATTATCACATTGTATGTGCTTCCTTCCTCTGTCAAACATTAATTGCATATAAAGTTGTGGGTTTATTTCTGGGCTCTCTATTCTGTTCTTGATTGATATACCTGTTTTTAAGATAGTACCATGCTGTTTTTATTACTGTGGTCTTTTGTATAGTTGATATTAGGTAGCATGATTCCTCCAAGGTTGTTCTCCTTTCTCAGGATTTCTGTTGCTATATAGGGCCTTTTGTGGTGCCACATAAATTTTTGAAATATTTATTCTAGTTCAGTGAAATACATTATTGATATCTTGATGGGAATTGGGTTGAATCTATAGATTGCTTTGGGTCATATGGATATTTTAATGATGTTGATTTTTCCTATCATTGAACATGATATGTGCTTCCACTTATTTGTATCTCCTATTTCTTTCTTCAGTGTCTTGTAATTTTCCAAGTACAGTTCTTTTTTATCCTTGGTTAAGTTTATTCCTAGGAATTTTATCCTTTTTGAAGCAATTGTGAATGAGATTGTTTTCTTCCTTTCCCTTTCTATTAGTTCATTATTGGCATATACAAATGAAACTGATTTTTGCATATTAATTTTGTATCCTGTTACTTTGTTGAATTCATTTATCAGTTCTAGTATTTTCTTGATGGAATCTTTGGGGTTCTCTATGTACAGTAGCATGTCATCTGCAAATTATAACAGTTTTACTTCTTTCTTTCCAACTTAGAGGACTTTTATTTCTTCTCCTTGTCTGATTACTGTGGCTAGGATTTTCAGTACTATGTTGAATAAGAGTGGGGAAAGCAGACATCCTTGCCTTGTTCCCCATCTTAAATGGAATGCTTGTAGTTTTTGCTCATTGAGTATGATGCTGTCATTGGGTTTATCATGTATGACCTTTATTATTTTTAGGTATGTTCCCCCTAATCCCACTTTGCTAAGAGTGGTTTTTTTTATCATAAATGGGTGCTGGATTTTATCAATGCTTTTTTCTGCATCTATTGATATGATCATATGGTTTTTATCCTTCATTTTGTTTATGTAGTGTATCACACTTATTGATTTGCAAATGTTGTACAAACTTTGCATTCCTGGAATAAATCCACTTAATCATGGTGTATGAAATTTTTGATGTACTGATATATTTAGTTTGCTAATATTTTGTTGAGGATTTTAGCATCTACATTCATCAGGGACATGGCCTATACTTTTCTTTCTTTATAATGTCTTTATCTGGTTTTGGGATTAGGATAACACTGGCATCTTAAAATGAGTTTGGTAGTGTACCCTCCTTTTGAATTTTATGAAATAGTTTGAGAAGAAAAGGGGTTAGTTTTGGGGGTATTTGGTAAATTCCACTTGTAAAGCCATCTAGTCCATAGCTTTTGTTTTTTGAAAAAAAATTGTTTTGATTACTGCTTCAATTTCATTAGGTGTAATCTGTCTATTCAGATTCTCTGATTCTTCCTGATTTAGTTTTGGAAGATTGTATGGTTCTAGAAATTTATCCATTTCATCTAGGTTGTCCAGTTTGTTGGCATATAGTTGTTCACAGTATTTTCTTGCAATCCTTTGTATTTCTTTGGTGTCTGATACTATTTCTCCACTTTCATTTCTGATTTTTTAAATTTGGGTCCTTTCTCTTTTTTTTCTTGATGAGATTGGCTAAAGGTGTATCAATCTTGTTTATCTTTTGAAAAACCAGTTCTTGGATTCATTGGTCTTTTGTATCTTTTTTTAGACTCTAGTTTGTTTATTTCTGCTCTGATCTTTATTTCTTCCTTCTATTTAGTTTTGGGCTTTGTTGTTCTTTTTCAAGTTCCTTTAAATGTAAAGTTATATTGTTTGTTTGAGCTTTTTCTTGTTTTATACATAGGCCTGTAATGCTATGAATTTCCCTCCTAGGATTGCTTTCCCAATGTCCCAGGTTTTAGATTATTGTGTCCTCATTTTTATTTGTTTCAATGTATCTTCTGATTTCTTCCTTGATCTCATTGTTGATATATTATTTAGTTACCAAGTCTTTGCATGTTTTTCAGTGTTCTTGTGATTGACTGCTAGTTTCACAGCATTGTGGTCAGAGAAGATGCTTGATATGATTTCAGTCTTCTTAAATTTATTAAAACATGTGTCCTAAGATGTATTCTATCCTATAAAATATTCCATGTGCACTCGAAAAGTATGTATATTCTGCTGTTTTGGAATGAAATGTTCTGGAGATATCAATTAAATCAATTTGATCTAGTGTATCATTTAAGTCCTCTGCCTCCTTATTGATTTTCTGTCTGGGAGATCTATCCATTGAAGTCAATGGGGTGTTAAGATACTCAGCTATGGCCCTAGCTGGTGTGGCTCAGTGGACTGAGTGCTGGCCTGCAAAGGAAAGCATTGCTGGTTCTATTCCTAGTCAGGGTACATGCCTGGGTTGTGGGCTGGGTCTCCAGTAGGGGGCACATGAGATGCAACCACACATTGATGTTTCTCTTCTTCCCTTTCTGCCTCCCTTCCCCTCTGTCTAAAAATAAATAAATAAAATATTTTAAAAATAAAATAAAATACTCAACGATGACTGTATTTCTATTGATCTCTCCCTTTATGTTCATCAAGATTTGCTTCACAAGTTTAGGTGCTCTTATTTTGGGTTTTATAACCCAAAATAGCCTCTTGTTGGATTGTTCCCTTTATCATTATGTAGTGTCCTTCTTTGTCTCTTATTATAGCCTTAGTTTTAATGTCTATTTTGTCAGATATAAGTATTGCTACCTCAGCTTTTTTTCCCTTTCCATTTGCATGCAATCTTTTTTTTCTATCCCTTTACTTTTAGTTTGTGTGTATCTTTCAATCTGAGATGGGTCTCTTGGAGGAGGTCTCTTCAATATATTAGGCCTTATTTTCTTATCCATTCAACTGCCCTATCTCTTCTCATTGGAGCATTTAAGACAGGTATATTTAAAGTGATTATTGATAGACATGTGTTTAGTGCCATTTTATTGCTAGATTATTTTCCTTTTTTTTTTCTTTTCTATATTGTTTTCTTCTTCTACTTAAAGCAAACCCTCTATCATTTGTTGCAGTATTGGTTTGATGTTAACAAACTCCTTTAGCTTTTTCTTGTCTGGAAGCTCCTTTCTCCTTATTTTATTGTATTTTACTTTTTTAAAAAGATTTTATTTATTTATTTTGAGAGAGGGGAAGGGAGGGAGAAAGAGAGAGAGAGAAACATCAATGTGTGATTGCCTCTTGTGTGGCCCTCACTGGGGACCTGGCCCACAACCCAGGCATGTGACCTGACTGGGAATCGAACCTGTGACCCTTTGGTTCTCAGCCTGAGCTCAATCCACTGAGCTATGCCAGCCAGGGCTCTCCTATTTTAAATGATAGCCTTGCTTGGTAAAGTAGCTTTGGTTGTAGGTCCTTGCTTTTCATCACCTTGAATATTTCATACCACTCCCTTTTGGCCTGAAATGTTTCTGTTAAGAAATCAGATGACAATCTAATTGGTGCTCCCTTGTGGGTAACTACCTGCTGTTCCCTTGCAGCTTTTAGGATCCTCTCCTTGTTTTTAAGCCTTGCCATTTTAGTTATGATGTCTCTTGGTGTAGGCTTCTTTGGGTCCAACTTGTTTAAAACTCTCTGAGCTTCCTGGACTTGTGTGTCTTTTTCCTCTACCAGATTAGGGAGGTTTCAGTCATTATTTCTTCAAATAGGTTCTCAATCCTTTGTTCACTCTCTTCTCCTCCCATGATGTGGATGTTGTTAAGCTTTATGTTGTCCAAAAAGTTTCTTAAACTCTATTCATTTTTAAAAAATTCTTTCTTCTTTTGCTGCTCTACCTGGGTGTTTTTTCCTACCTTGTCTTCCAAATCATCTATTCGACCTTCTGCTTCCTCTAACCTACTGTTCATTCTTTCCAGTTTATTATTTATTTTAAATATTGCAGCCTTTATTTCTCACTGGTCCTTTTATATGGTTTCTATGTATTTTTCCATGCTGCTGAGAATCCTTATAATAATTACTCTAAACTTGCTGATAAACTGCTTACCTCCATTTCATCTAGTTCTTCTTCTGGAGAATTCTCTTGTTTCATTTGGGGTCTGTTTCTTTGTCTTCCCCTTGTGGCTTTTTTTATATTTTCCACCTTAGTTATTAAACTTATCATTGGTATAGCCTCAAGCTATAATCAGCAGCTTGGCTTAACCACCACAGGATGGGGCAGAGTAATTCCTGAGGCTATGCTTCCCTTCAGGCTGATGCCACTTGGAGGGAAGTGCTCTGACTGAGAGAGATGGCTTCTACAGTATGGGGGATGACTCAGCACAGGGTTCCTGGTGGCTGTTCCTTCAGTTCTCTCCCCAGGGTGACCAAACCCAGATTCTCCTCAAGCATCTCTAGTCCACTCTGTCCTGCCTCTGATGGAGCCCAGAGTAAGAGGCTGCAAACAAAATTTTGTACATGGGCTCTTTAAGAGGGTCTCTGCATCTCCCTCTATGTCTCCCTGACAGACAGAAACCCTGTTGCTTTTCATGGCTGTATGTTATCTGGGTTCCTTTCCAGCTGTAGTGCTATAGGCTGGGGAGCCCAGCTTGGGGTTTAGATCCCACACTTCTCAGGGAGAACTCCCCAGCTTCTGAAATAGCCCTCTGAACTTCAGCTGCTGCCTGTGGGAGCCCAGCCAGCCCTCTCACACCTCCTCTGCACTCTCTGCCGGTCCCATTGTGGTGAAGTGATTTCTTCTGTCTGTCCATGGTTATAAGGCTTCTCTCCAGCTAATGTTCAGTTGGTTATTCATGGTGATTTCTGTACAATTTAGTTGTAATTCCAAATTTGTTAGTTTAGCTTGCACTCGTCTGACATCTTGAATCTCCCTCAGCTACTTTTATATATAGAGAGCTAGTCACATATTCTATTTCATCTTGAATGAGCATTAGCACTCCTTGTCTTTCACTGGATTTTTTTTTCATTTCATCCATGTTGTTGAGTTTATTAGCATAAAGCTATTCATATTATTTCATTATTATCATGTTAATATCTGTAATTATCTCATAGTCAATATTAATTTGTATACCCTTCTTTTTTTGTTCTTCAGTCTGACTAGAGGTATACAGAAAAATAAATTTTTGGTCTTATGAAATTACCCACTTTTGCTTTTATTGATTTTCTATTTAGTTAAACTCTGTTCTGATCTTTATTATTTCTTGTTTCTTTTTTGTATGAATTTACTTTGCTGTTATTGCCTCTGGTTTCTTCAGGTGGAATTTTTGATCACTAATTTGATACTCTCTTGTTTTTTAATATAGGTATTTTAGTGCTAAATTTCCCTCTAAGTGCTGCTTCAGTTGAATCCCAAAATTTTTAATATGCTTTTTAAAATTTTTATTCAAAATACTGCCTCATTCTTCTTTTCTTTTTTTTAAGTATATTTTATTGATTATGGTATGACAGTTGCCCCACATTTTTCTCCCCTTTATCTCCCTCTACCCTTCACCAACCCCTCCTTCCAATATTCACCCACTTTTGTTCATGTCCATGAGTCATACACATAAATTCTTTGGCATCTCTGTTTCCTATACTATTCTTAACCTTACTCTGTTTATTTTATGCCTACCAATTATGCTTCTTTTCTCTGTACCTTTCTCCCCACCCCCTCCCTGCTGATAGTCCTTCATGTGATCTCCATTTCTGACATTCTGTTTTTGTTCTAGTTGTTTGCTTAATTCATTTTTGTTTTCAGGTTTAGTAGTTGATAGTTGTGAGTTTGTCGTCATTAAATCCCTTTTTCATTTTGTCCTTGGCCCATGGTTTATTTATTTATTTATTTATTTTAGTTTTATTTATTTATTTTTAGGGAGAGGGGAAAGGAGGGAGAAATAGAGGGAAAGAAACAACTGTGCAAGACAAACATGAATTAGTTTCACCTCGCAGTACCCAAAGCAGGGACGTGGCCTGCAACCCAGGCGTGTGCCCTGACTAACTCTTTGCTTTGCAGGACAACACCCAACTCACTGAGCCATGCTTGTTAAGGCTGACCCATGAGTTAGTTAGAAGAATGTTATTTAGTTTCCAAATATTTGAAGACTTTCCATATTTATTTCTGTTGTTTTCTACTATATTAATTCTTTGTAAAGGGAACATATTTTGTATGCTTTAATTTCTTTTAAACATTTGAGACTTTTTATGACATAGTATATGGTCTATCTTGTGATCTATCCCTGTGTACTTCAAAGGAATTTGTATTTTGCTGTTTAGAGGCAAAGTGTTCTATAAGTATCAATTAGTTCAATTTGATTTATAGAGTTGTTCGTATCTTCTATGATTTTACTAACTTTGTATCTGTTTGTTCTATCAATTATTGTGAAAGTGGTATCAAAAACTTTGGGTGCTCTTTCTGTATAACTTTCTTCCCTTCAATACACTGTCTTCCCAACTCTAGTTCCTCTGGTCTTCTTAGATTATCAGCTCCATCTCCTTAACTCATGGCTTACCCTGGACTCTACTTGGATTTCCTGTCTTTGCTTGGAAACTCTCAAGCTAGTGCAGCTTTAAATTTTGTTGTTTGTTCCCTAGCTCTTTGATATCATTAGCGTTTTTTTTGTCTAATGTACAGTATCTTGAAAACTGATAGTTCATATATTTTATCTGTTTTTTGGTTGTTTCAGGTGGGAGGCTGAAATCAGTTACTGTTATTTCTCTTTGACTGGAAGCAGACATCTTGTATGCCACTTACTTGTTTATTTCTGCATGCCTTACTGCAGTGGCTAAGACACTTGATATAAGTACAATGTTATACAGAGAAGAGAAATATTTTGTATTTCACTATTAGGTATTATGTTAGCTGTAGGATTTTCACAGATAACTTTTTGAAAGTTGATAAATTTCTATTTTTGGTATGTTGTGAGTTATTAATTTTTCATAAATGGCTGTTGAATTTTATCAAATACATTTTTCTGCGTCTGTTAAGATGATCATTTTTTAATTTAATCTGATATTTTTGTTAATTAAATTGATTAATTTTCAAATGATAAACCAATTCATGGTGCATTCTTGATGTATTTTCTTTTTTATCTATTCCTGGATTCAGTTTGCTAATATTTTGTTAATGGCTCTTGCAATTACATTTTTGGGAAATATTGGTTTGTAGTTTTCTTTTCTTGTAAGGCTTTTCCTCATTTTCTGTATCAGTTATTCTGCTATGTAAAATTAGTCAGAAGGTGTTTTCTCTTGTGTTTTTTGAAAGTGTCTTGTGGTATTGGTTTAATTATTTCTTCATTAAATATTTAGTCAAATTTACCTAGGAAATCAATGGGCTTGGGGGTACTCTTTGTGGGAAAGCTTTTAATTACAAATTCAATTTTTTAAATAAATAACATTTCAGATTTTCTATTTTACCTTGGATTTATTAATAACTTTTGTCTTTTAAACAATGTCTCATGTATCTAAGTTGTTTATTAGCATTCACTTATTTATAATTTTCTATTATTTTCCTTTCAATGTCTATATGATCTATAGTGTTTTTCTTTCTTTCATTCCTTATATTGGTAATTTGTATTTTCCCTTTTTTTCCCCTCTAATTGGTCTAGCTAAAGGTTTGTCAATGGCATCGATCTTTTAAAAGAACCAGTTTTTTTTGTTTAATTGATTTTCTTCTGTTGTCCATTCATTTCCTATTATTGATTTCTTATTCTTATCTTTAATATCTCCTTCCTTCTCCCCACTAGGGATTTAATTTGCTTATCTTCCACTCCTCTTTATTCCCTCAACTAGAAACTGAAATAATTTAAGACCTTTCTTCTTTACTAATATAAACATAAAGGTATAAATTTACAATATGAAAGCACTATTCAAGTTTTTAAAAGCCATGTTTATTGAGGTGTCATTTATGCATAGCAAAACTGACACATTTTTTGTGCACAGTATATACATTTTTCAAATTTATGTGGTCATGTAACACTACCCATTCAATATATAGAATGTTTAAATCACCACAAAATGTCTCCTTATGCTTATTTATAGTTAACCTTGTCATTTATTCTCAGTCCCTGAAAACCACTGATCTGTTTTCTGTCCCTCTAATTTTGCCTTTTCCAGAATGTCTTAAAGATATAGCCATAGAGCACACACCTTTTTGAGGCTGCCTTCTTTCACCTAGCATAATGCTTTAAAATTCTCCCATTTTGATACATGTATGAATATTTTCTTTCTACTGCTGAGGAATATTGTGTTGTATAGATACACCACAATTTATTTATGCATTGACCAGCTGATGGACATTTGTGTTGTTTCTGGGTTTTGGTGATTAAAAATGAAGTTGTTATAAACATTTGGGTTCAAGTTTTTATGTTAACTACAATTTCTAATTTACCTGACTAAATATCTGGGAGTAAAATTGCTAGCTTATATGGTAAATGTATGTTTAACTTAACACAGAAATGCAAACTATTTTCCAAAGTGGCCATACCATTTTGCATTTCTACCACTGAGGTATGAGAGATCAAGTTACCCCACAGCCTCAATGGCAGTCGACATTGCCAGATTTTATTCTTTTTAAAATTTTATCTATCTTAATGAAAAACTGCATCTCTTTGTGGTTTTTATTTGCTTTTCCCTAATGTTGAGCATATGTTCAGGTGTTTATTTGCTATCCATCTCTCCCCTTTGGTGTAGTTTCTATTTAAATATTTTCTAATTTTTTATTGGGTTATTTAGTTTCTTATAATTGACCTGTAAGAAATTGTTATATATTCTGTTTACCAGAATTTTCTCTCAGTCCATGGGCTTTTAATTTTAATTTAATATCTATCTAAGAGCAAAAATCTTTAATTCTGATGAAGTCTAATTTACCAATTTTTTGTTATAATTTATGCTTTTTGTGCTCTAAGAAATATTTATCTACTTCAAGTTCACAAATATTTTTATGTATGTTTTCTTCTTCAAGTTTTATAGTTTAGATTTTGCATTTGGAAATATGATAAATTGATAAATTCAACTTAATTTTTGTATATGGTATGAAATGTAGGTTAAGGCTTTTTGGGTTTTGTTTCTGCTTCGCACATAGATGTCCAATCATTTCAGCATCATTTGTTGAAAAAACTATCCTTATTCCATTGAATGGCATTGGCACTTTGTCAAAATCAGTTGACCATATAGTTATGAGTCCATTTCTATACTGTCCAACCTGATTCATTGATCTATATGTCTATCCTTTTGCCAGCACCACATGGTATTGATTACTATAGCTCTTTATAGTAAGTCTTATAATGAATATTTGTTCTTAAAATTGTTTTGGTTACCCTAAGTATATTATTTATCCATAGCTGCATCACAACTTAAACTTAGAGGCTTAAAACAACAAACATTTATTATCTCACAATTTCTGTAAGTCAGGAATTCAGAACAGCATGGTTGGAGTTTTCTGAATAAAGATCTTTCATAAGACTGTGGTTAAAATGCTAGCCAGAGCTACAATCATATGAAGACCTGACTGAATAGGTTCATTATCACGTTCACTTACATGTCAGTTGGCTAGAGGCATCAGTGTCTTACCACATGGAGTTCTTCAAAGGTGTTCTCTGCTCATTTATATCAAGCTGGCTTCCCTCAAAGTGAGTAGGGGGTGCAGACAGAGATGAGAGAGGGAGAGAGAAAGAGAAGGAGCTGGAGGATGGAGAAAGTGACATGGTGTCAATTTCTAACCTACTCTCAGAAGTGACATACTATTTTCTGCCATAATCTATTGGTCACACAAACTAACATAAATACCAAGATCATGGGGTCATGGGGTCATCCAGGGAGCTAGTTACCACACTAGGTCCATTTCCTGTCTATTTAAGCTTCAGAATCAACTTGTGGATTTCTGAAAAGGAAGGAGGGGGAAGAGAAGGAAGAAGAGGGGAAGGCTTCAGATTGTGGTGGTTTCAATTGGGATTCTATTGAATCTATAGATCAATTTGGGAAGAACTGATGTGTTAACAATATTGAATCTTCTAATCCATAAATACAATATCTCTCCATTGATTATTCAGGTCTTTTTATTCTTCTCATCAATGTTTTACAGTTTTCAGTATATAAAGTCATATATATGTATATATATATATCATCATTCCACTTTATTTATTTTTATTTTTTGTTTCATAAATTACTGTAGTGTTGTTCAATTACAGTTGTCTGCATTTTCTCCCCACCACTCCCCCCACCCCATCCAAACCCACCTCCCTCCCTTGCTTCCACCCTCTCCCTTGGTTTTGTCTTTGTGTCCTTTATAGCAGTTCCTGAAAACCCTTCTCCCCACAGTCCCCTCCACCATCCCCTCTGGCTATTGTTAGAGTGTTCTTAATTTCAATGTCTCTGGTTACATTTTGTTTGTTTTTCCCCTTTGTTGATTAAGTTCCAGTTAAAGGTGAGATCATGTGGTATTTGTCCCTCACCTGCCTTATTTCACTCAGCATAATGCTCTCCAGTTCCATCCATGCGGCCACAAAGAGTTTAAGCTCCTTCTTTCTCTCTACTGCATAGAATTCCATTGTGTAAATGTACCAGAGTTTTTTGATCCACTCATTTGCTGATGGTCACCTAGGTTGCTTCCAGCACTTGGCTATTGTAAATTGTGCTGCTATGAACATTGGGGTGCATAGGTTCTTTTGGATTGGTGTTTCAGGATTCTTAGGATATAATCCCAGCTGTGGAATTTCTAGGTCAAAAGGCAGTTCCATTTTTAGTCTTCTGAGGAAATCCTATACTGTTTTCCACAGTGGCTGCACCAGTCTGCATTCTCACCAAAAGTGCACTAGGGTTCCCTTTTGTCTGCCTCGTCTCCAACACTTGTTTGTCACATGACTCTGTTCCAGGAAGACAAAAGACCCAATTAAAAAATGGACAAAAGACTCGAGCAGACACTTCTCCAAGGAGGGCATGCAGAGGGCCCAGAGACATATGAAAAAATGCTCAGCATCACTAGCCATCAGAGAGATGCAAATTAAAATTATAATGAGATACCACCTCACACTGGTCAGAATAGCCATCACAAACATTTTACATATATATTTATTTATATATAAAATGTACATATATTATTATATAATATATAATAATATATGTGTGTATTATATAATATAATATATAATAATATATAATATAATATATGTATTATGATTATGTATTATATATTATAATAATATAATATATGATGTATGCTATAAGATATAATTTATTATATATGATTTTATATGAAATTATTTATATATAATATATATTATAGGTATATAAAATGTTTTATTTATATATAAATAAAATAGATTTACACATTATGATGATTTCATGTTTTGTGTTAGTGTTATATATGGCACTCCATTTATAGGTTTGACCTTCTAATTGTTCACTGCTAGGATATAGAATAGAATTGATTCTTTAAAACTTGTATATTTGTTTTACTATACATTTTTTTATCTTTTTTTTCTTAGATAAGTCCCTTTAACATTTCATAAAATAAGGGCTTAAACTCACAATTATTAACAACCACACCTAAAACAAAAACAAAAAGAAACTAAGCAAACAATTAGAACACAGAAATGGAGATCACATGGAGGGTTAGCAACAGGGGAGTGGGAGGAGAAGAAAGGGGAAAAGGCACAGAGAATAAGTAGCATAGATGGTAGGTAGAAAATAGGGGGAAGGCAAGAATAGTATGGAAAACGTAGAAGCTAAAGAACTTATGACACATGGACATGAACTAAAGGCGGGGTATGTGGGTGGGAGAGGGTATGTAGGGTAGAGGGAAATGAAGGAGGGTAATGGGACAACTATAACAGCATAATCAATAAAATATATATTTTTTAAAAAGCAACTTGTATATCCAGAAAACTTAATGTCACTGACTAATTCTAATTGGATTTTGTTTTTTGTAGATTCTTTAGAATTTTCTACATAGACAGTCATGTTTTCTAGGAATTACAAGAGTTTTACTTCTTCCCTTCTAATCTGTATGCTTTATTTTCTTTTTCTTGCTTTATTGAACTGATAAAGACTTCTAGTACAATGTTTAATAAGAGTGGTGAGAGCAGTCTTCTTTGTCTTTTCCATCATCTATGCTATACAGGTTTGTCATAGCTTTCTTATATTAGTTTGAGGACTTCCTTTTTGTTTCTAGTTTGATGAGAGTTTTTATCATACATAAGTGTTGGATTTTGTCAAATATTCTTTATACATAAACATGATGAAATATTTTTCTTTTTTAATCTGTTGAATGGCAAACTATATTAATTACTTTGTGAATACTACACCAACATTGTATCCTAGGATAAATCCCACTTGGTCAGATGCATTACCCTTTTTATATATTGCTGGATCATTTTGCTAATATTTTATTAAGGGGCATTTACATTCATGTTCATGAAGTATATGAACTGTTGTTTTCTTGTAATGTCTTTGTTTGCTTTTTATATTGGGGAAATGTGGACCTGATAAAACTATTTGGAAGATATTCTCTCTTTTTTCATTTTCTGAAAGAGTCTGTGGAGAATTGCTATTATTTTTTTTCCCTTAAATGTTTAGTTGAATTCACCAATAAAATGATTTGGGCTTTGCTTTGGGTTTTCTTTGTTGGGAATTTTATAAACACAACTTTCCTACTTTCTTAATAAATATAGAATTATTCATGCTGTCTGTTTTTTCTTGAGTAAAAGTTTGTCTTTTGTGCAATGTGTTGGTTTCTTCTGTTTTCAAATTTATTGGCATAATATAGTTCAAATATTCCTTTTTATCTTTTTAATGTCTGTCAAATCTGCATGATAGCTCCATGTAATATTCCTTATTCTGAAGTATAGCTTCATATTAGTACAGACATTTCACTTTTCATCAGATTGCTTTCATAATATATATTTGCTCATTCTTGAATATTAACTTATCTGTGTTTTTATATTTAATTGCATTTCTTGTAACCAGTTATAATTGGATCATGCTTTTTTTTAATCCAGTATTATAATTTTAGACTATTTAAATCATTTGGGGAATTTTTGTTTTATCATATTTTACTTTTTAATTTATTTTTTATTGTTGTTTAATTCCAATTGTCCCCATTTCCCCCCATTGCTCTCCTTTCCCCTACCCACCCCCATCTCCCATATTCAATCCTACCCCATTGTCTTTGTCCATGGGTCCTTTATATATGTTCCTTAATGACCCTCACCCTTCTTTCTGTCATTATCCCCCTCCCCCCTCTCCTTCAGTTACTGTCAGTTTGTTCCTTAATGTATTTATCATATGGTTGAGTTTAAATTTATCATGTTGCTATTTGTTTTCAATGTCCATCTGTTCTTTGTTATTTCTTCAACTACTTGGGACTTTAAGAAATGTTTATTTTTGATTGAGTCCTTTTTATGCCATCTTTTCTCCTACTTTGTTTATTTTAATGGCTACAGTATATGTCTTTCACTTATCACAACCTACATACAGTAGTAATATTCAATTACTTCACATATAAGTAAGGATTTTAAGTCATTGAGTAGATATAAGTAAAAATCCCATTTCTCTCCTTCCATTCTTTATACTTTGGTCACATATTTTAATTTTATGTTGTAAATCCCAAAATAAACTATTATTTTTCTGTACACAATGAATAATCTTAATTAAATGAGTAAAAGATATTTTATATTTACCTTCATATTTACTATTTTCAGCAATCTACATTGCTTTATGTAAATCCATTTCCATTTGCTGTCAATATTCTTCTGTGCCTGCTTCTCCCACTAATTTTTCTCCTTTCATTTATGGGTTAAATTGTCATGCTTCTTTACATGTCTTCTACTAGTTTTTAATTAGGTACTGGGAATAGTGAGTTTTACATTGTTGAATGCTGAGTTTTTTGTATTCCTTTTTAAAATATAGGCTTTATTTTGATAAACAATTAAGTTACCTGTGGATTGGTCCAACCTTTACAAGGCTTGTTTTTGAGGGTTTTGGTGGAGAAGGAGGTAGATCCTAGTGGGAACTCAAATGATTCCCAGCCCTGAGTGAGCTCTGTAAATTGTTCTTTGCTTATAGTTCCCAGTAACTGTTCTTTCCACTGGAGCTGTTCTTTGTCTAGTTTTGTGGAGTTTCACCCTTTACATGTGGAGTGTGGTTTTCAGCCAACAACTCTAGAGAATTTTTGTGCCTATTTCTGGAGTTCATGTGCAAGTTCCCCCCTTCACGGCTCGACTTCACATGTTTATGCCACCTTAGTCTTACTTGACTCTGATATCTAACTTCTCAACTCAATGAAACTATCAGGTTGTTTTGGTTCCCTTCTCCACCACCCAGAAATTGCTTCAATTCAGAAAGCCAGGGTAATTGTGGGGTCTACTTAGTTTATTTTCTTTCTCTCAGGGATGATAGCCCTTCCTGCTTCTTGTTCAAAGTCTAGGAAATGTTTTCCAGTTGATGACCACAGAAAGCCAAGTCTGGACTCTGGTACTCTCTTTCAGCCAGAGAGGAAGTTGTTAGATTGTAGGTTCATGTTCTACTTTACTAGGCTCATCGCCCAATTATTTTCAGTCAGTACTTTCCTTGGAATATTTGAGTTTCTTCATCCCTTACCAGCACTTATTTTTGTAAATTGAATAGGTGTCAACTGACATCTGATTTTTTTAAGTTTGCTTTTTCTGATTATTAATGAAAAAAGGACCTTTGTTTTCATGCTTTTTTAATACAATTTTCTCATGTTTATATGCTTTGACAATGGGGCCATATATCCTCGTTTATCTGATGCAGTCTCAGGGTATATTTGGGGTTCATACATAGCAATTACATGTAGAATATTTATTGTGCTTATTGATATTTGAATTTAATTGTACTTTTTCATTGTTTTGGTCTTCCCCAGACTTTCCTGCTTTCTCTTGCTTTCTATTTGATTGATTATACTTCTTTTCAATTTCCTTATTTTAAGCATTATATTTCTATTTTTTATGTGAGTAATTAGCTTTAAATTTTTAACATTCCTGCTGACTTGAAAAATCTAAAGTTAATCAATATTTCTACCTTTTTCCAAAACAAAATAGGAAAGTTTAAACATTTGAACTCCTAATGATTTTGCCCCAACTATTTTACTTGATACTGTAATCCACTATTTTATTTTCTACCTTGTTTTATAAACACCAAATTAGGTATTTTGTTCTTATTTTATATAGTAAATTTTTGCTTATGTAACCCACCCACCAATTTGTTTATTTACCATTACTGTTTATATCTCACTCTTCTGAATTCCATTCTATAATGTTTCTCTCAGTGTGACTCTGACTCATAAATTTTTTTATCTTTATTTTTATAAACACATTTCATTTCTTCATGGTTTGAATGATAATTTAGATCAGTATGGATTTGGGTGTTGGCAATTATTTTTCCTCAGCATTTTGAAGACACATTCTATTATCCTCTGACTTAAATATTGCTATTGAGATGTTTGCTGTCTAGTAGCTACTGCTTCTGTAATAAACTCTCTTCTGTTTTCTCCATTTTCACTATGATGTGCTCAGTTATTTGATTTATTTGTATTTATTCTGTACCCCCCATTATGCTTTTTAAATATGATTAATCAAGTTTGTCATGAATTTTGGGCAACTTTCCTCTGCATTCTCTCAGTTTGTTTCTTTTGGAACTCCTGTTAAGCATCTGTTGTGGGCTTATCATCCCATTTACCTACTTTTTTATTTTTCACATTTTCCATCTTGTTCTCACATCAAGTTTTAGCTTAAAGTCTCCTGATCTACCTTCTAATTCATTTATTGTCTTTCCCCCTGTTTTCAACATATTTCCATTAAACTTTTTAGTTTCAAAAGCTACATTTTCATTTCATTTTGAAATGAACCTATCAGGTTCATTTTAAAACCTGCTTGTTATGTTTTTATAGTACTTTATGCATGTTCTAGAACCTATATTACTTATTAGATGAGTATTTTAACTCATTTTAAATATACTTGTTTTATACTATTTTTAATTGATATCCTGTTATGTTAAGTTTCCGATTCTCAAATTTTCCTGTTGTTGGTGTTTGCTAATTCCTACTCAGGGTAGACCATTTCTCTGTGTCTTCCTCTAAGTTCCTTAGGTCTTGCTTTCTTCTTTCATTTTTTTCCTACTACTTGAGAGTTCAACTGTGCATTTATAGGAATTTATTTTGTTTGTTTAACTCTCGAATATTTATAGACACTTCTAGTAGGAAGATTTTCAGGTTATAATGATCTTATTATGTTTCCAAAGCCATAAGTCTCAACTCTCCTTTCTTAATGAGCATGACTCCCATCACATATGTAATCAGATGAGAGTAAATGGTGCTCCTTTGTCTTAGCTTGGTCATTTCTGTCTTTGAAAACTTTAAAACTTGGTGGCAACTATCTTTATTGACCTCTACTTTTAGTAAAGTTGTTTTGGTTTTGGGTATCAAAAACAAACAAAATTTGAAACAAAATTTGAAACAAAAGTACTTCAGCTTGAGATTATTTCAAGGGTATGGGGGCATCTCAAGGACATAGAAGAGAAAGAGAAGCTGAGCCTCAGGATGGACTGGAAAGCTGTCTAGTGCCCAAGCAAGGGCTCACTCTGGATGTCTGGCCTCACCTCTCTCTGTACATCTGCCTTATTCATTTCTACCTTCTTTCAGGTTGGCTTTCCTTGCTTTACCTGTATTTGTTTACTGATAACCCAGGTTATCATTTTACTTTTCCTATATTCAGGGGACCAGCTTGAATTGAAACTAGCCTCTGTCTCCTTTCTCAGCTCCTCAGGGAAGGGTCAGAACAGCCCTGCTAAGTCATGAGTTTACATTGGTCCTCTCACCTATGGACAAGGGATCAGAGCCACGTTATACAAACACAATTTCTGGAGCACATTCCTATGCCAGGCAGTAGTCAATAGACAAGGTGAGCTCTGCTCACCTTGAATTGGGAACAATTGGGAATACAACCCCAAAAGATAGGTACTATGTCCCTGATCAGAAATGTTATTATGGAGTGACTTGTAGGTTGATAACAGAACAGCAGTAAAGAAAGACAGAAAGGGGTCTTAGCAGATGCTCTGAGACTCAAATTATAATGAGTCATTTACACATGAGAGGAAGAACAATAAATCTAAAAATGGAAATGGGGAAGTAGCAGAAAGGCCCTACTTTGTTTGTATGATACAGAATGAAGAATAAGATCTTCCCATTGAGAGTTCTACAGAGGAAGCCTTGACCCCTAGGGGATTTGGTTTCTATGGGAGCCAGAAGACAGAGCATTGGTGATAAAA
This sequence comes from Phyllostomus hastatus, assembly GCF_019186645.2. Lineage (NCBI taxonomy): Eukaryota > Metazoa > Chordata > Mammalia > Chiroptera > Phyllostomidae > Phyllostomus > Phyllostomus hastatus. The sequence continues at coordinate 12,111,031 of NW_025333530.1, forward strand.
TTGAGCATATAGGATTTTTTTTTTACAATGCAGTAGGTCTAGATGGGTTACAGATCCATCTGGATGGGTTAAAGATTGGGGAAAATTGAATGGTGAGAACTCAACTGGCAGGTGAGGGTGGGAGGTACAGAGCAGTATGGGGAGTATTTCCAGGTGCACATGAACTGATACTAAATGATGAGGCAAGTATGAGTGTAACTCTGGTTGAGAACTATCTCCCTGCTGGGTCTGAGCAAAGCACTCAGGAGTCATTGGGTTTCAGTCTTTAAATATATGTATCTTGTCTGTTCTGGCCCCTTTCCTTTTTCTTGTTCTATACTTTCTGTTTTTTTTTTCCAACCCATTCTTTATGATTCAGCTGAAGTCCCATTTTATTTCTGAGTCCTTCATAGAGCACTCTAATCTACAGTGATCTCCCCTGCCTCCTGTAGTCCTCCTGGTCTATGTGATTTATTTGGTAACAACCTATGAACCTTATGCTCTTGTCCTGAGACAGCTGTCTATCTCTTATGCAATCATTTAACTATCTATGGTTTATGTTATTTTTTACCAATAAGACTGGAAGTCCATAATGGAGAAATGTGTCTTACACTTTTTATTTGCTGTAGCATGGTGGATAGTGACCCTCACATAGTGTGCGTGTGTATACACACACACACACACACACACACATACATACAGACTACCTGGATATATGTTTATGATATTTGGCACACTCTGTGACATTCATTTTGCCTAATTGTAAAGTAGAGATATAACATCCACTCTCCATTCACCTATTTTGTCTCTCAGTGAATATTTCTTGAACCCTGACTCTGTGTAAGAAGGGTAAGTTTGTATAGTGAAAGCTCGTTAACATGATCACTAGAAGCATTAACTTAGATAATAGATGTGAAAAATGCCATGAAAGGCAGGAAGCACTTACAAAGGAAAGGTGCTATTTAAACATTCACATTTAGACACTGGAATATTAACTAAAATTATTTTATAACCTCCCTCCTTAGTTCCTGTAGTACTCTGAGCATACCATACCTGTATTATAGCACTCATTACATTGTATTATAGTTATATGTGTATGTTTCCATCTCTATTCCAGACTGTGAGCTTCAACATTGAATCCCCAGCATCAGCAAAGTGCCTGCTGCATAATAGGTCTCAGTAAATATTTTAAATAAATTAATGAGTGGAAGAAAATCGGCACCCAAGAATTCTCAGCCTATAAAAATATGTTCAGGCAATAAGTACACTGACACATATTCTGTCCTAAGAATCTGTGGAGAGAGTTACAAATGGAAAATAAAATATAGATTTTTCCCTGGAGGAACTTATGAATGAAATGGAGAATCAGAACACATGCATGTGAAAATGCCTTAAGATGATTTATCAAATTACCTAAAAGCAGTTGTATTGTAAACTATGGCACAGGCATTGAGGGATTTCAGAAGAACAATAATGGTCAGGAAAAGTTAATCAGGGGAGGCTTTTTGGAGAAACAGGGAATTGTATATTAAGAGTTATTGGCAATTCATATTGACAATACAATTCACAGAGTCTGCCACTTTATGGATGGAGGGCATGAGTTGATCACTGGCTATGTGCTAGTTTATCTGAGAGCTCTGAAAGCTCAGGGTGTTTGTGGGGGATGCTCTGTCCTGCCGTTGGAGACATGGGTGTACACATACGCACACACATGCACCTCTGTGGTTACAGAGGGAGAGTGATGGACTTGACAGTGCTTCCTCTCTCTAGAGAGAAATCCTCTCTCCTCAAGAGCTTATTTTTTTACTTTTATGTCAACCCATTGAAGGTAGCAGCTTTGTGCTCTTAAAAGCTCTCTCCCAGGACTGGGCCTACTCAGCAAGTACCCCATATCTAGGATGTAACACAGAACTCATTCAATTAGGATTCCTTGTTCAATCACTTTAATCATCTTTGAACAGTTAATTTGAGTATGTGGCAAAGGGAAGAGCCAGGGTGACAATTGTTTATCTCTCTCAAGGTTAGAAGTAAGAAGTATACACCCCTGCTGCTGGGGTGATTGTGTGGAATGGGATGAACAGAGGACTTACTGCCTAGCTAACAGGCTTACCTCCCCAGACAATATCCAGAAATTCAGCCTCAGAGCTTACTCTTCAATAGCTATTCTATCTTCATTGGTTCAACTAACATTTGTTGTACCACTATGATGCGCTAGCATTTACTCTAGACTCCAGGAGTAGAGCTGCGAATAAGAGAAAAAAAGTTTACTAGTTTCATGGAGATTACATTTAAGTAAGAGAAAAAGAAAATCAGCGAGTTAATTTAGTACAAGATAATATAAACAATATTAAGAAAATGAACAGTGAAGTCCTAGAGAGGGATCAGGGAAGTTCTCACCAAAGGTGCAAGATTTGAGCTAAGCTGAAAAATAAAGGGAACCAGCCAGAGGAAGAACTAAGGACCAGGTATTCCAGGCAAAGAGAATAGCAAGTAGAAAGTGCTGAGGCAGAAACAGAACTGGAGACTACAAGATGCATTCATGTGCTTACACACACATGTGCTGGCCTAAGTATCATGAATAAGAGCATAAGAAGGAATCAAGACAAGACAGCAATGGGCAGATCATGCAGCCTTAATAACCCATAGTAATACATTGGGATTTTATTCTGAGTGAAATGGGAAGCCACTAAATGACTTGAAAGCAGGGAAATGAGGTGATCTTCAGAGGAAAGGCTTTAAATCTAGCCTGTGTCGTGGGAGGCACAGTTGCTGTGCAAGGTCTTAGGAGTGATGAAACTCCCCATGTGACTCTAAGTTTTTTCTTCTCTTCTGAAACATGGAACTTGGCCACATGGGCAGAGTGTCCTCCATCCTCAAGACTACTTTAAGATATATTACACTGGGCACAACTAAGTGGTTCCATCTGTATATTAAAAGGTTGCAGGTTGAATTCCTGGTCAGGGCCCATACCTAGGTGGCAGGTTTGATCCCTGTTAGGAAAAGCACCTGATCCATTAATGATGTTCTTCTCTCACATTAATTTTTTTTCTCTCTCTGTCTCTCTTCCTCCCCCCCGCCTCTCTAAAATCAATAAACACATCCTCAGGTGAGGATTTTACTAAAAAGAAAAAAAATGTCACACTGGAAATCTGAGAAAGTTGAAGGTGCCTAAAACACCCAGGGCAATAAGTGAACAGAAGACCATTCAAAATTTTATCTCACAGGAGTCACCAAAAATCATCAAGGCCATCTTGGAAGTATTTGAAATGTGTCAATGCCTCGTACTTTGTAAATATATTCTGTTGTTTCTCTTTCTGGAAAATTTCCATGAGTTTAAACCCTTCACCCTATGATTTACCTCAACTTTTACCTCTATAAACACAAAATGCTTCATTGAGAAGGTACCAGAAAGAATAACTAATCTTATATATTTTAATCTAATCTAATCTGCTGGGTACATAAATGGGTAAACTGAGATTCAGAAAGGGGTAGTGACTTGATAAAAATAATTCAATCCAGCTCTTTGGGGCTCAGTTTTATCTCCTTCCTGTGTACGTGGTTAGTGTGAAGAAGGACAAATTAGGTAAATTAAGTGGGCACCTTGATTCAGAAAAAGACCTCCCACATTAAACAGCCAATTCAAAGTTTTCCAACATTGAAAGTCTGAAAAGTAAAAATGGAGTGGTGGTGATTCACTGGCTATTTCCTCAAGTTCCAGAACCTATAACTCAAAACCTACAAAATAACTGGGAAGAGTGATCACAAGGGCTGAAAATCTCAGCAGTGTTTTCTTATCTGCAGGAGGTTTCAGATAAAATTCCTCAGGGGTAGGAGCAAGGGGGTTGATATCTAGTGCTTGCTCTTAATTCACTGGGGCCAAGGAAGATGGATATAGAGCAGGGGTGGACCAGCTGTCTTTGACGGGTGAAGGGGATGGGCCCTGGTAATCCAATATCCTCTTGGCGCCACTCATTGCTCCAGTCCAAATCCATCACTGCAAATGAACCAGGTGACAGGATTAAATATCCCCTAATTGCAGTCCCCTGGGAGGGGCTGTGCCAGCTGTCTCTTCCACATGCCTAGCCTAGCAGATAGGAGATCAGATATCGAAGGGTCACTTCTGATGGCCCAGAAGGCAGCCTGGGTCCTGGCCACCTGAGCTGAGTGGAAGGAGAAACAGAGGGTAGATTGGGTGCTCTAATGGGTCTGAAAAACGTAATATTTAGTACCGTCTGGTCCACTGGCTTTTTCATAAGGTCTGTGTCCTTCTCATTCACCAAGACAAGCTTTGGGCTCCTGTGCCTTCTCCTCCTGCCCTCTGAAACTCACTGCTAGAAATGGATTCCTGCCACTGAAAACCAGATATTCTCAATGGTATGCAGAAGCTGTCCTGCTCCAGCCCCAGCCCTCTGGGCAAGCCTACTCCTCACTGAAACCTTCAAGGCAAGAATTTCTCATCTTTCCTTTTAGTGCTCTCAGGAAAGAGACTCTACAGGTTAGCTTGTTGTTTATCCTAACATCTTGGTCTTAAATGAAGGGGAGGTCCTTCAAACCCACTGTGGCTAAGCAAGAAGAAATGGGACTTACATTAGTCTTAAGAAATGGCCTTGAGTGGTAAGTGAAGCTCCTGGCTGGGGAGGCTGTCTGAGGGTTCTCACCTGGCTGGATAGAGAATGCCCATAGCAAGGGGAGAGCAAGGTGACTTCTGACAGGCTCTTGGCCCTTTTCCTCTAAGAGGTTGTCATTTCGGAGGCTCTGCCACTGTCTCATCTCAAGACTACTCTCACTCAAATCAGCTCCCATCAAAGGGTGCTGGGCAGTTCTGTGGGAATAAGATACATTTTTTTTTGTAGCTGCAATCATAATATTGCAAAATCAGCAAGAGCAGGTACAAGCCAAGAATAGCTCTTCATCCAGAGATGGCAAGACCACAAGCAAAATGAAAGTTTGCATGCCAAACCTCACTGGGGTGTGGGCAAAAGCTAGAAACAGGCTTCAAAGAGGTCACTCAGGACCTATGATGAGAGAATTGCAAAAGGATCTGGTGACCTTAAAACAACACAATTGCTGAGAATGACAATACCTCAAACAGAGGGGCTGAGACTCAGGTCAGTTGTCACTGGTGAAGCTAGAGAACTGTGGAGTCATCTGCCCTTGGACTTAGAAGAGGGTCTAATGCTGGCCCAGCTCTAACTGATCACTTTTCTTTTTTTCCTGTGTTTGTTCATTTATTTAACAAATGCAAATTTTAAAGGGTCTACTATGTTCCTAGAAATGTGCTAAGAGCTACAAAAATGATGGAACTAACACTGTCTTTGCTCTTAGGGATCATGTGCCTGTTTGATTTAGGGAAACCTCTGCCTGCTCTGAACTTTGGCTTGATCATTCATTAAATGGAAGTTGTGACATCTACCCTAGGTCCCACATAAGGTTGCTGAGAGGCTCATATGAGATGACTGAGGGAAAACTGCTCTTGAACAGCTCTCCTGTGGCTACTAAAAGAGTGAGCAGTATTTGGACTATGCTTTTAGCTCTGAGGACAGTATGGCTAGGTCACCATGGAGCTGACTTACACCTCCATTCCTTTCTACCTTTGCTTTCTCCTTCCTTTACTCAAACTCTAAACAGGGACTTAGTCCAGAGAGAACCATCCCGTGCTTGATGATAAAAGGGACAATGAGATTCATGGATAGTCCTCTGGGTCCACAGATGAGAGGCCTACAGTCTAGGATGCCAAAAAAAACAGGGTATTTTGGAGCAAGTTGGCAGTGGAGCTATAGGCTACAAACAAAGGACTTGGCCTATTTCTGCATCCCCACAGTGGTCACACAGCAGCTGAACCTGTCAGTCTCTGGTTGTGTTCCAATTTTAGGAGAACCAAAAATCTGAAATGTCAACATAACTTCCCACCTGAAAACTACAAGTGTTAGAGAAGGATGGTTCCTGGTAATGGTATCTTCTGGCCAGTAGTGTGTTACAATGTAGGCTAGGAGACCCAAATGTTAGCCCTGGAAACTTTGTCAAAATACAGACATCTAACTTCTTCCATGAGAAATTCTGATTTTGAAGGTTTAGGGTAAAGCCCTCAAAATTATTCTGATGTACCAGAACCTTATATATAGACAATCCACGTGAATATATATCTGGTCTGTTTTTATTATATATTCAGGATAGAACACAGAATAGACAATAAATGTTTATTGATTGAGTAAATAAATTCATTAAAATATATTTAAATATATTCAAGGAAAAGCAATGCATGCCAAAAATCAAAATTTTCTTAAGATTTACAAGTCTCCTATAATTCAGTTGTATCTGATTGTCTTTGTGATTCTCAATTCTCAGGGTACAAAATTGAAAAAACTATATTTGACATTTTTGTGTTATCCATTAGGTTAGTTCTGAATAAATGGAACTTTGCTCCCATTGGCATAAAATAGAACTTGATGTAAGAATGGTTTATTTTTGTTTCTTCTGTCATCATATATTATTATTGTTATTGCATTATCAGCAATAACAATAATAGTAAATGTTTTCTTTTTGCATTATCTCATTTCCTCATTAGCCATCTTATGAAACAAATAGGGAATTATTATTCCCACTTTACAAATGCAAAAGCTAATACTTAAAGAGGTCATATATCTCATCTACTCTGCAATCACCCAACTGGAAAATGGCAGGATCAGACTCCTGACTCAGAATTTGAGGTTCTACAGACTATACCAAGACTCAAAAAAAAACAACAAACCCAAAACAACAACAAAAAACCCCTGTAGATATGAATTCCATGACTTCTCACATATGTAATTCTAACTGTGCAAAACAGAATGGCTAAACTCATTCACAGAGCACCAGAATATGTTCTTTTACCAAAGAATCCCTTTTTACAAAAGCTCTTCATTTTATGTAGGATCATTAAGAGGCTGAGAAAGACAGATCATGTAGAAAATCACTCACTGTAAGCAAATCATCTCTAAAATTGTAATGTAAGTTAACAAAAAAATAAATGTGTTCTTAAAAGACCCAGTTTATAAGTGACTTTTCAGGAACTTTTCTATTGCAGAAAAGTCAGGTAAATATTTACACTTGCATATCAGACTTCTATAAGCAATCCAGTCCTAAACTAAAAATAATGAACAAATAAGATTTGTTTGTCATAATATTCTAGCAACCCCATGACTGCACTCAGACCATGGCTTCATGTATTTTCAACTAAGTGATTGGGCTGAAAGAAGCTATTGATGGAGTCCCACAAAATTAGCTCAGCCTTAGGCTGGATCTAGATGATGCCCAAAAGAATAAAAATACTGGCAATTTTCTGAATATTCTAAACTTCTGGATTTTGAAAATGTCATTCACTTCATATACAAGGTTAATGACTGAATATTTAGTCCAACATTATTTTAAAATATGCCTAAATTCATGACTTCCTTTAACGCCTGGTTTTGGTCATTTTGAGCAAAACTGATCAATTAATTTATCCTAAAGTCAGCTGGGTTAAATAGTTAATCAATTCAGTTTAACACCTGGCTGTTCCAATGAATGGGCTAACTGACAAAACAAAGCAATGATCTTGACAATGGGTCTTGAGTCTGTAGAAAGTTGGGGTAGGAAGTAGGAGGTCACCAATTTCCTCAGGTGGGTCCACTTGCTCTAAAGCGAGGAGAAGACTGGAGAAGAATAAAGATGCTCTTTATTCTCTATGAGGGTCTCTGGGACCCAGTGAGATGGACAATTCTTGTCCCTGGAGATTCCTGGTTGCCTTATAGAGTACCCTGACTCCCCACCAGCTCCCCCAACTCCCCCATGCCTGACCAGCCCACAGGCATCCAGGTCCCTGTCAGCTCTAGCAGGGGGTGGGAATTGGTCAGGCCATTCATTGGTTCTGAAGTTTCTTCTACTTAAACCAATTTGTTAGGTGCTTCGTGATTTACGGCCACAGTGGAAAATGGGGCTGGGTATTGATTCCTGGCCTTTTCTATTGCAAATGGGTGTAATGTTTTATAGTATGTCAGAATAATAGCAGTGGGTACTCTATCAATGTCAAATGTTAAAAATGATCCACTATTGTGATGTAGGAGATTAAATATGAAAGCTTGATGGGTATATAAAAGTGAAATGGCAATAATAAAGAGATTTTTATGTTCGGCTCATTGCTCCCTGGAATCTACCTGGGGAGCTATTAGAGCCAATTGCGCTGATCAGTGACATATCACCATGGGTTAAAGGACCGGACAGGTGTGCCCCTCCCCAGGTGTTGTTCACCCTGGCAAAGTGAATGAGAGAACCAAGGTGGAGCGATCAGAGTTCACTTGGCCCTACTTTTGGGACTTGAGTGCAATTTCCAGGATGATTAGCAAAAGAAGGTACCAGGTGACTGAAGCCAATCAGAAATGCACTATATCCCTTCTTATTCTCTCCTACCATGATGGCTCAATCACTGAAGTCAGACTAGAAAATTCATCCTCTTCTTTAGGGTATTTGGATAGATGACAATCCCATCCTTTCCAACCACAGGAAGCTATAACTGGGAGTCATCTTGTTCGGTCAAACTTCCTTTTTAAAATTAAAAAATGTGGGCATAAAGGGATATGCCCAGAGTCACACAGCCAATGAATGGCAGAGCCAGACTAAACCCAGGTCCAGACTGGAGCTATCCTCACTGTCTCATCTTAGCTGCCATATGTATTTGAACCTGTCATAATCCTTTAGATCGGTGCTGCCTGGTAGAAATATAGTGATATAGTAAAAGCACTGTATGTGGCTTTAGATATTCTAGGAGCTACATTTAAAAAGTAATAAGAAACAGCTGAAGTCCTGGCCAGGTGGCTCAGGTAGTTGGACCAACTGTGAACCAAAAGGTCATCATTTTTGATGCCCAGGCAGGTCATGTACACGAAGCAGTCACTCATGTTTCTCTCTCATATTGATGTCTCTCTCTCTCCTTCTCTCTCTCCCCATCTCTATCTTTATTTCTATCTCTCTCCATTTCTTCCTCTCTGAAATCAATGAGCATATCCTCTGGTAAGAATTTAAAACAAACAAAAAAGAGGCACAATTAATTTGAATATATTTTATTTAAATTAACATAGTCAAAATACTATCCTTTTAACATGTAATCAATATAAAATTTATTGTGATATTTTATGTTCTTTGTTTCATTCAAAGTCTCTGGTTTCATCTTACAACTGCAGCACATCTCAGTCTGGACTAGCTACAAAGAGTGCTCAATAGCCACATGTGCTTAGTGGCTACCATACTGTGTTCACAGCTATAAACTGAGATGTACAGGACCAGGAGATATATGCACAGCCTGTAGAGATATATGTAGGGCTTAGAGGAGGCCACATGTACATTGAAAAAGCAAATATATACTATAATTCACTTGTAAAAATTTTAAACCTGGTTTATAGACATAAATCATGAACAGTAATATTGAAAAAATCTTAGTGAGGACACACGGAAAACAGACTGTCAGTCACACATGAGGCTTCATGGGGAGGTATGAAAAGTATATTAGAATTTGTGGAGGTTGCAAGGGGACCAGGACATGTTATATGTTTTCCCAAAATGAGCAGCTTCTCATATGATATTATCATCATAACACAAGTGACCAAACTCATTTTCTGAGAAATGACCTAAGTTCAAAAACCACAGTCTCATGTGGAGGTTCAACTAAATCTTAGACTTTATGTCAGCACTGGGTAACCCTGAGGCACCCAGTTTCCTGACTCAGTGGTGTTCCTCTCTTAAACACAAGGAGGGATGGCAACCTTGCTGAGCATGGCATGTGCAGGTGGTGGGAAAAGAGAAGTCATGGTTCCCAGCTTCTAACTGGAGAGCTGGCTAGTCAGGCCCCAGAGGTTATCCCAAGGCCAGTGAGTGAGAATGCTGGAGCTGGGAAAGAGTGGAGATCAGGTTGCTATGCAGGTGTCTCTGTGTTGTCATTTCCAGGAGCAAGCAGACCATATAATGCACACAAAGCCAGCCCAAGAACTAACACCAGGTCCCTTTCAGATAGAGATAGGTTGTCAGTCTGACAGCTATCAAGCCAATCAGAAGGGTAAATTAAGGTGTCCTCTCTTTTTTTTTAGGGGCAAGGGGTAGTTAAAATGCTGATCTCCAAGTGACAGGTTTCTCAGCTGAGAGTGAACTGTCACTGCTGCCATCCTCACTCTGGAGCCTCTCAGGAGGAACATGTCAGGGAAACCAGCAGGCTCCTTATAGACCTGCTTGCTCCCTAAGGGCATCCAGGCACAAGTCACACTGTCTGATCTGCCTCCCGGGACCAAGAGGGTGAGAATACCTGCTTGTACCAGTTCCCACTGCAGTGGGAGCCAGGGATCAACTTTCCACTTTTGGAGAAGAAACTCCTTCTCTTCTTAATTGCAGCATTAATAATTAAGTGGGTTCTTTAATGATGTGGGTGTCTCATTGCAGAGTGACATTGGAAACCTATGCACAAAGCACATACCTTCATTCATATACATGCATTCTGGAAGCCAGATATGAAATCATTTTTAAAAATTATCGTAAGTAAAAATTTAAAATAAAAAACAACAAGGGATATACGTGTGCTTAATTACAAGAGGACTTTATTAGCTGGCACTAATTAATGCATGTTATGAATTCCAACAAATATCTAAAATTACTCACTTTGGTAAGTAGTTTTGACACAAGTAATTTGTTTAAAACTAGAACTTCATGGAAAAGTTCAAGCAATTTTATTTTTGCCTGGGTAGCACATTATGCAATGTCTAGGGGGATAATTAACGATTAGCAGTTTAATGACAGAGGCACATTCATTACCTGTTTCCTAGCTCCTACCAACACTCATGCTGAGTACATATTCAAGCCTGCTCTGCCTCCATTTCTGAAAGAGCTGACCTCCCCCCTATAGTTGAACCCATTTCTCGGATGGAGCTTACTCTATCCAAATGCTTGCTCTCTGTTCCAACCAAGGTCTTGGACGTGTCCACAATGGACACTCCCCACTCCTCACAGATGAAGAGAGGCTTCTAGTCAGCATATTCTTCATATTCTGTATGTGTCCCAGGACAGTGGACAGGCCCTGTTATGAGTTTGCTGTTTTAGTCTCTTTCCCAGGAGTTCTGAGGCTGACCTAGAGATCAGCAGCTCTATTCCTAAGCTAACAGGGCTTTGCTGGCCCTTTCACTGGCCCTTCTTGCCTGTGGGCTCCTTCATCTGCTCCAGTTCCTTCTCCTTAACCACAGGGCCAAGAACTGAGCTATGCAGTTATCCACATACATTGAGGTGGCCTCATGCACATTCCAGGCCACTCAGAAAAAGGGAGCCTCAGAATTTAACCTCAAATGATCTAAATTGGCTGGGCAACCAGGAATCTATCATCCCTGCACTGCTCTTTGCCTTGGTCTTTATGTCTACCCAGACTGGTTCAGTGTCCTGCTCTGGGCAACATGCATTTTGTGAGATGGAGGAATAGACTAATTGACCTCCTGGGGCTCCATCCAGTCTATAAATCTAACCAAGGGAAGGTCAGTTCTTAGCCTCCCACTGTTGTTAACCTAGGTATACTTCCTGGAGGCAAGAAGACAGCCTTAGAAGAAGGCTGCAACCTAGAGAACATCCCCTATTTCGTCACACAGATCCAGAGAGGATTCCCCCTCCTTTTTTTTTTCCTTAAACCAAAGTTTGAAGCTAAATCCACTGTGGGCTAAAGGAGGCACTTTAAACTTCACTTGCTTCAAAGTTTAAATGGAAAGACTTGACAGGTATGCTAATGCTCCTCTATTAAGTCTGCAGAAAATGACATTAAAGGTATTGGTTAAAGACACGGCTCAGTGTTTGAGCAGTTTAATGAAGTGTTACACACAAGCTGACCTTGTAGAGGGAAAAGCTTGCGGCTCTCTCTGCGTTTTGGGAGGCCCTGGCCACTCTGTTTGACATCTGAGCTTAACACCAGCCCCAGTCTCATTACTATCTGTGAGGTTCTGGGAACTGCCAAGAGGAAGGCCGGCCTTTGCTTGTAAAGTCCAGTGGCATAAAAGAGAGGTAAAAATCATGGCTCCTGGCCCTCAGCTGTGTGAGGCCAGAGGTGCTGGTATGAATGACAGGTTTAGTATTTATAAACATGGGCAGCAGTCTCCTGGACAAGCCAGAACAGGAGGACAGGAGAGGCCATTACAGTGGGCGAAGCAGACATGGCCAGCCGAGTGTAAAGGCCAGAGCTTCTAGCTGTCCTCTGATCATCATGTGAGAAGGTGGAGCATAGAAGAAGTTCTCTGCCAGAAGAGGGTGCAGCCTCCCACAATGTCCAGGATAAGGTTATTTGAGCATGTAGTGATGCTAAAGAGATGTGAGCCTCTAGAAAAGGGCAAGTTCTCAACACTACTATAAAAACCCCATTAACTTACAAACTCAGGCCTGGCTGGTGTGGCTCAGTGGATTGAGTGCTAGCCTGTGAACCAAAGGGTCACTGGTTCGATTGCCAGTCAGGGTACTAGGCCTGGGTTGCAGGCCAGGCCCCCAGTGGGGGGCATTCGAGAGGCAACTACGCATTGATGTTTCTCTTCCCCTTCCCTCCTTTCCCCTCTCTCTAAAAATAAATAAATAAAATCTTAAAAAAAAACTTACAAACTCATTCACTCAGTCACCCAATATTGTTGAACATCTGCTGTATATCACTTCTCTCCGCAACTGCACATATTTATGTTTCAACCACATTGGTCTGTCAATTCCTGGAATGCTCAAAGCTCCTCCCTACCACAGGGCCTTTGCACATACTTTCCCCACTGCCTTTCTTAGTTTTTCATAAAGGTAGTCACCTTGAGACTTTTGATATCAGCTTACATATGCTCTTTTTGAAGAAGCAGTTAGGCAGTGCTAGTCTTGCTAGGTACATACTAATTAATAGTCATTATATTTATTATACTTATAATTCTTTACCTTTACTTTTGAGTAGCTTATTGTATCCTCAAAGTTCACCCATGTGTTAATCCATTTGAGTTTTCTAGGAACATCTTAAAGCACATGGAAGATTTGCTGGCTGTCCTTATGCAGAGGCAAGTAAGCTGAGGCCAACAGAAGCTGTGTGTCTAAGGAGACAGTGCTAGAACCAGACTAGGAGTCCAGTCACCTGACTCCCAGATGAGAGCTATTTTTGTCTCTGCAAATGGTGCACATTTCTCTCTTCACTGAGGAGGTGAATGCACTTTGAAGGGCCAGGCCTGTGGTGTTGCAGCAGGCGAGTGAGCAGCTGCATGACAAGAGCAGCTACTTCGTGTTAGACACACTGCCAGAAGAGCAGAGACATGCTGAAGGAAGCCTTGCCTCAGGAAGCATTTCTCCCAGACAGGGCAAGCACAATGCATGCAGTCTTTGCCAAGTCCTTTCCCTTCTGTATCTTGTTCTTTCCTTCTCCGTGCCTCCTTTAGCCTATGCTAAGAGTGGCAACATTCTACCTTCTGCTTAGTAAAGTTGGCTTGTTCTAGCAGAATTCTTTGGAGGAAGAGCCATGATCCAGGGTTTATAGGGGAGAAATTCACTGATCAGTGAGCACCTTTTGGGCACTTCCTCTTGCCCTCCTGTCTGTCCAGTCTCTAAAAATAATCATTGACATGATTGACCTTCTACTTGTGCAGGTTCTGTGCTTAGCCATTTAAATGTGCCATCTCCTTCTACACTCACAACAATCCTGTGAAGGAGGTGCAATCACAATCTCATCCTTCAGGTGAGGAAATTGGAGATTAGAAAGGTAAATAATTGGTCTAAGATCACAGAGTAACAGGTGGTACAACCTGGCTGTGAACTTGGGGGTGTCTGACCCAGGGTCACCAGGAATTGGGTTGCAGATTGTTCCATGCATATTGGAATTAATTGGTGTGAATTGTGCCCCCTGGAGGTGTGCAGTATGGTGGGCCATATGGTGTAGAACCCAAGAGCTCTGCACCTTCAGAAGAGACAAGGGATCTTTGGGGTAGATAGTCACGGAGAGCTTCATGGAGAAAACAATCTGAGATGCTAGATCTCAGAGGAATGCTAATCAATCTGCACTTCACAATAACCTTATGATAGTTAACATCATGATGAATAATTTTGTGCCAGGACCTATTATAGATATGTTACATAATCTCATCTAATTATTATTATAATGCTGCAGAGTTGATAAACTGGAACTCTGATATTTTCTGTGCTGTTCTGACTCCATGTCCAATGTGATATATATAGTAAAAAGTACAAGAGCTTTGGATAACAAACTCACATTTGAATCTTGTGGGGCTGTTGTGTTGTACATTTCCAGTCAGGGTGTCGGGGAAAGGGTAGCATGCAAAAGGCACGATTTAGACATGTCGGAAATAAAAAAAAATTAAGGTTACTGAATGGTCTTATTGTTTGACTGTTAAACATGATAAAAATGTTGACTTAATTGCTCTAACTGGTGAGTGAGGGTTTTGAAGGCTTTGTATAATGTTTGAATGAGCCAGCTCCAGCCCCAGACACCTGGGTTCAAATCCCAACTCCACTTTCTATGAGCTGTGTGACCTTGGACAAGTTCAACAACTGTACTTCAGTTACCTCATCTCTAAGATGAGGAAAACAATAGAATCTCATCATAGGACTGTTGTATTAATTTGGAATAATACATACAAAGTGCTTGGAGCAATGCTTCCCTTCCCATAGTGTATGATGTGTTGGCTACTATTAGTAATTTCCCAAGTCTTTTTATTGAAAGCTCATCCTGCACCAAACACTGAGGGAAATATAAAAATGAACCATGTCTAATCTTAGGTTTGGGTGTGCACTTATATAATAACTAACACAGCGCAGAAGGGGGTCAAGTACCATTTCTGAAGTACAATTAAAGCATTTAGAGAAAGAGATCAGTCCTGACCTGACAGGGCCCATGATGGACAAAGAATGTGAGCTGGTACCTGAGGAGTGGGCAGGATTCTAGCAGATGGGAACTAGGTGATGGGAGGGCAGTGGGCAGGTATACTGTGTTCACCACTCCCATCAGCATCAGACAGTTGGGTGTCTAATTCACTCTGGGTGATACCTGCTAAGAAGAAAAACATGTCAGTAAAACTAGCATTGCCATTTCACAAAGTGTACCTCTCCAAACTGCATCTAGTAAAGATACTTTCAGCATTTTTATTAACACAAGTCCAACCCTGTTTACTTTTCTTTGTGGGGCCCCTCTGCAGACCCAGCCTTACCTCACTCCATCTAGACCTTTCTGACAAAGGAAGTGCTAAACAAACACCAAACGGCACCCATGCTCCTAATTTTGAGTCTACAGCTCAGGCATGATTAGAAGACCGAATAGAAAAGGTTTCTTACAAGGCAAGAGGAGCTGGAGGCCTGGGCCCATCCCCAAACCCACATTGCTCCCATAGACTAAGAACACCTCTTCCCTCCCCTCCCCACCACTTTCCTTTCCTCTTTATCCATTCTCTCCTTGTTTTCTTCCTTCCTTCTCCTTTTTTTATTTTGATTTCTTCCCTTCCCTCCCTCTGTCCCTCCCTCCTTCTCTCCCTTCCTTCTTTCTGGCTGGTTGCTATTTATTTAAGAACACATTCTGCACCCCAGAAACACACACTACAACATCGTCATCCCTAACCCATTTCATGAGTGCAAAGACTCAGCTTCCCTTTTTCTTGGAAGGTGGATGGATAATTCAGCCAGGGGCAGAGAAGACACAGAAAGAGGAACAGAAATAATCCTTAGGCCGGGAGTCTGGCTCTTCTTTTAAGAAGAAAAATAAAGCCAGGAAAGAATTCACTCATAAACGTTTTAAAGGGACATGAAAGAAAGTATAGCATTTTTTTCTTTTTCTCCTTTGGGGGGGGGGTGTGGAGGAAAGCTTTTAAAATAAATAGCTGACAGCATCTCTTATTTGAGTAATTCTTTGCCAGTTATAAATGTGCCTCTCTAGAGTGCTTTATTTAGAAGCAGAAAAAAAAAATCCTGTATTCTCTAGGATATGCTCAGCATCACCCAGGAGAATAAGGCTCACTCTCCTCCTGGCCCTCCTGATGCCCAGCCTCAGACATTCACATATTCTATAATCTGATCTAGGTTATAAAAATTATAAAAAAGGAGGAGAGACAGCTGATTCTCCCACACATCTGACATTTCCTTTATGCCTGGTTTAACTTTTTTATGACAGCCTGGGTTAACTCGATTGGAGAATTTCTCTCTTCAAATAAGCTTCGTGTTTTTATGTTGGAAAATTTTTCTTTAGACAAACCCAATAATTTTTTAAGTTAAAATGTGTACACTTGAAGCACTTAGGAAACTGAGGGATCCATTTGATCGGCACATAAATCTGAGATGCCAAAGTCCCTATATCTAATGGCAGTTGTTAAAAGTAATAGAAAGCAATGACATATTTTAACTAGTTTTTAAGTGAACCCCTCCCCCAATGCTGTCAGTTAATTAAGTAATTGATTATACTGACACTCTCCACTTTTTTCCTGGTGCAAGTGAGAGACTGTGCTTGGATTGTACTGGTTAGCTGGTCTTGGAGAAGAAAAGAAAGACTACTGATTTGGAAACGACCCTTGAAGTTCAGGGGCATCTATGACCTTCTTCTCAGTGGGGAGATAGAATTTTCCCCTGGCTGTCAGTAGCTCCTGGGTCCAAGGCCCGGATCTCCTTGCTCAGCCAATGACTGACTCATTGACTTCTGAGCTCATGCAGAATCCTAGAAAGCTGTTGACTTTGGAGCCCAGGGCCTGTGTTTTGAGATTGACTTGCTCTTTCCTGATTGAATCACCTTAGGATGTCTTCTTGACTTCTCTGAGTCTCTGTTATTTCATCTGTAAAAAGGAATTAGCAAGAATGTTTTTGCTACATATAGGTTGTACTACGTGGGATAGTGTATGCGAAGATGCTTAGTAAACAGACTGCGTAATAGCCCACCCCCTTCAGACCTTAAGTGAGGCCAGCCAGGGGCCAAATGTAAAGTTCAACCCCTTATTTCTACATCATCACACCCTGAATTCCAAAAATAACTTTTAGTTCAGATAAATATGTAGGGATAACTAATATCCTCTCTGCAAGTTTGACACTCCCCTGAACCCACCTACTCTTGAAGTTCAGGGACATCTATGACCCACAAGAGCTGGATTCCTTGCTCAGACTATACCTTTTGAGATGGGCACACTGATACCATATAAATAACCCCTCGATCAGTGTAGTAATGGGTCCTTTTATCTCTAGTTAAACATAGAGTGTGGTCCCTGGACCAGCATCATTGGCATTGTGTGCGAGCTTGTTAAGGATGAAGATCCTCAGATTTCTACCAAGACCTGTTGAATCATAATCTGCATATTGACAAGACCCCAGTCAATTCACATGCATAGCAGAGTTTGAGGAGCACAGCCCCTGACTGCAGTAGTATTACAGGACCTCAGGCTGTGGCCAAGAAAGGACCTTCCATCCACTGTACCCCATGCAGTGCTTCCTGGCAAATGTCAGCTCCTGCAGTGGTAGTTTGGACATGTGGAGACTCTCCAGCCCCTTTCCCTCTCCTGTCCCCCCCAATACATGCTACCACAAGGCCCTAGATTTGGGTAGAATCAGATATTCAAGGCTTGAGACCAAAGATCAAAAAAGTTTAGCTGAGTTCTGAGTCTAAGAGCATTATAAGATTCCTTTCATCTCTATTGACCCGAAAGTTTGCATATGTCATGTCAGTTGATTGTTCGAGTATGTGGGTGGGGGAGGGGGCATGTACGTATTCAGAGAAGTGAAAAAATCTGCTCAGTGCCACTCATGAGTAGTTGGTAGAATGGGGGTTAGAACTCCGGTCTGGTCTACACAGTGATTTACAAATTTGTGCAGCTTAAATGAAACCTGAGTGGAATTTGAAGGGCTTCTTCAACTAACAAAGCTGTGAATTCTAGAGCTATTGGACAGAGGATTGCAGTCCAATCAATACTAAATCAATTAATTTAGTCTTCCAAAGAGCCCTGTCTAGTCATCCAGGGATAAAAGACTCGACTCCTGATATAGAGTAAAAACAGCTAACTCCACTCACCAATCTGCTTGCAGCATTGATTGAACACCCACTGTGGGCCACACACTATGTCAGGCACTGTGGGGTCAGGGGTGAGGGACACAGCAAATAAATGTGCTTTTGGAACTATGAAGGAGGGTGGTGTCCAAAATGTTGCTTAGTGTTCTTTAGAGAGAGCTATGTCCTGTAAATGTCTACTAAAGCCTCATGCCAGCAAAAATAAATGGTCTCAACAGATGGGTTTGTGTGCTTTTTTTTGTTAGAAAATAAAAAACTATCTAATTGAATGACTATCCCTCTTTTGCTTCAGTTGCCAGAAATCCCAGAGTAAATCGGCCCAAATGGTGTAATCTGCTCATTTTAGAAGCCTGGGAGCATCTACCTACCGCTTCTGTATACCTTCCCAGCTTCTGTTCCCTTTTGTTCTGTATTTTGGGGCAAAACCACTTCAAATCCTTTTCTGCCCATAGGCAGGGCACAAAACACACACAACTGTGAGGCATTCTCCATTTAGTTTTGTGTGGTAGAAGAAAAGCATAAAATAACTTCACAAGGAGTCTGGTGTGAGGACTAGAGGCTGGGACTTAGACCCCAGAGGCTGGGATCTCAAGCATCCCACTGATATGGTGGGTGATGCTGCACAAACCTTTTCTCCTTATGGGTACACAAAATGGGGAAGTTAGATTACAGGTGAAAATCTGCCATGTAAAAAAGGGAAATAGCAAAAGAACAATAGATACACATTAGTTATGTGCAGAGAGAATAAATGGCATAAACATAATTGGGTACCAGGTTGAAGAAGGAAGCTCTCCCAAATTTTTGAATCAGGTGTGTAAATCAATTAGTGTATGTGTCTTCATGTAGGGAGAGGGAACAGAGGAAAGAGCTATCCAAGTTGTAGCAGTTGAAAGAAAAATGGCCACACGTTCTTCCCCACTAGCCTCCAAGGCTCAGGTGGTATTCAGGAGTCTACTTCTCCACTCCTTGACCTGAGTAGGGCATACGACTTTCTTTGGCCGACAGAACAGGGGCTTGAAAAACTCATGTGTTTTTGGTGTTGCACTCTTGCTGCTTTGGGATCCCAGCCACCTGAACTAGCCTGCTACATTATGAGATAGATACACATAACCCAGTCACCCTTGTTACTTTAGCCAACTACTAAAGGTGTAATTGGGACCACCAGGGCTAGCCCTTAGCCAACCCATGTACACATCAGTGAGCCCAGCTGAGATTAGCCTAACCCAGCCCAGACCATAATTGCCCAGATGTTTTGTGATCTGAAGAAATGGTGATTGTTTTAGGCCACTAAGTTTTGGGGTGGTTCATTAAGCAGCAAAAGCTAACCAATAAAACCAGTTGAGAGGAGGTATCTATTTGAAGACCTGAGAATAGGAACCATCAAATTCCAGTTGGAGAACCTGATGGGAAATGGATGGTAGTTGGAACCTTTTTATTTTCATTTGCAAAGCTGGATGACATCATACCTTCCCAACTCTTATCCCAGTCCCTACTCTCCTTTTTTTTTTTCTCTTTTATCCACCGGGTTTCCAGCAGGGGCAGGAAGCAGAAGTTCCCATTCTTGGAGCTGCACAACCACTAAAGGGAGAGAGGATTACCAGTGGTAGACCAGTCAGGAAAGCAGGATGTCTGATAATTGACCCATTCTCCTACATACCCTGGCTTCCAACAAAGGGAACTATACAAATTGACCCAACAAAATTATCTATGCTAATCTCCCAGCCCCTCCCTAATGCTGTCCCTTTCTTGGCCAGCACCTGGAAGGGCCTGTTAAGCCATCACATTCCTTCCTCCCCTTGCCCCCCACCCCCAGCCCTGTCCCTACTCTTTCTCAAGTTGTTAGCACAAAGGCTTCAAGGAAGGAATTAAACAGGGACAGGTCCTATTGTTCAGCAAAGAGGCAAGAAAAAAAATAATAAAAAAAGCAGGGGACTTAGAAAAAAACAGAATTATTTCTCAAATAGAATGGGAAAATCTAACATGCCTTATCACTACAGAGAACAAGCACTGTGCAAATGCCCAGGCCTCTGACTGGCATGCCGGTTGTTTTGAATAGCTGCATGACATTGTCAAAGAACCTGCCATTGTGTTGCTGAAAGGCACTTGCAACATTGCATAAAAATCAGGCTTTTGCATCACCCTCAGACTAGTCAAAGCTGCTGTTCTTTCTTTCTTTCTTTTTGAAAGAAGAAAGAAGGAAAATAAGAAATGTCCCCAGAATAAGACCTTCAAAGACAGAGAAACATGATTTCTGAAAGACATCAGAAACTGGGCACCCAAGCAAAGCCACTGGCTGAAGAGGTATTCTACTTGGAAAAGATTCCAGGGCATCAATGGAGAGGTGAGAAGTCGTGTGGGGACACAGTGACAGGACTTGGATAGGTGGAATTCTTCAGGCTTGACTCTTTGACAATCTTTCTAGATTTGGTCAACACTCTTGCTGTCTTCTCTCTTCTCAGTTATTTCCAGTGTGAGCTGTTATGTAATTTACACATGCTGTTTATCTGGGCCCCTACAGGGTCCTTCTAATCTTATCACTTCTCAGGGAGAAAATGAAGCTTAAAATCCTTTGAATTCTGAAGGGATCTAAATCCATCCTCAAGGACCTTGCTTGTCTCCAGCTACCCTTGAACCACACTGGGGAACCCAGAGAGAGCTAACCAGGGGACTTCCTCAGGCTCAGCTCTACATTGTGAACAGCCTACCCTTTTCACAGTATGCCTGGGGCAATCAACACTGACCATGTAGGCAAAGGGTTGGATTGTTCTCTGAGAGAAGCAGACAAATTTTCTTCTACAGACCAGAGATGCTAGACCTTGGAAAAGTCATCTGGAATGGCAAGGCATATTCTGTCTGGTCACTGCATTAAGAGACAACTTTTCCAGTTTCCTAAAGCCCTACTGTAAGGGAAGATTAGATTCAAGAGTCTATGCAGAAGTTCAGAGATTTGTACATGCACATAAAGCCCATACTGTGTTCTAATCGATTGCTGTCCCCTACAGTTTCACAAATTCAACCTTCAAGAAAAGGGAAGAATTTAACTCTAATATTAATTTGACTTCTTATGTGCCACTGGGGAAGGTAAAGGCTGGGAAACCAGTTCTGTGTGGGCAGTCTGGCTGATGTATTCTTCCTAATTGCAACCGTTGATTAGTTCAGCTGCTTCTAGATGTCTGGCTATTAACAAATGACCATAGGTCTGTGCCTGCTGTCCTCAGAGAGAAGCCTAAGGCTGCTGACTTCCTCTCACAGAGGGGTGGGTACAGAGAAAAGAACTATAGACTGGAAGGGTGGGTTCTGGTTCTATTTCTAACCTGCCCCATGCTCTTGGGTTGGACATTTAACAGTTTGGAGTCTTAGCCTCCTCATGAGTAAAATTTACTTTATTTTATTTATTTATTGATGCCCTACTTGTTTCAAAATGGGTTTAAGGTGGCTTATGTGTAAAATGAAGGGATTAGACTAGACGATCCCTTCTAAGGTATCCTCCTAGCCTTGCATGTTCTGACAGTCTTGCTTGCCACTTGACTTTGCAGAATCTGCAGTTCAATTTCAAGTGAGAAGGATTTTAGCTGCCCCTCGAGTGTGAGTGACTCATAGTCACAGAGGGTCTGTGGGATTGATTGGGGAGATGTGTGATTTGTGCTATGGTAGGTAGCACATCACATCAGCAAACTACATTCAGGTATTAACAAATTTCCTATTCACACACCTTTAATAGCAAAGAATTTATTTATGGGAGCAAATTCCAACCAGTTCCCTACAAATGACTATTCTTTTTAAGTACTCAGAAAAATAATGATACAGCCCTTTATCAATTCTCAGTCCTGCAGAATCTGTCTGTGACCTCTGGCAGTTCTGCCTGTTGCTCACAGGCCACTGGACCTTGGATTCTGAAGAGTCAGTTTGGGGCACTTGATTCTTTTTTTTTAAGATTTTATTTATTCATTTTTAGACAGAGGATAAGAGAAGGAGAAAGAGAGGAAGAAAAACATCACTGTGTGGTTGCCCCTCGAGTGCCCCATAATGGGGACCTGGCTTGCAACCCAGGCATGTGCCCTGATTGGGAATCGAACTGGCAACCCTTTGGTTCGAAGCCCCCACTCAATCCACTGAGCCACACCAGTCTGCAGCACTTGATTCTAAGAGAGACACTGACAAATGGGAGTTCATCCTAAGAAGTGTAACCAGGGAAGAAAGGTCTGGAAAGACTACCTTCTGTGGAACAATAAGTGAAGCTGGTGATGTTCAGCCCAGAAAAGAGAAGACTTCCCAAGTTTGCAAAGTTGCCATGATGAAGAGAGGCCCTGGGGACCACTGTGGAACTGTAGCAGCTGCCCATCAGTAGGCTGGGGTGTCTAGGGAGATGGTGAGCCAAAACCACTGCAAATGTCAAACGGAGGTTGGAGAGCACCTGCCAGGATGCTACAGCAGTAATGGATGCCTCATTTTGTCCAATTTAGCAAACATGTGTTGAGAATCTACTAGTAAGCAAGCTCTGCTATGAGGTAGGTACAGTGGAGCTACAAAAGTGAATGACTCTTCATTATTAATTAGAATTCTTATGGTTGCAAGCAACAGAAACCAACTGAAGAGATTAATAAAAATACAGACATTTATTAAAATAGTGCAGGGATGACCTTTACATAAAGGTACAAAGGTGTTGCTGAAGCAAGCCAGAGTTGCAAGATTCATATTTTTGCTCCCTTCTGCATGTTTTTTCATTCTCCTTCTCCCAGGAACCAGCTTTGTCTTCTCCTGTCCTCTTAGTTGAAAACATGGCAGTTGACATATTGCGGGTCTAACTTCCTCTGTATCTCAGTTCCTCATTTTCCAGGAAGGGACACTAATTGGTCCAACTTGGGTTAACTACCGACAAGCATTGTCCCTGGAGGGCACTGCTGTCACCTGTGAATTAGATTTAAGTTGGGAAACTTGCCAGCAAGGGAAGATTAGATAAGAAAGCAAAGAATGTTCACTACAGAGACACAGTTCTTGAATTCTAGGAGATGACAGTCTGGCATAAGAAGCAGGCACATAAAACATGAACTCTGGTATAAAACTGAGTGTGGCACAGGCTAGAACAGAGATGTCTGGTCCAGGTGGTGCATGGGAGGGAGGAATCCTGACAGATAGAACCAGAAGGCTTCGTGTGAGAGAGAGCATTCCAGGAAGGCTGACGGAAGTTTTCAGTTGCTGTTAATGGTGGTGGAGATAAGGACTTTTTAATTTTACAAATAATAAATAAATATATTCTTCTTAATAAAAATATGGACCACCTCTTCATAGTTAATCATGACATATATCCTTCTAGACTATGTTCATATATTTAAATTAATGTAGATGCTTTAACTTGTATTAAAAAATATAAGGTTGTTTTGCATATGTTTTACATAAATAAAATATTATACATATTATTTTACAACTCCCATTTTTCACTCAGTAATACTTGAAGGACTATCCATAATGGTGTATATTAGAATTTACTCTATTCTTTTTAACTGATGCATATTATTCTCTCATATGACTATAATATAACTTACTTGACTTTAATATAATTTATTCCTCAACTGACAGGAATCTGGGATGTTCTCTACTTCTCAGTTAAAAACAATGCTGTAATAGACATCTTTGTACATTCTTCTTTGTGCGAGTGTTTCTCTAGGTACAGAGATGTGAAATTGCTGGGTCATAGTACATGCACGCTGAAAACATAAGGACAGCTAAAAAAACTGCATTCCAAAGCAGCTATCCACAGTTATTCTCCATCATCAGTATATGAAAGTGTGTTTCACAACATTCGCACTTTAAAAATATTTGTCATTCTTGTGAGGGAAAAGGGGTATCTCATTGTTGTTTGATTTTCATTTTCCTGATTACTAATGTGCCCTTCCAGAAAGTCTCTAGTGCCAGGCATATATATATATAAAATTCTAGTCCATTGGCCTAGATAAAATATCTAGAATATCTATTTTCTAGAATATCTGTTTGTCTATTTATGAGCCAATACCACAGAATTTTACTGTTTAAATACTATAAATTTATTGTATGTTTTGTTATCTGAGAGAGCAAATACCCTTTCTCTTTCTTTTAATTATCTTGATTTTCTTGTTATTTATTTTTTAATGTGGATTTCAGAATTAGCTTGTCAAGTTCTATGAAAAATCATGTTGGGCTCTTGATTAGAAGTATATTAAATATTTATAAATCCATTTGGGGAGAATTGATATCTTTGTAATATTGAGTCTTCTTTATCAGTAGCATGGTAAATGTCTTCATTTTTCCAGGTTTTCTTTTATGATAATAATGTCTTAAATACTCTCAGGAAAAAGAAGACTGCTCTCTCTGCCTTGTCTGTTGTGGGTCAGCATAACCTCAGATTGACAGGTGAACTTTGCACTATCTCAAAATTGTTTTTCCATGTTCTAAGACCCTCCAAAAAAATCAGTGCAAAGTTAGTTGATATGTAAAATGAGACTTATTCTAGGGTTATTCTGCATCTCTAAGAAACAGAGTTTCATTGGTACATACAACCCTAAGTCACTTGGGTAAATACTTCCTTTTATACTCAGAGTGTCAGAAATCATGGGAAATCTTTTGAGGTTAGGTATTTAGGAGGATGTGGTCATGTATGAAGTATCATAAACTAAACATAGTGATTTAAAGACTTTTAACAGGTATTTAATGAATGATTACCAAGGGGGCCAGGAACTGTGTTAGCTACTGGGACACAGAGAGAACAATTCAGTATCTGAGGACACAGAACTAGAGGTAACAGACACATGAACAAGCAGTGCACAAGGTCCTATGAAATCACAGCTTAGGAGACAGAGCTCACTGAGATTCAACAAAGGCTTTCCGGAGAGGATGATGCCCAGGCTGAGACTTGATGAAGAAGTAAGATTAAGCCCAGCAAAGAAAAGTAAAAAGGACCTTCCAGGGAGAAAGAGAAGCATACATTAAAAACACTGGGATGTGAAACTCCTCATGTTTGAAGCAAAGGAATTATAAGCAGTTTAGGATAACTACACAGTACAATAAAGGGGAGTGGAGGGGAAAGGCAGAAGACAGTTCAGGAGATAAGCAGGGGTCACAGAGCATGTACTCTCTTTCCCCTTTGTAAGTAGTTGAGAGTTATTGAGTTTTTCTTGGAGCCTGGGAATACCTTTATCAGAAATGTTTATTAAGTCACTCACTGGCTGAGTATAAAGGATGGATTTTATGGATGTGAGACCAAAATCAAAGAGACAATTAAAAAGGGAGTGCAATGGTCCAGTTCAAAGATGAGGTTGACCAGAACTAGGGAGGAAAGAAGGGACCATGTCCTAAGCAGCCTGTGGCACTGTGGTTAAGCACACAGACCACACAGGCTCTGCAGTTATTGAGCCTGGATTCTTGTCACCACTGAAATAGAGACCTGTGCAGGGTATTTTTTTAGCTCTAAGCCCCAAATCCTCATTTCTAAAATGGAAATAATAATAGCAATTTAATTAATTTATTGTGAAGACTAAATGAGATAACAAATGCCTGGTCTATAGCAAATGCTCAATAAACACTTTCTGAGGACATGCTGACTAGGGTGACACAAATCACTGACTTTGCATTTCGAAGGAATTAGTCTGTTTGGCATTGTTTTAAAGTAAGCACAGGTAAAATGAAATGAAAGCAGTTGCCTTATTTGTCCTAGAGGAAAAAGGTTTGGTAGACCAATGGATAGAAAATAGTACTCTTTAGGGTATCCAACAATAATCTTTGTAAGTATTAACAAGTTTTGAAACAGTGGCTTTGGTTTATGGCAGGAGACAGAATAGATTATGGCCATGGCCCTGGAGATAACACACAGGCCTAGACTTGTGGGAAGGAGAAAAATGTCCTGTTTTCCATGAATCGCAAGGGACCAGAAGAGCCACACCATGTGATTACCAGGGCAGGCAGAAAATGAGAGTCAGGATGCAGTGGGAGGAAACATGAACTTTGACTCAGAAAACCTGAGTTTGGATTTTGCTTCTGCCACAATTATCTGTTGTGTTAACTTGAGTATGTTTTATAATTGCTCTATGCCTCAGTTTCCTCATTCATAAGAAGGGAATAATAAATAATAATAAGGATATATAATAGCTTACCTCATATAGTTCAATTCAAAGGAGATGGGGGAGATACAAACATCATTAAGTGTAAAACAGTATTTGGATGTTAGTTATTATTTTGCTAAGTGAAGGTGGGGCCCTGGGGCAAGGCTTGGTATCTGGGAGCTGCTCCACACAACAATTCAGCAAATGTCAAGTCAAGGAAAGAATTCAATTACTGAAGCGTGCAATTTTCTGTTTGCGAATCTCATATTGTGTATGTAATTGAATCAGAATAAAGAGATCCAAAAGCTGCAGGCTTTGGAACTGGACTCCTGTGAAGCCAGGATGGAGGACAGTGGCTGCTGGGGCCTGGCAGAGGAGCATCGAGGGCTTGGAGGGCAGAGGGCCAACCTGGTCCTGGCAGCCAGAGCACTGCTCCCCATTTTCCTTGGCTCCCCCAAGCCTTGTTTTCCTCAGATACAGAGGCTCTGCAGCCTGGAAGGCATCTCTAAGGGTCACTTACCCCTGACTGCTGCTCATCTCTTTCTCCTGTGTTGGGACAAGAAGGCCGTGCTGCCCTAATCTGAAGGTTTCTTCCTGCCTTACCTCAACCCACCCTTTGCTCCTCCTCACAGCCCATTGCTGCTTCCAACAGAGCACGTTTAAAGCCAAGGAAACACCTCTTGAGAAAGGACGTCAGAAACTATGTCAAGAGTCAAGGAGTGCTTGGAGTCAGGTGACTAATAGTTCTTGTTTACCAGGAACTGTTCCAGTTTCAGGACTGAGGGCACCCCTCAATTCTGAGCACATTAAGTGTTTGGTCCCTCTGATTTGGGGAGAGGGTAGATTTCAGAAAACGAATAGTGAGACTAGGGAACCAGGCAGGAACTGGGAAACCAAATGGCCTGCTCTTGGATTCTGTCAGTCAACATGCTCCCTAAGGCCTAGAGACAGCACCCCTGCCTATATAGGCTGTGGAGGAGGACATAGTTGCTGTGGCTTTCCTGAAGTGCTGATGGAAGGATGGAGAGGGAAAGGAGGGAGGGAGGGGAAAGTCTGCCTCCCAGTTTTCTTTGCACTCATCTGTCCCCAAGGCCCAGCCCCTTGGACCCAGCTTGCACTGACTGCTCTCAGTGATCCCCTCATGTGCCAGTGCCCTCATACCCCCTCCTCAGCTCCAGCCTCACACGTCCTGTCCATCTTCTCTGGCAGCCTGCCATAGCCTTTCTATTCCTCTCCAACCCTGGGGGGAGCCAGGGGGATTTGGCAGTTGGACCAAGCTAGGGAGACTAAGAGATTGAATTCCTGCAAAGAGCCAAGAGCAGGTTGGAGTCCAGCTGCTTAATGACATTTCCAGAGCACTAACAATCCAACTCTAAGACTAACAGCCAGCAGCTCTAGGAGAGAAGGAGACTGGCAGCTAAGGGTGAGGAAGGCAGGGGAAAGAGAAGGAAAGAGGGACTGAGAGAAAGACAAAGTGAGAAAAAAACAGCACACCCAATCCAATGGCCCAGAATCTCTCCCACATCTGCAGAATCAGAAACACTTATTAATAGCCAGCAAAAGGCAAAGAGGAAGTGTCTCATTGTCTGCTGCTGTCATTCCTCACTCTGATGAGCACTTAAAATGTCAAGACCCCTTTCAGCTGCTATGCACAAGCAATCAGGGCCTCTCATCGGTCACTGCAATGTCTCAGCCACTGTGCCTAAGTCCTTAGGACTATTTCCAGGCTGTGTTTGGAGGCAGGCGTGTGAGAGCACAAACAAGCACTGTTTTTATGAAGATAGCCTATGTGGAAGAGTCTAGGCTGGCTGGGTGGGTTTGTCTGCTCTGGGAGGTGGGAGAAGAAGGTCAGTCACCACCCAGGATGTGTGGAGGGTGGAGAGTCTGGGCAGGGGTGGTGGGGGGGACGGAGGAAGGTTTCCCTTGTTTAGAGGGTAGCTGCCATGGAAGAGACATTCCTTTGTTGAAACTTTTCAACAACAAAGCACTATTTCCTAGAAGTGGGGGTCCTAGTTGATGGTGTCAATTTTGAGGGCAAAGTAAGATAAAATACGTTGTCACTGCAGCACATGGGGTTTAGGTGGGCTAGGAGAAAGAAATCCCTGATTCGTAGTTGTGGTTATGAAGCTGAACTGGGCTGGAAAAATATCACTTTTCCTGAGGACAGTTACCTGCTATTACACTCCCTGTAATATCCTGATGTATGCGGTGGAGCTGGGGTGGGAGTGTAGAATAAAGGAGGGAACTGCCAAAATACAAGTCTTTCTCCTGAAGGTGGTATGCCTTATTGTATTATTCTGCTGGGCTGCAGTAACAAAGTACCACACACTAGGTAGCTGAAACAACAGAATTTTATCATCTCATGGTTCCAGAGGCTAGAAGTCTGCGTTGAAGGTGCTGGCCAGGCTGGTTCCCGTGAGGCTGGGAAGGAGTTGGCTCTATGCCTCTTGCCTAGCTTCTGGTGGATCCTGGCAATCTTTGGTATTCCTGGGCTTGTAAAAGCATCAGTCCAGTCTGTGCCTTCCTGTTCATGTGGTGCTCTCCCTCTGTACATGTCTGTTTCCAAATTTCCCTTTTTTATAAGAGTACCAGTCATATTGAACTAGGGGCCACCCTACTCCAAGATGACTTCATGTTAACTAATTATATATGCAAATCAACCAATTATAACTAATTATATCTGTTTCTAAATAAGGTCACATTTTGAGGTATACTAGATATGAGAACATGTGAATGTTGGGGTGACACAATTTAATCCATAACACCTGTCAGTCAAAATGAAATAAACTATCAGGAGGGTGACCCAGAAAGCCAGGAGTTAGAGAATGAATTGCAGCCTCTGTTTTCCTTGGCACCATAAGACACATCCTTATTATTTGTTTCTATGGAGGAGCCATGGTTTGCTTCTTTCACTTCTCCATCACCCCCTCTTTTACTCCTCAGAGCAGCAGACAGTCCTGGACGGCAAAGCTGACGGAGCACACAGTTGCCTTATCTTAAGGGAACAGCTAGTGCCCAAAGCATCTGACCACCAGAAATACAAGGAGGATCAGGACATACCTCCAAGTTCCCTACTGCACGTGGTGAATATATTCACTTGGTGAATATGTTCACCTATGAAAGGAGAGAAGGTAAAGTCATTTCCTATTTTGCTTTTTGCTGACCTGACTATGGCACAGCCTGGGGATCTGGTTAAGTTCGAAGAAAAATTAGTCTGTTGCTCAACATTCTCCATAATGTCCATCCAGTTCAATTAGTTAATAGAATCATGAAATGTCAGTGCTGAAAGTATAGAGATAGTTCAGTCTGAGCCCCTCATTTTTCAGAGGAGGAAAGCAATGCTTAGAAAAGGTAGAGTTGCCCCCATACACAGTGCATGTCTGGTGTGTAAACACTCAGGTTTGAGGGTTCCCAATCCAGTGATCTTAATTCAGTGAACATTTCCTGATCACCTGTTATAATCAGGGTCCATACAGAACACTGTCCCAGATGAGGCAGAGATGGGTGTAATCTAGAAGGACAGAGCCATTGCCCTCAGGAAGCTGGCTGGTGGGAGAAACCAGGGTAAGGGGCCACTGCTGTTCACCTCCAGTGGAAAGTGCTTGGTGTAAGCTCCTCTCTCCTGTGTGTTACCTATTTCCCCTCATACCTAAAGGCTGAGGCTGCCCTTTAACATATGGCCTAGGATATCTGAAGTTGACTAGCTGGTATGCACAGAAGCTGACTCAGGCCTCATTGCCCTCCCTTAAAGGACTGAGCCAACAAAATAGAATACCTGTGAGCAGGACTGGCACCCCACAACCTGGCCCAGGCTTCTTGTTCTCTCATGGCCAAGTGTTCTAGCTTCCTATTCACTCAGTCATGAACTGTGCAAGGGGCCATGAGTGGACATTTGAGATGTCATGAAGGCCTGCCCAGGGCAGCCAGCCCAAGCTGCATTGCCTGCAGTTCCGTCTCCTCTTCCCCAGGCCAGGGCTGGCACAGTCAGCTTGTGTAAATCTCAGCTTCCCCCCACACCTGATGTCCAGTTAATCCTAGGCTGGGCTATGAGATCACACCCAAAGATAAGCAGGAGGCCATTCATGGTCACTGAGCTCTCTGCATTTCCAGGAGCCTTGGGTCCTGAGTGGATTTGGGGGAGAATAGGGGGTTTGGAATAGTTGGCAGGTGGACTTCCTTCTAGGTTCCCCCTGGAGACTGAAAGGGAATTGGACTCTCATCTTTTGATCTGAAAGGAAAAGAAGCACCAAAGGAGCAGATTTGAGTTTCAGAAGGGGGTGTCACAGGGATGGGGATTTGAAAGCAAACAGAGGCACCACAGTGTCTCTTTATTGATAGCCATGGTAACGGACACTGCTGGAACCATGGCGGCATGGGGCCTGCTCCTGAGGCTTCACAAATGCAGGCAGTGTTACACCATTTTCCATTCATCTTTGTTGTCATTGTTTTTATTGCTGTTTTAAATTCTTCAGGATTATGAACACAGCAAACCCAAATGCAGGAAAGTGCCATGTACCTGCACCCCAACATTCTCACATGTGCATGTAGATCTATACTCCTCTCCTCCCATGCTCCCTGCAAACAATGCTCATGGAGCCCCAAGCACACTCAGGAATGCACACCCACACTGATACAAAGATACCCCTGGAATGCTCATATGCTCACACAGATGTAAACACAAATGTACATGAATGTATCTTTGCTCATTCCTGCATCTGCTTAAAAATACACACTGCCATCATCAGAGACAGTATGGGGACTTGAGCCTGGTCTCCTGAGGCTTTATCAAGGCTCCATAAGCATTTTCATGCATGCACACACTCAGTTTCAGCTAACATCTATCCTGCATGTTTACCTTCTTGCTCGCAGGCAGGCAAGTATACAGTTATCTGGGCTTTCTGAATGTTTTCACATTCAAGGTCACGGATGTGGCAAAATACTGGTATGTCCAAGTACATACAATTGACATATGTTCCTAACTCCACACACTTTAGCACCCATGTAATTGTTTGTATCATCTACTCCCTCAAATGTATGCCCTTGACCAAAAGCAAATGCTTGCCCATCTTCTCTTGTGTCCTTGTAATGGTTTCTTGCTTCTGTAAGGGCACACTTGTCATTCAAGCACAAGTACTCCAGTACAGGCTGGTGAATCCATACTTTAGAGTCACCCTTCAGGCTTGGTGTTTCTCTCTCTCTCTCTAACTCTCACCATAAACCTCAGCAAAGTACCTTGAGTCAGTGCCTTTCACCTGCCCCATGCACAGTGAGGGAGTGAACACAGACAGTCACAGACTCAGCTTTGAGACCCATGGGATCCTCAGCAGGCAAAATCAGGCAGCAGTGTCATACAAGAGCTAGTGTTATTTTTAAAAATCACCCAAGTCTCCCAAGGGGGCCGAAAAATCAAAACCTTGCCATTTGCAATCCCTATACAACAGAAGGATGAATAAACACAGAGCTCTCTGAAAAGGCTGAGGCTACCCCTTCTCTCTCTCCCTCCCCAAAACAGAAGAAGCAGAAAACAAATCAAACACAATACTGA
The DNA here is from genome assembly GCF_019186645.2 of Phyllostomus hastatus. NCBI lineage: Eukaryota > Metazoa > Chordata > Mammalia > Chiroptera > Phyllostomidae > Phyllostomus > Phyllostomus hastatus. The sequence goes on from NW_025333530.1 coordinate 12,142,649, forward strand.
ACTGAAAGGAGCAATTTTGGAATGAATGACTCCAAGCATGCCTCCCACCCCAGAAATGCCCTCCCTGGCTATCAGGACAGGAATGAGATGAGATTGGTGCAGCAGGTGTCTAGCTAATGACCAAAGAAAGATCTCAGGACCCAGAACATAAGAGGTCTCCAGACTCCTGCCCTAAATTATAAAAAATGCTTAGAACATTTCCTAAGTATGACCTGTGCCTCCATTCTTGGGTGAAGGAAGAAGTCTAAGAAGAAGAGCAGAGTGAACATCACTGGTCCCTTTGTCTACACATTGGAGCATCTTACAGCTTCATCTTCCTGCTGTGGAAGGTCTTCTTTCCTACTCATCCCTCAAGAAATGTATAGGTTTTTGTCACTTACCTTCTCCATACATGGCCCCTTACTAAAGCCCCATGCAGGATCCATAGGTCTAACATTAGGTCTCTGTTCCCAAGGCTGCAATCAGTTGAGAAGAGATGACTGTTACCTGAAAAATATTATAGCATCCTTGAATTAGTCATCTCAAGCTGCTGGAACCAAGTATCATAGGTTGGGTGACTTAAACAACAGAAACTCATTTCTCAAAGTTCTGGAGGTTACAAGTTCAAGATCAAGATGCTGGTAAATTTAGTTCCTGGTCAGGGTTCTTCCCAGCTTGCAGACAGCCACTTCCTCGCTGTGTCCTCACATGCCCTTTCCTTTGTGTGCTTGCAAAAGACAGATCCCTTATATCTCTGTCTCTTCTTAAAAACATCAGTTCTGTAGGATTAGAGCCTCATGCTTATGACCTCATTTAATCTTCATTAGCTTTGCACAGGCCCGACCTCCAAATACAGTCACATTGGGGGTTAGGGTTCAACATGTGCTTGGGGGGGGCATCCAATTCAGTCCATGACATTCTTTGTCCCTCATGTCATCTGCCTTTGAAGGCAGATACCAGAGAAAACAGACAAGGCCAGAAGAAGTCTACCTGTGGCAGGTGCTTTGGTATGAGAAGGCATAGATTATACACCACTATATGGGCAAAATAAAAGCATGCAGGCTTAATCCTTAGGTCATGCATGCCTAGCCAGCAAATATGACCAAAGACAGGAGCTTATACCTATACTCCTTCCTGTTCTATGAAGACTAGAACCCAGTGAGTAGGTGACATAAAAGACAAGCTGTTGGCTCACACATTTAAGGGTGCTGAAACTGAACACAAACATTCTCCTTCCTTTTGAGAAAGTAACTGTTAGCTCACATGGAATACTGTGCAGGATTGAACATGAGACAGTAGCTATCTGTTAGGAGAACTCCTACAGTTCTTTTACTGCCCAGCTCAAAGACCATCTTCTCTATAGACAACTGCTTGCCCCATTACACACACACATGCAACAATCATTGCTTTTTATTCTACACATTCATAGTAGTCAGTGCCAACCTTTGTAACAACCTGCTCAAGTTGTCAACCTTTATAAGAGCAGGTTAGTTTTTGGTCATTTCACACTTTTTAGGATGTAAGCATGCTGAGGGCAGGACCTTGTCTGTCTGGTTCACAATTTTAACTGCAGCATGTAACAAATGCAGCCTGGCACTAGGGTGACCAACCATCCTGCTTTGCCTGGGCTAAATGAGTTCCCTAGACAATGGACTTTCGGGTCTAAGTTCAGTGGGGTTCAAGACAGTACCAGGCAAATTGAAATGATTGGTCACCCTGCCCAGCACATGGTGAGCATTTTAGTAAATAGCTAATATGTAAGTATTGCAATAGGTAAGGAAAAGATCTAGGAAAATCTACAAAATGATCAAAGGCATGAGGGTGGTAATGGGAAGCATCCTATTCACTAAAGACAAGGCCTTACTGGTTTAGAAAGGAAGAGGCTAAAGGTAGATATGACCCAAAATCAATAGCATCATAAGCTGAAAACACAAGAATCTTTAAGAATATTTGGATATACTGTGGTTTACAGGGTCATAGCAGATAAATCCAAGTTTGATGGTCTATCTACAGGTTTTTAAAGCTGACATGCAGAAGGACAATATATTTCTCCAAATCCCTGTTAGAGACATACCTCTGGATTACATGACTTAATGAGCTGATAGCTGTTTCCTTTCTCCACATAAATATTATCATAACAGCTTTAAAGGGAATTGTAAAGCAGGAAAATAAACCACTCTAGCTGAATAAACTCAGCCCAAAAACTAATTTTCTTTCTGTATATTCCTTTAGTCTGTTCTCAGAGTTTTACATAATTATAATCAGAGTGAATGTACAACTTTGTATACCATTTTTAAAACCATAAAATTGTGTGGGAAACACTTTCTACATTGTTATATAGTCTCAGTAGTAATTCTTTTTAATAGTTTAATAGTGTGGAGGTCACTTAACAATTCCCTCATTGTTGGCATTTAGATTGCTTACAGTTTTCTACTAATAAAGATAATCCTGTAATGAGTACCTGTGTGCACATTTCTTGTTCTTTCTTTTGTAATATTTCCTGGAAATAAATTCCTACAATTAAGATTACTAAGTAAAGAGATAGAATAATTTCTGAGGTTCATTTATGCTTTCACCAAATATTTATTGAACATCTACTATGTGCCAGAGACTGTGCCATGCCCTGAGGATACAAAGATGAAAGAACTAGTTTCTGCCATTGTGGGGTTCACAGATTACCAGGGACACAAACATAAGTGACACAATTTGATAAATGCCATGACTGTGATAAAGACCAAACTACAGGGCCCAGAAACTACTTTGAAAGAGCTGGAAGAGGGGTATGGTCTAGCAAGATGTTCCAGAATAGAACTTATTTGCAAAGTACTAGACATTTATAGGAAATGTCAACCTACATTTGGCACGGGGAAGGACATTCTGGACAAAACCCCCCAGCAAGATCCAAGTCACAACAGCACAACAAACACAATGTATCCCAGCATTTACTGGTGGTTTGACAATGTTGAGGCAGAGATGTGGGTATGGAGAGGGTACCAAGTGGCTAATGATAGGAGACACTGAGCAAGAAGGTGGGGCAGCCTGTTTACTGGGCCAAAGAGTTTATATTTTATCCTTAAGCAAGTGGGAGCCAGTAAAGGATTTTAAGCAGACTCTTGATACACTTTCTATTTGCTTTCTAAATTGTTTGTACTCATTTACAACAAGAAAACCTTTCCTAAAGTGTTTTTGTTCTAATTCTCTTTGAAATTCCACAGGGCTCTATTCCCATTTCTGCCAGTGGGGCAGAGTGGGAGCAAACAAGTGGACTTGGGCTGGAGCCTGTTATAGTTGAGTGGAGATGAACATTATCCCAGGAGTGAAGGAGGGAGCTGATGAAGATCTTCCAGGACCAGAAGCAGAAGTAAAGAGGGGTGAGCTATTAGAATGGTACCGCCTCCTCTAAAAGGCAAACTAACCAAAAATTCAGACTCCTCTAAGCCTCTTAAGCAAAAGCTTCCTGGTCTCTCCCTCTTCCCTAGAAACTCTCCCTGGGAGGTGTGACTTAGTCATCAGTGTGGAGACATGGATGCAATTCCTTCATTCCGGAAAGCCTGGGCTTCCCATTTTGCTGCCATTTGTCCACCAGAGCCCTAAAGGGGACTAGCTACTAGCCACTCCTGGCTTTTTCTCTCTTGCTCCTACACCCCCTCATTGTCCCCCAAACACCCCCTGTCTATAATAACTCCAGGGCTTTGAGCAATGTTCTTTCTTCCACTAGTATTGTTGCCCTTCCTCTTTCTCTCCCTGTCAGCTCAAAAGCCATGTCTGCAAAGTCCTCTAGTCAGAGCTGGGCCTGGCACACTCAGCTTTCACTGTGCTCGGGTGAATTGTGTGTGTGTGTCATTCTCTTTCAGACTGCGGACATCCTGGGGGCATGAACCACGAGTTACTCACCTCTGATTTCTAGCACATCCCCGGAGTCTGTTACCTACAGGTACCATTGATTATTGTTGAATTGACTTACCTGATGTTTGTTTTTGAGGCAGATAACATGAAAGGGAAAGAAGAGAGGAAGGACAAGCATGGCTGCAAAGGACCATGCACTATGTCATTTTATTTTGGTGCATAAGGATATCTGGAGCCCCGAGGAGAACCAGTAGTTATCTGTTCCTTTTTATCATGTATATATCTCTTTGCCTCCTGTTATTCTCCCCCTCAGCTTCCAAAGGCACAATTAGATTTCCACCCCAGGAGCTTGCCTGCTCACCTTTCTTCCTACCCCTGGGCTGGAGCAGGGAGGGAAGCTGGGCCAGCAGCATGTGCTTGCCTGCCTGACTCTAATTCCTGTCCCTTATTAAATTCAGGGCTGATTTGGGCTGTGTGAGCTTTCTTGGACCACCTGCTGTCTGTCCAATTCCTTTTCTTTTTCTCCCCCTGGTAACTAATAGCTGCTCTTTCCTGGAGTCTCAGAGTTTCATTGTCTCCATTCTCCTCCCTCCTTTTAAGAGACAGCTGAGTTTTGACGCATTCTCACAGTTGACCCCCTGAAGCTGAGATGAGGAAGCAAGGCCACACCCTCCAGGCACCACCTTTGGAGCCTGTCCATGCAGGGGTTCCTCTTTAGGGAGAAGTAACTGTGGAAAATAGGATAAGGCTGGGAAGGGATGGAAATAATAGGAGAAATGGAGATGCTGGGGCCACCAAGGAACTAGGGAAAGCTTCTAGAAAAGGAAACAAAGTCTGAGAAAGATGGAAAGCCCAGGATGGATAACAGGGCCCCAGAGCAGAGGAGGAAGGGACATGGGAGATATGACAAAAGTGTAAACACTGAAGAGTGGCCTAAAAGGAAGCAGCAGGTGACATGGAGAACCCAAGAGAGTCAAACTGCTACAAAAATGTAGGGAACCACTTCACATGGCATGGAATTGTAGCTCAGCCTTCACATGGAAAACCTGTGGGGTGCATGTGGCATGCAGGACCATGCCCATGGAGAGGTTTTCCCACAGGGAATCAGGCTTGCAGTGTACCTAGGCTGCTATGAGACTTGCTTTTGCTAAAACTCCCTCACCCTGAATTGAGGCAGCAAGGGCTTACTGCAACTTCCTAAAATCTAAGCTAAACCTCCCAAGTATGGAGTGTGATGGGATCAACCACTTTTCCCCCTGATCTGCAACATCCTTCTCTTTGAAGTAATTAGCAGTATTCTTTCCTTTGTTACCTGTAGAAGGCAGTCAGTCCCCTGCAGTGAACCTGTGCATAGTAAATGAGGACCACCCTCCATGTAATGTACACAGAGAAGGAACAAAAGCCTGTTCAGTCAGGGACTGGCTCTCTCTGGCCCTCTCACCCGCTTTTTCTCAGAGAGTGGCCATGCCATCCCTTTTTCTCCACAGGACTTCTGTTGTCCATGTGCATTTGTTCACAAGCAGCCACAACATACACAGATCCTGCTGGCCAGGATTCACCACACAAAACAAGATTTTCACATGTGAGAACTTGCAGCCTCTCATCATCTTCAGAGGAGAGAAACACTTTTGAATCAGTGCTGGGGCCCTCCTTGAATAAATGGCTGAGCAGGATGGGAATCAGGGACCAAAGCTTCATCCTCAGTATCTGGTGCTGGGCATGGCCTCATGAATGCTGCGTGCTCACTCGCACACATGTGTGCCAGGGCATGAGTTGAAGGTCAGTCGGGAGTGTGGTTAGTTCATCACTCCTAATGAGGTCCAAGCTGCAGACTGGTGGCTAAAGAAGCATAGACTGTGCTGATCCCCATGCAAGGGGATCTTTATACTTGACCTTGAGTTAAGGGGAATAACAGAGTAGGAGTCAGAAGACCAGCACGTGAGTCCTGCCCCTTAAGAGTGTGTCCTTGAACAAGTCACTTGATGTCACAGAGCCTTGTCTTCATCTGTATTCACAATCCCAGTTCTTCAGTTCAACATAACTAACATGGCAACTGATTAAAAAACAGATATGTAAGTGTTCTGCAAACTGTAAAGCACACCAGAAATAGGAAAAGAAATTTTCACCTTTCTAGTCAAGAGCTTCTGGGAGGGGGCTGGAGAATGCGGATAACCCCAGGTACTAGCTGCATACCTGTTGGACAATTGCTCCCACTGTCTGTCCCATCTATTCTGTAATTGCCTCAGTTCCTGACCCCAAACCTCAAGCAAGCTGGCTTTCTCTCTCACCTTGAGCTCTGTGCAGTGTTCCCTATGCCTGACATGTTTTCACACTTTGTCTTTGCTCAGCTAACTTCTATTCTGCCTTCAAGTCTCTGTTAAATGTCACTTCTTTCTAGAGGCTTTCCAAGAATCACCACATATTAGTTTATTGTTCCTGCTGCATACATTTAGAAAACAATACTTTTAGGAGTGTGTGTGTGTGTGTGTGTGTGTGTGTGTCAGAGAAAGAGAGAGATGGAGAAAGATTGTGCATAAGTATGGGGAGGTGGTTGTGAGTCCCTCACAGTCCCTATCACAGCCCCCTCCAGAGCCCAAGCCCACTGTAGAGAACAGCCAGAGCTGAGTGTGGGTGCTTTGCCACCTGTCCACCAGCTGCCATTATCTTCAAACTCTTGGGGAGAAGCCACGGGAGTCTGAAGCATTTTCTGGGTCACTGCCTAGCAATTGGTAAGGCAGCCTTGCTTCCCCACACGTCTCTCACTGAGTAAGCACTGAACCCCTACAACATGCTGACATGCTTCTGCCTCATTCAAAATGAATCTGTTGCTATGGTTGTGAGCCACCCAACAGAGCTGAAGTGGATGCACTGGGGTAGCACTGGTATCAGGGGGCTCAGGCTGCCCTTAAATGTGGACCAGTGGCCAGCCTTTCTCCTTGTTCAATCTCTGCACAATGCCATCTCCTCATAGGTCCCTGACCACTCTATTTAAAGAAGCTCCCCTTCCACTTGTATCTGCTCTGTTTTTTCTGCATAGCACTCATTGCTATGTTATTGTGCCATTTCTTTCTTTTGTTTTGTTTTGCTGGATCTATAATCTGGTTTTTTGGATAGGCTAAAAGCTGGAGGGAGGTAGAGATTTTGTTGATTTTGTTCCTACTGTGCCAGCTACCCTCCATTCTTTTCCTGCCCCACTCTGGTCCATTCTCTGCCATTCTTTGCACTGCTCTGGCCTCAGGAGGCTGACCTCTGGGTATGCTCTCTTGGTGACCAGCTATTTGCTGGGTATATCAGGGAAAGATCAGAAGGCAAGGGGAGAGGGAGGTGGGGTGTTTCTTCCCCATCCCCCAGTACTTTGACCCTGGGAATCCCTCCCTGGCTCCAGCTGCTTCCAGTGACTGCAGTGCTCACAAGCTCCAGTGACTCTGCTTCTTCTGGCTGCCTTGTTAGCCTTGGTTTCAATCCCTTACCATGCCTTGCTGGTTCTCTTGACCAGCCCACATCTCTATAACTAGTCCCTGCACTAAAACCTTTTCATTTAAACTGTCTGGGGGTAAAAACATCTGCTGAGACTCTGATACAACTATAATCCAGTAAAACAAATATTATTGAATGAATGTATCCATGAATGGTGAGTGCCCCAGGCTGAAACCCACCCCTTACCCACTGAAGCGCAGGCTCTGCTATGGAAGAATAGGATGGAAGGCAAAAGAAATTTCAAGGAACAAATGGTCCCTTTAAATAAGACAACTCACAAATTGTCCCCAGACCAAGAGGAGTGCTCAGAGTTTTAAATGTTATTAATAAGAAAATTCCTGAATCTCCCTTAGTAGCCTGTTCTTATGACTTATAACTCTTCCTGGCAGAAGTACCTTCCTGATGTCTAACCCAAATCCCTTTTATTATAGTTGAAAACTCCTTCTTCTTGATCTAAACACAAAGGTTGCCTCTCTGTGTTATTATTCTAGAAAATTACTATTCTACATTAACATGTAGTTTCTAGTATGTTATGTATTAAATGGGGTACATAAAGAATACAAGATTTGCCCTGGCTGGCGTAGCTCAGTGGATAGAGTGCAGGCTGCGAACCAAAGTGTCGCAGGTTCAATTCCCAGCCAGGGTACATGCCTGGGTTGCAGGCCATAACCCCCAGCAACCGCACATTAATGTTTCTCTCTCTCTCTCTCTCTCTCTCTCTCTCTCTCTCTCTCTCCCCCCTCCTTTCCCCCTCTAAAAATAAATAAATAAAATCTTAAAAAAAAAGAATTATTTAAAAAAAATACAAGAATTGAGCCCAGGAAAAGTAGAGTATTGGTTCAAATACATTATGCTAACTTTTGGCAATTCATTTAACACTCCTGATATTTTTTTTGTCATCTGTAAAATGGGAACAAGGGTGAGCCTTGACCAGCCTTCATCCTGCCCTGCATTTATGGACATCAAATGAAAAGACTGTGTAAATGGGAAAGAATTCTATATCCAAATTTGCCAACATTGTCATTCTCTTCAGAGGATTTAATTCCAGGGTCTGGGATTGTCTTAATGTCCTCTTTCAAATCTTTGTGAAACTGAACCAAATTTCCAAAGGGTTCTTTTTGGTCTTGCACATACCTGGAGCAAGGAAGTGGGGGTGAGGGGCTCAGTTTTTCTTTTATGACTGTATTATACTCATGGCTCACCTTGCATGGTAGAGAATGGCAGCCTAATCAGGCCAGAGCCTTGGTCAGATGTTTGACTTTATAGCAGGAGGCCAACCCTGCTCCCTACATGGGTGATCTGTGAAGAATATGTGTTTCCTTGTGTTGAAAACACAAAATGCCAATCTTCTGCCCCTCATTGGGAAACATAAGCTTAAATTGTCTGCTGCAGATTGTCCTGAATACCCTTATACAAAAAGTAATATTCATGGAGGGTTATCTGGTGGACATGCATCCCATCTACTCCTCTAGGTATCTGAGATTTTATCCCTCGCTCAAGCCAGATGATCAGAAAGCTTCATATCTGGACCAAATGATTTTAGCTCCTTGTGGAAGCAGACATACTGACTTGTGTTTAGGCATGGTGTTTCAAGTTTGCACTGAAGAACTGCTTGAAAGGAAAGCTATAAGTATAGCTATTATACTTAATGAAAGAATGGTATCTTAAATTTGCCTATTAGATCTCTGTGTTCTTATTTGAAGTCTTGTGTGGGAAATTCATGTTAGCTTCAGCTTCTTCAGGGAAACGTATAATTTTGACTAATGGACAGTGCAAAATTTATCACTGATTGCTTCTCTTTTGCCTTTGGTTGCTAGGAAGCTCAGACTTGATGGCATAAATTTTTGTGTTCTAGCTTTTTCTAGTTCTCCTATTTCTATTTCTTCTCAATTTCATTTTTTCCCAATCATTTATCTATATTTTTGTCATATTGTAATGCATGATTATTTTAAGCTACCTTAATTTCTTTTTGTAACTCTGAAAAATGAAACTGTGGCTGAGAATATTGCAAAAGGTTGGCAAAGGGGTCAGAGCAGTATAGAACAAATCAAAATAAACATGTATCTACTGGGACATGGACCCAAAACACATTTTTTCTTTAATTCTTCAAACATCCATTGTCATTTACTGAATGTCTAGCATAACACTAAGCCTTAGGATGATATACAAACAGATGGAGAAGGCAGATGATTTAACTAAAAAGTACCCTACAATGTGTGGAACATGTTCATGGAGGAAGACTGGGTAGTAACTCAATCCAGTGTAGTATATGTTTTTTGTTTGTTTTTTAATTTTTAAAATGTATTTTAATTGTTGTTCAAGTACAGTTTTCTGCCTTTTATTTACATCCCACCCGCCACCCTTCCCACCTCCCTTTATTTTCCACACCCCCCTTGTTATTGTCCATGTGTCCTTCATGCTTATTCCTGCAAACCCTTCCCTTTTCCCCCTGAAATTCCCTCCCCTCACCCGTCTGGTCACAGTCAGCCTGGTCTCAATTTCAGTGTCTCTGGTTATATTTTGTTTGTTTGTTTGTTTGTTAGTTTGTTTGTTTATTTTGTTGATAAGGTTCCTCTTAAAGATGAAATCATATGGTATTTGTCTTTCACTGCCTGGTTTATTTCGCTTAGCATAATGCTTTCCAGCTCCATCCAAGCTGTTGCAAAGGGTAGGTGCTCCTTCTTTCTTTCTGCTGCATAGAATTCCATTGTGTAAATGTACCATAGTTTTTTGATCCATTTACTTACTGGTGGGCACCCAGGATGCTTCCAGCACTTGGTCAATCCAGTCTAGAGTCTGAGGGCCCTGCCTAGGAAAGAGATTTCTAAACCAATATTTGAAGAAGGATAAGAAATTACTCAGGCAAAGAGTAGAAAGAAGAGAAGAATATGTCCATAATAGGAAAAACATATCCAAGTGTTAGGAGAAAAAAGGGGCCATGTCATTACGTGAGTGTATAAACAAACTAGTTTTCATCCATGAAATGGAATGCTACTCAGCCATAAAAAGTAAAAAAGAAAGCCTACTAATACACACAAACTGATTGTATCTCAAAGATATGCTGAGTGAAAGAAGCCAGTCTCAAAAAGTTACATACTATATGATTCCATGGATATTACAACTTAAAAAAAAAAAGCTATAGTGATGGAGAACAGATCAGTGCATGCTAGGGGATTGGGAGGAAGACAGTATAACCATCAAAGCAACACAAGAAATATTTTTCAGGAGTAAAGGGACTGTTTTGTATTCTGATTATGATGATGGCATTCTACATCTACAATTTATAATTCATTGAACTTTACACCAACAAAATAGAAGTCACTTGTAGTGTTTGCTAATTTTTAAATAACATTTAAAGTCTTAAAAGAAAAGTTTATAGCTGAAGACCTCAAAAAAGAAAAATGGGGTGGAGAATGAGATACAGCACATCTCAGCAGTATCTGCAGTGTTTTGTCTCTTAAAAGATCTGAAGGGAAAAACATCAGCCATCATCAGGCTATGTCTGCATCTTACCTTAATGGTAGTAGGGAGCCATTGAGGGGCTTTAAGCAAGGGAAGGACATAATCATATTTGCATTTTAAAACAATTTCTCAGGCTGCATTCTACAGAGTGGATTAAAGGGAGCCCCAAGTAACTATGGGGAAGCTTGTGAGGGGTGTCTGGGGAAGTCCAGGTGGACAAAAGTGGCTTAGACTAGGAGGAATAGAAGAAACAGGTTCACACACAGAAACAGCCTCTGACAAGCACAAAGAGAATGTGAGAGAAGGACGTCAGAGTCTCTAGCAGTCTGAGGGAACATGGCCACTCTGAGCAGAGCCCAAGTCATTGTCTGTCTATCGAGATGGATGTATCTGGTCTTGGGTTAAAATTCTTTGGCTCTTCAGTTAGTTGGTCCCATCTCCCCAGCTTTGGATAACAGCAACCTCTTAGGGCAGATGGAAAAGCGGGTGTAGGCATTGGGGCTGGCCCTGAGAGAGGAGCAGCTGTTTTACTCCACGTCTCATTTTTTTCTCTCATCCCCTCTTATCTCCTTTGTCTCTGGGTCCAGTTCAAATTTGGGAGAGGCAAGGGTGTGGGCCCATGGCAGAAAAGGGGAGGAGCAAAGGCAGGTTGTAATACAGTTCACCCCAAGTCCTGCTGAGAAATGGCTTCCTAGTGCTTTATCTGCCCTGGATATCAGCTGCAAAGGTCTTATCAAACTGCAATTACCCAGTCTGGGTCTGTGCTAATTGGTTCTCTGGAGTAAAGTTACCTCCAATCTGTGTGTTATGGGTGCACAGCAGGAAGCGATTTGAGCCAGGGATGTTGTCTGTGATAATATGTCAGGGAATCACTATGGTGAATGCAAAAACACAGAGCCGAGACCAGCCTTAGAAGTAAGCAATTGTTCATAGGTCCCAGTTCTAACCTAAAATGACCAGCCAGCCTGAGGTCACCTCATACTCAGGGCCTTCTTAGAGGACAGCCAGTGTGATGGAATTTTCCTTTATTTTTGAGGTAGATGGAGGTCAAGTTGGGGGAGGAAGGAAGGAGGCAAAAAAGGAAGGGAGGAAAGAGAAAGAGAGCAGAAAAAAATCCTCTTTGGTCCCACTAACTTCTCTAGTTACAAGATTCTTGATAATTATGTCAGTAATGAGATCTCCAGCTACAGCCTCATTACCTTACTACCCACTTCTATAATCTGGTTCTGTCTCAATTTGAAAAATAAATCCCATTTGTAAAGGCCTTCAAAGGCCTAGGAGGAAGGAAGCTGAAGGTTGGTCTAGTCCAACGTGTGTCTCCTATATGGCAGCCTCACCAAGAGGGTGCACGGCTCCCACAGGCCTGCAGAAGAGAGAGCATCACCCCACAAGCAGCCCATGACATATTCAGAATAGCTCTAAGTATTAGAAAAAATTTTTTTTATTTTAATATTGAGCCCAGACCTGTTTCTTTACAAATCCTTCTGCCCCTTGGATGGCAAAAAGCAAACATAATACTTCCCACTGACAGCAATTCAGCTATTTTCCCCTAAAATATCAAAACCTGACACCACCATGCATCTAGCCTTAAGAAAAGGTGCTGGGTGTCACACACAATTCCCCTTTCCTCATCTCCTATGTGAATTTTGCATCTTGTCAGCTCTCTGCCTTCAAAACAGGTCTTCGGTTCCACCACTCTCTCTGTCTCTGCTGACACCACTCTTGTCTAAGGCTTTCCCACCCCCCATGCCCAGTGAAAACCCACAACTCATTCTCCACAAAGTAGCCAGAGTAGTTTGTTTACAGGGATTTTGTTGTTGTTGTCAAAATATACCTAACATTAAATTGACCATTTTAATGGCTTTTGAAATGTACAATTCAGTGGCATTAAGTACATTCACAATGTTTTACAATCATCACCGCTGTCCAGAACTTTTTCATCCTCCCAAAGAAAAGTGTTATACCCATTAAATAATAACTCTCCTCATTCCTCTCCCCACAGCCTTTGGTACTCTCTGATCTATTTTGTATCTATGAATTTGCCTTCTCTAGGTTAAACATAGTGCAATCATATAATATTTGTCCTTTTGTATCTTGCTTAGCATCATGTTTTCAAGGCTCATCCATGTTGTAGCATATGGTGGTGGGCAAAAGTAAGTTAATATATTAATGAACAATATAGTAATTAATAAATAATAATACAATAATAAAGCCACACACTCAAAACTGTAAACCTACTTTTGCCACCCCCTGTATATCAAAATGTTATTCCTTTTTAAGTCTAAATAATATTCTGTTATATGTATACACCACATTTTGTTTATTCATTCATCTGTTGATCTATGTGTTCTTAGGATTAGGATGGTTACTTGATCTCTCTGAGCCTTAATTTCCTCAACTATAAAATGAAATAAATAATATCTTCTTTTTAAGATATTCATAAGGCTAAATAAGGTAGTATATAAAAATGTATTGTATGTATTAGGAACTTAATAGATGAGATATAATTATCATTACATTTATTGAGTATTCCATTGTCATCTTCAATGTTTTAAGTCCATGAATTCTTTAGTACCCACCAAGCACTAACTTTGGCACATAGTAGGCAGTCAATAAATGTTTGCCAAATGAATGAATAAGTGAAATTCAACTTGCCCCTCAATGAACATATTTTCCTGTCCTTAACCAGATTCCCTACTACACTTCCTTATTTTTCTGTCACTACCATTTCTATTCTTCCAGTTAGCCAGTCTCTCAAGTATTACCCATCATTATCTTTAGCCTCTAAATCCAAAGAATATGTAAATAGTTTACAGTCATAATGCCTCCCCATCTATAGATTTATTTAAGGCCCTACCATACTGCAGTACCTGGGCTGTTTTTTATGATGTGACCCAGATTCTGGCCCCATCCCACCTCTACTACCACCACCAGATATAGCTGATTGGACTTGGAGTGGGTGTGTGAGCCCAGATCAGCCAAGACATAGGTTGGCTGATCACCTACAATAGTGTCATGAATAGGTATGGAAAAATAAGTCAGTCAGATCCCCTCTCTCAGAAGTATGAAGAGGCCAATATTGAGCAGTTGGGTCACTTAGCAGTGATAGCCCTGGAGGGTCATGGTTGACCTGAAAAAGCTGAAATTATTGAGGTGGGGGAAAAGTAAGTGATCAGAGAAAACCAATGGGTAGAAAAAAGAGAGTAGAGAAACTGTGTAGGGAAAAAAGGGATTGACTCTAGGATCCAGAGGGAGAGACCAAACTTGTGGCTTAAGAGGAAAAAAGAGATAGAAAATGGAGCTAGCCTCATGGGTGTTCCTGGCTTTCTCAGGGACTTCTAGGTTCAATTCTAATTCCCATTATCCACATCCTTTTGATAGCTACCAACTAGCCACCTTTTACTTTAGTCTGTGACTCACTGTTGAACAGTTTGACAAGCCCCCAAGTTACCTTGATTCTTTCTTCTTAGGGTCTCTTACTCCTATCCTTTTCATTCCATCCTCATTCCTACCATGTGACCCTAAAACCCAGAATCCCAGGTTCTCCTGGTTAGTCCAACTGAAGGCTCTTAATTCCAATTGCCTTATGCTCTGGTTTACACTCTCCAGTATCCATCATGATGCTACTTCCTTGCTCAAAGTTTTGATGGCTTCCCAGTGCTTATTAGATAAAGCCTAAACTCAATAGTGATTCAAGGTCCTACATCTTTCAGTTCTCAGGTGAACCTGTAATATTATCTCCAATAAGAAAACCTCATATCAACTAGTTAAGACTCCTTCTCATCAAGCTCTACTCTGCCCTAGTCCACAACTTTGTGTTTTAGAAGTACCTCCTTTTTCTCTTTTTCTATTGTTCTTCCTCCATCTCTTCTCCTAAGTTTCTCTGTCTTCCTCTTTTCTCTTTCCTCTTCTTTCCCAATCTATTTCATCTTACAAGGCTCAGTCAAGTATTTCCCAACTACCCCAAACCACTTAGGTATATTTCAAATATATTGCTCTTGTCCTCCCACCAAACTTCAAGCCCTCGGAGGGCACAGATTCTGTATTCTAACACTTCTAAACCTTTCATGGCACCTAGCAATGTTCCATGTGTTTAGACGATAATGAAAATTGTACTTGTTCAATTAATTTCACTCATACAATTAATATGTATGGGTATGGATAAACAGTTTATTTAAAGAAGTAAATAATGTTGGAATATCAGGCAAGATACTCTGTGTGTGAGAGAGGGGGTGAGGATATATCTTTGGGTATCCACAAAGTGTGCTAAGAACTTGGTTGCCTACTACTCTGTACATCAACATTCCTGGCCAATGCTATTCTGCATATTATTCAGTAGAATGTAACTCCAGAATTCCTTTTTTTAGGAATTCTTTAGATTAAGGAACTACCTCACCTTCTAGTCATACAAATTCAATTAGAATCCAAAGGCACACTGCAAGAAATACAAAAATGATTAAAAAGATTTAATCTCTTTAAGATGCTCACAGTCTTCTTGGGGGATAGGACAAGTGCCTCAGTGATTGTAGTCAAGGTAGGGTAAGATCTGTACCATAACAGAGGTCAAAGTGGTTCAAAGAAAGACAGGCTATCTAAGGTAGGGAAGGGTCTGGAGAAAAGCATTTGAAATGGCAAATGGGTGGAGGCACAGGCAGTAGGAGGCATATTGGGGAAACTTCAATGGTCCAATCAGTGCTCAGTGCCCCAGAGACCATGGTTGTCTGCCAGTTGTAAAACAGGTAGGTCCCAAAGCCAGGAAACCTCATCAACACACAGCCACCAAGCATTTGTTAAGCACGTGGACTTGGGTGTGACACATGGGGAAAAAATACCTTGTCGATCTATCCTTTGTCAAACTTGAATAAATTTGACAGTGAATAAATTGTTCATCTTCTCCTTCACAAAGGCACAAAAGCAGGCAAGAGTGTTTCCATTAAATAAAAGTTTGAATATGGTTATTACATTTTATTAATGAATTTTATTACATATTCACTAAATATTGATATAAATAATAAACACAATTCTGTACTACATTTTTATCACACGTTGAACACGTTTTTTCCTTTACTCCTTCTGCACTTCTGAGATGAGCGGAAGCTAGGTGTTTTTCTTGTTATCCATCTTCTAATTTTAGCTTTAAGAACTAGGGGTATGTATTTACCTATACAGAGCGTGATTGAACTCATTCTGTATGAACATTATGTTATTATTGAATTTGATGATGGAGGTGGTCTTAGCCAGCAACATGCTGGAACCAGCTCATGAAAGCTCTCTGTGGACCTCTCTTTCCAATTCCATATTCAGTGACATTAGGTAGGCAGCTTGAAATCAGCCATGGTGGGAATATTTACACCATGGAAATTGGCAAAAGCTATAAACAAGAGCATTTTCTCCCTGAAGCACTGGTTAAATATTTGCCAGCACACCACTGGATATCACTGTACAACAGAAGAAACTGAAGCAGAGAGGTGAGGTAAGCTGTCCAAGGTCACGCAACAAATTGGTCATGAAGCTGGCACTAGCTGGGTCACCTGATGCCTATGTATTATTATTATTCTTTTTACTCGGAAGCAACAGTACAGATTAGGATTTAGAGTGTGCCTCTAAATAGATAAGAATGTAGACAACAGTACAGATTATTATGCAAAAGAAACAGATGCCATGGTCTTCAAGTTAATAGTTTGCCAGGGCTAAAAGAGGAACATCCAAACTTCTCTTCCCAGATGGCTTTTTTCCACCCCCTCCCCCTGCCTCCACCTATACTCCTACCCTCCTGAGAGGAGGGTTTCTGAGAGTGGGGTAGGAGGAGAGGAAACTTCTAATTCTTCCAGCTTTACATTGGAGTGATGGGAGGCATTTCTCAGCCAAGTGCCTTGATGTTTGGACTCCACTTTGCTCTGTAATTAGTATCTATTTGTCTCCTTAACTTAAACTGGTTTTTAGCAATTTAGAGTCAGGGAGCTCATGTTACTTTACTAAAATGATAAAAAAAATGGATATGTAATTGAAATCCTGTTCTACTCCTCTGGGAACCTGGTATGTTGCTTTTCTCAGCTGAATGATAAAGATCTGGGGCCCTGATCACAGGCAGATAAGTAGACTGGTTGATTAGGATGAGTCCCACAGGCAATCCCTAATCTACTAGTCTGTTTGTTAACTATCTCTTTTTAGGATATTTGGTTTGCATAATATGATAATAATGCACAAGCTCTTTAAAGGTGGAAATGAAACCAAATTGAGAACAAAACAGTCACAGCTGGTATCTGCCCTCCCTGCTGCAACAGATCAATTATCAATTAGCCACAGGTTTTTTATTGAGTACTTATTGTTTGCACAGCACTAGGTTAGGAAAGGAGAGGTGTCAAATGTCCAGTTCCTGGCCTTTCAGAGCTAGCAAAGACAATGTGCCATGCCCACAGGAAATTAGTAAGTGCTTTAGGAAAGGGAATGCTTTGGTACTAAATGTGCAACCCAGATTGAAGGAGCTGCTGTAACTAGAATTTGGGTCATGGCTGAATAGAGCCATGCAACTCTGCAGAAATGCACAAGCCCTCAAATCCTCCCTTGTAAAATCACTCAAGTGTCTGGCCCAGTAAAAACCTCTGCAGTTCAATGAAATCTCTTTATACTAATAGGTGGTACTCCCTGCCCAGCAGCTTCCAGGCACATCCAGTTCTCTGGAAGTGGCTTGATGGGTAGCTTTTCTGTCTTCTATGTTTCTACTGTGCTTCAACAAGTACACTGAGGATGGCCACTGCTCCCTGAGCTCCTTGGCTTGGTAGACTCCATGCCAAGTGCTTTACACTTGATGATCTGATGTTACTCCTCACATAAACAGATCAGTATGTTCAAGAAAGATGCTAAATGAGGCAAGCCAGACAGAGAAAGACAAACCTACCTGGCATCACTTATCTGTGGAATCTAAAAAAGAAAAAAAAGTCAAACTCACAGAAACAAAGAGTAGAAATGTGGTTGCCAAGGACTGAGGAGGTATTTGGGAAATAGTTAGAAGTTGGTGAGAAGGTAAAAACTTTCATCTATAAGATGAATAAGGTCTGAGGATTTAACATAATAACTATAGTTGATAACACTGTGTTGTATAGTTGAAAGTTTCTACGAGATCAGAACTTAAGTGTTCTCACCAAAAAGAAAAAAGAGAGAAATATGTGAGGTGACAGATGTGTTAACTAGATAGGGGAATCTTTTCCTGATGTATATGGATCAAATCATCATGATGTACACTTTAAATATCTTACAATTTTATTTGTTGATTATACCTCAAGAAAGCTTTTTTTAAAAAAGAGGCTGAGGCTAAGGCTTGGAGAGATGGAGGGCCTTGTCCAGGGTCACCCAACCAACATTCTAACTTCGAAGTGCATGCCTTTCCCATTATCCCTATCCAAGCAATTCCATAATTTACCCAATGGTGTCACCTATCATAGTATACAGATGCCTAGGCTTCATCAGCAGATTCTGATCTTCAGGATTTGAGGTAGTGTAGGAGACCATTCTATGTGGTGTTGGCCCAGCTCCCACATGGAGATGCACAGGACCCAGGCCCACAGATAGGTTCTCCCGTGGGGAATCAGGCCTGCAATGTGCCTAGTCCACTTTGAGTTTTGTTCTTGCTAAAAAACTCCCTCATCCTGAATTGAGGACATTTACTGCAAAGTAGCTTCCTAAAATCCATGCTAAACCTTCCAAGGATGAGTGTAACCAGTTCAACCACTTTTGCCTTTTCATTTGCAAATATCCTTCTTCTGTGATGTGATTAGCATCACAGTAGTGGCTCCTTTGTTTTCTATAAAAGGTAACCACCTACAGTGAACCTGTGCATAGTAAATGAGGACCATCATGTAATGTGCTGAGAAGCCTAATAAAGGCCAGTTACAGCAAGGGCCAAGGCTTTTGCTCCCCTTGAGAGAAAAGCCATGCTGTCCCTTTTCCTCCACTGGAGGAAAGTAGTCTGGTAGTCCATGTGAATGTCTCATTTCATCCATAATGACACAGACACTGCAGGCCAGTGTCCGCATCGAGGTGGGAGCCAGGTACCTGAATTTTTAACTAGCTTCCCAGGTGATACTGCCCACCAATGCAGGAGAATAGGTATCATTACCTGTTTATAAACTGTCTCTTGTCCCCTGTGTCTCCCAGTTTAAGAGTACCTCAGGGTCAGGGATCAGGTCTGAGACATCTCTGTCTCCAGCAATCACTGCAGTGCCTGGCACAGTTGAAATACCCAGTGCATTTTCATGGAAATGCTAAATAGTGTTGCACAGCTTTGCACTCTTTGCTGGTATTCTACAGGTAGGGGCTTATCGCACCTGCTACTTGTTGAGACTCAGCTCACATTGTGCCTCAAGGGGCTATTTTGCAACATGCACAACATGCCAACACCTGCAGCACACTCCCAATTACCCACTTGGGGCTCCCTGTCTGCTGGATTCCCTACCACCCACCCCTCCTTCTGTCAGGTGTTACTGCTCAGGGAAAGCTGGCTGACTGTCACCTAACCATAAAAAGAATAATCGGGAAGAAGGAGATGGCAGACCAGATAAACAGGACATTTTAAATCATCACAGTGTTGACCACTGGCCGATCCTTGGTCTGAGGTTGGATTCCCCATCTGTGTGGAATTGCTATCTGAGTGTCATGGAGACACAAAATGTTTGACAGAAAAGAACACAAAATGTTTGACAGTGAAGACTGCTTTGTTACATGATTCTAAAAGCAATCTCCTGAAAGTATTAATATCCATAGGACATTAATGAAGGTTCTACAAATTTTGGACCACACCAGGTAAACAAAGAGTTCTCCCTGTTACAGATCCTCTAAGAGATGCATTATGCTAATCTGTACTTTGTTAATTTTTATATATGAGATGGCATTTCTCAAACTTTCTTTGATTTTTTTTCTTCAGGAACGCTTCTTTCTGGAGAATCTTCACTAATGTGCTGAGGAATACACTTTGAACACTCATGACCTAGTACAATTACCTGCTCCAACTTCCATGCTCATTTTGCAGGTTAAGAAATTGAGACTCAAGAAGGGGAACCCTAGTGCATTGTTGGTGGCAATGCAGACTGGTACAGCCACTGTGGAAAACAGTATGGAATTTCCTCAGAAAACTAAAAATGGAACTGCCTTTTGACACACCAATTCCACTGCTGGGGCTACACCTTAACAATCCTGAAACACCAATTCAAAAGAACCTATGCACCCCAATGTTCATAGCAGCACAATTTACAATAACCAAGTGTTGGAAGCAGCCTAAGAGCCCATCAGTAAATGAGTGGATCAAAAAACTATGGTACATTTACACAATGGAATAGTACACAGCAGAAAGAAAGAAGGAGCTCCTACTCTTTGGGACAATATGGATAGAACTGGAGAGCATTATGTTAAGTGAAATAATCCAGGCAGTGAGGGACAAATACCATATAATCTCACCTATAAGTGGAATCTAATTAACAAAACAAACAAGTAAACAAAATATAACCAAAGACATTGAGAACAAACTGACAGTAACCAGAGGGGAAGAGGGAGGGGATAATGGGGGGAGGGAGGAGGGTTGTCACAAACATGTATGAAGAACACATAGACAAAGACAAAGGGTGTTAGGATCAAGGGTAGGAGGAAGAGATGAATTGAGTAGTGGGGGTAATGGAAAAAATTTTACTTGAACAACAAAAAATTAAAAATAAAAATAATAAAAAATATAAAAATAAAAGTAAAAGAAGGGGAACAGGAGTTGCCAGGATCTCAGTTGCTTAGTGCCAGTTGCAGCCTCAATCTCAGGAATGCTGAGTCACTTCTGCACCCAGGATCTCACCTGGAATCACCACATGCCTGATACAGTGTGCAGCCAAGAGGGAGGCCCCAAATAGGGATTTGGAATGGGGTCCAGAACTCAAGGTGTCCAGGAAATATTAGAAAGACATATAAGATGTCCTCACTCCTTTCCCCTCTCAGGTGTGAGTTGGGCAAGAGACACATGGAGTGGAACATGCAGAGATGTTTTGTACAGCAACAGCTTTGTAGATAATCCATGGCATGGTCATTTAACATATCTGTGTCCTTTAACTGGCTGCACAGATATGTTAAATAGCTGAGGCCATACTTGGAGCCAGGGGGATGGAAGTCACTTCCACCAAAGATGTAACTGGGTGGAAGGTCCCCTGAGTTACAGCACCTGCGTGAGAACTTGGAGAAGATTGGCTCCATGACATGGGGCCACACCTGCCCAGACTCATGATGGCAGCCCAGTGAAGTTGGAAGGATACAGGAATGCTGGCAAGTGTAGCCAATTGTAGGAGGAGTTGGAAATGGGGCCACAGAGGAAGATTGGCCAGAGGATTTAAACTGAGAAGAGGCAGCCTGTGCAGGGAGGACCACACGGCTGTGGCAATAGGGAAGAGTACACACAGCTATAGCAATAGAGGGGGGAGCCACATGTTCTGGCAGAGAGAGGACCATGCAGCTGTGTCCAGGTAGGAGAGAGCCACATGCTTCTTGCAGAGTGGGGACCCCCACAGCCATGCGAGGGGGAACCACATGGCTTTGCCAGAGTGGGGCATCACCATGCGGCTTTAGTAGAGAACTGCCACTCAGCTTTGGCAGAGTGGTGACCCCCATTCCCTACAGCTTTGACGAGAAGAACCATGCGGTTTTGGCCAGAGTGGGAACACCTGCAGCTCTGGTAGAAGAGGACCGTGCAGCTTTGGGGTGCTCCCCTTGGCCACATGGCCTGGAGAGCAGGAGAGACTTTGCCTGGAAGAAGGGTGAAAGAGCTCTTGCTAGTAGGCCCTGAGAAGGTGCCATATGGCTTTGGATTAATTGGAGATCCTGCCTGGATGGTGACACAGCTGATGGTGTCAGGAGCCTGAATCATGGACATTTGCTTCTTTTCCTGAGATATGGTACCCTGAATTAGGGAAGGTGGGGGAGGAAGCACTGTGGGCATCTGTGGGTATCCTAAAGGACTTTGATATTTTAATGAAGACACTAGGTCACTACTTTAAGTCTGTATAGCATTAAATAAACATTTCCTTTCCTTTTCACAAATCTCTGGCATTGAGAGATGCCTTTCCTATAAGGCGGCAGACATAATGAACCTGGGGAGGGGGGTCTTTAGGTAATAGTATATAGTAACCCACCTTGGCCCTGTGTGTGGGTGTGTTCTATAACAGTTTTTGGCATTCCTGGATGGGCCAATAATTGCCCCCCGGCCCACCCCTGGCCTATTCTGTAACATGCCTACAAGATGGTCCTTGTAGCTAAGAGCAATGCCAGTGGCTTTGGGGAGCATCCTCTCTTAGTGCACAGCTTTTCACTCTACAGAGCTGAGAAACAAGGTGAGCATCAATCAACACTCAGTACTTTACCTTGCACCACTTGCCAGGCTGTTGCACTTCCAGAGCCTCTCTGCAGCCCAGGGAGGAGAAAAACAAGAGGTTTATGAGCTTCAAGAAACCAAAAGCTGTGAGGGGTTAAGGAATAGGTCTGAATAATTCAACTAGTGAAGTGACAAACCTTGAATCCAAGACTTCCAACATATTCCCCACCCACCCTTTTTCACTTCTGTACTGATGCCAGAAAGCTAGCTCTCAGCTCACTGTGTGGCAATTGGGTACTGTACCTGGCCTGGGCTTGTTAATGGGCTGAGAAGCTCAGGGTAGGGCTTACTAAACTCTCCTGGGATAGGGAAGCAGAATGAGTGACACATTACCCCTGGTGTGACTAGGTGTCTAATTCCTTCTCAGGGTCTTCTTAAGCCTTTAGCCTCAATTATATTCCACAACCATCAAGTGACACAAATTAATCATCTTCTCAGAAAAGCAGGGCTTTTTTATGTTTTAAAGCAGTCACCTTCTCATTTAAAGATTGGCCTCATAAATTCCAAGGAAGGATAGAGAAGATGGCTGCCAGTAGGAAGGAGGGAGAGGGAGAAAGACAAGAAAGAAGGAAAGAAAGGTAGGTAGAGAGGGAGAGGAGGGAGAGAGGAGCAGGGTAGAGTGTGTAAGTTACTGCAATGCTGAAAACATTATGATGGAAGAATTTGAGACACAGGCCAGGTTAAAGGAAGATGGGTATGTCAGGGAAGGCTGTAATATTTAAGCTGTTAAATTGTTGAGAAAATGCAAGCTCCACGAGGAAAGGAAATATCTTTGTTTAGTTCACCATTGTGTCCCCAGTGCCTATCAATGATTGGCACACAGTAGATGCTCAATAAATATCCATCTGTTGAATGGATAAATTAATCAGTAGATGTTGGCCAAGCAAATGGAGCAGAGAAACCTGTTCCAGGAAGAAACAGCAGTGTAAGTAGCTAGTTGGCATGACCAGCAGTTCTCCATGACCAGAGTACTGTGTGTGTGTTGGGGAATGGAGAGGCAGGCAGAAATGGAAGACCTAGCTGGTCTGTGATGAGGATTCTTAATCATAATGAATTAAGGGCAAACTCCTTTTATATATAAAATGTCATTTCATCCTCACAGTTACTCTGTGAAGGATACAAGGAGGCTCACAAGGCTTACAAGATCACAGAGCAGGAGCTGGAGCTGATTCTAAACCCAAATCCTGTGATCTTTCTATGACAGGTATGCACAGGGATAACTCATACACCTTAGTGCTTTCCCTCCAGCCACTGGTTATCCCCTAGCCTGGCTTGAGAACATGGACATGGGTTTTCCTGGCAAGTAAAGATGGCAAATATGCTAAAAAGAAATTCATATGATTAATTTTAAAGGCTAGGAGGTGGTCATTTATTTCATCAGACACTCTTTCCAATTCCCCATGCCCCTGTGACCACCCTCATTTATTCAAGGACGAGTTATCTAAGGGTAGCTATAGACAAGGGGATGGGAGCTTTTGTCATTCCCCTTGTTGCCCCAGGCTAAGGGGAAACAGAAATACCCTCCCTTGATTAGCTCACAGAGAAGCCAGAAAGACAGGGCACTTACCTGGGATGACCCACCAGAAAGTGTCTTGAAGACAGGCTGCATTAGGCATAGAAGACACAATCTGTGGCTTCAAGGGACCTGTACCCACACAAAGCAGGAGACCAAGTGGTACCAGGGGAATGGATGACTTGGGAAGAAACTATTCTTCATATATGCTTCCTGCTTGGGCTTGGGAGGTAGCAAAGCCATACAAACCCAGTTCCATCCTGAACCTCCCACTTGCTTGATAATGAACTCAGTTATCATAATAATACCAAATGCACATAGAGAGCTATACAGTTCAATACATAATCTCATCTGAGCCACATAATACTGGGAGATAGTGTGGAAGCAAGCACTTGTTGCAAATCCCATTTTCTAGGTGAGGAAAATTGAGGATCAGAGAGAAATTTGGCTAAAGTCACCCTGAAAGCATTAGATCTGAGGTTTCCACACTCCAGATCCCATGGCCTCCTACTCTGCTACATCAAGCAGAAAAAGTAGAGTTCCCTGAGCAGTACCAGCAAGGAATCTTAGACAGAATCAGAAAGAAACTGGGGTGTGGATTTTATATCCCAAAGGTCATGCGCCAAGGGGCCTGGGGAAGGGAAACAGTATAATAGGGTGCAGCCAAGAGGGGGGCCCCAAATAGGGATTTGGAATGGGGTCCAGAACTCAAGGTGTCCAGGAAATATTAGAAAGACATATAAGATGTCCTCACCACCCGTCCCACCTCACAGGTGTGAGTTGGAGGAAGGGACACATGGAGCAGGAACATGCAGGGCTGTTTAGCACAGCCACAGCTTTGCAGCTAACCTCTGGCATGGTCATTTAACATATCTATACTCTTTAACTGGCTGCACAGATATGTTAAATAGCTGAGGCCATACTTGGAGCCAGGGGGATGGAAGTCACTTCCACCAAAGATGTAACTGGGGGGAAGGTCCCCTGAGTTACAGCACCTGCGTGAGAACTTGGAGAAGATTGGCTCCATGACATGGGGCCACACCTGCCCAGACTCATGATGGCAGCCCAGTGAAGTTGGAAGGATACAGGAATGCTGGCAAGTGTAGCCAATTGTGGGAGGAGTCAGAAGTGGGGCCATAGAGGAAGACTGTCACGGGGATTTAAACCCAGATACCGCAGTCAATGGAGAGAGAACCACGTGGTCTTTAGCCAGTGTGGGGACCTCCTTGGCTTTAGTAGAGGGAACCACCATGTGGCTTTAGCAGAGAACTGCCACTTGGCTTTGGCAGATTGGTGACCACCCCCCACTCGCCACAGCTTTTCAGAGGGAACCACACAGTTTTGCCAGAGTGCAGACCCCAGCAGCTTTAGTGGAGAGAAGAACCATGTGGTTTTGACCAGGGTGGGGACCCCTGCAGCTCTGATAGAAGAGGACCAGGTGGCTTTGGGGTGCTCCCTTTGGCCACATGGCCCGGGAAGCAGGAGAGACTTTGCCTGGAAGAAGGGTGAAAGAACTCTTGCCAGTAGGCCATGAGAAGGTGCCACATGGCTTTGGATTAATTAGAGATCCTGCCTGGATTGTGACACAGCTGTTGGTGCCAGCGGCCTGAAACACGGACGTTTGTTTCTTTTCCTAAGATACAGTATCCCGAATTAGGGCAGGGGAAGAAGGGAGCATTGTGGGCGTCTGAGGGTATCCAAAAAGACTCTGACATTTTAATGAAGATGTTAGGTCACTACTTTAAGTCTGTATAGCATTAAATAAACATTTCTTTTCCTTTTCACAAATCTCTGGCATTGAGAGATGTCTTTCCTATAAGGCGGCAGACATAATGAACCTAGTGGGGGGTCCTTTCAGTAATAATATATAGTAACCCCCTTGGCCCTGTGTGTGTGTTCTGTAACAGTTTTTGTGGGCCAATAATTGCCCCTTGGCCCCTGTCTGTCCTGTAACAACAGGAGCCTCATTAACATAGAGGTGTGGACCCCAGGACTCCTGCGCTGCTTTTCCCAGCTTCCCTCATCCTTTGCCCACTCCCTTCTCTCTTAGGTTGCTGCCTAATTGTAGAACTGTTGATGCAAATTATTCTAATAACTGGTGCTAATTTATACACATTTACATATAATTTGCAATTCACTTGCTGCCCACATTTAGTCAGACTTCACTAATTCAGACCAAAGTGGAGAAGCCTACTCTGAAATGAAGAATGTAAATAATGAAATAATTCAATAGTTTATCACAGGAGAGTCTTTTTAAAATCAAGCATGCAAAGTAAAAATAGGCATTTTCAAAACTCTCCTTAAAAATCTCCAAAACATGGGCTCTCAGCTGTTCAAAAGACAGAAATGAATTTCTTCTTCTTTCTCTTTGAAATAAAGCAGTGAGAGGACAATCTCTCTCTCTCTCTCTCTCTCTCTCTCTCTCTCTCTCTCTCTCTCTCTCTCCATTCCTCCTTCTCCCTCCCACTTCATCCTTTCTTCCCTCCTTCTCTTTCTATGATGGAATTCAGGAAGTTAAATTTTAATTATGTGATGTGATTCCACCTAGTAACTCAGTTTGAAATAGTAAAATTTTCCTAGTGCAAAATTCTCAATCCCTTAAAACATGTAGATGGGAATTACTTAACTTAGACAGGAGAAATCATATAGTAAATTGGACATAGATATATGTGGACCCTATTTAATTAACATGATTCAGGGAACCCAAATGTGACAGCTGGGTTTGTGGAGTATACACTAGATGGCAACTTTGGAAAAAGAAGTATTGTGTTAAAAACAGTAAGTACAACCCTTGCTGGGTGGTTCAGTTGGTTGGAGCATTGTGCCATACACCAAAAGGTTGCAGATTCAGTCCCCACTCAGGGCACATACCTAGGTTTCAGGTTCAGTCCCAGGTCAGGGTATCTTTGGGAGGAAACCAATCAATGTTTCTATCTCATATCATTCTCTCTCTCATTCTCTCTCTCTCTCTTTCTCATCTTCTCTCTCTAAAATCAATAAGTATATCCTTGGGTGAGGATTAAAAAAAGAAACAATAAGTACACACACAAATAATGTATATATATCTTAGGTTCAGTACCCTAGAAGCACTCCCTGAGTAGGAATTCTTGCTCCAGTGACTTAATTGGGTGGAAACAACTCTTAGGTGTGAAGCAAGTGGGAAAGAGCAGGAGAATTAGGGGAGCTAGGTGAAAATGTCGATGGGAAGTAGATTCCCATCTCAGAAGGGAAGTAGATTCAGATGATCCCATGGGGGAGCTCTAATCTAAAGCACTATGCACCACAGTATTAGCACCACCTGAAGATCTCTGCTCCCCTGTTCCAGTCATTCACTGACTGACACCAGCTCCCAGGGATGGGGGTAGTCATCTTCAAGTCAGGTGGCCAATGCTTACAATAGGTAAAGGGTATCTGGGTTGGGCTCCAACAGTATCTACTGCAGTCCACCTCTGCACAGCTCTGATCCACTCTTCCCATTCATTTACTCCATCCAGACACAAAATCTCCAGGAATCTGATAGGTCCTAATTTCCTGGGAAACATAAAAAGGAGGGTTAATAGAATGATCCACAGCCTTGTTACTTGTCCCTAAGACCATGGCTGCTACTCTTTATCTTCTGCCTTCATCACACCTTCTAGATTCTTACATTTAACTAGCACTTCTTTGGCTAAGTTACTTGCCTGGTGGGTTGACTTAGCTTATTCTGTCCAACCTAGGGGCATTCCAATGTCACCTGATAAATGGGTTGTGGAGGAATTTACAAGTGTGAAGTATACTGCCTCTGAAACCCAAAGAAGCCTGCTGGGTGATAGCAATAACTTGTCCAGAGGAGATACTCTCCCTTGGCCATTAGTCCCCCTAAAACTTCAGTGATGTGGCAGAATCCTGTCTCTAGGCTTTATCACCAACCCTCTGTAAAGCATGTATCTTTCCAGGGCACACAGAGTATTTGTCACTTATTCTCACTGGGTCAGGTTAACATGATGGCAGAAGTATAGTGGACCATTCTGAAGTTTTATAGAATGTTCAGATGGTGTCAAATACTTTGAACTGCATTATGAAGAGAGAATCCACATTCATCCTGAGACAAGATGGTGAATATATCCTGTTACCTGTTCCATATGAATGCTAACTGATTTTGATCCTTCTGGCTTATGGGTATGAAAAAAAATTGCATTTCCCAGATCAATAGCTGCATACCATTCACCAAGGCCATGTTAATTCACTCTAGTAAACATAGGATGACTGATATAGTAGCTACAATTGGGACTACTACTTAGTCAAATTTGCAGTAGTCCACTGTTATCTGCCATGATCTACCTGAAATTTTCAGGAGCCAGATTAATAAATTACATGGGGCTATGAAAAGGAACCACCACTTCTATATTCTTTAATTCAGTTAGGGAGTGCTAATCTTTGTCATCCTCCCTGGAATGTGCCATTGTTTTTGGTTTACTATCCTGGTGAAGGGAGGAACTCTTAGAGAGTTCTACTGGCTTTCCCACTCAGTAGTCTTTGCTTTATATGTCCAAGAACCAGCTAAAGGTTATATCTTCTGCAAACTATGTCAATTCTAGTTATACTTTAGCAACCAGAAAAATTATCATCAGGTGGATATTTTGAGATACTCTTGGGCTAGAACTTGATTTGTTATCTGGCCCCTCTAACCTAATAGGGGTATTATAATTATGATCTATGTCCCTAGGTATCAGTGTCAACTGAAACCTTGCCTCCAATAGACCTCTCAAGGCTCTATGTTTTCCTTTGCCCCAGAACCTGGTTATATAAGTAAATAACTGGAGGAACCATTACAGTATACATTATACTACTGTATAAACTTATCACAGTGTTGCAAAGACCATCTTCCTGAGAACTTGGCCTGTCCTTTAGTCAATGCATCCTGGGTATCAGAACTGGCTCGGTTTTAGAAACTAAGCAAAGGATCATGACTTTCTCTTGTTGCCTCTAAGAACATCATGATCTATGAACAATTTCTGGAAATCTCTGCAGGCCAAGCTCTCCTGACTGCCATTCCAATCTATTTACCACTATGGTAATTACACTCATCTTGCCTCTGATAATTAGGTGCCACCACCTGGCCTCTACTGCTCTGGGAATCCCCATTTCCAACAGGGAGCTGAGTTCTGAAAGAGGATCTCCATCATTCCTACACTTGGACCCCTGCTGATGTCAGTGTCCCTCACCACCATAATAATCAGAGTGTCATCCAGGCCCCACTGAGGAGCATGGTTAGTTGGTGAATTGTCCAGATAATATAACAGACCCACTCTAGTATGTCTACTTCTCTGAGCTTTTGATCTCTTTCTACCTAGTTCACCATGGCAACTCTTTTGTCTCACATGGGCCACTGCTTTAGCCACGCTCCCAAGAACCATCTTAGCAGTGTATTAGAACCAAAACACACGGTCCTTGCCAGTGCATTATACCCTGTGTCATGGGACAGTGCTTTGTATTGGAAAACTGTCCCCAACCAGCTTTACATTCTGGCCCTTCCAGGCCCTTCTGGATCCACTTTTGGATCCTGGCACTGTATTATAGCCAAGTCCTGTAGCTCTGGATATAATCCTCTGATCCCTTAGCAGGCCCAGCACTTTCCAGTCTGGTCCAATGCTGAGATTTGACCTCAATCTGTGATTTTGAATGGCCAGAAAGGGAGGTAGGGGCAGATCTGAGGAGGGCAGGCCTTCATCTTTAAGGCCTTCATTTGAGGTCTTTTCATCATCTTCAAGTATAATCCTCTGTCTTTTAACAAGGTGGGCAGTCCATTTGTGCATGCTCAATGGACAGGGAATTCTGGGGAATCAGTGGTCAAGTACATCTATCCTGATATTCCCATCCCAAGTATCAGAGCCCTGCTTTCAGCATAGGTGATCCACCTAGTCTGAGAATTCAGTCTGCTTTGAAGTTCTGTCATTTCTACAATCAAGTCCTGTGCTTAGATTTTTAGCTCTGTCTGCTACTGGCTATAGAAATAGAAGGTCTCTTCAAATGCTGATTTTATTTAAATTGTTAATTAATAAAATTGAGCTTGTCATTTTCTCTCTTTAACAAATCAATGGTACTTAGCAAAAACGACCTAATTCTACAGTTTTTGTGGTTGTTATTTCCCTGTACCTTGTATTGTTGTTTGATTTGTGCCTCCCCAGAATTCATATGTTAAACACCTAACCCAAACATGACTGTGTTTGGAGACAGAGCCTTGAAAGAAGTGTTTCAGACTAAATGAAGTCATTAGGGTTGGGCCCTAATTCAATATGATTTATATCTTTATGAGAAGAGAGAGAGAAAGACTAAGGATGCACGTGCACAGAGAGAAGATGATGTGCAGACACAGCAGAAAGGTAGCCACCTGCAAACCAAAAAAAATGGCCCCAAGAGAAATCAAATCTGTGGTAACTTTGATCTTGGACTTTCAGCCTGCAGAACTGTGAGAAAATAAATTTCTGAGGTTTAAGCCACCCAGTCTGTGGTATTTTTTTAGGGTAGCCCGAGGAGGCCAATACACCTCCCAAATTCACATCCCCTTTCCAGTTCAGCTAAGTAAAGATCTTAGCAATCACACTGCCACAGCCTGCAAGAGACTATCAATACTTCACCTACCACCAGCAATGAGGTCTTTATTGCAATCCAATTCTAGAATTCCTGCTTATCATTTGCCTTTGTTTTTTGTTTATCTGCATTTTTTAGGACCAGTCTTTATTCCAAATGCCTTAGGTTAGGCTCTCCAAAAAGCAAAGCCTAAGAGGAGGACTTTCATTCAAGTTACGTATTTATTGGAAAAATACATTCAGGAGAGGGGGATTGAGGGAAGCAAAATAGGGTGAGGAGAAAAATCTAAGCAGGAATGTGCCCTTGGCTCAAAACTAGCTTCAGTCTCTTCTAAGGGGAAAATTCAAATTTTACTTCAGGGTTTGTCCTACCTTGAGGCAAGAGGGCTGCTCTTTTACCCCCATGCCAGTCAGTCATTGGCTAAGGTCAGCCACTGGGGAGGAGGAGGTGGGTGTACAGCCTCCAGAATGAAGCAGCTCCTGTTTAGGCAAAGGAAAATTCTTTGGACTAGGGTGCAGTTTGAACTGTTATGAGCCAATAGTTACAACAGGTGGCAGATGGTACACCAGCCAGTAAAGGGGACCAGGGGAACTGAGTAGGGTGCCAATAGGAAAGAGAGAGAGATGGATGAAGGAAGAAACAGAGACAGAGAGAAAGGAAGGAAGAAGATATAAACATGGTTGATAGATTATAGATAGGTAGGTAGGTAGCGTTTGTAACATCTAATAGGGCATGAGAAGTCTGTAAAGAATTAAATCAACATATCTCTGCTAGATGAAAAAACATAAATGGCCTCATTGCATTATGCCTCTCCTTTGGGCAACATGCTATTGCACACCAATAATAATACAGCCAGAAAGGATACTACAGGAACACGGAGAAGGTTCACTGTTATAGTATGAGTTGCCCAGCAATCAGACCATGAGGTAGAGATGAGAATGCAGGAAGTTTATTAGGGAGTACTCAGGATCAACATCTATTGGAAAGGAAAGGCAGCAAGACAGGGAAAAGGGAGGACCTGCACTGAAATGCAGTCTTATTAAAGGCTGCAGCCAGCAGCACAAGAAACTGAACCTAAAATGGCATCTCAAAGTTGTGCTAATCTGGAATGAAGGGCCCAGGACTTGACACCTTTGTATGGGCCAATCACTGGCATGTCCCAGGAAAGGGGCATGACTTTGGACAAAATGACTCTCTTTACTGAGAGTAATTTCTAAAGAGGGTTAACAGGTGAGGGCTGTCTGCTGACAACCCTCCCAGCAGCTAGCAGAGCAAGTCCTTTCATAGGTTCTAGACTGCACAGCAGAGTCTATTATAATCACTATAAGCTACTATAAACTAGTCTAAAGGAGAGTGAAGCCTTGCATGATGAAGTGGCATAGAGCTGGATCTTGTGGGAGAGTAGGAATTAGGTTTGGGGCTAGGGACAGCCCTGCTCAGTTATTCTGTGCCAGATTGGGAGGTATTCAATTAGGCTGTTTTACGCTGAAGACTTTTTGGGAAACAATTAGGAACCATGAGCTAGGTTACCCGTTCTCTCTCTTTTGTTTTCCTTTTTAAAAACAAGCTGAAAAAATATGCCTTAATTAACCTGCTTTTTATTTGGAAGACAGCAGCAGAGTTTCTGAGCATGTCAGCTTGCTTGAAGATGAAATGGAAGAGAGCTTGTCAAACATCTCCCTACAAGGGCAGGAAAGGAAAATTGGCAGGTGAAAGGTTGGGAGGAGGGTTGCTCAGACTCAAGAAACTATCTGTAAGGCTCTAATTGGGCTGCTAAATGGGCTGGGGTAAAGAAATGTGAATAAACAATTGTGCAGCAAGGGGCCTATGATGAGACCACAGGAAAGGTGCAGCCAAGACCCCCTACAAAGCAAGGGCCTGAGGATTAGGTAAGGTTCCAGAGTGAGGCTGGGGCAGCCCACGGAAGCTGATGTCCATTGAACTCCCTATTTCAGGTTCAGGTCCAGGCATCACTCTCCCCTGCCCCCACCACCACCACCATCACCCTACCTGCACCCTACTCATCTGTTCACTGCTGTGGGGGAACTGTTAGTGGGGGATAATGGAAGATTACTGAGCATGACATTCCCAAGAAGGAGGTTGAGGAGGAAGATAAAGAACAAGCTGCTGGAGGATGTCCAGAAGGCAAGACCAAGGTCATGGAAGAAGGCAGGGGATGGGATGAATGTTGCTAGGAGCAGTCAAAGAAAGTCACTCATATCTTTGGGGTGGAAGAGAAAGCTTAGGGTAGGAAAAAGAGTAAGTAGAGGTGAAGAGAGAAGTTTCTTTCCCAGCTTATTCTCCACTCACTGTTTCTCTACTTTCTACTTCTCAACCCAGTTAGTTAGGTGGGCCATGCAATGGAGCACCCCTTCATCCCAAGTGCTACTACTCACCACTGTTACCCTCTGGCCTCTACCCAAAGTGGATTCCTAGAGAACAGCAGACAAAACTGTACATCTATTAAATGTCCATGCTTAATTCCACTGTCTTCCTCTTCCCTGGTCCTTTCAGTGAGAGAAATGTCTGTGAGCCAAGAATGCAGTTCCCTGAACATTATAGTAGAGAAGCTCCATCTAAGGGCCTGGTATCATTCATTCATTCACCCTTTTGTGCATTTATTATTTCTCAAACATTATTAGAGCACTTGGTATGCCAGGCATCCTGTTAGACATGAACACTATACAACTCATACCCCTTTGAGCTCACATCTTGTGGGAGGGATAAGGCTGTAAGCCAGTATGCATATGGTATATGAGATCATGCTACAAAATGAATGGAGAAATTTCTTCTGCATGGGGGAGGGGGATTGGTAATGTTTGATAGAAGTTGGGACTTTATGAGTTAAGTAGGCATTAACCAGGTGTTAAAGAAATTGAGAAAAGAGATTCCAGGCAGCAGAACAGCACATACAAAGATACAGAAGCATGAAAATAAGTACCACGTATGTAATAAGAAGATGGAGGATAATCTAGAAATGTCACAGTATAGTCTGTATAGACAAGTAATGGAAAATGATTGTAGAAGGCTCTAAATGTGAACTTAATTGTTTTAGATGCTGGCTTAGTTTGCTAGAGCTTCAATAACAAAATATCAGAGGTCAGGTGTCTTAAACAACAGAAATTTATATTTCACAGTTCTGGAGGCTAGAAGTCCAAAATCAAAGGCTGGCATGGTCAGTTTCTGGTGAGGAATCTCTTGTTGGCTATAGGTGACCACCTTCTGACTGTGCCTTCACATGGCCTTTCCTGCATGTGTGTGTGTGTGTGTGTGTGTGTGTGTGTGTGTGTGTTTGTGCGTGTGAAGAGAGATACAAGAAGTTTTGTGAAGTCTCCTCTTAGACAGGCACTAGTCCTATCTTTAGGGTGCAAGCCTCTTGACCTCATCTAATGTTAATTACCTCCCAAAAGCTCCACCTCCTAGTATCTTCATAATGGGGGTTAGGGCTTCAAAATATGAATTTGGGGAGCACACAAACATTCACTTTGTAACAGTTATAATACAGGGCCTGGTGTCATTCATTCATTCATCCTTTTGTGCATTTATTAATTTCTCAAACTTTATTTAAGCACTTAATGTGAAAATTTTTAGGAAGATTTTTAGGAACTGGTATAGTTAGATTTGAATTTTTAGAAATATCAGTCTTTTGGCAGAGGGAAAAATGAAGTGGAGGGTTCAAGAATGAGAGCAGAGAGGTGAGTAAGGAGGCTACTGAAGTAGAACAAAAGGTGGTGAGCATTTGACAGTGAAATGCAGAAGTAAAAGAATATTTGACAAATAAGCACAGAGTGGGTTTTGAAAGATTCTGTGGCTATGCTCAAGATGGGGGATGGGTAAGGATGATTGTAATATTGAAACTGCAGTGAGAGAGAGAGAGATGTTCAGTCTGTGACCATTTCCTTTTCTTGTATTTATTATTATTATTTGTCTGCTCCCAGAAGATAAGGGGGTTGGGGGCTTGAGAGCACAATGACATGGCACATTGTGGTCTGCATTGTGGTCATATTAGATGACCTCTGAACTATAATTTCCCCTCTCAACTTTTTATAAGACATGAAAAGCTGAGCTGGTCCCTTGGGAGTAGGAATGTAAAGTCATCATAGAAATCACGGAGATAAATCAGAGCTGACAGATTAGCAACCTCTACCCACTACCTCACACCAATACCCAGATCATACATAATTACTTAGTTAGGTGACCACAAATGCTGGTTCACCCAAGATAGTCACTGTTTATAGTTGTTCAAGCATAATTATGAATACAGTCCCTATTGCTCTGAAAAGTGTTCCAGTTTGGATGATAAAATATGTTTGTCTTACATATTAACTGCAGCCCACTTTCCCTCTAAATCCAGATGTAATCTCAAAATTCTTCTCAACTCAGCCTGCTTTCTAAGTAATGACTATCAATTTATCAGGTATTGAAGTCTACTTGCTACCTTTGTTGAAAGAAACAACATAGATCCAATATTAGCTGGACAATCTCAGGCATGAAATTCATCCACTTGGAGTCTCCATTTCTTCATGTGACCATTGTAATAATAAATAGTATTACCTACCCATGGGGCTATAAGAACAGAAAATGAGGCAGTGCATGGAAATGTGCACACATGGTGGTGTTTTTATGATTACTGAAGGGCAGCAACAGCTGGCATTGCACAGTGTCAGGGGTCTTAGCATCTGCCTTGCTTCTGCTCTGGTAGGAGACCATGATCTTCCTTGGGGAAAAGGCTGCTGATGCCAGTTTTTCCTCCTGGAGTTTAAACCTCTCCTCCCCTAAGCCTCTCCTCCTTTGTAGACAAACAACCAATTTCTCCATCATCCTGCCCCTCAGATCAAGTCCATCAAGAAGCCATGCTTCTCTTTGTATTACAGCAAACATGCATCTTACAGACGCTCCCCTGGGACCCTCTGGCAACACACACAGATTTGAAGTTGCAAGTGTGTTTCATGCTCGAGGGTCTCATCTCAGTTCAAGGACATTAAGTTCCCAAGAACATGGGAATAAAGTGAGGAACACAAAGAAAGAGATTCTTAACAGACTTGAATGAGAAAACATCACAATCTCATCTGATTGTGGCAGCCAGGTCTAAAGAGAGAGTAAAGAAAGAAACAATAGGTTGGAAAGCCTAAGTTCTAACTCAGCCACGAGCCCGATGCCTGACCTAAGCTGGTACTACCTCTTTGATTTGTAATAGGAGGGAGCTAAGGATGCAAGGTGTGGGCTGCTGAACACGGTGAGCAGAAAAGCACACCTAACTAACTTACGGAGGACAGAAACAGGGTGTGGGGAAATGCCCCTAGAAAGATTTCTGCCTGGATGAGGTGTTACCTGGCCAAATTGTAAAAACCCCAAGTGGACAAAGCTCATTGCCTGACCACATTTATTGGTAAGAGTCTAGGCATCTATTCTCCTTTTCAAATGAGCTACATTATTTCAAAAACAAACCATAAACTTAGCTGCAGGTGCAATGGTAGGCTGGGCTTCAGGAGGGAAAGATACAGTCTGTCTTCTGTGAGCTCCTGGAAGAAAGAATTACAAAGCAGCTGACTTCTGAGGTTATGGTCTCCTCATGGATTCCAAAAAGACCTGGTCCAAAGCCTGGGTAGAAAACAGACTGGGCTTCACCAAACCAATTTCACCATCTGTGCTGCAGGTAGAGGGACCTATAAGATGCCTGGGCCAGAAGAGAAGCCAGAGTGGGAGGCCAAGGTGAGCTTAGTGGTACCTGATTTTGGAAAGCACCAATTACTCTGAATGAGTAAGGCTTGCAGATTGGGCTCATGAATGAGGAGTGCCTGGGAAAATCATTCTGTTGTGTCATCAGGAATTTGGGTTTCATACTGATCCCCAACTTTGCAAAATCATGAATATAGTCTCACTACCTCTCCCAGGGGTGATCTGGTGCCATGGGGCTGGTTTATATTCAGTTCAGAGCATCTTGTTCATCTTTGTATCTTCTGGAGGTAAGCCCAACACATGCATATACCAGGTCAATGATTTCAGCCCCAGCTGCTCATTAGAACAACTGGGGACACTTTATCAAAATATCAGTGCTTGGAGCTGCTTTCAGAGCTTCTGAATTAATTGGTCTGGGGAGGGGTCTGGGAGTTTTTTATAGATCCCCAGGTGATCTACAGTGGAGTCAAGGCTATGAACCCTTGCACCAGGTCATCTGTGAATGTGAGTTGAATGGATGAAAGAACCAATGAATGAACCAAAGAATGAAGGTGAATGCCAGCATTTGTTCACAGTGGCAGGGTCCCCTGTGGGACCACTGGCACCACCATTTCTCATGAACAAGTCTGCACAGGAGGCCAAATTATTTATCAGAAGGCTATTTGATGAATCCAACATCAGCAAAGGGAAATTGTCTGTTGCTGATAGACTCTTCACAATAAACCACTATAGTTGGGTGTTATACTAGTCTTTCTGCCAGCTTCTTTGGAATGCTGTTATGCATATTTCTTCATTTTATTCTCATAACAAACCAGGGTCATAAGCAGGGTAGGTGTTTTTAATCTATGTTTCATAAGTGAATAAAATGACATATTCCCCACTTCCCAAAGAGATATGAATTATCCCAAGTCACTCAATTCTGGGGTGTGGAACCAAAAACTCTGTACATTGGATTGGGTTAACCCAGAGGGTTAACTGGTAGTCTGACCTCTTCTTCCAGACATCTGTTCAACCCTGTTCCTCCTCACACAGGCATACACAAAGGGGTGGGGCAACACAACCAGGCATCCAATTAGGCAGATATCAAATTCAAGAGGATCCTGTCTCCTCCATTGTAACCTTGTAGCAATGATAAGGAAATGCAGAGGGTTGAATTGCAAATTTAATAAACATTTTTGCCATTGCCTGGGGTCTGAGTTCTATCAAGGCCCAATACCTTCTTAAATTAACTTGTTGAGTGATTGCAAACTTCTTTGAGAGCCCCATGGGAGATGATTTTCAATGCAGGTGAGCATATGCACAAACACAAACCTGCTTGGGTGGGTACCCCAGTTCCTTTTCTCTCTTTCTCTTGTGTGTGCATGTATACACACCCTCCTCACAAGTCATAATGTCTATGTAAATTGGATCCTTAATATCCTTCAGATAAATGGCTTCAGAAAGAACATGGATACAATAGTCTGTCTCTGAGTTAACATGATAGGTTCTGCCTCCCAAATTGGCTCAGAGAAATTAGCAAGAAGGAAGGATCAGACAAAATAATAAACCTGCTTACCTGCTCATTAGTTTAATCTCTCCTATCCTCTCTTTGCCTTGTGGTTTCTCTGTCCATTAAATAAGTAACTTCGAAGTCCTAGATGAAAGGGAAAGTAGGTCTGGAAGCTTTAAGACTAAAGAAGAATTTTTAAAATTAGTCTTTGATTTTCGTCCCTTTTTTTTCTCATTCTCTCTTATTTTGTTCTTTTAATATCAGAGGTGACTAAGAAGGTTTCTTATTTTGTCCTTGTCTCTGTTGGGATAGTCAACCCAAAGCCTCTCCTGGCAGAGAATATAGGCAACTTGAGGGACAGAAGGTGCAGGTTGGGCAACTCTTGGGTAAATGGCCCACAGAATCACTGGGAAGCATTTGTTGTTTGGGTGATGTACAGGTGCAGGAAACCTCCTCTTCATAGTTTGGGTAGGACCCCTTCTTACAGATTCTTGGGTACCCTCTGCTATTGCCCCTTTTGGGGTAGCTCTAGTATTTAAAAGGCTTGAGATAAGGGAGAGAAGACCCTGATGCATCTGGCCTGCAGAATCTTAGGAGATTTCAATGGTGTCATCATGTTTTCTCAGGCATGGGACCAAGGCTCCAGACATCCCCAACATTGTTCAAATAAGTTTTACAGAAGTCACAAAGACCCTTCCTAAGGTCAACCCCTCCCCTTCAACATAACTAGAAAAGATGAGATAGCCTGCTATTCTACTTTAGCTCCAATTCAGAGTTTGTCCTCAAACTTTGTCACTCTTCTTGGGAGCTCCTGGCCTCTCAGGTAGTGAGCACCTGCCTGTCAGTGCTCAGTAACCAGGTCTTTATTCATTACTCTTGCTCTAAAGCAGGGGTGTCCAACCTGTGGCCTGCAGGCTACATGCAGTCCAGGATGGCTGTGAATGCAGCCCAACACAAAATCACAAATTTACTTAAAACATTATGAGATCTTTTTTTGTGATCCATGTCACAATGTATTTATGTGTGGCCAAAGACAACTCTTCTTCTTCCAGTGTGGCCCAGAGATGCCAAAAGTTTGGACACTCTTGCCTAAAGGGTCACTCATGCATCCTCCCCAAAGTCTAACAAGAAGAAATCAGACAAGGTACATAGATACTACATTACACTGGCCCTGCATATGCTCCAATGGTAGAGGCTCAGGTTTATAGAAAAACTACAGCTTTTAAATTGTCTTCTGATAGGTGGTCTTATCCAGTCTCACAGCAGAAATGCTGCCTTAGAACCCCTCTCACGAAGCTCTCCAGGACATCACTACCAGTAATTATTCTGAATTCCAATCCGAGGTTAAATTTATGTATAATCTTTGAATTCTTAGCATCAATGACAGAAAATAAAGAGAGAATTTGGAAATTACCTCCCAAGGGGAATAAGAGCAAATGAGAAGGTACATTTTGGAGGAGATAAAACAGATCACTGCTTCTTTTATGCTCAAGTACTCAGTACATTTGCCAAACAAAATATTTTAACTGTTTATTTTATACAATTGTTTACTATGTTACTTAACTTTAAGTCCTTTGAGGGTGAGGCATTTTTTCTACCTACATCATTTAGCACAATATCAATACCAACAGACAAATATCAATATATATTAAAATTTAATGAATGAGTGAAGGGATAAATGAATGAATAACTGGTGGTCTTGGAAAAAAAATGATGATACCACTGACAGAAACAGACTAT
The DNA here is from genome assembly GCF_019186645.2 of Phyllostomus hastatus. Classification (NCBI taxonomy): domain Eukaryota; kingdom Metazoa; phylum Chordata; class Mammalia; order Chiroptera; family Phyllostomidae; genus Phyllostomus; species Phyllostomus hastatus. Next base: position 12,181,799 of record NW_025333530.1, read on the forward strand.
AAAGAGCTAAGCCAGTGTAACATGAAGTGGTGTTCAAAAAAAACAGGTCTTACCTCAATACAAGAACTTTATAGAAGCTAAGAACTTCTCAATTCTGCTTCGTCAGGAGGTGAGGATGGTGAGGATGGTGAGGATAAAGATATTCATCAATTTTCTCAGGTCCATGTCATGCAAACTTTACCACAGCCTGGTGACATAGGAACAGTTATCATCCTCCTTGACAGGTGAGAAAACAGAGTCTTAAGGAAGTTATATAACTTACCTAAGCAACCTGGGAAAAGGTTAGCTTTAAACCCAGGCTCACCTGACTCTGGAATCTCAATGCACTTACTGCCTCTCAAACAGCAAACTTCCATTCCCTGAATATGTATATCTGAGGAGCTCCGTGCCCTGAGCCTGTCACTCCTCACCCTGGTGTGTGCCACTCTTATATCATAAACAGCCTTTCCCTTCAGACTTCCTCTTTGAAGGCCAAACTTCACCCAGGTGGAGCGGTCACTCCAAGTCCTTTCTAGGCTCAGATGCTGGTGCTCTCTCAGACCTACCCTGGAGGAAAGAGGGCTGAAGAGGTGGCTGGTTTCTTCCTGGGCAGGCCTAAACCTCCATGCCCTCGGGGGGCCTGCTCCTGGAATACTTCCTCAGCCTCCTCATTGGATATGCAGATGGGCAAGGGTTAACTTTGCCCTAAGAAGTGTTTGGCCCTGCCTGGCTCCTGAGAGGTAACCTCTAAGCCCCTGGAATGTCTGTTTGATAAGAATATCTTTCTTTACCTTGGAGGCCCTGAGTCACACTCAGTATCAACTTGACCTCTGGAGGAGCTAGAGACTAAGGTCTACCATGCAGGTGCTTCATGCCTACATGACTGATCCCTGGGGGAGAAAAACTAGACACCAAGGCTCTAGTTTCTCTGTTTGGTGATACTTTGTGTGTGGTGCCACACATAGTTGCTGAGAGAAGTAAGTGCTATTTGGATGACTTCACTGGGAGAAGACCACTGAAGTTCATGGCTGGAACTCTCCTGGACCCTGCCTGTGTGCCTTATCCTGTCACTGATTGTCATCTGTGTCTTCTGGCTGTAATAAACTATAACACTGAGTACAACAAGGGTTTTTTTTTCACATTTTGTGAGTCTTTCCAGGAAATTATTGAACCTTAGATTGGTCTTAGGGACTCCTGAACAGCACTTTTCTCGATGCATTGCTCCTGCCTACTCCTCTCATCATCTTTTGTTTCATATCTGGGCCTGGCTCTCTACATGTTCCCTTTAGACCTTATTGTCGCCAATTTTGCATTGTCCAGGAATGGCAAATGCAGCACCCAGGATTCATCCGCAGCCATGAACATGATTTGGTCTTGCTCCTATAGGACGCTAGCCTAGGCTGGAATAGTTAGCTCTTTCCTCCCCAGAGAAAAGAGGGAAGAGAGTGCCCCCATTGAAGATGAACAACTGCTTGGTAGTGTCTCCATAGAGACCATAAGTGGGAGGGGGCAAGAGATGAACCAAATAATCTTTAAGCTTCTCTCGAACCCTAAAGTACTGGTTATTAGATTCATCCACTTGTTTTGGATGCTTTCAGTTTGAAGCAATGACAGGATTTTCAAGTGGAAGTGTCCTTGCAAAAAAATTCCCACAGAGAGGGCTAGGTAGACAGATGTGAGTGAGAGACAATAATGTTCTCAGGACTGTACCCTGCTTGGGAGGGGAGAGGCAAGTGGGAAGCTCAGACTACAGGCAGACTTGGATGTGGGAGTTCAAGAAACCAATAGTCAGGCTGCTTTTGAAAGCTCTGCTCTGGTTTTCCAGAACTTGCTGGGGAAGTCTCCTCTTTCTTCCCTGCCAATTTCTCCTCCCCACCTGGCACCAAAGGGCCTTGCCTGCGAGTCACAGCTATGAAAGCCATGCAAGGATGCTAATTGCTGTATCTGACCTCCCTTCAGATAACAAGAGAGTCGCTCTCCCTAATTAGCCCTGCTGCCGGTAGACCAGCAAAGCCAAATGTTTATTATGGGATGAATGCACTTACTGTAAATTTTGACATGTGCTGTGAAAAGATGTTGGATAAATAAGACTTCAGAGGCATGGGTTGTTTAAATAATGAAAACCCACTGCTGTGGGTGATAAGGGTGGAGGGGAGCAAGACAAAAAAGAAGCAAAGGATCCCAGAGCAGTGCTCAGAACTTAGGAACAGATCAGGCTGCTCAGGAGAGAAGCAGGAGGAGACATGCTGGGGATGAGGGCAAGAAGGCTAGGGAAGGAAAAGAAGGTGTGCTGGTCATCCCAAATCACCCACTGGAACCTCAGTGCTCCATCATTCATGAGTAAACTCTCTCCCATATCCTCCACCCACTCATGCCTTTTCATAGCCCCTTGGAAAGGGTTCTTGGGAAACACGGATAAATGGTTTGTAAAACAAGGACAGAGGAAGGGTCAGAGGGAAAGTACCACCTTTTCCCTATGGACTTCAAAGCCAGGGTCTTCATGGATAGGCCTTGCATTGATTGTTGTTGATGTCTTGTTTATTCCCAATGAAGGGGAAGCTGAGTACATGGGAGCCTGATTCTGTGCCTGAGCTTCCTAAGTGGGCCAAGAATTGCAGAGGGAAACACTTCACCCAGTCAAGAATCCCAAGCCCAGGACATTCTAAGGCATTTAGGAAGGGAATGCTGGTTTTATGAGTTAATTTTAATCTCTGCAGGCCTAGTCCACATACTATGAAAAAAGATATCTACTCTTCCATTAGAAGAGGACCCTCCCCCTTTATCTCAGAGGGCTTAGACCCAGTGGGCTGATGTACAAGTAAGTCTCACAATAATTGCTAACTCTGTTTCTTATAGTTCACTGGGTTCCAACTGACCAAGGAAAGAGACATCCTCTCATCTCAGTGGATGGGAGTTGCTGGACAAGCTTCCATAGGGTCAGGGAGACAGAGAAGCTATGAGTAATTACAGTCATCAGGCCCCACAGAGCCCGTGTTTGTTTCAGATACATAGCTCAGCCCTGGACCCCTGCTTGTCAAGTCTCCACCTCAGCCCCTGGGCCTCTGCAAGTTGGGTCATTCACTACCCCCATCTCTGTTTCTCTTTCTTTTAATTTCCTACTAAATGACTTTCAATGTAGGCCTTAAACATGAACTTGAAGGGTCTTTTTGCAGCACTGAAAGGAGTTTGCCTTTCATCTGTTGGTGGGTCTTGGAGAACCACTGAGTGTGTGCCAATAAGGGAAGATACACGAGGTCAGTAGTTCAGAGAGGTATGTCAGTAGCAGTGGGGCAGGTGAGCCAGAGAGGGTGATTGTGGAGACAGAATTGCCCTTTAGGAAGCTGCTGCAATTGAGCCAGCTTGAGGTTCTACACTTAGCATGTGCATTGGTCAGGACACACTAGGTTATATGATGTAGTAAACAAATATCAGTGTCTTACAAACAACAGAGTTATATTCCCTGGTTTGTTCACTGGCTCCTTCTCCCTTATAATTTTTATTTCATTATTTTCCCCTCTTCATTCTGAAGAATTTCCAAATGTTATTCTCTCTTTAGTTTTTCACCTCCATGCAGCCCTCCTGTTCTTTGTCTCCCTCCCTCAGGCAGGCTCTTTCACTGTGAAGGGCTCTTTTTTTCCTCCTCTCATGGAGCACAATGACCTTCCCTCCTCTCCATAGGACAAAGCCCGCCTGGCATCCTCCTGATGGGAATTGGCTCACTCAAAATACCTATCCCGTATGGGTCTGTGGAGGCCTCTGCTCCACTTAGTGACTCAGGGACCCAGGCTTTGGAATTTATTGTGGTAGGGAGGAAACAGCTAACGGGCCATTCATTGGCTCTTCTATACTTCAGCTCATTGACCAGATACAGTTACCTGGCTCTGCCTCAGCCAAGAAGGCTGGGACATGTGAGGAATGGTTAAGGGAAAGCACTGTTTATGCTTCAGGTAGTGTCAGAGGGGATGGCAGAAATTGGCATTCCTAATAATGTCTTTCAGCCTTATATCCCTTCTTTTCACATGCCAACACAAGCATAGAGATTCATAGACCCAAATGGTGTCAAATATAGACAGCCTCTCAATTTACAGGTGGGGAAACTGAGGTCAGGAGAGGTCTTATGATGGTTCAGGTCACACAGGCAGCCTCCTGCATATCCTCATCAGCTGCCGTCCAGCACAGTTCTTCCCTGGTTTGTTCACTGGCTCCTTCTCCCTTGTCATTTCTATTTCATTATTCTCCTCCCTACATTCTGAGGAACTTCCAAACATCATTCTCTCTTTAGTTTTTCACCTCCATATATCCCTCTTGTTCTTTGTCTCCCTCTCTCAGGCAGGTTCTTTCACTGTGAAGGGCTCTTTTTTCTTCCTTCTGTGGAGCACACTGACCTTTCCTCTTCTCCATAGGACAAAGCCCATCTTGGCATGCTCCTGTCGGGAATTGGCTCAGGAAATTCCCGTAATTGCTCCATCCTTATTATTGAGTCTATGAAGCCAGTCTTGGCCAGGGTGCCCCCCTTCCTTTTGCCTGCTCACTTGCTAGAATCAGGCTGCAGATGGGCTGCTAATGAGGTGACCAATTAACAAACACTAAATAACCCCAAAAGGGTATTTTTTCCCCTGGCCTGATTTTCAGGACCCTTTGTTCCTCCTTGGGAATCTGTCCTCTGTGACAGGGCCACAAAGGGACTGTTCCCAAGCCTGACCCTGCAAGAAGCTGACTCACTCTATCTGAGGTCACAAGACCCCATTACCCAACTCTTTTGCTTTGTGGGGCATGGGAACAAGGAGGGTTCCTGCCTCTCAGGAATCATAATGCAACTATCCCACATTATTGACCACATTCCATGTGTTATATAAACCCCATGCAACCTTCCACTCACTCATTTAGTCAAACAAAACTTCTTGTGTACACATGCTATAGTGGGCAGTCCTGACCTGAGATCTGGGTAACATGGCCTGTTCCTGAAGGCCCTGTGCTTTGTAGCACCTTTTTGTGAATTTTCTGTCTTTCTCTGGTGCCTGGTACTGGCTGGAACTGGACATGTGGACCAAGTAGGAAATCCTGAGCCCCATGTGAACCCCATCCCTGTTTCTCCCCTCAGGGCAACCTCTTACTCTCCACATCACTTTTATACACACACACACACACGGGGTTGACCGGATGCTGTGAGGTGCCTCATACTTACGGAATCTGATCAGATCACTCCCTCTAGCAATAGGAGTATTTCTTTCATGGAGTCCCCTGAGAGTGACATACTAAAATGTGCTGACACACTGACTTTGTGTGACTTGATTATACAAACAGAGGCCCCACACAAAAAAAATGTTAAAAAAACAAAGCCCAGGCATCAATATACCCTAGGGATGGCCCTGCCCTAGATACATTGTAATGAGAAAAATGGACAATTCTTGCCCCATGGCAGTTATAGTCACACAAACCTTAATTAAAAGAGGACCAGAAAGAAGAATATAAGGTATTTCAGACTCCACACAGGAACCTGACCTACTGTGTAAGCTAGGTACCATTATCAGCTCCACTTTACAAATGAGAAAACTGAGACACAGAGATGTAGGATTCCTGTCCAATGGCATACTCCTACTAGAACCTTCCTTACCTGGGAACCCATTAAGCATAGAACTTCCCCCATTTGCTCAGGCTAAAGGAGGAATACTCTGGTCTAGAAGCAGGGGAATGCTAATTGTGAGGATAATTTTGGTAACAAATGAGAAAAAACAGCAAAAAACTGACTCAAGGGGAAAAAAGTAGAGGACTGATCAGCTCTTAAGAGGCTCATGGGTGTTTATACTTGGGTGTGCCTGGATCCAGGTGTTCAGATGATATCACAAGATTAATTCTCTCCTTTCTCTTCACTATCTTTTTTTTTAATGATACTATAACTTACATACACTAAAGTATACAGATCATAGTGTACACTTTAGTATACTTCTACATACAAAATCACAACTCAGATCAAGATAATAGAAAGTCTAGCACCCCATAAGTCTTCTTTTCCCTCATTGTAGTCAATAATCTCTTCAGCGTCCCAACTATGCTGACTTCTATCACCACAGATTCATCTTCCCTGTCTTGATTTCACATATATCAAATCACACAGTGGGCATTCCTGTGTGGCTTTGACTTTGCTCGGTCAAGATTATAACTGTAAAATTTATGCTTCTTGTAACAGGAGTTTGTTCTTTTTCATTGTTCTCAATATTTTATTATATGAATATATCATAAATTTTTGTTGGTAAACACATAGATTGTTTCCAATTTTGGCTACTGTGATTAAAACTGATATGATTAGTTTTGTAGCTGTCTTTTGGTAAAGAAAAGCACTAATTTATGCTGAGTGTGTGTACTTGGGAGTGGAGTTGGCAGGAAATAGAGTACATGTATGATGAGTCTTAGTACATACTTCAAAACTATTTCTCTGGAGCAATTATCCCAATTTACACCCATACAAGCATTTTTAGTTGGATTGTTTGTTGTTTGTTGGTATTCTTTATATATTATTATCTATATATGTCATATATATCATAAATGAATTGCAAATATCTTGTCCAAATCTTTCATCTTCTCTTAACAGTGTCTTTTTATGAATAGAAATTCTTAATTTTAATAAAGTCCAATTTGATATTTATTTTATGTTTAATTTGTGTGTGTAGGTCAGTAGGTGGGTATGTATATCCTGTTGAAGAAAACTCTATCTCAAAAGCATGAATATATTCTCTTTTGTTTTCTTCTAGAAATGTGACTATTTTTTAGCTTTCATATTTAGATCTATGATCCTTCATGCATTAATATATTGGGAATGGTGTAAAGTAATGGTCAAGGTTCATTTTCTTCTACATAAATACCCAATGAACCCAGTGTGATTCATTAAAAAGTGTATCATTTCCCCCACTAAACTGTAGTAAAATATTTGTTATAAATCAGGTCATTGTATATGTGTTTCCACTATTATTTACTTTTTATTAGCCACTGATGCAGTCCCTCCATGTGGTGTCAAGATAGTCAAGTGTGGTCCCAATCTTACCTGTAGTCAACTCAGCAGCACAAGGTAACAGAAAACAGACATTTCTTGTCAGTATTTTCAACATTGTATTTGGGTTTCCACACTAATCCTTGAGTCATACACTATGGTCAAATGTTGATTGGCCAGCCTTTGGTCATATGCCCATCCCTGAAGGTAGGATAGAGAGTGTGGGGAGGAACCTACTCAAACCTCTCTGTTGGGGTAGGAAAAGTGTGCCTTTTCCTCTTAAAAGGAAAAGTAACCAAAGGAAGGGAAATAGATGCTGGGCAATAAAAGAAAACTAGTGACTCTATGGCCTTGAAGGTGCCCTACCACTTTCAAGTTGTCACTCTCCTGCACTGACTTAATGATGGACCATTGATTGTCCATGTGCACCAGGCATTCTGTGAACCACTGCAGGTTGTTTGGAGATGCCTTAAGATTTTCTATGCACCCACCTCTGGTGATAGGTTAGATTAAGGAAAACTGAAGAATGATCCAGCATTACTGGCTTTCTTGGGTTAAACAAGGGAAACTTGGGCAGTAATGGGAACATCTAAGTCACCACTGTCAGGCTGCAGGGAAAGTAGGTCTGTAGAGTTGCACATCACATCTCACTTCACCAGGTGTGTTCTCCAATGAGACATTGCTCCAATGGAGACTAATGACACAGGGGGAGTTGAGCAGGGAAGCTGTGATTTCCAATATCCACCAGCCAGTCATTGCTAAAAGGAAATAGATTTTTGCTTGGTAATCAAAGCCAAATCCCTTACTTTCTTCACCCTTAAGTGCCCCCACCACCAGCCCCAATGCACACAAGGTGCCCTCACTATACCTTGTTCTCTAAGTTTTCAGAAAACCAAAGGTAAGCCAGGCTCCCTGATATACCCCCTCCAAGGAGACCAGATGCCATCCTCTCCTAGGATACCTGGATTTTCTGTGGGAAGGGGGTGCTTGGAGAAGGACACAGAAGTAAGAAGGGAGAGGTCATAGGAGGGAGCTCTTCACCTGGAAGGAGTGCAGAAGTAAAGCAACAATGTCAGAGGTGTAATCAACCTTTGAAGACTTCACAGTGTTTGGACAGAAGTGTGTGAATAATATTCATTTGGATTGGCACCTGTGCACACCACTGAAAGGAAAATAGCATTTTGTCACAGTTGTGATGAGGAGCAAGCAGTCTGTGGAGACAAGCTGCACATCTCCTGAAGACTGTGAAGATATTTGTTTTCCCCTTTTGTTTCCATCTCAGTGTGACTCTGTGACTCCTTGAAAATCCAGTGGCTCAGAGTCAATGCTTGACATTCCTTTTTCTGCTTCTTTAGACAAAGAAAGAACAGGGAAATACCGGGCCAGGGCATTTGCCAGGATGTGAGAGGCCAGGTTTCTGGTTCTGGCCCTGCAGCTGGCCCTCTCAGTGGCTGTGGGTAAGTGGGATTAGGACTGTGAGGCTCAGGTTTCTTGAGTGTGACATGCAAAGAACTGATCCTTCCACACTTCCCGCTTTTGTGTATGGATCACAGTCAGAAACACAACTCTGAGAGTCAAGAGGGTTATTTGAGGGTGATGCCATTCCCCCTCTCCTGAAAGAATCCTGAAGACATGCCATTGCTTTTAACCAACAAGATGGTCACACCGAGTGGTATCAAGGGACTGAGTGCTTCTGATTAGCTCTCACTCTCTCCCCAGTGTGAGTGCAACTTCACTATCCCTCATCATTGTTTCTTTCCCACTCACAGCCACTTTTGAAAGTTGGGTTTTGTTAGCCTTTATGCTAGGCTCCTGGCCCATTCCCCAGGCACAATGGATTCTGGCAATCAGGCCCCAGCTGCTGAAAACTCCCTTAATCCTATATCCAGGGATACCCCAACTTCTGTAGATCAGAGCCCTCCTTCTTACTCTTTAGAGACTCCCATCCACAATGATCATGAAGCTGCTCTCATAGGAGGTCCTGGTGAGGAGAACTCCCACACACTGCAGGCCCCCAGTCCGCCCAGCAGGGTTCTTCTGAGCCAGCTTCTCCTCACCAGTGGTGCCCTCGTTCTCCACTTCAGGCTCCCTGCACTGGGACTATTTCAGCCCCCTGTGTCCTGTTAACATCTTCTGTACCTTTCTACCTCTCTTTTTTTCCATACCCTCCTTTTTTATCCTCCCTCTCCTCCTCTCCTTGCTTTCTCTCTCCCACTCACTCCTCCCCCCATCTTAGCTCCTCACTCCTCCTTTTGTCCCACTGCAATTCTCCTCTCATCTCTCTTCCCAGACAACTATCCCCAGGGAACAAACACAGTTCCTTCTCCCAGCACCACCTACACCACAGTTCAGCATGTGAGACTTTCTAACTGGATATTTCCTAAGCATGCATTTTACATCATGCCCAGTCTCCCCTACCAACTAGAAGGTCACACAGTTGGTGGGGAGACATGTTTCACACTCACACAAGATGTGGCTATAACCAGCCCCTGCTCTCCTTCTGTAGGCAGCAAAGTGGGATCATTGAAATTTATAGTAGAAAGATCCTGCAAAAATGAATTTTCTGGCCCTAGAACTCATTGTCATTCAAATCAACACCAACAATGCATTATGTTTGCTATGCAAAATATTATTAGATATTAATGTCTATATAATATTAGATATTAGATAGTGTCAATATTATAGTTCCACACACTCTAGAATGGTATTTATATTATAGTATTAGATAACATCTAATATTAGATATTAATTATCGATCAAGAGAAAGAACTAAACTAGAAGAAGCACAAACATACTAAACAAAAAAAATAAGAGGGCAAAACTACTCTACAAGGTATTAATATTTTAAAGCTGTTATAAAAAAATAACTCATTTTGGTGTGGGAAGGGAAGAGACAATTCAATGGAAATGAACAGAGACTAGAAATAGGCCTAAACACAAAAAATAGTTTAGCCTACATTAGGGGTGGACTTAACAAATGTTATTAGAGTCATCTTTTACTGAATTGTACAATATGGCAGCCACTAGGCACACATGGCTGCTGCGCACTTAAAAGTCCTAAATGTATGCTGGGTTTTGAAGACTTGGTATGAAAAAAGAAATGTAACATAACCATAATTTTATATCATTATATGTTGAAATCAAATATGGATATGGTGGGTTAAATAAATATGTTATTATAACTACTCTTACCTGCTTCTTTTTACTTTTTTTAATGTGGCCAGTAGAAAATTTTAAATTACATACATGGCTTACATTATACTTCTATTGGATATCAGTAGTCTAACCATTTGTTACAATAAAATTGAATTCCTTTCTCACTCCTTATACCAAAATCCAAATCCAAATAGACCAATAATTTTAATGTGAACTATGACACCAGGAAAAACATGCACAAATTAATTTTATTATTTTATTTTGTGATCTTGGAGTGCAGAAGAAGTTTGCAAACATGAAAAACTCGAAAGCTTTTTTAAAAAAAGAGTTGATAAGTTTGATTCCATAAAAATAAAATTGTATACAAAACATCACTAATAAGGTCAAAAGACAACAACTTTAATAGGAAAAAAGTTTATATAAGAAAAGCTGCCCTGGCTGGCGTAGCTCAGTGGATTGAGCGCAGGCTGGGAACCAAAGTGTCCCAGGTTCGATTCCCAGCCAGGGTACATTCCTGGGTTGCAGGCCAGAACCCCCAGCAACCGCACATTGATGTTTCTCTCTCTCTCTCTCTCTCTCCCCACCTCCCTCCCTTCCCTCTCTAAAAATAAATAAAATCTTTAAAAAAAAAGAAAAAAAGAAAAGCTCTCCCCCCTTTCCCTCTCTAAAAATTAAAAAAAAATCTTTAAAAGAAAAACTCTTAAGAGTTTTTAAGAGTTTAAAAACTCTTAAATTAGTTTTTTTAATTTAATAAACCTATAGAATTGGCAAAGGTATAAATTAGCTCTTTCATTAAAAAAAATAAAGCCCATCAATACACATAAATAAAATGTTCAATCTCACAATTAAAGTCTGAAAACTTAAAGCCAGGACATCATTTTTCTTCTAGCAGTTCAACAAAACTTTAAAGATCATGAGGATGCAAGAAACTACTCCTAGCATTGGTAGGAATATAAACTACCCCTCTCTTTAGAAGTCAGCTTCAGCAATAACTATCAAGCTGTTAAATTCATATATTATTTTACCCAGGACTCTACTCCTAAGAATTTGATCTACAGGTACACTTGGATAAGAAGGCATAAAAAAGTATATTAAAATTCCCATTGCAGTGTTGCAATAGCAAAAGCCAACTAACCAACCAACATAGAAACAACTTAAACATTCATCAGACAGGAACTGGGAAAGTCAATTTTGATACAACCATGCCATGGAGTATTACACAGCCATGAAAAGAATGAGGCAGGTTTATGTATATTGACATGCAGATATCTCCATTTTTGTATTAGTAAATGACAAAAGCAAATTTAAAAAATTATGTATAACTCTATGTATAGTTTTCAAAGGCACAATTATATACATTGTGACTGTATTAAACATTTCTGGAAGGATTTATAATTTATTGAAGGTTTTAAATCTCAGTTGTGGGGAAAATTCAAGAGTATGGTGGGAAATTGCTTAGTTTCTGTTTTATCCTTTTGTGTTCTTTGAACTTTTAAAAATACCATGTTCATTTAATGTTTATAATTTTCAAAATATTGGTTTAAAAATTACCTAGTCCAGCCCTGGCTGGTATAGCTCAGTTGGCTGGCACATTGTCACCAGAACAAAAACTTTGTAGGTTCCATTCTCAGTCAGGGCACATGCCCAGGTTTCAGGTTCAGTCCCTGGTCAGGGCATGTTAATAGAAGGCAACCAATCCATGTGTCTCTCCCTGTACCTCCTTTCCCTTCTATCTAAGTCAATAAACATTCAAGTCCTCAGGTGAGGATAAAACATAAAAACAAAAATTATCTATTTTAACCCTTCATTTAAAGTAGAAAACTAAGACCCAAGAGAGGAAGCGCCCTGATCACTGTTAACAAATTACTCCAGAACTTAGCAGCTTACAAAACCATTTTCTGATGTCCATGATCATGTAGTTCAGGAGTTCGGAAAGGGCTTGGTGGGGCAGCTCTCCCATGGCCATTGCAGGCAGATATGGGCTGGGCTTGCAGGCATCTGAAGGCTCTACTTAGCTGGATGGCCAACAGGGTTTATTCCCATGACAGGCAATTGACGCTGGCTGTCAGCTGGGAGCTCAGCTGGGCTGTGGCCTGGACCCCTCTCCAGCATGGCAGTCTCAGGGTAATTATTTCCTACATAGCAGCTGGTTTCCCTCAAAGAGAGTCAGGCAGAAGCTTTTCTGACTCAGCCTTGAAAGTCACACAGCATCAATGCCACTATTCAGTATTGGTCTAAGCAATCACAAATCCAACCTGATTCAAGAAAAGAGTACATAGATCTCCCAAACCCCAATCCTCCAGCCACCATCACCACCAACACCATTACTACCTCTTCCTGGGATTAGTGCTAAAGAATTTTGTGTCCATGTTTTAAAACCATTATAGGAAGTTACCTGCCCAATATAACAGGCAAAAAGTGGCAGAGGTCAACGGAAAGCAAGGCAGGAGTTCTCTGGCTCCATTACTACTCTGAAGACATTTTAAATGTGACTTGCCTACCTCCAATGCCTGCTATCTGACCAACTCCCATGCACCAAGGACTCCAACCCTGACAGCCAAGCTCATCTGGGCCTAGTTGCTGTGTCACAGGTTGCCATCCTTTCACACTACCTCCCCCAGAAAAGTCCAAAATTGGGCTTTGGCTTTTTAATTGTTCTCTGGAGGTGTCCTCTGGGGCAGACACACAGGAGCAGCCAGTCTTACAAGAGCCTCCTAATGTCATGTATTTATTCAGTCCAACTGAGTGAAGCAGGGGTCACCTGGGCCCTCTCTGTTAGCTCATGGTGATAGCTTAATTACTGAACCAATTCCTTCTTTGCCCTCCACCACTCACTCTTTCCCCCTCCTCCACCTAGTCTCTGCTCACACTTCTCCTTCTTCTTCAAGAGCGTTGGCAGAAATTGTCAGGGAGTTGATCAGATTTATTCAATTTAGACTTAACAGGCCTGGGACTCCTATTTCTCCTTCAGGTTCATAAGGTTTTTGATTCCATTTATAGGTTTATTCATTTATCAGATATTCATTTCAATTCACTTTAAACACCGGGTGCGGGGAGATGAGTTCAGGGGAGATGCTCATCATTTATTGCTCAGGGTCCTTTGAGAGCTGCTGGGCTGGCCCCATTTCCATGCTGCTGCAACATCAGGCAGAGGGTGCTTTAAAGGGACAGGACACTGAGTATGCATGTTCTGGCCAAGGATGGGACTCTCAGGCATGCCTCTTTTCTAGCTGGCTTAAGGCACCCTGGAGTCCCCAGAAGGTCCCCCAGGCTGGGCTTCACATCCATTTTCTGACTTAGAGAATACTGGCCTTCCAGATTGGGAGCTCTCTTCCACTCTCATTCTCTTACAGGTAAAGGAGAGAGTTCCAGTAGTGTCTTCTTCCATTGTCCCAGAAATAAAGAACTCCATCCTCCAGCCACTGCCCACTTGCCCTCCATCACACACTCCTACATGTGTCTTTAGGAAAGGATACTGCCCCAGACCCTTCTAGATAATAGACACTCATTCCTCCAAGAGGTAAGGTGTGTTAGAGAAGAATTGGCCTGAGAGGTCTCCTTCAATCCTCAGGATAAGGACCCCCCTCATATGCAGTAATCTACCCCAGGTCTCAGCAACCCCCTCACTGCCAGGAAACTTCTTTCACACATCTAATCTTTACTCTTCTGCAGTGATTTAAGCCCATTTACTCTCCACTGGCCATCTGTCCATCATTCTTTGAAAAAAGGGGAAAAATCTTGCAGTTATTTAAAAAAGAGTTATTAAGCCTCTTCCAGTGGAGCCTCTTACTACTCCACTTAATTTTCCCATAAAAACAGTGCCAGACCTTCAGCACCTCTTTTATAGGCAAATGGCTTCCTTTGTGCTGTCCCACTCTCACTATGGAAAGGTGGACACAGACCACACTGCTCCCCAGCTCTGGGATATAGCCTGAGCCCAACCAGTCACCTGTGCTCCTGGTTCTTGGGTAAGTGAGGCCCTGGAGATGTGCCAGTGTCAGCAGCCATACAGTATGGCTGGCAGAGGCCATGCTGCCCCATGCAGCAGCGGGTAATGTGCCCGCCAGATATCTCTTAGTAAAACACAATTGTTGTGCTCTCTGCCTCTCCCTCTCCAGAGCCACCCTAGTGCCTGACAATTTCCCAGCCCAGTCAGGTGGCCTTCCTGCCTAAAGATTAATGAGCCACTGATGTCCTTCCAAAAATCCCATTTTCTGTTTACTCCACCCAGAGCCAGTCTGTCTGCTTGCAACAGCTTTCCCCTTACTCCATAGGGACAGGAAGCAGGACCATTCTGTCCCTAGGGCCTGAGCATGGAGGTGACAGATGTGGCTCCAGAAGTGTCCTGCTTGCCCTGGAGCAGCTCTCCTGACAACCAGGCTCCACCCAGGGCACAGGCCAGTGCCGCTCCAAGCAACCAGGCAGCCCCATTATTCCTGTGGTTGTTCCTGCTGCTGGGGTTGACATTGTGATCTTACTTGAGAGTGGTCTGGGGCTTGAAGAGTCCCAGAATTTTTGACAAGATGACATGTACAGAGAGAAAACAGCTACACTGCTTCTCCCTTCAGCCTTGAACCTGCCTCACACATCTCCTAAACTCTCTCTCTCTCTCCCTCTCTCTCTCCCCTCTCTCTCTCCTCTCTCTCTCTCTCACACACACACAAGCATGGATGCATCCTTCCTCAGAAAAAGGAACAGGCAAGAGCCCAAGCTCAGGTAAAATCTTATGAGAGGACAACCATGTCAACCTTCCACTACCATCTGATGTGGCCCTTGACAAGTCCTTTAACCTCTGTCAGCTTCAGGTCCCTGGCTGGAAAGCTGCCGAGAAGGGGACCTCCTTCATCTGTGACGAAAGGCTAGGGTAGAAGAGGACATTGTCCTCAATGCTGGGCACAGTAGTTACTGCTCATAGCCAGCTGCCTGCCTTTTCCACCCCAGGGCTCTGCTAAAGAAAATAGAGGTCCTCAAGAGGCTGCATATGAAATACAAACAACTGCCCAGTCTTGCTAACTTCCTTATGGAAATAGAGAAGACTAATTTTTTTCTCGTTCCTGAAGTAATATATATGTGGGCCCAGAAAGAATTGTAATGTGACTATTTCTCCTTTGAAACAGCTTATTCCAGAGAGACCAGGAAAAGAAGGAAAAGGAGATCTGACGACAGGAAGAATTTTCTGGAAAGCAACATTTCAGAAAATGGAATGGGAGGCCAATCCAAGTTGAATCAAGTGCATTCTGGATCAGGCTCATACTAATTTCAGTCATTTTACTTTCTTGACCTTCCGCTTAACACATCTGCAAAATAGGCACTATAGATTTGTCATCTGATTTACAGAGTGCTAGGAGGGGACCTCTCTTTGAAGGCTGCCCCTCCTTTGTCTCTGTAAAGCCCTGTCACTCCCCATGATGCTCAGCAAAGCAATTTGCTCTTTGTAGATACTCAATATGTATGCCTATATTTATCTGGATCCTGCCTTATTCTAAAAATGATTTGAAGTGCCTTGTTGTTCAATAAATGTGTACAATGAATGAATCAATTAATGGGCTAATGGATGTGAAAGTGCTTTGAAAAGTCTAAGATGAAAGAGATTTTTATTATCAGAATAGAGATAGAGGAAGACTAAGTGGTACTTTCAAGGAGCAGAGTGCCTAGACTTCCTAGGCACTGTTGTCCAAGGAGGAGCAAATTCTGTAAGACCAGCTGATGGTCCTGGTCAGGGCACATACAAGAATCAATCAATGGGAGCATAAATGAGTGGAAAAACAAATTGATGTTTCTCTGTCTCTCTCCCTCTCCTCCTACCCCCAAAAACAAACTTTAAAAAAAATTTAAAGACCAGGCAATGATCTAATTGACCTATGAAGGTGACACCTATTCAGCATTACTTTTAAAAGGCGGTTCCAATTTCCAAGGTTTTTAAATGCAGCCCTGAGGCTCCAGGAAATAGGTCATGGGTTTTGCAGGAAGTCTAGCCTCCAGACTCAAACTACATACCATACCTTCCCACAGCCACCTAAGTGGGTCCCTCCACTCCCAAACATTCTCTGGGAGTGTTGCCTGCCACCTAGACCTCCCTGTGCCTTTCTCAGATGCCCACCCTGGTCTTTCTCCAAAGCCACAACTGGAAGGTCTGCTCCAAGAAACTTGAGTCTGGACTCCAGGGAGGGGGATTGGGGGCTGGGCCACAGTGGGGAGGGAGCTGATGCACACACAGCAAGGGTCAGCTCCTCAGAGCTAGTGCAATGTGTAGCCAGATCGGTCAGACACTGTGCCACAGCAGGGCACTGCAAATGACTTTATAGTTATTGTTCCTCAAATTGGACACCCCCATTGGAGCTCACACAATATGAGATGAAACAGCCTGTGGGAGGTAGCAGAAAAATGGAATGCTGGTGGAGGGGGTTTATTTTCCCCTAAGGCAAATGCTCCACAACTTCCTGCTCCTCCTCTACCTCTACTGCTGTCAGCTACTTCCCAGACATTTTTATCTGGATGGGTTCACAGTGTCTCCAGGATTGAAATGCACTACTTCCCCAGACAGCTGCCCCCATAACTGGTAGGATGAATACAGCCCTTTGGGAAGGAAGGGGGTGTAATTAAGAGGAAAGAAAAGGTGTTGCCCCATGAAGCAATGTCTGCCTCCATATCTACATGGGTATACATCTTTGCACATACAAAGCAGCATCAATGTCTGTGTGTTTATACTGTGTATATGAATTCACATGTGTGTATTATACATGCATGCATTTAAGTTATATATGCATATGTGTAGCTTTATGTGCAATAAATTATGTGTGTGCATACTTGTATGCATGTAAAGTTGTGGGATGCAGTATGTGTGTGAGAGTATGACAGAGACAGAGACCAAGAGAGCTAGAGAGAAATAAAGAGAGAAACAGAGACAGAAAGGAAAGGGATCATCTCTCCCAGTATAGTCTGGGTTCAGTCTATAGTTCTGAGACTTGTTATTGCAGTTCAGCCAGAGCCCAATCATTACCACCAGCTGGAGACATCATTTGGTGTCATCTGGCTTTGCAGAGCTCCTGTACCTATGAGAAAACCAAGGAGGGAGGGTTCTTTAGGAAAAGAACAAAGGTAAAAGAGAAACAGAAGACAGAGGTGGCAGAGAGAAGAAGCTGCAGACTTCTTGAGAAGAGGCAGAGACAAAGAATGCATGTGGGTGATACTGTAGGTAAACTGAGGCAGGTCTGAGTGGGTTGGCTGACTTTAGGACAAAGTAAGGCTTTTATCTTCTTTCAATAAAGAAGAAATTCTAATGTCTTTTGAGACATTTGAAGTCCCACTTTTCCACTTTACATTTCACAATTAGCCAATCTTTTGGCAAAGTTCTCCAGAATATAGGAGAAGGATTTCTGGGGCACATGGCCACAGAAGAGATTTCCAGATTTGAATACAATGGGTTCCGCATTTAGTTTTGTTTTGGGCCTAACTCTGTGCATGATGCTTAGAGGAGGTAAGGGCCAGTAATATGAAAGATGCTATACTCTGCAGACAGATTTCAGTCTGAAAAGGATATGAATCTCCCTTGGTAAGCTCTGGGTTTCAGGCAACTGGATACCTTCCTCCCCTACTACCCCAGTTATAACAATTGCTGATTGGATGGTCAGATGGAGGATGGACAGGCAAGAGTTGGGTATCAGTCACACATCACCCACTGGGTGCAGAGACTTCTATGATTTATCATGAAGTCTTTATCATAGTGTCTTCATTTGCTCTGACTCCAGAAGTATCTCCTGCCTTTATAAATTGCCAGTGATGGAACATTCATATCTACCTCATTAACCTAGCCTTGACTGCCAAAAACTCTTCAGTCTTACTCAGTTAGCTAGCATTGGTGAGACTCTTAGAAAGACAGCTCTTTACCTTGATAATAGCTAATATTCACAGGACAGTGGTATTAAACATGGGTTAAACCTGGTCTAAGTTTTGCCACATACTAAAGTCTGTTCTCAATTTCCTGTTTATTGTCATTTAAAATAACATGGAATACAGTCCTGCATAAAAAGGAGGAAAATTTATTGAAAATTCAGCAACAGGAATTAGAGCAGAGTTGGCTTGGAAGAGCTGATGTGCATAAGCTATAGCTTACACATAACTGATGCCCTTTACATGTTGAATAGATGAACAAATGAAAGAGAAAAATCAAGAAAACATACACACCATACCTTGGGTATTGAAATGTGCTAGTGCTACTGAACAGATGAATAAACTGCACACTTCACCCCTTCAACCACCTGCATCAGAACAATCAAGGTTTTTGACAAGTACATGGATCCCATGTCCCAAAGCCAGACTAACAAAATCAGAATATAGGTGGGGGGAGGACTCATGAACTTGTATTTTCTAACTAACATCACAGGAGATTCTGATGAACAGTCAGTTTTGGGAATCACTGAGGTAGATGTCTTAGGTGCCATGGGAGGAAGCATGAGGGCATTGGGTCCACCAGATGACATTGATATTGCTGCAAAAATACTGCAGCAGCAGGAAGAAGATTTCTGTTTACACCTGGCAGCCAACTGTGTATTTCTGGGTGAGAACACATGCACAATTGTTCTTCCCCTTTCTGGGGCTATGTACGGTGTTTTTTTGTTGAGAATGGGACTTCCATTCAAGATGGAGGCATAGGCATATACGCTTCACCTTCTCATACAACCACAGAAAGAATTACAACTAGACCTCAAAATAAATAACACCCAGAACCATCAGAATATCAAGCTGTAGTGAAGTCTGACAACCAAGGATTTAAAGAAGTCACTTTCATCCAAACTGGTAGGAGGGTCAGAGATATGGAGATGGGCAAAGAGGTGGCATAGAGAGGTGGCAGCAGCAGCAAACAGTCGGTCCACATTCACATGTGGTAGATAAAAATAGGGAGGGATACCTTGGGAGTGAGTGATCTCAGTCCCAGGATAGACCACACAGCTCAGAGTTCCAGTGCCAGGAAGATAAATCCTCATAACTTCTGACTGTAAAATCCAGTGGGGATTGGGATGGTGAAAGAAACTGCTGGATTTTTAGAAGACTCTGCTTAAAGGGTCTGCATGGACTTAGAACTTATGTAAACACCCCTACTCTGGAATTCAGCACAAGGGCAACAGCTGGAAGGGCTCCAGTCACATACAGGGTGTGAGTGAAGTGACTGGAAATGGCATGAGTGCTGGGCAAGCCTCCAGAAGCCAGGCAGAGGCAATGTCCCCTCTCTGAGCCCTCTCCCCCACTCCCTGAGCCACAAAGCAGTGAAGCAGTTTTCTCTGACCTGGTGATTACCTAAAGCTCTGCCCCACACAATTTACAGGTGTGTTTTCTACAATAGGCCACACTACTAAGGGAGTCAAAACAGCTACATCTAATACATAGAAACAAATACAGGGAGGTTGCCAAATTGAGGAGACAAAGAAATATGAAATAACATTTTAAAAAAACACAGAAAAAGAACTGAACAAAATAGAGATAACCAACCTATCAGGTGCATACTTCAAAACACTGGTGATCAGGATGCTCGAAGAACTCACCGAGTATGGCAAAAACATAAAGGAAAAAATGAAGTTTATACTAAGTGAATTGAAGAACAATCTACAAAGAACCAACAGAGGAGGGGAGGAAGCCAGAGTTCAAATCAACAATTTGGAATATAAGGAAGAAATAAGCATTCAATCAGAACGGCAAGAAGAAAAAAGAATTAAAAAAAATGAGGATAGTATAAGGAGCCTCTGGGACATCTCCAAATGTAACAACATCTGAATCATAGGGGTGCCAGAAGGAGAAGAGGAAGAGCAAGAAATTGAAAACTTGAGAATGAAAGATGGTGGCAAGATAGGTGGGAGCAGAGTCCACTTTCCTCTGTGCACTGGTGGAATACATAGCCAATCTCTGAGGAACAGAGTGAATAGCCAATGGTACCCCAGCATATATGAAGATTGGAGGCCAAAACTATAGAGGACTTTGAAAAATCAGACAGTAAGGAGAGTGCTTTGGGACAAAAATCAGACAGTAAGGAGAGTGCTTTGGGACCAGCACAGAGACCAGGGCAGTTGCAGCCCCAGGCCCAGCATCCACCAGGTCTGCCACAGGATTCTTGGGAGAAAGCCAGGTCAACAGCTCCCTCCCCTGCCAAACAGGGAGGTTTGAGCAGCACCAGGATGGACCTGTATGCTTGAAGTCACTGGGGGGAATAAGGACGAAGTGGCAAACACACAGGATGGTGTGCACCCACAGAGACTATGGATGCTGGCTGGAAAGAGTTGGACTGTGACAGACCCTGACCCATGTGTCCAGTCCATTGGAGAGTCAGGCTGCACAGGTGAGAGGCCAGGCGCTTGTTTACAGTGGTAGGCTTGAAGAGGAGGAATTTTTTAAAAAGAAAAAAAGAGGCACTTGGTGGCTGTTTAGGGAATCCGCCCCCCAGCAGCTGCCTCACCTCCCCCAGCTGCACTTGTGCAGCCTCCATAGCCTCAGCTGTGGGCCTGCCTCTGTGGCCAGGACCACAGCTATGCCCCTACCCTACTCCCAGCCACAGCGGTGGCGTGCGCTCAACTGTGCCCACAACCCCAGTGATGTACCACCAGCCCAGCCCCTCCCCACCCCTCTACCCCAGTGGCCACTGCTGTAGCAGCAGAAACCAGTGTGCCGACACCACCTCCCCTCTACTGCACTCCTGCTGTAGCAGTGAAGGTCAAGTGCTCATGCCCACAGCCCCGGGACAGTGGGTGCCCAACTGCATTGCCCCAGCTATAGCAGCAGAGGAGGCGGTGGTGCATCAGCCAGGCCCCGTCCTGCAGGGGCTGACTGGATCACTAAGAGGAAGGCAGAGACACCCCCCACACAGAGGAGAGTAGCAGGGCTCAGGGAGTCAGCAATCCCCAGAAAGACTTGACTCAGTAGGGGAGCAGAACTACCCTGGAGAGACTCTGAGAGTCCCTAGCATCTGGGGTAGCAAAGAGCAAGAAAGTGGTATGTGATTTGTCCCTAGCTGGTATACCTCAAGGACAGCACAACTAGTGGACTAAAGGCATAGACCAGGTTCACAAGGACACTGGGGACCCCAGCAGTGAACTGAAGAATTGGACTAGAGGCTGGGAAACTGCGAAGAGTACAGCTCAGACCTGGAAGGGATCCCTGTAAAACCACAGGAAGGGAGAAAAGAGAAACCAAACCCCTCTCAGTCTGCTGCAGCCAAGAAGACCAGCAGAACTGGCTTGGCCAGTTTAAATCCAGCAGGAGGCTTCTTTTTCCTCCCTCCCTCCCTCCCTCCCTCCTTCCTTCCTTCCTTCCTTCCTTCCTTCCTTCCTTCCTTCCTTCCTTCCTTCCTTCCTTCCTTCCTTCCTTCCTTTAAATTCCCACAAGTGAGACAATAAAACCTGGACCTGTGAAAGGACCACAGTTAGACCCAAAGAGGGTTCATCCCAACAACTGAGACAGTGAGACAAATTTCACTTTGCTATTCCAGAGAACTTGCAAGTTATTGTATATTTGTATTATTTTTTATTATTTTTACATCTTTTATTTTATTAGCATTTTTTTATTTCTCTTCTTTCTCTTTAGTCTTCTTCACTTTGTTTGTTAAATTGCATTGTTTGAATGGTTTTCCTTGTTCTCACTTTCAGAGTTCCTTTTAATTTTCCTTCTTTCACTTCACTTGTGTTCCAATAGCACACTACTCTAGGTCTTGTACTTCCTATTTTTGTTATTCAGATCACAGAGATTCTGTCACATGATTGTTACTCTATTACTATTGTAAATAATTGCTGTTTCATACAATTGTAAATCCTACAGAGCACCCCTTCTGGATCTTAGCCCACTTCACTGTTTCCAGAACTTTATTACTGTTTGTGGTTAACTCTATTCTCTTGCACACTGCACCTATTTTCTATCCTTTACTCTCACTATATCTCATAATCTGACCTCCCACAAGCTCACTGCTTTCTAGATCCAACTCACAACCCCTCCCCCAAACAACAAGAGTCTTATCTTTTTCCACCCTTTCTAAAAAGTGGCTAGTTTGGTGACATATCATGGTTAACACTATACATATCCAAAGGATCTCCTTCTCTTCTTTGCAGGTTGGTACTTTAAATACCCTAGAATACACTCCCAGTCTTAATCAATTTTGCCTTCCCCCTCTAACTGATCACATAAAAGAGTAGGTGGAAGCCATGAACACCAATATACCTGCTAGAAGAAGAAACCCAACAACAAAGGAACCACCAACATATAATTCAGAAGAAGGTGAAGTAGTGAATGGAAACCACACAAACCTCCACTTAGGACCAATGTGGAATAACAACTAAATGGTGGAGAAATTACCAAAAATAAACAACTGAAAAATAGCAAGAGAGAAGCCTTAGAACCTGCTACAGACATAGGAACCAGCTTCAACACAACCTGTTCACACCTGCACAACAGAATACAAGATGTGGTGGTTGGAATGACCCACAGTTAACCACCTGGAGAGAAGGACCCACCAAAGAAAGACCCAACAACAATAAAAACCCAAAGACATACAGAGAGCCAACATAAACACCAGCCCAAGGCCAGCAAGCTCAGGACATCAAGGAGACTGTACCATGGAATCCCACAGGTCTTCTACCAGAAAAGTTCACACCACAAACCCAGGGAGACAGAACAGACCAACTTAAGAAGCAGAGGCTAACAAGAAGAGTCTCACAAACATGGGAACACAAAGAAAGGAATCCTCAAATGAAAGGAAAGGAGGAAGCTTCAGAAAGAATGCTGAATGAAATAGAGGCAAGTCAATTATCAGATATTGACTTCAAAGCAATGGTTATAAGGAAGCTCAATGAGCTCACAGAGAATTACCAAAAACTACGGGGAAACTACAATGAATTCTCTGCAAACTATATCAACATGTTAAAGGACATAGAAACTATCAACAAGGGCCAAGAGGAAATTAAGAATACAATTTCTGAGTTGAAGAACATAGCAGAAGAAAGCAAACGCAGGCTAGATGAAGCAGAGGATAGAATCAGGAAGCTGGAGGACAAGGTAGAAAAAAACACCCAGAAAGAGCAAGAAAAGGAAAAAAAGAGTCAGAAAGAACAAGGAGAGGTTAAGGGAAATGCAAGACAACATGAAATGGAGTAATATCCACATAATAGGTATACCAAAAGGAGAAGAAGATCAAGGGATAAAAAACCTGTTTGAAAAAGTCATGATGGAAAACTTCCTTAATTTGATGAGAGAAAAATTCACACACAACCAGAAGGCACAGAGAGTCCCATAAAGAGGAACTGAAAGAGGCCCACTTTAAGACACATCATAATTAAAATTGCAAAATTCCAAGACAAAGAGACCATCTTCAAGACAGCAAGGGAGAAATAGGAAGTAACATATAAGAGAGCCCTGATAAGGCTAGCAGCTGGGTTCTCAATGGAAATTCTCCAAGCCAGAAGAGAATGGCAGGCAATATTCCAAGTGATGAAAACCAAAGGCTTGCAACCAAGACTACTCTATCCAGCAGGGCTCTCAATTAAAATGGAGTTTCCTGGGCAAAAGAAGCCTCAAAGAATACACCTCCTCCAAACCAGCTCTGCAAGGGATGCTAAAGGATCTGCTTTAAGAACAGGAAGAAAAACAGTGAGAGAGAGAGGGACACAGGTATGAAGGAAGTAAAATGGCAATGAATAAGTACCTATCAATAATAACCTTAAACATAAATGGATTAAATGCTTCAATCAAAAGACACAGAATAGCTGAATGGATAAGAAATCAATATCCACACATACGCTGCCTACAAGAGACCCACCTCAGAAAAAAAGACCTATATAGCCGGAAAGTGAAGGGTTGCAAATAAATATTCCAAGCAAATGGACAAGAAAAAAAAATCTGGGGTAGCAATATTCATGTCAGACAAAATAGACTTCAAAAAAAGAGACGGAAAAAGAGACCCAGAAGGTCACTTCAAAATACTGAAGGAAAGAGTCCATCAAGAAGACATAAACATTGTTAATATATATGCACCCAACATAGGAACAACCAAACACAAAAAGAAAATCGTGGAGGACTTCAAGAAAGATGTTGACAGCAACACAATTATAGTATGGGATTTTAACACCCCACTGTCAAAATGGACATATCTTCCAAATAAAATATCAACAAAGATATTGTGGAATTCAATAATGCCCTAGATGAAATGCACTTAACCGATATATACAGAGAGTCTTCCATCCTAAAGAAGCAAAATACACATTCTTTTCAAATGCACATGGAAACAGTTTCAAAGATAGACTACATGATGGGACACAAAACAAGCCTCAACAAATTCAAGAAAATTGAAATCATATCAAGCATTTTCTCTGACCACAAGGGACTGAAACTAGAAACCAACCCCAAGGAAAAAAACATGAAACACTCAAACTTATGGAGATTGAAGAGCATGCTATTAAACAATGAATGGGTTAATAATGACATCAAGGAAGAAATGAAAAAGTTTCTGGAAACAAATGAAAATGAACCTACAACAACCCAAAACTTATGGGACACAGCGAAGGCAGTCCTGAGAGGAAAGTTCATAGCAATACAGGTCTACGTAAAAAGATAGAAACATTTCAAATAAACAACCTAACCCTACACCTACAAGAACTCAAGGAACAGCAACAAAGACAGCCCAGGGCAAGTAGAAAAAAGGAAATAACCAAGATGAGAGCAGAATTAAATGACATAGATACTAAAAGTACAATTCTAAGGACCAATAAATCCAGGAGCTGGTTCTTTGAAAAGATAAACAAAATTGACAAGTCTTTAAGCAGACTCATTAAGAAAGAAAAAAGAGAGGGCCCAAATAAACACAATCAGAAATGAAATAGGAGAGATTACAACTGACACCACACAAATATAAAGAATGTAAGACATTACTATGAAGAACTATAAGCCAAGAAATTTGAAAATAGGTGAAATGGGCAAGTTTCTAGAAAAATATAATCTTCCAAAACTCATTGAAGAAGAAGCAGAAAGCCTGAACAGACCAATAACAGCAGATGAAATTGAAGCAGTAATCAAAAAAACTCTCAACACACAAAAGCTCTGCACCAGATGGTTTCACAGGAGAATTCTACAAAGCACTTAAGGAAGACCTAACCCCCATCCTTCACAGATTATTCTTAAAAATCCAAGAGGATGGAAGACTCCCAAATTCTTTTTATGAAGCCAGCATCATCCTAATCCCAAAACCAGATAAAGACACAACAAAGAAAGAAAACCTCAGACCAATATTGCTGATAAACATAGATGCCAAGATCCTCCACAAAATGTTGGCAAACCGCATCCAGCAATATGTTAAAAAGATCATACACCATGATCAAGTGGGATTCACCCCAGGGATGCAAGGATGGTACAATATTTGCAAATCAATAAACGTAATACATCACGTGAACAAAACAAAAGACAAAAATCACATGATCATAGCAATAGATGTGGAAGAAGCATTTGATAAGGTAGAGCACCCATTTATGATAAAAACACTTAGCAAAGTGGGAATAGAGGGAGCATTCCTCAACATCATAGAGGCCATATAATATATGAGAGACCTACAGCTAACATCATACTCAATGGGCAAAAACTTAGAACTTTCCTACTAAGATCAGGGACAAGACAAGGTTGTCCACTTTCGCCACTCTTATTCACATAGTATTGGAAGTCCTAGCCACAGCAATCAGACAAGAAAAATAAATAAAAGGCATCCAAATTGGAAAGGAAGAAGCAAAACTGTTGTTGTTTGCAGATGACATGATAGTGTACATAGAAAAATCCTATAGACTCCAGCAAAAAAGTACTTGACCTAATAAGTGAATTTGGCAAAATAGCAGAATACTAAGTCAATATTCAGAAATCAAAGACATTTTTGTACACCAACAAGGAAACATCAGAAACATAAATCAGAAAAAAAAATCCCATTTGATATAGCAAGAAGGAAAATAAAGGACCTCGGAATAAACCTAACCAAGGAGATAAAAGACTTGTACTCAGAAAACTACACAACTCTGAAGAAAGCAATCAAGAAAGACACAAACAAATGGAAGCATGTACCATGCTCATGGATTAGAAGAATTAACATCATCAACATGTCCACACTACCCAAAGCAATTTATAGATTCAATGCAATCCCTATTAAAGTACCAATGACATATTTCACAGATATAGAACAAACATTGCAGAAACTTATATGGAACCATAAATGACCCTGAATAGCTGCAGCAATTTTGAGAAAGAAGAACAAAGTAGGAGGGATCACAACACTGATATCAAACTGTATTACAAGGCCACTGTAATCAAAACAGCCTGGTACTGGCATAAGAACAGACACATAGACCAATAGGACAGAACAGAGAGTCCAGAAATAAGCCCAAGTCTCTGTGGTCAATTAATATTTGACAAAGGGGAAAGAAGCATAAAATGGAGTAAAAATAGCCTCGTCAGCAAATGGTGTTGGGAGATGTGGACAGCTACATGCAAAAAAAAATGAAACTCAATCACCAACTTATGCCATACACAAAAATAAATTCCAGGTGGATAAAAGACTTAAATGTAAGTCATGACACCATAAAAGTCCTAGAGGAGAACATAGGCAGGAAAATCTCAGACATTCCATGCAGCAACGTCTTCACTGATATGTCCCCTAAGGCAAGGGACATAAAGTAAGGGATAAAAGAATGGGACCTCATCGAATTAAAAAGCTTCTGCATGGCTAAAGAAAATAGCATTAAAATGAAAAGAGAACCAACTGTATGGGAAAACATATTTGCCGATGATACCTTGGACAACGGTTTAATCTCCAAAATATATAGAGAACTCACAGACCCCACTCTAGGAAGGCAAAGAAAAAATTAAAAATGAGCAAAAGGCTTGAACAGACATTTCTCCAAGGAGGACATTCAGAAGGCCCAGAGACATACGAAAGGATGCCCAGCATCACTAGCCATCAGAGAGGTGCAAATTAAAACCAAAATGAGATACCACTTCCACTTCACACCGGTTAGAATGGCCTTCATAAACAAACAAATCAACAAACAAATGTTGGAGAGGGTATGGGGAAAAGGGAATCCTAGTGCACTGTTGGTGGGAATGCAGACTGGTACAGCCACTGTGGAAAACAGTATGGAACTTCATCAGAAAACCAAATATGGAACTGCCCTTTTTACCTGGCAATTCCACTGGTAGGATTATATCCAATCCAAAATAACTTATGCACCCCCAATGTTCATAGCAGCACAATTAACAATAGCCAAGTGTTAGAAGCAACCTAAGTGCCCATCAGTGAACGAGTGGATCAGAAGACTATGGTACATTTACACAATGGAATACTACACAGCAGAGAGAAAGAAGGTGCTTAAATCTTTTGTGACAGCATGGATGGAACTGGAGAGCATTATGCTAAGTGAAATAAGCCAGGTGGTGAGGGACAAATGCCATATGATCTCACCTTTAATTCTAACTTAATAAAACAAAAAAGGAAGCAAAGTATAACCAGAGGCATTGAAATTAAGAACAATTTTTCAGTACCCAGAGGGGAGGTGAGAGGGGATAATGGGGGGAAGGATTTTCAGGAGCAAGTACAAAAGACACATGGACAAAACCAAGGGAGGGAGTTGGAAGCCAGGGAGGGAGATGGGTTTTTCTAGGGCAGGGGAGGCAGTAAGTGCAGACAATTGTAACTGAACAACAATAAAATTTTTAAAAAGAAATTGAAAAGTTATTTGAAAAAATGATCAAAGAAAACTTCCCTAGTTTTGTGAAGGAAATAAACATACATCATTTGGGAGTTAAGGAGTCACAGAGAGTTCCAAATGAGTTGGACCCAAACAGGACCACACCAAGACACATCATAATTAAAATTTCAAATGTTAAAGGTAAAGAGAGAATCTTAAAAGCAGTAAGAGAAAAGCAGAGAGTTACTTACAAATGAGTTCCCATAAGACTATTAGCTGATTTCTCAAAAGAAACTCTGTAGGCAAGAAGTGATTGGCAAGAAGTATTCAAAGTGATGAAAAGCAAGGACCTACAACCTAGATTACCCTATCCAGCAAAGCTATCATTTAGAATGGAAGGACAAACAAAGTGCTTCCCAGACAGGGTAAAGCTAAAGGAGTTCATCATTACCATGTCATTATTACATCAAATGTTAAAGGGACTTATTTAAGAAAAAGAAGAAGATCAATACTATGAATATTAAAATGGCAGCACAGTCACAACTACCAAGAACTGAATCTAGAAAAACAAACTAACGAAACAACCAGAACAGGAACAGAATCACAGATATGTAGATCATTTGGAGGGTTATCAGCTGGGAGGGGGAAAAAGGTACAGGGATTAAGAAGCATAATTAGTAGGTACAAAATAGACAGGGGGAAGTTAAGAATAGTATAGGAAATGGAGAAGCCAAAGAACTTACATGTATAACCCATGGACATGAACTAAGGTGGGGGTATTGCTGGAGGAAAGAGGGTTACAGAGCAGAAGGGGGCAAAGGGGGAAAAATTGAGACAACTGTAATAGCATAATCAGTAAAATATATTTTTTAAAATGTATATGTGCATTTAAAAAAAAGAAGTTAAGAGCAGAACAAGTTGCCTTTCAGCATAGAACTCTTCATTTTTATAGCAAATTAGCAGGGAGAAAACTAAGATGGGTTCAAGAGCAAGTATATCAGAGATGACCTTGAGGTGGTGAGGATCTTCCTCTGGCTTCTGAGCCTCCCCTGTTTACAAAGGAAAGGGGCATCAAGAGGCAGCAGGTGGCTGAATGCAGGTCCATGCAGCTGTGTCACCTACAAAAGCACCTGGAAGAAGGCAGGAGGAACAATATTCAGATCCCAGGTTCCCTGCCCTTCTGACAGGCACCTAAGTTCTCCTGGAAATGGTACCTAGGGTGGAAGCTTTAAATCACATGTGGATTACTGTCGTTCTGTTTGCCTTTTTCCGCAGTAGATCCGATGATTTAAATTAGGTCTCAATTCTTGTTTAAATTATAGTTTACTGTTCTGCACCCTACTCAGAAGCGAATTACCTTAAGCAGCGGTATTAATAACATGGTTATAATTAAGCCTCATTACTGCAGGCAGTTTGCTGAAACAAATTGCTTCTTCATTATTATTATAGCACCTTTGGTAAAAAGACATTTCCCCAGAATGCGACCTTGATGCTTTATATAGTAAAAGCTGAGATATGATAGAGATGTAAGGATGAATTAGCATCTTTTGCCTTCTCTATCCGGCTCATTAGAAGAAAAGGAACACAAGTCAAATCCAAACAGCCTTGATGGCAATTTTAATCTGTATGAAATGGATAATGAATAGTTTTGAACTTTCTGTGACATTTTTGTAATGGTGCTTTATTTATATGATGCTACTATTAAAATGAATAAATAAAGAAATACAAGCCAAGGAATAGAGACAAGAAAAGCCAGGAAGGTCTCACCAGGCAGCCAGTGGCACTGAATTTGAGCTTGTTATCATCGATTGGTTAGAGAGTTTCTGGCCCAGAACAAGTTACACTGGGGGAGAAATAAAGGGAGGACAATCTGTCTATTTATTCTAATTCTCTGCCTTACTCTGGCCTCAAGACCTAGAAAAAAAAAGGGGTCCTGGAAGGAATGACTTAGAAATTTGGAGACAAAGTTTGAAGGGCACACACACTTTAAGAATGTGTAGAGAAAGGAAATGTGTGCTGCCCACTGGGGCTCTGTAAGCCTGAGAGCAGGACCACTCACAGCTGCGAATGGAAGCACCTCCTTGAGGGCTACAGGACTCTGGCTGGGTCATTTTATGTTTTGCTTATTAATTACTCTTTATTGTGATAATTAAGTATCTAAAAACTAATTTGATTTGGTGATTTACTCTTTTTTTTCCATTGGATGTGGTGATTAGAATGTGCTTTGTATCTTATTAACATTTTCTTCACAAGAAGCAAACAAAGGCTTACACATACCAGCCTTAACACACATGAGAAGAAGCCCCTCCCTCAGGACAGGAACCTCCAGCCCACCACACCAGACTGAACCCTACCCTGCCCATTCAACCAAGCTGCCTGCCTCCTTTCTCTGCTGCCCAAGATCCTGACAGGGTCTAATCCATCTCTCTTGACTGTATCTCTAGTTAGAGACACTCTAGCCCCTGTAGTCAGCAGTGCCATAAAGACACTCTTTACTGGTGTGCCATGTTTCTGTCACACAGGCTGCCCCCAAGAGAATGCACAGCATAATCAGTAGAATAAATTTTCCCTCTCTCTTCCTCTCTCCCTTTTCTCTCTTCCTCCCTCCTTCCCTCCGTCTCTCTCTCTCTCCCTCCTCCCTCCCTCTCTCTCTCTCTCTCTCTCCCCTCCCTTTCTCTCTCTCTCTCCCTCTCTCCCCCCTCCCCCTCCCCCCCCACACACATACACACACACACACACACAACCTGATACCTCAGGGGTGGGAGCAGCCCTCACAAACCAACTGCCCATTTATAGCTCTGGGACAAATTTCTGAGTAAAAAAGGTCCTCCTGAGAAGCAGGTGCACTGTCCCACCCCAAGGTTATAAAATGCAGCCAATGAGAATGTGAATTTCTGGAGTCAGACAGACTTGGTCCAGATTCTAGCCCCATCAGTTAATAGCTATGTGATCTTAGTCAAGTGACTTAAGCATTCTAAGTCTCAGATTCTAAGTCTTATCATTTCTAAGTCACCACAGTGTTTGAGTAGATAAGTATATCCCAAGTGCTTAGAAGAGGAGGCACAATGTACCTGCTTAATAAGTGGAAGCTACTAGTATCATCCCTCCTGCATGCTTTTTTTTTCCTTTTCTCTAGGGAAGCAGCTCTTGTACTTCAGGAAGCCTTGGAAAAGGTTAGTGGGCCAATCAGGGGACTCTCTTTATGACACAGAAAGCTCCCAAGAATAGCTAGACCCATTTAGAAGAGACCTCCAGGCCTCAAATTCTACATTCCTCTATGGCAGGGCCACTGAGCTCAGCCTGGCAAATGAATAAAGATAGTAAAAGAAAAATGCACTCCTCACAGCTTCTTTACTACCTTGGACACACATCTATAGTTTATTCCTACTCACTGTGAACAAGGGCTTCTCTCTTGTTCATTTATTTACCATCCACTGGGCACTTGCTATAAGCCTGGCACTAAGCTAGACATAATAGATGGTACCAAATGACTTTTACAGTTCTTGACCTTAAACAGCTTACAACCCTCAGTGGAGGTGGGGGTATCTCCAGTTAACATCAGGAGATTCAAGGAGCCAGAAATACCCATCTGAGATCAGAGATGGCTTTACCTGGCACTTGGAACATAAGTAAAATGTCAATGGGCAAAGAAGAGAAAAGAACTAGATTCAGAGAAGACACATGAGCCAAGGCACATTGGCATAATAGTGCCTCATGCACTCAAAAAAATCAAGAAGTGAGGAGGGCGGAGCACAAGGTGTACAGAGGGATGTTACAGGAGCTGAGACTTGAAAAGTAGATTGAGCCCAATTCCTAGATGAGCTTCAAAGCCAAACCAAAATGTTTAAACTTATTTTGTAGGCCTTTGAGACTTGTTGAAGGATCTGGGGGAAAGTGACATGGTTCAGCTTATGTTTTACAAAGGTTATCATGACAGCAGTGAGTGATGTAGCAAGGGGAGGGAGACCAGTCTGCCAGTGAGCTCAATAATCTCAGCAAGTGGTGCAGAGGGACAGACAATGGCAGGGGCAGGGCCCACATTGGAGCATACACTGAACATAGGGACCGGCTCTTCTCCCTGAGATGTCTCTCAGCTCAGCCTGTTTCCCAGGATGATAAGGACCCACCATCTGCCTGCCTTGCTATTTTTAGACTAATACTCAGAAAGCAGCCAGGCACGTTCCCTTCCACTCTCCATTTTGCTTCCTCTTGTGTGAACCTGCACCAGGTTCTTCGCCCTCTCTGGCCTGCCTACAGTCAACCCCTCTGGCAAAGGCACCCCAATACCTGGACACGGGTCACTGAGTGTGTTTTGATGCTCTTTTCAAAACTACCTCTGAGGCAGCTGGAACCATGTTCTCAGGGGGTCCTCCCCCTGTCTTCCATCTTTCTCCCCATTTTGCCACACCTCTAACCCCTTGGAGCTCCCACTATCAGGCATGCTTGCATGCTCCTACTGCAGGAGCCTGGGTGGCATTTGAGGCAAAACCCCACAAAGCCAAGGGATGAACTTTGACAGCATTTCAGTTTCTTGTCATTTCCCTAAAGAATTGTGAGTCCTACTGAATGATGCTGAATGTACAATTAGATTAAAGGTTACTGTGGAGAGGAGTCTTTGCCATTGTTAAGTGAAGAATTAGGCCAGCCAGGGCCTCCTGGAATATTTTCCTCAGGAGTTTATATAGGTGCAGTTGTATAAAAAGCTGGCATATGCTCCTCACAGGCATTGGAAAACCTCCTGTGGAGATGCAACAAGTCCAGCAACTTCTCTGATCCCGCACCTCACCAGCCCCAGGGGAGTCAGGCACAACACAAACCAAGGTAGAGGGAACTAAGCAGAAAAGGGGACAAGAAGTTACTATGGGGTGCTTATCTGCTTTGCAGAAACCCAGAGACCTTTTCTTATTTGTGAGGCAGAGCCTTAATCTGTGTGGCATGAGGAAGGGACAAGAGCTGGCAGTGAACTCAGCCATCTACTTGGCTGTCTGTGGGCAGCTCTGGTCCATGGTGGAGACTGGAAGCAGTATGGCAATGATAGCAGATAGGCAATAATACCAACTAAAAACCCTAGTTTTTCGACAATTGCACTAATTGTATGCAACAGTAGTATTAAGTATATAGTGAAATGTCACTTAATATATAACTCATTGGATTTATACTTCAGAAAAGAGCCACCTTGTGTTATGAGTTATACTATTTAATATACTTTTTTGTAGTTATTCATAGCTGTCGTCTCCCCTAGATTCTGAATTAGTAAAGATCAGAAACTGTGTCATACTTATCTTTGATTCTCAGCATCTAGCAAGGTACTGCTATGCATGGTAGAATCCCAACTAATATTTATTAAATCAATCAATAATGACATGGAAGGGAAGAAAAGAAAACATGGTAACATTTTTGTGCATACATTCTGTACAAGGTAGTAACTTAGCCATGTATTACTCATAAGTCTTACAACAATCTTGCTGACTATAGAGCATCATCTTGTTACTCTTAAGAGGAAAATGAAGCTCCAAAACATTTAAGACATCTGCCCAAATCACACAGATATTTGAACAAGTAGCCAATGTTTTTCTGGCTCCTGAGTATAAGCTTCCTCTTCTTTTAGTGACAATACCCCAAATTTTCTTACATGAGACTCCCTTCCCCACTCTCAGACTGTAATCAACTCAACTCCCAGCTTCAGGGGTCCTTACAATTCAGGTGGATCTTGACACCATGGCACATCCAAACCTAGTGCTTTACCAAAACACAATTAACCTTTTGCAAAGAATTATTGAGAGAGGCTATTTGTTGACACTCAGTATTGTCCCAGCCCTTCTCAGCTCTTTCCTGGTTCATGGGACTGAAAACTGGGAAATTCTATTTCCCAGCCTCCCTTGCTAGCCTGGTCTCTGTAAGAGCCCACCAATGAGTGGTACTTATATAACATGCAGAAAGTAGAAGAGAAGAAACAGCCATTTTTCTCTAGCAGCATGGAATTTTCCAAGCATTCCTTTGTGAGTCACTTATTTGGGTGCTATGGTCACCTGAGACTACTAGTGGCATCTTCCCTGAGATTCCTGCATTCCAAATTTCCTGGAGGTTAGTAGCTGCCTTCCTGCCCTTTGCTCTCCAATCTTTCCAGTGGCTGTACTAGTTTATCTCTGTATTAAATTCATTGCTCTTCCATATGAGATAGGGTATGTGGCAGAGCAGCTGCCATCAATAAAAGCCACAGAGAGTGTCAAGAAGAAGGAAGACCACCCCCACCAGATTTGTGGCTTAATGCTGGCAAAGACCAGCTCAATCCAACATGGCAACTAATTTCACCTAAGGCTAACCTCTAGCCTCATTAGATGCTCATTGTAATACATTATCAGGCTAAAGCATACAGCTTGAGCTACCAGGATTGGAAACAGAAAGCCCACATAAAGACAAAGTGTACCTAACAGAGCTCCTCTGGGAAATCTCTAACCCTTTTTTGGGAAGATCCTGAATATTCCTCCCCCTTATGGAATATCCTACCCCCTGATTAAATGAACTTCAATGAAGGAAGCAAATTCTACTAAAGAGGAGCTGTTCTGCCTGTGGAGTAGCCTATTCTCTGTCTCACTGCTTCACTAATAAATTTTCTTTTATTTAAAAGTCTATGCTGGCTCATATTTTAATTCATTCCTTCACAAAGCCAAGAACCCACAGGTGGTCACAGAACCTTGAGTCCTCTAACCCCCAGAAGGCCTGTATCACATATACCTATATTGGCTTTTAGTTTCCTGACCAGACCTTGACTAATACATGCAGGGGTGCTCTCCTGCTATCACTGGGACTGCCAGCATCAATGATGTATTTATCTGGCCCTGTGAGGAGGCTTCCTAGGAAACTGAGAATGAGGCTCTGGAGGGCAGATCTAAGAAACAGAGATGAAATGAGGCTTGATGACATCATTTGAGCCTCTAAGCTCAGTTTCCTCTGAAGCTAGTGCTAGCCCAGTGCTTCTCAGTGCCCAGTCTAACAAGATTTCCCATTGCATTTATTTAAACCCATTTCCTCTTGCATTTGACCAGGAGGATCCTCAGCTAAAGATTCTGACTGAATCACTTTTCAGCCCTTTGCAGATCTGTCTGTCTTCCTAAATAAATGCCCATTGTAGCTTCAAATCACCTCTTGAGCTTCTTCCTAGACCTGCAACCACCTATAATGTTTCCAAGTTCCAAAGACCCAAGAGCAACAGTTTTTTACCTAAAACCCTGCAGGTCTCAAGACCCCTCCTCAATCTCCTCTTACTTGGTTGAGATTTCATCCATCTGAATCAGTTTAGAGAAAGGATAGTTTATGACTGTGAGTCATGATTCCAGAAGCAGCAATTTTTTTCTTTCCTTTCCTGCTATTCTTTCAAATAACCCCCTTTCCTTCCCCAGCTCACCACCTCTGTGCCTTCTTCCACCCAGGCCCATAGGTGGTATTTTAAGATTTAACAATTAGATATTAACAGTTCTATGCATTAACACAGGCCCTCTGGTCACCATTAAATATAAATCCCTTGAGAGAAACAACAAAATAAGATTTAGCAGTCAGCTCCAGAAATGGAAATAACAGGAATTCCAGACTTCTGTGATAAAGGGTTGACTCCCATTTCTGTTTAGCAGCCTCCAGCTAATTCCTCTGAGACTCAGTTTCTTCCCTGGCACAATGGTGGCCATAGGCCTCCCCTCATGAGATCTTTGTGAGTGTTGAGTCACGCAGCACCTTTGCTCACTGTGAGGTAACAGAGTTATTGTGACATTAATTGAGAGTTTAATATGTGCTAGATCCTTTCATGCATTATGTCATCTCAGCTTTACAAATCCCTATCTAAGGGCACTAAAACTGCCTGTATATTACAAATAATGAGACCTGGGTATGAGAAGAGAAAGTATTTTAAGTCATTTTTTAAAGATTTTACTTATTTATTTTTAGAGAGGGAAAGGGAAGGAGAAAGGGAGAGAAACATTAATGTGTGGTTGTCCTTCATGCACCCCTACTCGGGACCTGACCCAGAACCCAGTCATGTGCCTTGACTGGGAATCGAATTAGTGACCCTTTGGTTTGCAGGCCGGCACTCAGTCCATTGAGCCACACCAACCAAGGCAGGACACAGTATTTGAATATTTGGGCAGGCTGATACCAAACTCGCACCTCTAATCTTCATTTCATAAAATGCCCTGGTCAAATATTTTAGTGAAACTGTTTTCTTGTGTGTTCTTTTTTGTATGTTTTGTTTTAAGAATGTGAAAAAGAGGTGGTCTCTGGGAACCAGAAAAGGGAACTTGGCTGGGGAGAGAGGATATGGGGCCATGAAGATAAACTGCCTCAGGACTATCTTCCATTTCCACTAAACCAGCCCATTAGGTTCATATATTCCCCTTTTCTTCAATTACATAAAGTAAAATTTTATTGAGCAACTACTGCCATAGGTTCATTTTTTGTTTTGTTTTGTTTTGTGAGAGATACACATGTGGTCATGAAAAAGAAAAGAAAATTTAATAATAAAATTTTTTTAAAAACAAGAATTTGTCCACCACATATGTTCAATAGCTGCTAATTTATCTTTGTGTTCTGTGTGTATGAGCAACTTGTATATACAGTAAGGTATATACAGTATGTATGCACATACCCTGAAGTTTTGACATGATTCTGAGAGGCAACCCCCAGAGTGGAAGAGGTTGTATGAGAAGAAGGAAGCCCAATGAGCTGTTGGCAGTGGGTCCTGGGCAGGCCTCCTCCCTGTTCTGCCCCTGGCCCAGCTTTCCCAGGTCAAGGCAGGCTAAGTCGGAGACTGAAGGAAGACTGATCCTTCAGTTCATTTTTGGGCCTTTTCATTTGCATTCATAATTGACAGCATCTTAGCAACTCATTAGGAAAGTAGGGATCTTTGTGACCAACAAAAAGGAGACTGAGTATCTGGGGTGGGAGTTGAGAACCTGTTTAAAAATCTGAGACATTATGCCAAGAAATTTGAAAATAGGTGAAATGGGCAAGTTTCTAGAAAAATATAATCTTCCAAAACTCATTGAAGAAGAAGCAGAAAGCCTGAACAGACCAATAACAGCAGATGAAATTGAAGCAGTAATCAAAAAACTCTCAACACACAAAAGCTCTGCACCAGATGGTTTCACAGGAGAATTCTACAAAGCACTTAAGGAAGACCTAACCCCCATCCTTCACAGATTATTCTTAAAAATCCAAGAGGATGGAAGACTCCCAAATTCTTTTTATGAAGCCAGCATCATCCTAATCCCAAAACCAGATAAAGACACAACAAAGAAAGAAAACCTCAGACCAATATTGCTGATAAACATAGATGCCAAGATCCTCCACAAAATGTTGGCAAACCGCATCCAGCAATATGTTAAAAAGATCATACACCATGATCAAGTGGGATTCACCCCAGGGATGCAAGGATGGTACAATATTTGCAAATCAATAAACGTAATACATCACGTGAACAAAACAAAAGACAAAAAATCACATGATCATAGCAATAGATGTGGAAGAAGCATTTGATAAGGTAGAGCACCCATTTATGATAAAAACACTTAGCAAAGTGGGAATAGAGGGAGCATTCCTCAACATCATAGAGGCCATATAATATATGAGAGACCTACAGCTAACATCATACTCAATGGGCAAAAACTTAGAACTTTCCTACTAAGATCAGGGACAAGACAAGGTTGTCCACTTTTGCCACTCTTATTCACATAGTATTGGAAGTCCTAGCCACAGCAATCAGACAAGAAAAATAAATAAAAGGCATCCAAATTGGAAAGGAAGAAGCAAAACTGTTGTTGTTTGCAGATGACATGATAGTGTACATAGAAAATCCTATAGACTCCAGCAAAAAAGTACTTGACCTAATAAGTGAATTTGGCAAAACAGCAGAATACTAAGTCAATATTCAGAAATCAAAGACATTTTTGTACACCAACAAGGAAACATCAGAAACATAAATCAGAAAAAAAAATCCCATTTGATATAGCAAGAAGGAAAATAAAGGACCTCGGAATAAACCTAACCAAGGAGATAAAAGACTTGTACTCAGAAAACTACACAACTCTGAAGAAAGCAATCAAGAAAGACACAAACAAATGGAAGCATGTACCATGCTCATGGATTAGAAGAATTAACATCATCAACATGTCCACACTACCCAAAGCAATTTATAGATTCAATGCAATCCCTATTAAAGTACCAATGACATATTTCACAGATATAGAACAAACATTGCAGAAACTTATATGGAACCATAAATGACCCTGAATAGCTGCAGCAATTTTGAGAAAGAAGAACAAAGTAGGAGGGATCACAACACTGATATCAAACTGTATTACAAGGCCACTGTAATCAAAACAGCCTGGTACTGGCATAAGAACAGACACATAGACCAATAGGACAGAACAGAGAGTCCAGAAATAAGCCCAAGTCTCTGTGGTCAATTAATATTTGACAAAGGGGAAAGAAGCATAAAATGGAGTAAAAATAGCCTCGTCAGCAAATGGTGTTGGGAGATGTGGACAGCTACATGCAAAAAAAAATGAAACTCAATCACCAACTTATGCCATACACAAAAATAAATTCCAGGTGGATAAAAGACTTAAATGTAAGTCATGATACCATAAAAGTCCTAGAGGAGAACATAGGCAGGAAAATCTCAGACATTCCATGCAGCAACGTCTTCACTGATATGTCCCCTAAGGCAAGGGACATAAAGTAAGGGATAAAAGAATGGGACCTCATCGAATTAAAAAGCTTCTGCATGGCTAAAGAAAATAGCATTAAAATGAAAAAGAGAACCAACTGTATGGGAAAACATATTTGCCGATGATACCTTGGACAACGGTTTAATCTCCAAAATATATAGAGAACTCACAGACCCCACTCTAGGAAGGCAAAGAAAAAATTAAAAATGAGCAAAAGGCTTGAACAGACATTTCTCCAAGGAGGACATTCAGAAGGCCCAGAGACATACGAAAGGATGCCCAGCATCACTAGCCATCAGAGAGGTGCAAATTAAAACCAAAATGAGATACCACTTCCACTTCACACCGGTTAGAATGGCCTTCATAAACAAACAAATCAACAAACAAATGTTGGAGAGGGTATGGGGAAAAGGGAATCCTAGTGCACTGTTGGTGGGAATGCAGACTGGTACAGCCACTGTGGAAAACAGTATGGAATTTCATCAGAAAACCAAATATGGAACTGCCTTTTTACCTGGCAATTCCACTGGTAGGATTATATCCAATCCAAAATAACTTACGCACCCCAATGTTCATAGCAGCACAATTAACAATAGCCAAGTGTTAGAAGCAACCTAAGTGCCCATCAGTGAACGAGTGGATCAGAAGACTATGGTACATTTACACAATGGAATACTACACAGCAGAGAGAAAGAAGGTGCTTAAATCTTTTGTGACAGCATGGATGGAACTGGAGAGCATTATGCTAAGTGAAATAAGCCAGGTGGTGAGGGACAAATGCCATATGATCTCACCTTTAATTCTAACTTAATAAAACAAAAAAGGAAGCAAAGTATAACCAGAGGCATTGAAATTAAGAACAGCCTTTCAGTACCCAGAGGGGAGGTGGGAGGGGATAA
Source organism: Phyllostomus hastatus (assembly GCF_019186645.2). Lineage (NCBI taxonomy): Eukaryota > Metazoa > Chordata > Mammalia > Chiroptera > Phyllostomidae > Phyllostomus > Phyllostomus hastatus. Next base: position 12,221,223 of record NW_025333530.1, read on the forward strand.
TGGGGGGAAGGATTTTCAGGAGCAAGTACAAAAGACACATGGACAAAATAAGGGGGAGGGTAGAAGCCAGGGAGGGAGGTGGGTTCGGTTGGAGCTGTGGGAGTGGTGGGGGGGTAAATACAGACAACTGTAATTGAACAATAAAATTATTTTAAAAAAAAAGAATCTCGGAAAGACAGCAGACAGATTCCTAGGGACCAAGAGCATGACAGAACTTAGCAACAATCACTAGCAATGAACCACAGCTTTTCAGCAGCCTGTGGTAAGCCTAGAACCTGTGCCTTCACCTGTAACACAGGCAGGAAAAGCAGCAACAATGAACTAGAGAGTACTTGGACACTCAGGGTCCAGCTATTGAGCTCCCTCCCTGCTTCATCTGTCCAACTCTGAGCAATCAGGCCCTCACAGAATCTGCAAACTGTGGCTGACCCTGAGGGGTATCTAACCCACAGCCCATTGGCTGTGTGTGGCCCATTATGGCTACGAATGCAGCCCAACACAAAATCATAAACTTACTTAAAATTTTTTTTTGCTCATCAGTTTTTGTTAGTCTTTGTCTATTTAACATATGGCCCAAGACAACTCTTCATATTTCAGTGGGTCCAGAGATGCCAAAAGGTTGGACACCACTGTGGCTCTGAGTATCTGAACCATGTGTGAGGAAGACATTAATGGGAAGAGAAAACAATGTGTTCTATAACCATTAATTGGGAGCCAACTGTTTTTTAGCCATATCCCATATACTAGGTTGTTGTAATCACAATAAAATTATAACACAATAATTCCCTGCATTTATTTTACAAAAAAAAAACCCATAGCACAAAAATATTTACTAACACATCAAAACTCATGTGTGCTTTGAAACCACATCTTATAAGTTCTGTAACTGTTTTACCATAGCAGAACAATGTGTTTGGGGATCATGTGCTAAATGTAAAGGGAGATGCATGGACAGCAAAATCTGTAGCTATTTAAGGGAGGCAGAGGCCATTCTGAACCAGGAAAGCCAGGATAGGCTGCCTGGAGGGGGTGGCCCTTGAGCCAGGTCTCAAAGGATGGGTCTGAATAGGAAGGGCCATGAGATAGGAGGTGACGGGTGGGCTGAGCAGTGGTTCAATAGCGAGGGGTCTCTGTTATTCTAGGAGCCGGTAAAAACTGGTGCACCTGATGCAGAGAAAATGGGAGATGAGAGCAGAGTTGAAGCACCAAAGTCATGCTGGGACCACAGCCTAGACAGCAGTAAATGCCAGATTAAGGAGTGAGGGCCACACCCTTGGGCGTTAGGAACCATAAAAGATGCTTGAGAGTAAATTGGTGCCTTGGAAAGATGAGACCCAGCAAGGTGGGGGATCTTATCCCCTAAGGGCTAGGCATTCTGACCAGGGTTGGGGCTAGGGCTAGGTCTTCCCCTGGGCTATTTCAACCAACTCACTCTCCTCTCAGATTCCTGCTGGCTTAGGCCTCCTGCGTAGTGGTGGCCCCTCTGCCTGCCACCCAACTCCTCCTTTCAGACACACAGTTCTGAGCATGGCACCCCACAGTTCTGAACATACACACCCCATGCCGGGTCCTGGCTTTACATACCACATTCCCTCCCCAAATGTGCTTGTCCAACCTCCTGTGACTGGAACATGTTGCTAACTCCTCTCCCCATAAACATTACCCTTTACTTCCAGGTTCCAGTCCCCCCTACTCCTGCCTTTAACCCTAGGTGTCGCTACTCCTGATGGTGGATCTTTCTCTGTTCCCCATTAAAGTTTGTGTGCAGCTCTATTCATATTTCCTGACATATTTATTGATTTAGATTATTTCATCATTTTTCAAAGTGTATCTTCTCTCACTAAATGGTTATCTGTCTGGCAAGAGCAGAGGCTGAGAGTCCCCTCTCTTCCCTTCCAAATCTTTCCTGACAATCCCTGTCCATGGACATTTTTCCTTCCTCAGAACCCTTATCACATCTCGTCTGCACACTGCAGCTAACTTGAACAATCTGTTTCCCAATCATTTCTCACTCACTTATTTAGTGAAGACAGCATTGATTCCAGTGGACTCAGCCTGCATCTCACCATCTTGAGCAAGTCGTTGGTCGTAACTCCATAACTCACAGTTATGTTCTTTGTTCCTGGGATGGAGGCAGTAAGGACCAATATGGCAGGGAACTTTACAGACATTAAGTGAGGTGATGTTTGTGAATTCACCTAGCACGGTCCCAGGTGAATAGGGTCAATAACTATTTCCAGTGACTCTGAGTTAGTAGTTAGCTAGCAAGCATTCTTTGAGAATCTACAAGCAGACAGACTCAGAGCCCTTGTAATTAGCACAACTACTCTTCCTTCTGTTCCCTTTGTCACCCTATTCACTTTTCTACCCACCAGACCCAATATAATGTTCAGTACAGGCAAGCTTTAGTCAACATCTGCCAACTTCACCTAAGCGAGTTTGAATCCTCAGGACAGCTCCCAGGGAATTTGGTGTATGTTAGCATCAATAGTGGCGATGGGAACCCTGACCCAATTCTCCTCCTCAATGGTTATTCCCACTCTTGGACCAACCTGTAATCGGATGATAGAAAGTGGCTATTGGTAGGCAGCAACAGACCATCTTAGCCTCAGTGGCCTGGAGCCAGCAAGAATGTTCTGGCCCTTCAGTGGGGTGTTGGTTTTGGCACTCAGGCTCCCAACAAGTATTTCACCATCAGATGGTTCCACTACAAGCCCCCAACCTTTTCTCTGGGGGTCTGAATGAGTCTGCTGAGCAGGACTTCCTGCATCCTCCAAGAAGCTGGTTTTGCCCAAGACCATTTGGCTGCCTTGGCAGGTAATTGGATCAAAGGGCTTAACCCCAAAATCTGAAATTAATCTTGTTGGTATTGAGGCAGGGGAAGTGGGGAGGACAGCAAAAAACTGGGATATACAACACCTGGGCTCCAGGCCCTATTTTGCTATAACTAGCTGAGCAACTATGAACAAGTTGCCATCTTCTTCTCCTCAGCAAGCTACAGGATTATACTGACTGCCCCCTGAGCTATCTTCCAAGTTCAAATGTGAGTGATGCCATTATTTGAGGATTAACAAGGTCCTTCTCAACCAACTTTTAGCCAAAGAGTCTTACCTCCTATTTACCCTTAATATTTTCTCCTGCAAATTAACTTCACTCTTTTTCTATTAATCTCTAGGTTAGAAATAACTTATAATTGTGTTTTGCTCTTATTCCAGTGTTCTTAACAAGACAGGGAGTGGGGAGCCCATGCTGGGCTGGAAAGAGAAAGAGAAGGAAGCTTACCATGACTGGTTTCTTTCATCCTTCAGGACTCATATGAAATGCCACCTCCTCAGAAAGACCTTTCTTGCCTACCCAGTTCAAATTGGGTTCTCCTCCACACCATCATCTACAATCATTATTCTCTATTACTGCATCATTCATATTCTGTTTATTCTATCTGTAGCACTTACTGGCATCTATAATTGGTTAATTATTTGTTTGTTCACTTATTACTTGGTCCAATATTCACATCTTACTGGTTCTGTGACAAACTGACACAAATTTAGTCTGTTAAAACAGTTCCCTGTGACTATGACCACTGCTTCTGTTGTCTCATCTCTAGTTCCGACCCTCATGCCTCTCATAAAGATCTTTGTGATTACATGGGCCCACTCAGACAATCCAGGATAATGCCCCCATCTCAAAGTCCTAGCTTAATTACACCTGAGAAGTTCTTTTTGCCATGTAAGGTAGCATATTCACAGGTTTGGAAATGGGCATATTTGAAAGCCATTATTCAGATTATTATAGGCTCCCTTGCCAGAATATAAACTGCAGGAGGTTATAAACTTTGCCTGTCTTATTTATTACAGAATTCTTAGTGCATAGAAAAAATGGGCACTCTACACTGTAAATGAACAGGATAATGAAGAAGAAAGAGAATAAAACACATTTGGTAGAAAAGAGAAGACTGGTTCTTCCTCCTGCTATAAACTCAGATGGAGAGTAGTAGTTTAGATTTCTATTTTTTCTTTATCCAAACAAGCAGCCAAAATGCCATAAAAAAAATACAATCTTGAAAATGGAGTATGACAGACAGCGGGAGTAGATTCTGGGAGGGAGGGAGCCACTCTCCAGCACCGGCAAATAAACTCCAGGCATCCTTGGAAGACGAACCCAAACCAATCCACTTACTGTCACCAGATAAGATGTGCCAATGTCCAGATATGCCTCTGCTGACACCCCAGCTCTGATGGTATTTTGAAGGACAAATAGTGAATTCCTCTTCTAGCCAAGATGAAGTAATAAGGAATGGACACACAAATTTCCAATATCCAACAAGAAAAAAACTCATAACATCTGGTATCCCATGAAAAGTTACCAGGCATGCAAAGAAGCAAGAACACACAACCCATAATAAGGAGAAAAATCAATCATTGAAATCAACTCAAAAACTGGCATACACATTAGGATTAGCACATATATATTAAACTATTACAACTGTATTTCATATGTTGAAAACTACACAGAGATGTGGAAAACACAAAAAAGATTCCAACTAAACTTCTAGGGATGAAAACTTTAATAGGTAAAATGAAAAATATGTGAGATATGATTAATGACACATTAAATGTTGCAGAAGAAAATTAGCAAACAAAGAAATAGCAATATAAACAAACTAAAATGAAGCGCAGAGAGAAACAGAGAATTTTAGAAATGAAGAGAGCATCAGCAAGCTGTGGGACAACTTCAAGCATCTTAATATATATGTAATTGGAATCTCCAAGGCTAGAGAGGCAGAAAAAATATTGAATAATGACCAAATTTTTCAAATTTGACAAAATCTATAAATTAACATATCCAGAAGCTAAATGAACCCCAACGATAAGAAACATGTATAAAATTATAATAACAAGCCATATCATAAATGCTCAAAATCCTTAAGAGGAAAGTATTAACAGCAGCCACAGGGAAAAAAAGGGCTTGTTATATACAAAGGAACAAGAATGGCAATAGATTTCTCATCGGAAACTAGGTAGGTGAGAAGACTGTGGAGCAACATCATTAAAGTACTAAAAGAACAAAATGGTCGACCTCAAATTCTATACCCAACAAAATTATCTTTCAGAAAATAAAGACAATATAAAGACTTTTTGGATGCAAAAAGCTGAAACAAGTCATCACTAGCACACCCACACTACAAGAAATGTTAAGGAATAACCATTAGGCAGAAGAAAAATTATCCCAGCTAGAAATTTGGACACCTGTACAAGGAAATATAGAGTATCAGAAATAACTATAAGGGTAAATATGTAAATTTTTCCTAATAGTTTAAATAACTTTAGAAAATAATTGACAATGCAAAAATAAAGCAATGTAGCATGGCAATTACAACAGAGGTAAAATGTGAGACAATAATAATTTAAAAAGTGGGAGGGGAGAAATGGAAGATTACTATTGATAGATTCTGATATTTTAAATAATATACTATCAGTATCAAGTAAGCTATAATGAGGAAATAACATTGTAAGCCCTAAAGTAACCAATCAAAAAATAAAGTTACAGCTCATGACACAACAAGGAAGATAAAATAGAATTTTATAATACATTCAACTTCTCAAATAAAAGGCAGAGAAAAAAAGAGAAAACAAAGAGCAATGTGATGGACAAACTTAACCACATTTAATTATCACTTTAAATTTAAATTGGCTTTAAATACCTTAATTATCAAGCTAGATTAAAAATATATAAGATCTAACTACACACTTCCAACATGGAAAGCATGTCAAATATAAAAATACAAAAGAGTTTAAAAGCGAAAGGATGGACAAAGATATAATACATGCTAACACTAATCAAAAGAAAGCAGGAAAAAATTTCCACCCTTAGAAAAATGGAGTAAATGCACTCTTCATTTTTCTGTCTGCTTAGGACAACTATTATTTTGTATATAAAACAAGACAACTCAGAAAGGTAGAGAGAAAGCAGATTATGTAGGGATCTCAGGACTCCAGGAGTAATATGGTGCCATGTTTCCTGAGATTCTTTTTTGAGTCATGATCCCACAAGAATATATAAACAAGCCAGAAACCTAGAAATGCCAATGGACACAGACAAGAAAAGAAAAGTAAAAAAAAAGGAAAGCCTGTTCTTTCTAGTCAATGACCAAGAAGGAAGCATCTCAGCAAGACAGAAAACTTCTAGACAATAACCTCCCTACCCCAACCAAATACCACAGGAAAAAAAATGGTTTTGTTTCGACCCATGCTACTCAAGACAGAACAGGAGGACTAGATTCCACCTTCATAAGGCTAGAACAAGTTTCCCCAATATCTCCACCAGTATGTTATCAGAGAAGACTAAGTAGAAGTCAGGGTGAGAAGACCTAACCCCAAAAAGTGGTTAAATGAATTTCGCTAAAGAGAAAGTATAATAATAATAATAATAATAATAATAATAATAATAATAATAACAATAACAATAACAATAATAATAATAGAATCTTGGAACACCAGGAAGGAAGAAAGGATGCAGTGATAAAAAATTTGAGTGAGTTCAATAGGTTTTCCTTCTCTTGAGTGTTCTAAATTATATTGACAGTTGAAGCAAAAATTATGACATTGTCTGATGTGGTTCTAAATATTGTGCATAGAAACTATTTGCAACAATTCTTTTACAAATAGGGGAAAGTAAAAAAATGTGAAAGGAGGCAAGGTTTCTACACTTCACTCAAATTGGTAAAATTATTACCTTAGTATTCTGTGATGAGTTATGTATATACAATACTCCAAACAACTACCAAAAAAAAAGCTATAGAAACAGAAACATTTAAAAACACTATTATTAAATCAAAATGAAATTCTAAAAGTAAATGTTTAAGTAACCCAAATGAAAGCAGGGAAAGAAAAACAGAACATCAAAGGAGAGACAAGACAAAAACAAACAATTAAATACAAGACTTAAACCATGACATATCAATAATCACATTACCTTAGGTGGCATAAATGCATCAATTTAAAGAGTGGATTAAAAAGCTGACTCGACTATATGCTGTTTACAAGAAACTCACATTAAATTAATTATATAGTCAAGTTGAAAGTAAAGGATGAGAAATTATATATAATGAAAACTTTAATCTCTGGAAAGCAGAAGTAGCAATATCAATACTAAATAAAGTAGACTTCAAAGCTAAGAAAGATAGAGAGGAACAATATGTAATGATAGAATCTACTACTAAGAAGACACAGCAATCCTAAAAGGCTATGACCTAAACACCAAGGCTGAAAAACACACAAAGCCAACCTGGCAGTGCTGAAAGAAGAAATAGAAAAAACACAATTATAGCTGAGAACTTCAACACTCTACTCAAAGCAATTGATAGAACTGCCAGATAGAAAACCATCAGGGATATAGAAGAACTCAACAACACCATCAAACAGAAGGATCTAATTGACATTTATAAAACACTCTACTCAACAACAGTGGAATTCTCATTATTTTCAAGTGCCCATGGAACCTATACTAAGTAGATGATATCCTGGGATATAAGACAAACCTCAACAAATTAAATTAATTGAAATCATATGAATTTGTCCTCTAACCACAATGGAATTAAACTAAAAATCAATTAACAGAAATATAACAAAAATCTTCACATACTTGGAAACCAAATGACACATTTCTAAATAATCCATTTAAAAAGGAAGTCTCAAGGGAAATATTTTAAAAGTATAGGGAAAAGGGAGAAAATACAAATAAAACATTAAAATGTGTGGCACACCACTGAAGCAGTAGTGATAGGAAAGTCTATAGCACTAAATGTATACCTTTAGTCTCAATTAGTAATCTAAGTTTCCACCTTAAGTATCCAGAAAAAGGAGAACAGACTAAATTCAAAGAAAGAAACAAAAGAAGAAAATGATAAAAAGGAGGAGAAATAAATTACCCTAGCTGGGTGGCTCCAATTGTTGGAGTGTTGTCCTATATGCCAAAATGTTATGGGTTCAATTCCCAATTGGTTGCATATAGGAGGCAACCAATTGATGTTTTTTCTCTCACACTGATGTCTCTACCTTTCTCTCTGTCTCCCCCCTCTTCTTTCTCTCTCTCACATCAATAAACATATTAACATATCCTTGGGTGAGATTTTAAATAAATAAATAAGAGGAAAATAAACAAAATTGAAAACAATGATAAAACAAAGAACTGATTCCTCAAAAAGATTAAGATAATTGACAAATCCCTAGCAATACTAACATTGAAAAAAAATTTAAATTCCAAAATTTTTAATTTTAGGCTCAGGTAATTTAACTAGAGAATTCTACCAAATACACAAAGAAGAATTAACATTAACATTATATGATCACTTCCAAAAAACAGAAGAGGAGAAAACATTTTCCAATTTGTTTGTGAAGCTAGTATTGCTCTGACAAACACAGTACACAAAAAGAAAAGTACAGATCAATATTCTTCAAGAATATAGATGCAAAAATTCTTAACAAAATATTAGCAGGAACAATTCTCCCACACAATAGAATTCTAAACTGTGACCAAGTGGGGTTTTTTCCTAGGGATGCAAGATTAATTCAATATTTAGAATTTAATCAATGTAATTTATGATATTAACAAGCTAAAAAAGAGAAAAAATTATATGATCATATCAATCAGAGCAGAAACAGCATATAACAAACCTCAATGCCCATTTATAATTTAAAAAAACTTTTGGAGAAATAAGAAAAAGGAATCTTCCTCAGCCAGGTAGAATAACTATAAAAATACCTACAGCTAAATTCTAAATGGTGTATAACTGAATGCTTTCCCCCTAAGATGGGATATAAGGAAAAAATACCTTGCCTAACCACTGCAATTCAATATAGTGTTGAAAGCTCTAGTCAGTAAATTAAAAAAGAGAAAATGAATACATTTGGAAAAAAGAAATAAAACTGTTGATATTTGTAGATGACATAATTGTCTATGTAGAAAATCTTAATGACCTAAAAAGCTTCTGAAACTAGTGACTCCAATAAGACTGTAGAATATAAGATAGATATACAAAAATCTATTATATTTACATATACTACCAATGAACACAGGGAAACCAAAATTTAAAATATAATAATATTTATGACATATACATGCAAAAAATTAAACTAGATCACCTTCTCACACTATACACAACATAAACTCAAAATGGAAGAAAAGCAAATATAAAACCTGAAATCATTAAACTCCTGGAAAAAATGGGCAGTAAAATCTCACACATTTATTTTAGCAAAATTTTTCTGACATACCTCCTCAGGCATAAGAAACAAAAGGAAAATAAATAAATGGACTATATCAAACTAAAAGCTCTTGCACTACAAGGGAAACCATCAAAAAAAAAAAAAACCACAGCCTGCTTAACAGAATAAGAAATTTGCCAATTATACATCTATAAGGGGTTACTATTTAAAATTATAAAGAACTTAGATAATTCAACACCAGAAACAAAAAAAACATTTAGAAAGTGGGCAGAAGACCTGTATGGGCCCAGGTGGGTACTTGAAATATTGGGAAGGGGTGGACCACTTTTTAAAGTATACAATTGTCTAACCACTCTGCTGTACATCTGGAACTAATACAGAAGAATACTGAATGTAAAGTATAATTGAAAAACAATATATATGTTAACATTTATAATCATTCTTATTTTTTAATTTTTTTTAGAGATTTTATTTGTTTATTTTCAGAAAAAGGGAGGGAGAGAGGGTGAGAGAAATATCAACATGTGGTTGCCTCTCACTAGCCCCCTATTGGGGATCTGGCCCACAACACAGGCATGTGCCCAGACTAGGAAGCAAAACAGCGACCCTTTGGTTCACAGGCCAGTGCTCAATCCACTGAGCCACTCCAGCCAGGGCTATAACCACTCTTTCAAATAAGAAATACTTAGGTATAAATCTAACAAAACATATACAGAGTTTATATGTTGAAAACTATATCATTTCAATGAGAGTAATCAGTAATATCTAAATGAATAGATGGATATTGGTGTTTGTGTATTGGAAGACTCAAAAAAGATGAGTGAATATGCTAAATTTCCCCAAACTGACATAATTTTCATGGAATTTCTATCAAAATCCTGGCCAATGGTGTGGCTCAGTGGACTGAGGGCTGGCCTGCAAACTGAAAGGTGGTTGACTTCCATCCCCAGTAAGGGCACATGCCAGGAATGCAGACCAGGTCCCTGGATGGGGGAGTGCAAAAGGCAACCAATCAATGTATCTCTTGCACATTGATGTTTCTCTCTTCTTTCTCTCACTTTCCCTCTCTCTCAAAATAAACAAATAAATAAAATCATTTTTAAAAATATACCAACCAAATTTTCTGTATAAATAGCCCTAAGATTATTCTAAAATTTATAAAGAAAGACAAAGGAACTAAAATAGCTAAACCAATTTTGAAAAACACAAATAAAGTGAGTAGAATCAGTCTAATTTGTATTCAAGACTTATGTAGCTACAGTAATCAAGACTGTGTGGTAATGGCACAAATAATCCAGGAATAGACACACAAATAAGCCAAATTGACTTATGACAAAAGTGCAAAAGCAATTCAATGGATGCAAAATAGCCTTGTCAACATATGGTACTGGAGCAACTGGAAATGCATGTTGGGAGAAGACCTCAACCTAAATCACAAATTTAAGTGTAAAATTACAAAATATTTAGAAAAAAAATAGGAGAAAATCTAGAGCTAAGTAAAGAGTTCTTAGACACAAAAGGAAAGTAGAAAAAAGAAAATTTGGTAAATTAGACTTTGATAAAATTAAAAACTTTTGCTTTACCAAAGATCTACAAAAAGGTTGAAAAGATAGGCTACAGAGTGAGAAAAATATTTGCAAACCACATATCCAGCAAAGGACTATATCTAGAATATATAAAGAACCCTCAAAACTCAACAGTAAAAAAAAAAAAAAATCCAATTGGAAAGTAGGCCAAAGATACGAAGACACATTTTACCAAAAAGGTGTCCAACCTCATTAGTCTTTAGGAAAATGCAAATGAAACCACAGTGAAATATTACTACACACACATCAAACTGGCAATTTTAAAAAAATGACAACAACAAATGCTGGTGAAGATGTGGAGAAACTTGATCACCTGCACATTTCTAGACACTCTAGAAAATTCTTTGGCAGTTTCCTGAAAAACTGATCTCATGACCTACCATATAACCCAATGATTATACTCTGGGGTACTTATTCCAGGGAAATAATAACTTACATCAACATAAAAACTTGTACATGAATGCTTATAGCAACCTTATTCATAATAGCCAAAAAGTAGAAATAAACAAGTTGCCCTTCAAAGGATGAATGGTTAAACAATTGTGGTGCATTCATACCATGGAATATTACTCAGCAATAAAAAGGAACAAATTTATTCCTGCACACAACAACCTCCATGCATCTCCTAAGAATTATGGTGAGTGTAAAAATACAATCCCAGAAGTTACATACTGCATTATTCCATTAATAGACCATTCTTGAAATGACAAATTTATAGAGATGAAGAACAGATTAGTGATTGCCAAAAGCTGAGGAAACAAGGGTGGGAGAGAAGTGGGTATGGCTATACAAGGGAAACATGAAGTATCATTTTGGTGATATAAATGTTCTTTATCTTGATCCTGTCAGTATACATAGTTTGGTTGTGATAATGTATTATAATTTTGCAAAATTATACCATTGGGGGAAACTGTCTAAACCATACATGTGTTTTCTCTGTACTATTTCATACGACTTTATGTGAATCTACAATCAACACAAAATAAAAATTATAAATAAAAATCATTTGATTTAAGTCCACTTATATGAAATATCTGGAACAAGCAAATCTGTAAAAAGTGAAAATGGTTGCCTAAGGTAAGGGAGGAGAGAGCATGGGGAAAACTAATAATGGGTATGAGGATTTGGGGGGTGAGTAATGAAAACTCTAAAATTAGTTCTAAAATTAGATCATGGTGTTGGTTGCACAACTCTGTAAATATACTAATAACACTGAATTATTCGCTTGACTTAGGTGAATTTGTGCTGTTTAATGTATATCACAATAAAACTGTTACAAGGGAAAAAAGAAAGCTTGAGTGGTTATATTAATGTCAGACAAAGTACATTTCAGTTCAAAGAATATTACCAGGCATTTTGAAAGGTTATTTCCTAATGAAAAAGGAATCAATTTATCAAAAGGACATAATAATCTTAAATATTTATGTACTTAATAACAGGACTTCAGATGACATGAAGGAAAAACTGATAGAACTACAATGAGAAATAGGCAAATCCACAATTGTAATCAGACACTAAAAATACTCCTTTATCAGTAATTGATAAAACAACTAAAAATAAAATTACCAAAGATATAGAATATTTGAACAGCACTATCAAGTAAATTGACCTAATTCACACTGTAGAACACTCCACTCGACCACAGTAAAATGCAAATTTCTTTAAATGCACAAAGAATATTTCATAAGAAAGAACATATTCTGTATAAGCAAACAAGTCTCAACAAATGTAAAGAGCCCAAGTCATCATAAAATGTGTTTTCCCAATTTGATTGGATTAAATTAGAGATTAATTCATGGAAAATCCCTTAATATTTGGAAATGAAATAACACATTTTAAAATAACTTCTGAGTCACAAAAAAAATTAAAATAAATTAGGAAGTATTTTGAACTGATTAACAATGAAATATAACATAATCAAAACTATAGAAGCCATTAAAGCAGTACTGGCCTGATAGGATTGGGTGAGGAGGTGGGGTTTAAAGAACTGAATACCTATATGAGAAATGAAGGAAACACAAGAGTATCAAATCAAAGACATAAACTTCCACCTTAGAAACAAAGAGTAAATTAAACCCAAAGTGAGTAAAGTAGTCGAATGCTAATAAAGATTAGAAGAGAAATCAATAAAATAGAAAAGAGAAAAATAACAGACAAAATCAATGAAACCAAAAGTTGGTTCTTTGAGAATATCAATAAAGTTGGAGCACTTCTAGCCAGGCTGATCAGTAAAAATAGAATACACAAACTACCAATAAGAATAATAAGATACATGGCAACTGTACAGATTCCACTCATATAAATGAATAATAGCTGCATATTATACACAACTGTATGATAATAAATCCAACTTAAATAAAATCCATAGACTAAAAATACAAATTACCAACTCTCATTAAAGTAGAAATAGATAACATGTGTAGGTTTATATTTATTAAAGAAATTGAACTTGAAGTTAAAACCTTCTGACAAATAAAACTTCAGGCCCACATAAGTTCCTTGGTGAATTCTATCAAAAATTTACAGAAAAACAAAATCAATTCCACTCAAAGTCTTCTAGGTAACTAATGAGGAGGCAATACTTTCTAATGCCTTCTAGAACAGCATTATCCAGTTATCAAAATGATGCAAAGATATTATAAGAAAAGAATGTTATAAAAATATTATAGATAAAGAGATTCTAAACAAAATTTTATTAAGTTGAATTCAACAACATGTAATAATAGTAATAATTACGATTAAGTGGGGAATGCAAAGTTGTTTTAACATTCAAAATTTATCAATGTAATTAACCATACAAGCAAAATTTTAAAAAAGAAAAACCATATGATCTTCTCAATACATGCAGACAAAACATTTAACAAAGTCTAACATCCATATAGGACAAAATTGCACAATAAAGTGGGAATAGAAGGGAACTTCCTTAACCTGAAAAATAAGGTTAATGCTACACACACACTCATTTCTCCCTTAAGTATTTGTGCAAGGGAAATGAACATGTATGTCTATATCAAGACTTTTACACAAATGTTCACAGCAGCATTATTTGTAATAGCCAAAGATTGGGAACATCTCAAATGTCCATCAACTGCTGAAGAGATAAACAAACTGTAGTGTATCACTTCAATAAATAATACACTAATGAAATGCTATGAGAAATGAAAAGAGATGAACTATTGATACATACTACAACACAGATGGATCTCAAAATAATTATGCTGCGTGAAAGAAGACAGACAAAAATGAGTGCACACTGTATGCTTCCATTTATGTAATTCTAGAAAATGCAAATGAATCCATAGTGACAGCAGATCTGTGGTTGCCTGACAATTGGGGGTGGGGGCTCAGGAGAGAAAGATTACAAAGGGGCACAAAGAAACTTTGGGAGATGATGAATATAATCATTATCTTGAATATATATGTCAAAACTCATCAAATTGTATATTTTAAATATGTTCAGTTATATTTCAACAAAGCTTAAAAATAAAAGGATCCATAAGGAGGTGTGGGAGTAGTAAGAAAGGTTATTGTTTTGTCTTTGCCCTTCGCCTGATCCTGACTCCTCAATCAGTCAAGGCCTGGGAAGAACAAAGGCAGATGGAAAGAGAGAAGATGAAAGGACGATTGGGCTTAAGCCCGGCCCAGGACCTGAGAGATGATAAAGTCACAGGTAAAAGTCAGCAATATTTATTGAACCCTGTATTACGGTTCTCCAGAGAAATAGAACCAGAAAAAGAAACAGAGAGAGATTTTAAGGAATTGGCTAATGTGATTATGGAGGCTGAGAAGTCCCAAAATCTGCAGCCAGCAAGCTGAAGACCCAAGAGAGCCAATGGTATAAGACCGAGTCTGAGACCAGGGAAAACCAATGTCCCAGCTAAAAAGTCAGGCAGGAGAAGTTTTCTCTTACTCAACCTTTTTGTTCCATTCAGGTCAAGATTGGAAGAGACCCATCCACATTAGGGAGAGCAATGTGATTTACACAGTCTACAATTCAAATATTAATCTCATTCAGAAACATCATCACAGATACATCTAGAATAATGTTTGACTAAATGTTGGGCCATCCCATGGCCCAGTCAAATTGTCAAAAAAATTAATTATCACAAATGTACCAGGAGCAAACTATAAACAAAGGTAAACATTCAGTTCTGCCCTTCTGGAGCTTTCAGGCTACAGGGAGACAGACATTAAGAACACTGTTACCAATGTACTGTCATCAACAGGATTCTAGGACAGCCCCCATGATCTCTACCTCCAGGTGCTATGCCCTGTATATTCCTCCTCCCCCCTGGAGTGAGGGCAGAATGTGGGCAGAATAGATGACTTGCTTCCAACCAATAATATAACAAAGGTGTTGGGCTATTATTCCCTTGAACATATTATTTCATATGGCAAACATGAAGGTCTTTTTCCCCCCCAGCTGTAATTAAGATCTTAAATCAATTGATTTTAAATTACTCAAAAAAGAAAAGAAAAAAAGGGAAAAAAAAACAGAGAGATTATCCTGGTTAGGCCTAATTTAATCTAATGAAACCCTTAAAAGAGGAACTAGGCCCTTTTTGAGAGGGACACTGTCCTGCTGGCCTTGAAGGAGCAATCAGGCATGTCATGAATTGTTTATGGAAAGGGGCAGCCTCTAGCAGGGGGATCCAACCTGATCCCCATGGGCCACATGCAGCCCAGGATGGCTACAAATGCAGCCCAATACAAAATCATAAATTTACTTAAAACATTATGAGATCTTTTTGTGATTACATGCCATAATGTATTTAATGTGTGGCCCAAGTCAACTGTTCTTCCAGTATGGCCCAGAGACACCAAAAGGTTGGACACTCCTGTTAGGGGCTGATGGCTTCCATCTTATTGCCAGAAGGAACTGAATTCTGCCAGCAACCAGTATGAGCTTGAAAGAGGACCCTAAATTCCAGATAAGAATGCAGCCTGGCCAACACCTTGATTTGAGCCTTTGAGATCCCAGCAGAAGACCCAGTTTAGCCATGCTGGAACTTCTGATTCTCAGGAGCTTGTGATAATAAATGTGTGTGTGTTTTTAAGGTGCTAAATTTGGGGACATATGTTATGAGGCAAAGAAAACTAATAGGAGTACATTCATACACTTCAGACATATTTTAAAGAAAAGGTAAATCAGGCACAGAAAAGTGAAGTGACTTGCCCATGACACAGTAGTAATAACTAGCATTTCCTGAAGGTTCACACTGTGCCAAGCACCATGCCAAGATCTTAGGTAATTTAAGTGACAAATACAGTGGAATATATATATATAGAAAGAACTATATAATAACCTGATAGCCCACCTGATTACAGGTGAGAACTAGAGGATTAAGGAGATAAGAGAGCTGCTAAGGAACACAGAGGTAGAAAAAGGAGGAGCTGAGATTTGGGCCCAGACCCACTAGAAGTTAGAACCCTCCAGTCCTGAGCTTCTAACTTCCCTGCCTCTTGCTCTACAAATGAGCTCAAGTACAGATCAGGGCTGTCATGGTGACCATGGCTTGAGCCCACCCCTCATTAACTTAATTAGAGGACAGTTCCCAGAAATCTTAGTAACTATGTGTTGGGACCTGAACTCACACACCTGAGTATCATGTCCTCAACCTCTACTTCAATGAACAAACAGAATACACAAGTCCTCAGGACAAAAATGCAATAATCATTATGTCTCACAATTGCATAGCACTTAACAGTTTACAAATCACTTTCACAGATCCTGGTCATCAGAGCCTCCCATGGCCCCATGAGGTGGGCAGGGTGGGTACAGAGCTACAAGATCTGCAGTCACCAAGCTGGAGAATCAAGAGAACTGATGGTGTAAGTTCAAGACTGAAAACTGGCTTCAGTTCCAGTCTGCTAGCAATGTCTGGAAGGCAGTGTCTAGAACACTGTGTCCCAGCTTGAAGGCCATCAGGCAGAAGTTCTCCTCTACTCAGGTGAAGATGCACTTTTTTGTTCTATTCAGGTCTTCATCTGATCAGATGGGGCCCACCCACACTAGGGAAAGCAGTCTCCTTTATTCGGTGTATTATTCATACGTTAATGTCATTCATTGACACACCCAGAATAATATTTGACCAAATGTCTAGGTCCCTTTTGGCCCAATCAAATTGTAAAATTAACTATCACACCCACTAAGGGGACTTTTTACAAAGATGTTGGCCAGGTTGAGGGACACTGACAGGGAATAGTGAAGCACCTCAGGGCTAGAAATATCAAGGAGCCTTTGCTATTCCTAGGCTAAGGAGACCTGGGAAGGAGCAGTTACCAGAACCTGGATTCAGTGGCTATAGGAGAAAAACATGGGCCTGGAGCAGTAGTCTGTTACAGAGGGATATAGACAATACATAGCCCAGCAGGATGGGAGCAGAGAAATAAATTCCTTAACCTCACTCTCCTCCTGCCCTCCAATCTCCATACTTGTCCCTCCCATCAGCCAAGCTGAAGGGAAAGGGAGACTACTGATACAGTTCATGCGAACCAGCCTCCTTGGGCCCAGAATTGCACAGAGAAATGTGGAGAGCTGCTGTGCGATGTCAGCAGGAAATACACAGTGCATCTGTTATAGGTGAGAACACAAAGACTCACATTGGTTAATTTCATGAGGATCTATTAGTAAATCCACAACCAAACTAGGTTTTTTGATTTTGAATCCATGATTCTCCCCAATCTTTCTTGCTGACAGGCTTGTTCCTTCTCCCTCTAAGGGGGCTGGGGGTGGGGGCAGTGGTATAGGTTTCTTGGGGATACAAAGCCTAGCTAGGTATTGAAGGACCTTCTCCTTAACTTTGAATTCAGTCAGAACCCCAGGCTTTGCACCTGCTATGCAAGATAGCTCCCTATTTTCCTAAGATCCTCCACTCTTAAATCTTAACCACTTCACCAACCTCACCTTGTGTCTCTTTTAATCACTCTAGTCACTTACCTTTTTTCAGTTTCTCAAAGGCAGTTTCTGCCACCTAGCCTTTGGTCATGCACTTCCCTGTGCCACTTCCCTTCCTCTCCCTTCATGTAGTTAACTCTTGCCAAGACCCACCCAACATTTATTTTCATGATTAAGCTTTTTTAATTTTTTATTATTTATTTTATTTTTAACATATTTTATTGATTATGCTATTACAGTTGTCCCATTTTTCTCCCCTTTATTCCCCTCCACTCTGTGCCCCCTCCCACCATCATTCCCCCACCTTAGTTCATGTCCATGTATCATACATATAAGTTCTTTGGCTTTTACATTTCCCATACTATTCTTAACATCTCCCTGTTTATTTTATAGCTACTATTTATGCTTCTTATTCCCTGTACCTTTTCCCCCATTCTCCCCCATCCCCCACTCCACTGAAAACCCACCATGTGATCTCTATTTCTGGGAGTCTGTTTGTGTTCTAGTTGTTTGCTTAGTTTGTTTTGTTTTTGCTTTTTTAGGTTTGGCTGTTGACAGTACTGAGTTTGTTGTCATTTTACTGTTCATATTTTTTATCTTCTTTTTCTTAGATAAGTCCCTTTAACTTTCCTATAATAAGGGCTTGATGATGATGAACTCCTTTAACTTGACCTTATCTGAGAAGCACTTTATCTGCCCTTCCATTCTGAATGATAGCTTTGCTGGATAGAGGCATCTTGTATATAGATCATTGCTTTTCATGACTTGGAATACTTCTTTCCAGCCCTTTATTGCCTGCAAGGTTTCTTTTGAGAAATCAGCTGACAGTCATATGGGAACCCCTTTGTAGGTAACTGTCACCTTTTCTCTTGCTGCTTTTAAGATTCTCTCCTTATCTTCACTCTTGAGTAATGTAATTATAATGTGCCTTGATATGTGCTTCCATGGGTCCAACTTCTTTGGGACTCTCTAAGCTTCCTTGATTTCTTGGAAGTCTATTTCTTTTGTCAGATAAGGGAAGTTCTCCTTCATTATGTTTTCAAATAAGTTTTCAATTTCTTGCTCTTCCTTTTCTCCTTCTGGCACCTCTGTGATCCAGATGTTGGAACGTTTAAAGTTGTCCTGTAGGTTCCTAAGCTTCTCCTCATTTTTTTCAATTCTTGTTTCTTCATTCTGTTCTGGCTGAATGTTTCTCTCTTCCTTCTGCTCCAAACTGTTGATTTGAATCCTGGTTTCCTTCCCATCACTATTGGTTCCCTGTACATTTTCCTTTATTTTACTTTTTCTTCTATTTTGTGACCATACTCAACCATTTCTGTGAGCATCCTGATTACCAGTGTTTTGAACTCTGCATCTGATAAGTTGGCTATCTCATCATTATTTAGTTGTATTTTTTCTAGAGCTTTGATCTATTCCTTCATTTTGGTCATATTTTTTTGTTTCAGCATGCCTGTTACTAATAAAGGGTGGAACCTTAGGTATTTGCCAGGGCAGGGCAACCCATGTCTATGCACTGTAGTGCTCTATGTGGGGGAGGGGTCTGATAGGGAACAATGCCACTTGCTTGGCTCTCAGCCTACCTTCAGTCACTTCCTCCGCTACCCACAAGCAAATCAGGCCCTTCTGGTACTGATTTTCAAGTGGGTGGATTTGTATATGTTCTAGGACCCTGTGGGTCTCTCCAATGAACTTTCCTGTGACACTGGGAGTTTCTCCTGCTGCCTCAACCCTCCCAAACTTTTTTCAGTCAGAGGTTTTGAGACTTTATTTCCCTGCACTGGGGCCCTGGGTTGTACAGTCTGTCCCACTTCCCAATTTTCCCCCCAGTTTATCTGCACACAAATGTGGGATTGCCCATTCAGTCAGCCACTACTGCCTTGGCCTGTCTGTCAGCAACTACCTTGCCTGCACTGGTCCTCCAGCCACCACCTTTCCATGAGTCCTCTCCTCCCTGGCTGCCCATCTCCGCCCCTCCTACTATTCTGGATGAATGTTTCTTCTTTAACTCCTTGGTTGTCAGACTCCCATACAGTTTGATTTTCTGGAAGTTCTGGTTATTTTTGTTTTTAAATTTGTTGTCCTTCTTTTGGTTGTGTGAGGAGGAAAAATGTATCTACCTATGCCTCTATCTTGGCCAGAAGTCCCCAACATTCAAATTCCCTTCCTCTGCTATACTGTCTTATTGCTCCCATCCTTTCCTTTTAAATTCTTATTAAGTATGTAATTATAGATTGACAAGTGCTACCATTTGTTTAGTAATTGTCCCTCTCACTGGCTTTCATGTTCAACCAGGGCAGGACCTGTTTTAGTTTTGCCCACCACTGTAAACCTGATGCTTCCTACAGTGCCTGGCATATAGTAAGTGCTCAATAAATATTCGATAAATGAATGAGGAAACTGGCTCTTTGACAGAGCTGGAATCTGAGCCAGGGACAGAGTTATGAGAGGCATGAACCATCAGGGCCAGTTCTCACACCCAGTGCTTCCTCTGCAAGAAAGATATCACTTTCTAGTAGAGATTCAGGAGCACCTCTCTGCTTTATTGCAGGGTTATGGGATGCCCAAATTAGATCACCAAAACTTTGTTTTAAAAACAATTAAGTATTCCATCCTCTTGAAAAAATCTTTAGGAGGAGTAAAGCTTTTAAGCTCATCAGTCACATACTTCAGGATGAGTTTATTGGACCCTTTGATGCTTTACCAGAAAGCATGAGAGAAAGAGTGCCTGGAAGGAGGTGGAGACGGACCACCACTGAGGAAAAGTCTAGCCCTGCCTAGACTTACTGAGGGGATTCTGGCTCCAGCCTCCAAAATCACTTTCCCAATTGTTGAGCATAAACTGTGTGGCAAACCTGTGCCTGATACTTTGTAAACATTCCTCCTAATCTTCACAAGCCCCAACAGAGGAAAGTCATGGCCCCATGAAGGTAAAGTGACTTGCCCAAGACGACACAGTACATGAGAGTCAGAACTGGGATTTGAAGCTTGAAGAGTCTGCCTCCAAAATGTCAGGTTTTCTGTTTTAATTTGACAGTATCTTCCAAAAATCATGAGATAACTTATAAGTCATAAATAAGTCATAAATTTAACTCCTTGAACAAGAAGGACAGGATAGACTCAGCCAGGTATTTTCATCAAGAGCAGTGCAAGCCACAAGCCAAGAGTCTGATATACCTAACAACAACAACAATACTAATAGCAATAAAACAGTAGGAGCAGCTGCATACAAAGCACTATGGCCAGGTCCATATTAAATGCTTTACACAGATCCTCTCATTTATTTTCCACCTCAGTCCTAGGAGATCAGTGCCTTTATTATCTTAATTTTACAGAGAAGGAAGCTGAGGTGTAGTGAGGTTAAAATTGCACAGCTAGTAAGTCAGGAGGCAGAGCCAAGAGCTCCAGCTCTGACTCTGCTGCCCCCTTCAATGAGGTCCAGCTCCAGAACTTGCCATGGGGTGCTGCTCTTTCTCTTGGGGGAGCTTCCTTGTGATTTCCAAGTAGCTGCTCACCACTTGGGGTACAGCATGATCCTTCCTCTCTTTCCCTGTACTACCCCACAGACTAGTGGGCAAATACCCTGCCTCTCCCCAGGCAGGGGACACCCAATTTGCATAACTTAATTAAATTCTGCATTTTCCTTTGTGAAGGAGCAGGTCTATGAAGGATACTGAGTACATGGTTTTAAGGCAAATCAACGCAGATGATGAAAGAGCCTATTTCGGTTAAGCAAATTATGAGGAGGCGGGCAATGTCCTCACTCTAATAATTTCCCGTGAATTATTTATATGGAAACTGCAATTACATAGGGCAAAACAGTGTTGTGCGCATAAAGCTCACTTAATTACTCAACCACCTGTTGGGACACAGGGTTTTCCACCAGTCCATGCCCTCCCCTAGCAGGTCCTTCAGAGAGGACAGGGGATCTGGGAACCTGGGGTAGGCAGGGCTGGGAGGAGACTATAGCTGTGAGTTTATCTGAGTCCCCAGCGTGGTTCCTCTGGTCCAGCCTGAAGCTAGACTCTCCATTCTCTAGAGCCTAGGCACAGCCTGGTTCCTCAGTGCCTCAGGGACATCATCCCTGAAAAGGAGATAAGGAGGTGGATAGTAAGAAAGGGGGACCAAAGAGAAAGGAAGAAACAAGCCCCACACCTTCCCAACATACCCTTTAACCAAAGCAAAGGAGATTCCTTTCATCAGGGCCTGGTTGTTTAACTGGAAATGAGTGTTGCCATGGAAACCACACTGTCACAGTATTTCCTACCACTTGTCAGCCAGAGAGGAGGTAGGGAGAGGTGTTGATGTGAAGAAGAGACCCCTGGCTGGGTAGGGAAGGTCAGGGAGGTGGGGGTACATTGTTGGTGATCCATTTATTGGAACACAAGTCACAGAGGCCTGTTCCTAACATAAGGAACCTTGAGTTCCTCTCTAACTTTCCTGGATCACAGGGGTGGGGGTGGGAGTAAACATCTTCTTCAACTCACCCTCCTGGGAGAAAAGCATTGTAAATGTCAGAAACGTGATGAAACTGTCAAAAATACATGAAATCAGCTGTATAATAAATGGTGAAATATATGTTCTTCTTTGCTCTGTAACCATAAAAATCATGATATTTCAAGGGAAAGTAAAAACAAAGAAAAACTGTGACTGATAAGAGAGGTTGGGTGAGAGTCAGTGTTTGTCCCAAGAGTAGGAAAAGTTACCCTCCCTTTCTGTCAGCATTTTAATCAAGGTTGGTCCAGGGCCCAGGCAGTAGACACAGGTCTGGTTAAGAAGTGGGCAGACAGTAAAGTTGGTAAAAAATGTGCTAGACTTGAGTTGGAGAGGAGTTATGGAGGCCATGGGCTGCCTATAAATTACCGGTTCTGAGAAGTTGCAGGGTTCTTAATCAATCTATCACTTTCTACCGTGTAACCTGGAAAAATAGATGAACAGAAATTTTAGCTAGCCATTAAGTTCAAACACAATGATTGTAACACTCTGATTTATTTCACAATTAATGATACGCACAATAAGTGGACAAAATAATTGTATTTGATAGTTTAAAATAATGGTTCACATGTGTGGTTCACTGACAAGGTGCCAAACATCATGTTGAGTTGTATATGCATTTATCATGAATTGCATCTTACAGACAAAGAAACTGAGGCTGAGCAAGGTAATCAATTTGCCCTAGCTACAAAGCTAGGGTACACAGCCAACTACCTTGCCAGCATTCAAACCCAGACCTTTCTGACTCAAAGCTTTTATTGCCAAAAAAGAGTTTGGAGATCAAAATCCAAGTTCTCTGAGAGTTAAGCCCCAGCCCATGTCACTACAGCAGTCTGTCTCCATCCAGTCTAGAACCAGCTGCTTAACAGGGATGAAATGGAGTGTTTTTTTTTTCTCCTTTAAAGATTTACTATGTAAAAATGTATGAGAATATTAAAGGTAACAATTAACTTTATTGGAAACCTTATATTCTCCAGCCTCATTAGAGCTGCCAACAAGATCTATTATTAGTATTACTATGCAGATACTGTAATAAAAAGGGTATTTAAAGTGGACAGTTTGGCAATGAAATAAAATAGCTTTTCTCTCTCTTTCTTTTTCTTTTTAAGATATATATGTGTGCATCAGAGATGGTCTGGAAGAAGGCAAAAGCCTCATGGGACCTGAGCACTGACAAGCTCATAAAATGTCCTTGTACCACTATTATAAATTAAGAGATCAGGTAGTTTTCCTGCAGGTCACCAGAGCCCTTCAGCCTCTCATTGGATTTGACCCCAACATCACATGGAAAAGGTAGATTGCTGCAGATGGAAAAGCCCTGCTTGTTCCAGCAGAAATGTGCCATGCGGTCCAGCTACTATCTTTGCTCAGTTGTGAGCATCTAAACAAATTTCTTGTAGGATCTTCTGCCTCTTTTATCTCCTTCTCTCACCTCAAAGATGATGTAAACTCATGGAATGATCCAATTCACCCATTCTGTTCTCTTCTTCTATTTGCCCCATATCCCTGCCTTGAGTTATGGAGAACCAGAAATAAGAGGAGCCTTCCTCTTTGTCTTGTTATCCTGGCTTGCTTCCCCTTCTAGCTCAAAAGTGTGCCTTGAGTCCCTATCTCAGCTTAGAAGGCCTCCTGGATGAGGAAAGACTTTCTCCCAGGCATTTCTGAGAAACAACTGGAGCATGGGGTACTCAGGCCTTCTCATTCCTGGTTCTGCTTGCTTTGACAACAGAGAGAAGTCACTGGCCTTTCTCCATGCACTAACAAGTCCAGGAAGGCTGAGCCAAGAGAGCTATAGGCATCTGACCCTGGACTCACTGGAAGCACCCCAGACTTGCTGATTGGAAAAGTCTCAGCTTAATTAAAGGCTCAGTCCTCCCATGAGGGCCTAGTTATGTAAGCCCTCAGCTCCTGCCCATGCTTATGATTATTACTTTTTTTATTAATGCTAATAGTTACCATTTATTGCATGCTGTATAATTACTCATTTACTCTTCACAGCAGTCCTATAAGGTAGTTAACATTTGCCATCTTCATTTTTTAGTGAGGAAACTGAGATTCAAATTGCTAATGTAACCGAACCATCATCACTATTGCCTTGGACCTCTGCAATAGCCTTCTAACTCCTCCCTACAGCCACTCTCAATCCCTGCAATTTACTCTACATACACCAACAAGTTATAAACCTGGAAAACATGTTGGCCTTCTTTGTGTCCCAGGGCTTTGCACTAGTTGTTCTTGTGGTCTCAATAGAATATTCTCCCTCCAGATTACCTCCTCATTATTCAGGTTTTAACTCATGCGGGGTTTACCCAACCACCTTCCAGGCAAGTACCTGTCCATCCTATTCTACACACTAAACCACCACATGTCCTTTACCACCATATGTCTACTATACCACCTCATGCCCAGAAGAATACTTGGCACACAGTAGGTGCTCAGTAAATATTTCTTGAGTGAATGTTGGCAAACTTGTCCAAGGGTACATGCTCCAGGGTTGGGGCAGACAGTCAAATTCAGGTCTGTCTGACCCTTAAACACACAGCATATATATGTGTATGGTTTGGTGTTCAGATGAAAGATGAGTGGGATGGGAGCTGCCCAGCGCCACCATGGAAAGCTCACCAAGAGTTCAAATGATTTCCTTCACAGGACATGACTGGCAGCCCATGCAGTGAGAAGACCAGGTAAGAACCAATCCACAACCTAGGAAGAAAGTGAGCACCAGGAGCGGGGGAAGGAGTAAGAGTGGAGAGTTTAGATCCAGGGCTCTGTTAGATGACATGGTAAGCTGCAGACTGGAGGCCAGGGCTGACAGGTGAGTACTGTTTGGCTATTTGAACCCCACTCCAGGTTACCAGGACCAATAATCCCAGGTATCAAAAACTGACTCTTGTGTCCCCCTCCCATGGAGAGACCTAGGAAAGCTACAGAACAAGCTGTGGGAACACCTCAGGACCAGTACCCATTGCCTGGGTACCTGGTTTCAGGGATAGGCTCCTAGACCCTGGAAGGATCTTCTTACCCCAAAACACCAAACATCAGAATACCTGGGCTTGCTTTGTTGTGTGCCATGGTGCCAGCAAGATTTCACCCTCCACACCCAGGTAATCTAGAGACCAATCGTGCCTTCTGTCTGTGACCCAGGGAAGGTTGTCCTGGCTCTCACTATTTATTTGCACTGAAACATCTGGTGTGCTGGCAATAATCACTGAGCATAGTACTGAACCATGGGGAGATGAAAAGAAAGCAGTAAGCACAGTGCCTCTTCCCTAGGCCATCCACAATCCAGCTAGGAGAGAGGACACGCCAAAACATACTACTAATTAGCTAAGAGCACGGGCTCCATCAGACTCACAGACTCATGTCCAAATCCTGACTCAGCTACTTACAATGTGGTCAATTGTTTCAAACCATCTAAGCCCCAGTTTTCCATTTGTACACACACAATTGTGCCTGCATGTCCCACAGCACTGTTGTGAGAGCGAATAGCAAAGCTCTTCGTGAGGTGTCTGGCACCTGCGTGCTCAATCAGTGGTTGCAGCAGCAGTATTGGTAGTAGTTATAGGAAACAACCCACAGGCCACATATTAAGAGGCACAAATTAATTAATTTCAGGCTAAAGCAGCTCATAAATGCTGAGAAGACCGTAACAGGAAAATGACAGTGAACAATGGTTTGGGGGCAGACTTCTTAGAAGAGGTACAGTTTGAAGCTAAAAGATGACTCATAGAATATTAGCAATATTATTTCAACAAGAGACCTCAGGAATGATTTCCTGAACTTGTCAACTTTTTTTGCCTTGTGGCACCCAGACACATGGTAACATTTGTTCTACACACTGAAGTGAACGGCTTCACCTCCTCGCAGCTAGGTGATACCCTGTTTGGGCTGCCCCACTCACTGAGGCATCTCCAGGGCAGAGGAACTCTGTCCCCACATACAGGTAACCTGTCTGAGGCTTCTTTGTGCCACAGCACACCTGCTAGGAAATTCGGTTTCAGAACAGGCTTATCAACTAACGGATGAAAAACAGATATGGGAAGCAACAGTGACTTCACTGAGGTCACACACTTGGGCCAGAACCACGGGGAAAGCTAATGTCCCTATATTGTCTGCTTTTGAAAGATGGGAGTACAGCAGGTCAGAAGGTCATGAGAAAAGATCAAGGTGCTTATTTCAGGAAAGAAAGTTAACTCTCATTAATGAAGGAGACCTGACCCAGTCAATAATGAGGATAACTAGCTAGACTGAGCATCCGTAGTATCTGTGGTGAGCGCTAAGTGGTGCACATGCCTTATACCAGCCAGTGCTGATAACTGCGAGATGGTACCATGATGGCCTGTGAGAGGGCATGATGTGAGCCAAATTTTTGTGACACCTTCCATGAAAGCTTGGCTAGGTCTGTCTCCAGAGAGCTGGGTCCATCACACTCATGTAGAGGAAGAAGTAGGTGTGTTGGGAACCGCCCTGACTGGTATCAGAAGCTGAAACCCCCGCCTAGGCTAAGGCTAAGGGAACGCCCTTGGAACTGTAAGCCAGCAAGGAGACAAAAGCTTATCTTCCTGGCAGGAATGCTGCTTCTGCTGCTTTATTCATAACTGAACCCCAAAAAGCTTGGTCGGTTAGCCAAAGACGGGTAAGATTCCCCCACGGGGGGGGAACGACCTAAGACAGGCATGATCACTTTGGGAGGCCCCCCAAAAGAAGGACTTGGGGGGCTGCAGCAAAAGGGGGTGATGGACCCTCGCTCCTCGGCTTTGACATAGCCTGAGTTCTCAGCGTCTGGGAAAAAACCTCCTCGTCTCCCAGTTGCCTTAGTTCCCTTGCCCCACCTAAGCCTGAAACAATGACAGGGTGGTGCAGCTCGGTACTGAGAAGTGCGGATTCCCCGGGGTGATCAGGCCTAAGAAAGAACATGTAAATTACTGTGAAACCTTCTTTGTTTAGAATGCTCTCAGCTGAATGAGAAGGGTCTTAGGAGGAAGTTATTTTGTTCCTCAGTCTTACAGCTCTTTGACCCCCAAATCAATAGACTGGCAGAGTTCTTTGTTTTTTATGATTCCTTACTTCCCCCTAATGAGTACTGTACTTTACCTGAATTATTATGCAGAATGAGCCCAATAAAAGCAGGTATGGACTGTAAATCAGCGCGCTCCCCACTAGGGGGGGTGGCCATTTCGTCCCTACTTCCCCACAGAAACTAGTCTGTCTCTGTGCATGTGTGTTTTTTCTCGCCTGTTTATCGTCGAGCCATCCACAGCGTTCCGTGGTCACTGCTGGCCGGAGACCCATGCGCAACACAGGTGGACTCTGTGGCCTCGGACTCTGCAGTCAGAGCTAGAGGAGATAGCCCCCTGGGAAGGAAATGCAGATCCTGTTGCATTTAACCCCAACAAAGTCCTGTACCCCATTCTCCTCACTTGTTGCCACCACCTGAAACATTTTCTTCCTCATCCTTACCTGCCCATACTCCTGCATACATGAGCTTATTCAAACAGGGCCACCTAGTCTAGAGAGTAAATTCCACCCCACTTCTTCTCTCTCCTATCAGCCTGTTATTTTCCCTCATAACATTTATAAACTTCTAGGATTTTATGAATTCATGCTCCCCCCTTCTAAGGCAAACTCCTTGAATATAGACCGTGTCTTCTCATTCTCCATTGTCCCCTGGGCTGGCACAGTTCTTGGCATACACTAGGTACTTAAAATCTCTTGAGTGAATGATTGGATGAGTTGGCCATCCTGAATTTCAGTTTCAACCTTGCAGCTCACCAGCTCTGTGACCTTGGGCAAGGTACTACCTTGGGACCTCAGTTTTTCCTCTGTTAAATGGAGTAGAAAGCCGTTAAAAGCTTTCCTAAGGTTCTTCCAGCTCTGCTCCTGCATCAGCCAGAGCCTGAGAAGCTAGCATTTCATCAGAGGCAAGATCTCACCTTCCCCAAGCCCAAAGTGAGGAACCAGTAGGCAAGAGGTTTAAAACATACTTGCAGTATAGAAGGAGCAGCTCCCATCAGCACAAGCAGCCATCCTGGACACTGGACAAAGCCTAAAACAGAGATAGCTTGGGAGCTGGTGGGCCTTGGGCAGAGCCTTTGAGATTCCAGTGGGTCAGGTGGGGACGGATGTGGGAGCCCCTAGGCCTTCGTCCAGTGCTGTCTGGTGAACAGAGGTAGCC
The DNA here is from genome assembly GCF_019186645.2 of Phyllostomus hastatus. Taxonomy (NCBI): domain Eukaryota; kingdom Metazoa; phylum Chordata; class Mammalia; order Chiroptera; family Phyllostomidae; genus Phyllostomus; species Phyllostomus hastatus. Next base: position 12,249,597 of record NW_025333530.1, read on the forward strand.
TGTGTCCTTTTATTTGACAGAACTCAGCACTTCACAGCCCACCGGGATTTGGGATAGGCACTGTGGTGCTTATCATCATGAAAAGAAAGCTGTTTAATCTGTTTTTTAAATTTTAAATGACTCCACCTGAGACTAACTGCTCCTGGCCTCTCGCATCTCCCAATCCAGTGCGCTCAACACCTCATTCAAATTCTGTTTCTGTGCTGACACTCCCCTGGAGGCCATTGCAAGGATTCCTCAATTTTTATTTCATTTTGGGGCTCCCTCTCTTCATCTCTGCAGAGTTTTTTTGGCTCAAAAGCAGCTTCAGAAGCCAGGCTGAAACACCTCATTCACTGACAGGGATCCTGAGCCCCAAAACCTGGGGGCTCCATTTATTTCCTGGCACACACACCATTTTCCCTCCTCCTTCTGCAGCCTGACTCTTAGCACTTTATCATGCTGATGTTTGGGACAGACGTTGGTTGTGGGTCTTGAACAGCCACTTTGGCTTGTATGGGTGGTTCCACCCACCACCAAAGTTCCAGAGAGCTTATGACCTCAGATAGTTTTGAATTTCCAAAGATCTTCCTTTCTCCTTTCATATTCAATCCCTACAACACCCCTGACAGCAGCCTGCTGGGGTTGAAAAGCCAGGGACTAGGGGTTAGAGGCCTAATTCTGTTCCCTCCCTACCAGGAGACCAGACAGATTACAGCTTTACTCCCCACCTCCCTAGAATGAGGAAGTTGGGCCAGATGAATGCTAGGTCTATTTGCTCTCATATTTTAGACAGGCAGAGCAGGCTTTAATAAGTCCATTCTACAGAATGGACTAAAAACTGGGGCTTAAAACACAATTTGCCTGAGATCCCAGAAGGATTAACTGAAAAATTAAGCCTGGAATTCCCCTCCAGAACCCTATCCTTCAGTTATTTCCTTGGGACCACACAAGGCTAAATAAGGCTACCACACCGGAGAACATAAATATAGAGCCTTTCCATCATACCAGCACTTCCAAACAGTGCTGGTTCGGAAATTGTCTATGTCTGCATTTCTCCCCTTGATTAGACTGATGTCTTCAAGGGCAGAGCCTCAGCATGTTCATCTTCTTGCTCCAGTACCTGGCACTGTGTTTGGTATTAAAAGTACTTGGATGTTTAGCAGATAGATTTGTTTGCTGGCAGAAAGCCTTGCACCTAGCTGGGGCCTGGGTCCAAAGGTCACGCTGAGGAACACTGTGATGGCAGTGGGGTCTCTGTGAGCTAGGGTCATGCCACTCCATGGGCGGGGGGAGGGCAATAGAAACCTAGCTGCTGTGATGAAGGTATCACTAATCCATCTGCACATGTGAAGCACCTGGCTTGGGGGGAGGGGGAAGGCAGGAAGGAATAGACAGCACCCCAAAGGGAAGCCAGCAGAGGGCGCCTCCTTCCCCACTGCCACAGATAGTTCCAGCTGGGCAGCTGCCTCGTTAGCACCAGGAGGCAGACCTGCTAATTACCAAACCCAAACTTGGGATTTGCATTTTTATGAAATGCTCATGCAGGAGGTAAATCTTTTCCCTTTTTAAAAAAAATCAAGATGGATAGGGGGAGAAAGGGCTCATAACAGTACATACTAATTCAATCTAATCTTGGTCATTTCAGTATCTATAAGAAAGTGCTTTTATAAAGCTACAAAGCTAACATCCATAACTCTCAAGTTTCCCCAGACAGGATACTTCTGCATTAAGTTTCCCATTTATCTTCGGAGATGGCAAATCATCAATTTATAATGGGATCTAATAAAGCAAGCTCCTGTCACAGTCCTAGCTGCTGGAATGTGCCTCAGATCCAGAGATGCTGCTTTGGGGGCCATGACAGTGTTATCTTCTTAGGGACCCACTGACTAGGTTTGTGTGTGTGCACAGTGCCTGAGGTATCAACATGCAACACAGTAATGGCATATGTCTGTTTGGGGAAAGGGGCATGGCTGTTGAGGAGGCAGTTACCCTACTCCCACCAGCCTGTCCACATACATCTCTTCCTTGAAAAGCCAAGATGAAGACCAGTGGGGAAGAAGTGGGGCCTGGACCAAAATGCACTCCTTAAGGTAGGTAGAGCTTGCTGTAGAATGACAATATGGGAAGGAACAGAGTTTAGCAGACTGATTCCAGAACTCAGTTGAGCACCAGGGATGATGTCTCACTGTCGTAGGATGGGTTCCTTGGGGACCGGCCTCTGAGATGGAGTAAAGCAGCAGGGCATTTATTAAAAATTACCTGTGAGATCCACACAAGTGGTAGAGAAGGATGGGAAGGAAGCACAGGCAGAGGGAGGAGTCCAGCTTTTATACAGACAAACAGCAGCCTAGGGCTAATCCCCAAGGAGCTCTGGAACCTGGGTTGGCCCTTCAGAACTGCCACAAATCCAGTTGAGATGGCCAGGCCTTCTTATTCTTGCACCAGTCTGTCACTGGATGTGGGCTAACCTGGAGCAGGGATAACCTGGGCAGCGGGTTCTCTGCAGCTGATGTCATCTCTGAAGGGGTCAGCAGCTGAAGTCTGTCTGATGATCACTTTCCCAGCAGCTAAGTGAACAAGTCCTTTACTAAAGGTGATCTGGGCACACACATTACAGGTCTCTGACACCTGCTGAACAACCTGTGTCTCTCTCCTCCTCACCAAAAAAACATGGTTTAATTATGCTATACCTGTGGCCTATGGTTCCTCAGTCTAAAGGGTAGCAGGCAACAAGTCCTGCTAGCTGCCTACTCAGTCATAGGCCCTGGTTTCTCTCCAGCCAGGTGACATACAAAAGACTGCTCCAAGGAGGTATTAATTCCTTGACACACTTAGCTTGCTCAGTGGGCAGCAAAATATACTCAAGGGGGGTATAGAGAAAGCTATCAGGCAAATCAATGCAGGTCCTGGCAGTTGGAAGTTGGTCAGTATGCACCAAAGAGATAAGGGAAGGGGGATATGGACACATGTCCATGGGGTCTGCTGCACCCCCTCTTCTTTATCCACAGTGTATGCTCATGTAGCCTCTGCTCAAACTTTTCCAGTAACAAGGAGCTTACTACCTAACATGGCAACACGTTATATCATTAGACAGTTCTAGTTGTCAGAAAGTTATTTCTTAGATGAAGCTAAAATCTGTTCATTGTTCAGTCTTTGTCCAGTAACTTTTACCAGAGTAAGATCAGGAATGTTTGTTTATATGTTTCACTGTTATATCCTCAGCATTAGAAAAATATACCTGTGACATGTTAGGTTCAGTAAATGTTTCTTGATTGGATGAATGCCTATATGCTTGCATGGTCCCTGCCTTCAAGGAGACTTAAACTGAGAACAAGCCCCAAGGGGACTGCTTGGGTAGAGAATTCCAGCCTTTTCTTATTTAGTTTGCCTTTCCACTTATTACCTCATTTCCCTATGTGTTTAAGTACATAGCACAGTGACTAGAACAACTGAGCTAACGTGCTAGTACTTACTTATTCAACAAGCACTTAGTGAACTTCTATGTGTCAGATGTTCTTTCCAGTTGTCCTGGGCTCTGGTCTTCAGAGTATAAAGGGTTAAGTTGGAGGTAGAAGGCAAAAAAAAAAATTACTGGTGATTATAATTTTAGAAAAAGATTCTAGGTGTTTAACCAAGTACAATGGGCAAATGCGCAAGCACTCACTCTTGCTCACAAATCGCCATCCCTTTAACAGAGACAACTCTCCCAATAGAAACACAAAGGCTGCCTCCTTGTCCTAGAAACAAGAGCCTCAGGAAAATCAGCCACCTCAGCTCCCTTGCCCACCTCTTTCAGGGAAAGGCAAAGGAAGGGTTTTACTCAGAGCTCCCAGGGCATAATTTCTGGTGACCATTAGGTCCAGGGAACTGGGCTCTCACAACCCCTCCCAGAAGGACCTGCAGCTCCCTCTACCATTTGTATTTGCTTTGAAATGTTTCTTTGTGCTGTCTTGAGGGGAGAGGATTAGCTCCCCTTCCTGAAATAAGGCTGGCTAGGAAAAGCAAGCTGGAATCAGCAAGGCGAGTTAAGCTTTCTGCCTGGAGCCAGGGACTTAGCCGTACAGATTACAACAGCAGGTGATGAGCCACGTTAGCCGCTGCTGTGGAGACTGTGAAAATCCTGTTATAGGGCAAAGGCGTTTTAGCTACAGCTCCAAATTTCAAAGAATGATTGAGTTGGAACGTGGCAGGCAGGAGGCAACTGGGGACCAAAGTTATTTGACTTAAACTGAGAACCAGGCCTGAAGGGACTGCTGGGGTAGAGATTCCAGAGAGGGATTCAGGTATGCCACCCGCTTCCCCACATCCCCTGGGTAGAGCTGCTCTCCCCCGCACACATACGCCCTCCCTTCCACCATCCTCCTCTCCCCTCCCCTGCCCATCCATAAGCAGAAGGAGCTTCCATCTGCCTAGAATCCAGTCTTCCTCACCAATCTGTAAGCTCCTGGAGATCAGAGCGTGTGGCTTCTTAAACCTTGCAGGGTTCCTGGCACAGGTAAGTGCTCAATAAAGTTTGCTGAATGATCGATTGGTTACTGCCTCAAAGCCATATCTTCCTGGCCTTATTCTACCTGATATAAAGATCCTCCCTCCTTACACACACACGCGTGCACACATACACACACACTCCAACTGAGCGCGCCTGGAACACACATCTTTTATGCAGCCATCCCTGGTTCCTTGGCATAGAAGTAACACCTGGCTAGCAGATCCAAATCTAACTGCAAATGAGACACTTAGAGGAAGAAGAGATTTTAAAAACCAAACCAGGAGGAAAATAAGTCTTCAGTAGTTGCTTTGCTCTGTTAGATAGTAAAGTAATAAAATCACAAGAGTTAGTTTAGAGTCTCTCTAGTCTTTGAGTCCAATACCTCCCACCAACAACTCATTAAGCTCTGTCTTCTATTGTCCCTAATTTCCCTTTAATGGGAAGCAGCTTGATGCAGAAGAGTATATTTGGGCTCAAAGGCCATCAGGGATCTGGATTCAAATCCTAGTTTTTTGAATCACTTAAGCTTTCCTCTAGTAAACTGCCTACCTCATAAACTATACACTGAGACAATGAAGAAAGAGATTTCTCAGCAGTGAATACAGAGTAGAAATTAATCAAATAATAATGGTAGCATCACTATTGTTAGTGATGTTGGTTACCTGTGTGCTAACCCTGAGGATTGCCCCTGATGCCTAAGGAAACCCATTTACAAAGGGTGTTAGGTTTCTTGGTCTGATTTAACCTATACAACAGTCCTAAGCAAGGCAAGTGATTCTTATTCCCCTTTTACAAAGAGGAAACTGGAGTTCATAGAAGTAACTTGCCTAAGGTTGCTTGACCAGGTACTACAAAGGTTGGAACTGGAGCCCAGATATTGAGGTGAGAGCCTGAAGCTGTTCCCCATATCAGGGTACCTCCTAGGCAGGAACAACTGATTGTCATTGAAGACCCTATTAGAGTGGGGACCCATTGTGTACCAGACAAAAAAAGATGAAGGCAAACCTTTCCCTCCTCCCATCTTCCTTTCCTTCCCTTCCTTCCTTCCCTCCTTCCTTCCTTCCTTCCTTCCTTCCTTCCTTCCTTCCTTCCTTCCTTCCTTCCTTCCTTCCTTCCTTCCTTCCTTCCTTCCTTCCACCATGCAGTGATTAAATGCTTGCCATATGCTCAGCCCTCCAGTAGTGAATCTATTGGATATAAAAGAGATGATCTGGTCCCTGCCAAAAGTAGCTTACAATCCAGCTGAGGAGATGCAGTGGCTATCCCAGCAAGTAATTTCAGATCACGGCTCTGTTCCCACAAGTGTGTGATGGTACTCCAAGTAAAATGCACATGTGAGGTCAGAGAATGAGCGTGTGCACAGCAGGGCCCCAGAGCAAGAAGGAGAAAAGCTCCTAGGCTCAGGAGAGATGACTGGAAACCACTAGGAGACAGGTTTCCCAGACAGAAGCTGTACAAAGACAAAATGGGTTGCCCTGGTAGGATAGTGAGGTCCCCATCTCCAAAGGTGTTCAAGGAGTATCTGGATGAATAACTCAGGCCCCTCTGGTCCCAAGATTCTCTAGATCAATCACAGTTTCTGTTAAAGCCCATTGTAAGGGAAGCTGGGAGATCTGGAAAGATCATCTTACATTCTCTCCAGAGAAGCTGGCTTCCCTGAGCAGGACGCAGATCAACTCCTCCCCAGTTCAGCTTAACATGGCTTCGGGCTTCTCATCTCACATAAGCCTCCTCCCTCCAACTGCTTGTGCCTGGCTCCCCACCCCACCCCACCCCCAGCCAAGATTTAGCGGCTGCCTCTCCCTACAAGGGAAAACAAAGGAAAAAGCACGCAAAGACCATCTGAAAATCCCCTTATTTGCTTTACTGTTCTGAGTCACTGGTGAATGCAGGTTGGCAACATCCCAGGCAAACAGGAAGGCAGGCTGCACTTCTGCTGTGCCCTTTCCAGAGGCTCTGTCCACACCTCCTCCCCAGCAAGATACCCCCACTCTGCTCTCACAAGACAGGGGGAAGTGACTGCACACCTCAAGGCACTTCTCAGTGCCACCAAAATGAAGGAGCCTCAAGCCTGCTGCTCTGGGATCCTCCATGTCACCTGAAGGACTTTTATCCATAGGATCCCAGAACTGGGGAAGGAGACCCTTAGAAATCCTCTCCTCCAGCCTCCTTATTTACTGTCTATGAAGAGGACACAGCACAGCAGCAACAACCATGCACGGAGAATCCTGGGCACCTGGGAAGAACTACTGCTGTTGTTGGAATTCTGGAGAATCTGAGTATTACCCCTTAACCCTGGGGCCATACAGTTTACAGAGACTGCACTGGCACATCACATCCCACAATGTAGTAGGAAGAGGAGGTTCTGAAGTACACCAAAGCAGGATTTGAATCCTGACCCTTGCAGTTAGCAGCTGTATGACTGTGAGTTGGTGACACAAACTCTCTCCATGCATCAGCTTCCTTGTGGTTAAGACAGAGATGAGATTTGTGCATGGTGAGTTTTCATAAAGTTTTGAGGATATGATACATGTAAAGCCTTTGGCACTTAAGCAGGTAGCCCCCTTTTTTCCCCCTTGGAGGCCACTGGTAGGAGTCAGTAAACAAAGATGGAAACGAGCTTTCTTGTTTTGTTTCTCCAAAGACTGGTCCCAAGATATAGCTCCTACTGGCCCCACCATTGCTTCCTATAATTCACCCCAAAACAGATAGGGATCCAGAGGGGAGGGGCAGGGAAATGAAAGCCAGTCATTTTCTCTATAACAGATCCAAACCAGCATTGCTAGCCAGCATTGCCCTCTCCAGCCAGAGCATCCTGATATTTCTGGCCAGGTATCACAGCTATATGCACTGCGGAGAGGAAGGGCAGGGCACGCATATGGCACATATTCCCTCTGGCCCAGCTGAGGCAAGGGAGCTGGCCGTTCCTCTGTGGAGACAAGCCACCTAATGGCAACCAGGTGGAGCACCCAGGCTTCTTCCCAGGAGCAGTCAAATGAGCTGAGCACTCTGAGCTCCATTGTAGAGCTGCCTTTTTCCCTGTAAGACCAGATAAGGAAGACCAGGCTAATTAGAGAATGAGAAAAAGGAAGTGTGACAATTAATTTTATGTGTCAACTTGACTGGGCTCATGGACTGCCAAGACATCATTCTGTGTTTATGTAAGAGTGTTTCTGGATGAGATTAACATTTGAATGGGTTGAATGCATAAAACAGATTGCCCTCCTCAATTGGGTAGGCCACATCCAATCAGGTGAAGGCCTGAATAAAACAAAAAATGCTGATCCTCCCAGGAGTAAGAGAGAATTTCTCCTGTTTGACTTCCTTAGCAATGGGATGTGGGCTTTTACCTGCCTTCAGATGCAAACCAGAACATCAATATTTCTTGGATCTTGAGGCCACCAGCCCTTATACTGGAACTACACCATTGGCTCTTCTGGTTCTCAGGCCTTTAGACTCAGGCTACAACTAAACCATTTGTTTTCCAACTTGCCCACTCATCCTGTACATCTTAGTACTTGTCAGCCTCCATAATTGCATAAGCCAATTCCTATTTTTTCTTTATTTTTATTATTGACACTATTGCTGTTGGCCCCATTTTCCACTTCTTTGGGCCCCTCCTCCCAGCCCCAGCTCCCCCTTCCCTCTGGCTAACACCACTTATGCACATATATATGGAAAAAGCTTTACTAAAAGGAATTGTGACAGGATTAGCCAAAGAACAGGCAATTCCTTTTAATAAAACTCTTTCCATATATATGTGCATAAATATATGTATACATAGAAAGCTTATAAACATATAATGAAAGATAAATATATATCTGTGTATATGTATGCATATACACACACATACATATACATATAAACATCCTATTGGTTCTGTTTCTCTGAACTCTGACTAATACTAGAAGTTTCCTATTCAACATTGTAAAGGAAGTTCTAACACCCTGAGCTACCCAGCCACAGGATGGGAGGGAGAAGAGGAGGATACTCTCAACCCTAGACATACGAAAGCAGAGCTCTAACCAGCCAGCATCCACACACCCAGTAGGGAGATGAGTTCTATTCCTTCCAAAGACCCTCCATCTCCTAGTCTATGATTTTAAAACAGAGATAGGGAGGGCATTCTGATGCTGTCCTCCCCAGATGTTGGCCAGATGTGTGTAATCCAAGTGAAAGGAACCATGTGAAATCCACATCCTTCATAACCTTCCTTCCCTTCATATCCCCACTGCGCCCTACTCGCATAGATCACATGGCAAGTAAAGTGAGTTCTGACTCCCAATCATGTGCTGTCTTTGTGCCACGATCCTGAGAGATATATGGGAATGGGAAGGTGGAGAAGAAGCCCTGGAGAGACCTAGGGGTCATATGGTGCAGCAGCTAAAGTCTGAGTTTGTAGACGGCTGAAGGGAATGAAGAGGAGCCCCAACATCATGCCCCAGGTCTATGACTGAGAACCACAACATGGCGTGCAGGCCTCCTGATAATAGTAAAAGCCTGCCTTCTCTGCATCCAGATGGAAATCATGGGAGAATGATAAATATATAAGGGCAACTTAATTTTAAAAAAGAAAATTCTAATCTTTGTGTACTTTAAATAAAGATCTAAAAGAAAATACATTTTTTTCTTACTTAAAATGTTTTTGAAATAATCCTATTATGAGGAAAATGTGTGGGTAAAAGGTTTTCTTCAGGGCTGTGACAAGTTTGGAAGGAAAGAGAATCTGACTAATTCCTACTCATCTCTCTTCTCACTCTTTTTCTCCATCTCCCCCACTTCTCTGACTCTCCCCACACTTTCTATCCCCAAGTCCTCTTCAAATGTGCTCCCCTTACTCTCTGGCTGGCTCTGCCCAGGTGTCTCCAATGAGACATGAAATGGCCAGCTAAATGCTGTTGTTCCTTCCTCCTGATAACTAAGAGACAAGTCATCCTTGGTGGTAGCAGCCCTAGTGAGCAAGCTGATGGTCTGGGAAATGGCAGCTGTGAGTGGAGCTGGCAACTCACAGGGTGGAGGGCAGCTGAGCAGAGCCTGGGGTGTCCAGCCTCAGAACAAGGAGCTGCTGAGGAGAATACTCTAATCCCTTAACCCCAGAAAATGAGGCAGATGGTGTCAAAGAGGGGAACATTATTAAGAGGGCACCAATCTGTTTTGTAACTGAATGATTACAGAGTGGCAGAATGAGCCAGTGGAGTGTGAGTGTTATAGGTTGGATCATGGCCCTTGAAGTTCATATGTTAAAGTCCTAACCCCCAACACGTCACAATGCATTTGGCAATAAGGTCTTTATAGGGATAATCAAGCTGAAGTAACATCATTACAGTGGGTCCTAACCCAACATGATTCATGCAGTGGAATGAATTGTGTCCCCCAAAATTTATGTGTTTAAGCTTTACCCTCTGATTTGACTATATATTGTTGGAGACAGGGCCCTAGAGGAGATAATAAAGGTAAAATGAGCCCATCGGGGTGAGACCCTAATTCATTAGAGCAAAAATCAGGGTGACTTTTTAAGAAGAGGAAGAGACAGACACCAGAGCTCTCCCTCTACCGTGTGAGGCCATAGCAAGGAGGCTGCCATCTGCAAGCCAGGAAGAGAGCTCTCACCAGAAACCAAACCCTGCCAGACCTTGATCTTTAACTTTTCACCCTCCAGAACTGTGAGAAAATAAATTTTTGTTGTTTAATCTATGTTATCTGTGGTATTTTGTTATGACAGCCTGAACTGACTAACGCAAACAGTGTCCTTATTAAAAAAGAGAAATTTGAACACACAGACATGCAGACAGGGTAGACAAAGAAGCACAGGGAGAAGACAGTCATCCACAAGCCAAGGAGAGGCTTGGAATAGGCCTTTCCTTCACAGTGTTCATAGGAACCAATCCTGATGACACCTTGATCTCAGACTTCCAGCCTCCAGAACTGTGAGACAATACATTTCTTTTGTTTTAGCTACCCAGTGTATTGTACTTTGTCAAAGTAGCCCTAACAGACTAATACACTGTGCTAGACAGGTAAGCCACTGGCCTGAGGCAGGTGGAGTTAGGTTTGCTCTCCATGTAGCCCTCTGCTCTGAAACCTCCCCCAGACCGGAAGGAGAATCAATTCTCAGCCAAAAGTCCTTCCTTCCTGTAGAGTGAATTCTAGGCCTCTGAGGTTCCAACGTTCCATCTCACTTGGGGGATGGACTCCACACAAGACCCTGTTTTGCTCAGCAAGAAGGAATCATTTTTAATCAGGCCACAGTGACTCTCTGCAAGAAAAGCCCATGGAGATAGAGCAGGCCTGGTGCCAGTGAGAAGGCTACTTGCCAGAGCCCCGTTCCCTGCTTTAATTCCACGGCTCCCAGGGGAGGGCACCTCTGCCCTGCTGGAGGGCAGGAGAAATATGGGGGTACTTATCAGCAGAAGCAGATGCCATCCTAGAAGCCTGGTTGTTGCCCGCATCTAGCAGGGGCCTATCCCAGCACGATAGTAAAAGCTGGGTTGGAAGGAACAAGATGCAAAGGTTAGCAAAGGCAAAAGGAAGGGATGGGACTTCAGAGGGGAAAAGTGGGGGCCTGGTACCATCAGACAAGTTGTCTCCCAGTCCCCTTCATCACCTACTCCCCTGGCACATGGGGAAGGAGTCCCTGCGAAAAGGAAGGAGTCCCACTTTTTACCGTTGCAAAAAAATGATGGGAGACAGGGCATGGAGACACACAGGTGGGCATGAATCTTGTGGGTGTCCAGAGAAGGTTGGCATGCAGACAAGAGACAAAGATGAGAGTGAAACACACACACGAACACACACACAGACACCCCACAGAGAGCACATCAGTTTACTTCCAGTCCTCTCCAGACTGCACCACCAGCACCTTCAGATTTTTTCATTGCTAAAAATTACCAGCAGCATGGAACTCTATAGTCCCAGAATCTGCCCTGCCCCACTGAACTGCTCCTCCAATCAGCTTTGAATGTGGTCAGTGTTCCCTAGAATGAGGAGGGGAATGAGGGAGCCATAGTACTTTTAGATTTCCAGATCATAAAATGAAATCCCTAAACCATCAGGCTGATTTTGGATCCTGGTAGACAAGTAAATCTTCAAAGGAGTAGATGTCAAGGCAACTTAACAAACAAATGTGAACCACAAGAGAGCTGCCTTCAAAACAGTTGCTTCCCAGAGCAGGCCCTCTTAAGAGAGCTTTGAATTCACAATGATGGGTCCACAAAATAGACCAACATCTCAGTCAGCAGTGGCAGCAGCCTGTGTTTTCATGAGTCAAACATGTCAAACTCGGTTCCAACAAGTGCACTGAAGAATTTAAAGCTGGACACAAAATTTTCAAGTCACTGTAGAAGGCAGATGAACTTTGGAGTAAACAGACCTGATTTGGATCCTAGCACTTCCTCTTATTAGCTGAGTGGCATGGACTCGTTCGATAAATCTCTGAGCTTGCTTTCTTTATTTGTTAACTAGGGACAAGAGCTTCTATTTCATGGGGCTGATGAATGGATTAAATAAGATCATATAAGTAAAGAGTTGGGTACATAGTAAATGCTCAATAAATATTCTCATCATTCACCCCAAACCCTCCTTCCTACATAGAGATTCATGGGGAAAGATTTCCCAGGTTGTGCTTGAAAATCTTCAGTGATGGGGATCTTACCAATACACAAAGAGGACTATTCCATTTGTACAGTTCTCAGGATCACAATGCTGTTTTGCTTATTATAAGAATAAATCAAAATCAGCCTATCTGTGATGCCTCATTGGTCTTTATTCTACCTCACACACTGTCACAAATAATATATATGAAGAAAAGTATTGATTATATCACCTTTACTAACAATTATTGTCATCATCTGTACCTTACCCATTCATCCATCCTTTCATCCACTTATTCATTCATTTAAAAGGTAACTAAAGAGCTCCCCCCAGGCACTGCAGTGGGAAATGAATCTCCAGTTGGCTATTATCTCAGAGTAGCTTTGTAAACTTTTTTCCTTCCATAGGAAATGCAAAAGGAAGAAAAGACATGAATTCACTTTGGGAGTGCCTTTGAATGGAGTGAGCACCAGGCCCTTGGGCCACTGGGAAGCCTAAATGTTGGTGCGAGAGGAAGCAGGTTGATCCTAATTCCTAGTAGGGCCTATCTCCCACATATAGGGCAGGAAACTGCTCTTTGACATGACTCAGATCAGTCCTATCTGCAAATTTGTCCCTAAAGCCTCCACAGAAAGTATAATGTTACCATAAAAAATCATTATCTCCTCATGTGATTACTTCTGTTTCTTAAAGAAATAGTCCGCACTTGCAGTAAAAAAAGCCTCCTCCTCCCTCCTCCACCTTTACCTGTTATTACTTTGGCTCCCAATAATTACATTAGGTATAGAAAGTGACTTTATGGTGCTAGTAATTATACATGCTTACAAAACAGATGGGTCTGGGGATCTAGAGGGGGAGCATTTATGGACTTGGAAATGAGACATTTTGTTGTAGAAAATTGATAGTTATTTCCAGGTTTTATTGCTGTGTTTCACAGGACTCTTCTTAAATCTTGTGGATAACACTTTGCCTCTATTGCCTTTCATGTATTTTATAAGACTTAGCTCATCAGTCCTGGGTATTCTGGGAAATGAATTAACTATGGGTACAGGAGGGGCAGCCGGATATGTGAAGACTGGTCGATGTCATTTGGCAAAGGAAGAGTAGTAAACTGGGGAATGAAAATCCCACAGACCATCTGAATCAGAAGGAACTTAGAAATCATCTGGTGAAGTAGTCCTCAAAGTGCGCTCCCCAGACCTGCAGTACCAGCATGATCTGGGACCCTATTAAAGATGCAAATTCTCAGGCCTCATGCAGAAACTCTGGGAGTAGTTCCCAGGAATCTGCCTTTCGTTTCAAGTGATTCTGATGATTGCTACAGTTTAAGAATAACTGATCTGGTTAAATCCTTTCATCTTAAAAATGAGTACACTAAGTTCCAGAGGGACTAAGTGATTTGCCACATGTCACACTGTCTGTCAATGGAGAGCTGACTGTAGAACCTCAGTCCACCACAGTAGTTGCCTCCCTAAAACCCCATGTTTTCCCCAAGAACTAGGCACATGATCTAGCTGACTTCCTTCTCAAACTTTGATGTGCATAGAAATCACATGGGAACTTGTTAATGTGGAGATCTGGACTCAGTAGTTCTGGGGTACAGCCCAAGATTCTGCATTTCTAACTAGGTTCTAGGTGGTAAGATGCTGCAGGAGCAGGGTTACTCTTCCAACAGGAATCTGGCCTCCACCAGTGTGGGACTTTGGGCAACTCACTTCCCCGTTTCCCCTTTCCCTGATCTGGGCAACAGGAGCTACAGAGCAGGTGCTTCCTGCCACTTTTGTGAGATGAGTCTGTACAGTGGTGACTTTACATTCCACTGCTCACCTCTCCACATGCCCTTTGGAGCTTTGATCAGTGGGCTGCCATCCCTGACCTGTCAACTTCTCACCTCCCTACACTCTCACCCTATACTGAGGAGAGCTGACCTTCTTCCATTTTCTCCAAATTTCCATATGATACATAGATAGTGGGGTCCAGAAAAAATGAAATATGCCTCTCTTTCTTTCAAGGAACTCCTGGGTAAAAAAATCCCAGAATCCGTTTTTTAGTCTTTCTGGTTTCCATTTCTCTTTGCCCATTGGCAGTGAGTTCCACCTGATATCTGACCTAAACCCTCTGACCACCACAAAAGTCACTTATGTATTCAGTCAACAAACACATTTTGAGTGCTTTTGAAATGCCAGCACTTGAAATAGACAATAGATGATCAATGGGTTTCATCTGTTATTTTCTTCCCCTCTATCTTTTATGGCTTAAAGTGAGTTAGATCCAAAGTTAAAAATCCCCAGAGGATTTTTAGTAAATGTGTCCACTTTGGAAGACACATTTACTGAATTTCTTATCATTTTGTTGGGCTTGCCTCTTCCCCTGTCCAACCAGGTGGATTTGCCTCATCCTCCTAATTGGGAACAACCCCAACACACCCATTCTTCAACTGCCAGCAGGTTCAGCTCTGCCTCTATCATATCCTAGCCATCTCAGAGTCTCATTCCCTCCCCACTGGGCCCCTCTCACAGACCAACATTGATAATGAATAAATCTCTTTCAGAGAAGAAAGTGGGCTGGCATGTCTGTGGGGAAGGCCCTACAGACACAAGCAGGATGGATGGCTGGTGGGAGCTGCGCCGCAGGCTCTAATTAACGTATTGTTCTCTGGGCTCCAGCAGGATTATGGATGAGCTCCACAAAGCGGCCCACTTAACCTGAGCATCCTGGCTCCAATCTATTACTTTCTTCGCTGGCTTCTGCCTGCAGTTTGTCCTGATGTGGAGGGGCTGAGTGTGGGCAGAAAGCCAACAGAGCACATGCGCAGCTTGCTTCTCCCTCACTGGTGAGCCTGTTGGAGGCCTGCCCTTGGATCCCCCAAGGGGTAACAAAAACACAACCCGAAGAGCCACAAGTCTCTGATTTGAGGTCCCATCTATATTGCCTTACAGATAAACCCAGGGAAGTTACTCTCCCACCAAGATGTGGGAGATGCCGCATGATCCCTGACTGACAGAAAACAATTAAAGCAATTTTAATGACTCCTAAGCCTAGTCTTTCATTTGCATATCACTGAAAATCCTTGCTATCTTTTGATTATTTTTTTCACATGTAAACAATTGTCTAAGGGCTGTTAATTCAAGGATGCAAATTGTACAAGAAGAATTGGGTGAAGAAAATAAGAAACATTCCCAGAATCTCAGAAGACTACAGCACCAAGGGCACCTCTGAGAGAAGCAGTACATGAGGGTGCAAATGCAATGATGTTGAGAGTGAGACTCATGTTGGGGGATTAAGTGGCAAATGGGTAGACTGGCAATGAGGGCAGCACAGCAAAGGTCTTCAGGGAAGGAAAAGTTCAGTATGGCAAGGGCACTCACTATACTTAGGGGAGTCAAGGGTGATCCATCTGAACTTGTAACCCACAGGCAGAGTATAAAGGAATATAAGGGCTAATTAAGAAGTTTGGACTTTATGGCAGTCATGAAAGTAGTTGAGCAGAAGAAACACATGATGAAATGTGTGTGTATGGTTAGAGAGGTGACTCTGTCAGGGATGTGCAGGAAGGATTTAAAGAGAAACTATGTGATGTTGGGGAAGCCACTTAGGAGGCTAGGCAACCTGGTACATATTGGAATGAGGATAAAGGCTACAATCTCCAATTTGCAGGGAGGGAATGTGTGGTATTGGACCTCAGAGACTTTAAGTGAGATGCCCAAAGTTATACAGTCAACTATGGTTGGGTTTCCATATAAATGTCTCCTGTCTCCTAACCCAGGATGCTTTGCTCAAGATCATATAACCAGAACTGAGTTCCCAATGCTGCCAATGTCTCCAGATATACAGTTATCAACTTAACTCAGCTACAAAGGTCTAGGCCCTCACATTTTTTCAGATGCTTCCCAGAGCAGAAAGGCAGGGAAGACTGCTCATGACTGATACCGCTGCTTACTCCTTAAGCTTCATCAGGGAAGTGTGCCCTGCAGGATATAGAAAGCTGACTCTCCATGCACCCAACCTCCAATCCCATGTCCAGTGGAAGCTATAGCAGCATGAGAGCAAGAAAGGAGACAAGAGGTAGAAAACCCTAGACTGACATTCTCACTTTCCCACAACCTCAGAGAAGCTACTTAATCTCTGAGCTGCAGTGTCATCAGTCAGAAGGTAGGGTTATACTACATGCCTTATGGGGTGGTAGTGAGGATCTAATGTATAGAGTACATAATAGAACAGATAGGGAGATATTATTGCCTTTATCATTATATCCTTATAAATGTAAGGACTTCTAGACATGGTACAAGGACCAGGAACAAAGCTCTATTGGTAAAGCTTAATGTTTCAAAGTAAAATGTTGGAAGAGGAAAGCACAAGACTGGATAGATTTAGTCTAAGAACTGATTCCTCTATTGCTAGCTGTGTGAATCTGGACATGGCGGTGACTGGCAGGGCTCATCACATCTACATTCTCTTTTTCTTGCTGGACCACATTTTCCATCCTCGTCATTAGCTGTAGCCACGTGTCTATGTTCTAGCCTATGGAATGTGAGCAGAGGTGACGCATGCTACCTCCAGGCCTGGCTGATAAAATGCATTTCACATATTATCCTCACTTGTGTTCCCCATTGACCTGCCAGATCAAGGTATTCCAGCTTTCTCAAGGACACCCGCAAGAGAGGAGACTGAGTCCCTGAAATACTATATTAAGCAGAGCCTCCCTGCCAACTCTCACTGAAGATGGAAATATTTGAGAAACTGTTATTGATCTAGCCCACTGAGATTTGAGATCTATTAGTTATGGCAATTAGCCTAGCCTGACTAACACACTTTTCAAGTTGCTTACTTATCTGAGCCCCATATTCCTCATCTAAAGACAGGCCCACTAATACCTGTCCCACTTATAAGATAAGGTGAATGTAATGATAGAGATGATATAATGAAGAAGAAAGCACTTTTGCAGTCAATGAGGCACTAATATAAGTTATTGGCATTATTGGCACTCAGTAGTTCACCCCTCAAGTCATGTCATATGACATCATGTGATGAGTCCCTCATATAGCACATTCTGTTTTGACCACTGATTGAGTGAGGACACAGGAATGCACCAGATAATGGACATCAGAATTGCCTGTCTCTAGACTAGATCTCCTAGTCTTTGCCAGAGGAAAGATTCAATTATTTTACCTTCAACCCCACACCCCTATTTCCCCTCCCAAAACACATCCATACAGAGTATTCTTATCTCTGCTGGATAGATCCATGGCAGGTGCCAGGCTGGTCCTACTATGGCATTGCACTTCCAGACTAAAGTAAGCCAGACATTCATCATCTGCCTTTGCAGCAAAGAAGGCACAAGGCATTGTTGCCCCTGTTTGATGTATTCATTGCAAAAGTCAGTAGGGATACAGGCCATCAAATACCCCCAACACATTCTCAGGGTAGGAAGTGGAAGTTGAGAGTAGACATGGCTCACTAGAAAAGGCAACCATACAGAAGAAAGAGCGTGTGTACCTGTATGCATGTGGGGGGGTCTGTTTGAGAGATATGCACACATGTGTTTGTATGTTTTCAGGGCATACATGTGTGTGTGAGGACTGCATGTGTGTGTCCCTGTGAATGTTTTTGAGGTATGTGCACATGTATGTGTTTGTTTCAGGGCTGTGTGCAAGTGTAGAAATTTGGATGTGTTTGAGGTCCTTATGCATATGCATTTGTACGTATATCTTTGTGTGTGCACATACATGTGTGTCGAGTGATGGTGGTTGTAGAAGAGAGGCAAAGAGCCATTGTTAGTCCTCCCGGCCTCAGGTCTAGCAGAGAATTAACTGGAACTACAGAGAATGTCACTACTGCTTTGAATATTCTGGGTATCCCCCTCCTAAACCATTTTCCTGGACATGTTAGAATGGAAAATTTTTCCCTCCACACCCTGAAGAATCTGTTGATTCATTTGCCCTTTAACATATTCACTAAATATCTGTTCTATTCCTTCCTGTACCTGGCCCTGGGCTGGGCTCTGGGTGCCAGGACCCTGGGTCTCTCTGCTGGTCTGGTCTTCCCTTTCTAGTCCTGCTTGAGAGAACACGTGAGAGAATTTCTCCTGAGAACAAAGGCAGCTGGGAGACAGGTTTGGTGGAGAGTAGGAGAGGGAGGAGGTCTGCAGCCCCTTATGGGCAGGGAGGGGGACAGAGATGGAGGTGGCAAGGCCCAGATTGGGGAGAGCAGCAGGGGAGGCTCTCAATTGTCAGCCCTGTGGGGAGCCTGAGGAGAAGCAGTTCCCAGCATGGTGGGGCTGCCAGATTAGGAACAAGCCCCTGACACAAGGGGTTTGCACAGGTGCACAAATGAAAGAAATCAGAGCAGATGAAACCATACAAATTTTGGGTAATAAAAAGAGAGGAAAGAGATGTGTATGTGGCCTGGGTCTTGGCTCAGAAAGGTCGATTCCAAGAAGATGCTGTCAAACTTTATATATATTACTTTTCAGAAAGCCAGTGAGCTGAAAAATAACCCTCACCTTTTTTTATATATTATTATTCTTTACTTCAGAGTTTCTTCTTCACATCGTTTTGTGCATCTCAGTTGTTCATTTCTCCCAGGCCTGATATCATTTGGAGATTTGGCCTGGAGTCTGGGGGAAAGACAGCCCTTTTCCTAAGAAGGCATTTATTTCAAATCCTCAGTAGCCCTTCCTAATTCTGCCCTCTGAGAAGGGAGTGGGGAGGGGACAGGGTGACAGCAGACCTTCTCCTCTAGTTCACAAGCATCTGTGTGTTGTTCACAGGCATATATGTGTGTGCACGTGTGTGTGTTTGAGTGGACCTGAGGGTTTGTGAAAGCATGCTCATGTGAATGCATGTATGTATATGCGTGTGAGTGCATGTGTGGGTTCAGCACCCCCTCCAGGTGGGAGAGACTTGTGAAGCTGGGTTTTTCTGTTTCAGTTGAGTCTAAGGTGGCAGTGACTGACTCCTTCACCTTTTACCAAGTTCAGTGAGGCGCAAATGTTGTTTGAACCAGGGTACATGTCTGCCCCCAGGAAGAGCCCACTTTAGCTTAGAGTGAGCCCCTAGGAAGTGTGGCAGTGTATGCTGGATATTGTAGACTAGATCCATTTGCATTTGCTCTTTCCTATAGCTAAAGACTAGTGGGTGGGTGTGAAAAATGCAAAATGCAGGGACTCCGTCTTGGTGCCTGCCATCTATCCCAGCTTCCTGGGCTCCTGGTGAGACCAACACCAAAGGAAGCAACAGAGTAGCAAGAACAAGCACTCTAACCAAACTCCAACTTCTCCTCCACCCCCAGGGCAACCTAGGAAAATTCACCCTGGCCTGAAGAGCCATCTATTGGGTTTCAGGTGGGAGACCACACAGCAAAAGCTGGTGCTCCAGCATTCATCATGCCCCTAGGTCAACACATTGGGAAACACGTGCTGCTGTTCAAAACCACTCTCTATTGGGCGGGTGGCAGAGTGACTGAGCTCTGCTGGAGCCAGAAAATTGGAGGATGTAAGTGTGTTTTCCTCATTTATCATCAGCACAAACCTTCAGCAAGCCCTACAGATGCAGACAGTGACTCCCCAGGAAAAGCCTAGTAGGCTGTGCATAAGGCATGACACCCTCAGGCCCTAACTACCCCTGGGACCATGGATCATTAGGACCACCCACCATTTCACTGCTTGGGAAGATGAGGAAGCTTTGGTTCAGAGGGGCTAAGTTACTTATTCAAGAGCACACAGCCAGTAAACAGAAGACCCAACTTCTGTCTCATCACCCAGGAAGTAATGTGTAGGGCTTGCTGCTGGACCAGGCAAGATGGGAAAAGACAAATCCCAAAGATAGTAAAAAGAACTACCTTTAAGCTGGTTCTAGCAAATCACAAGCTGACCAGGGCCAAGCCTCAGGAAAAACCAATGGTGAAACAACAGGACCTGTGGTGAGACTGTGGGGTCACTGGCATGCAGGCCTCAGGAGTGCCCTCAGCATCTGCAAAATGATTATGCAGATGGATGCCTAACTCCCGGGGTCCGTGTGAGTTTGAATATGCTGATAGGTGTGGAAATACTTTGCATGTGCCTGGCACATGGCAGGGTTCAGATCGGGTCTATTTCTCTTCTGTTTCAGGTCTATTTCTCTTTCTGTAACCCAGGAGGCCTCAAATAGGGCTCAGCTTATGGTCACCTCCCTGCTCAGCCCCTGTGACCCTACATCACTGGAAGATGGAGTGTGGCAGCCTACTCATTCCAGGTGGTCCCCTAATCTATGGCAGGCTCCTGTTTTCCCTCCCTTCCAGCACTGATTCCATTGGGGTATACCACGGGGTACCTTCTGCTCTCCCTTGTCTCTTTGTTCAAGACCAGAAGCAATTGACGGGCTACAGCAGAGTCTGGTTTGCCCTAGAGAAGATATTAGAGAGAGAACAGCTAGGAACCCCTCATTTTCCTGAGCATTCTGGGCCTCTACCTCACCAAACATGAGTTCTCCCTTTGCTGAAAATCCTCAGCATTTGTGGGTAATAATAAATGACATTTTAAGCCCTTTGCAGTTGAAAAGAATCTTTGTAGTATACCACGATGATAAGGAGTGGGGGCTTGGGTGGCCAAGAACCTGGCTAGTTCTGCTAGGGTCTGTATAAAGTAGGTGTACTGATATCAACCCAGAGGTATGGTGTGGGATTAAATGAAGTAACAGAGTTCACGTAACCCAGAAGCCTAATTAGCCTGAAATGAACATAATAGCTCTCACTGTGTGACCTTGTGCAAATTAATTAAATGCTCTATATCTCAGTTTCCTTTTCTGTAGATGAGGCTAATAATAGTATCCACCCTAGAGTTAAATGAGTTAATATAATAACATACTTAGAACAATACCTGCTTTGTGATTAGTGCTCAATGAATTATAATTCTTACTAGGCTTATTGTGTTATTACAACTACCCTTTGAAATATGGAGTATTAGTCTACTTTACAAACAAGGAAACTGAAGTCAGAGGAGCTCAGTCATTGTTCCAAGACTTGAACTCTAGACTTTCTAATGCCAGGTCAGTTTTCCTTGCATTCCTCTGTCCCCAGTGGCTTTGGTAGCTTTTCATTTATGAGGACAACTGTCCACTAGGACTCTGGCAGCCCCCATTTTCCCTCTCAGCCCAACCTAAGATATCCTTTTTCCTGCCTTCTGACAGAGCTGCCACCATCCAGGTGGTTGGGTCAGGCTTTCCCTAGGGAAACAGGGACATCTACTTTCTCCTCAGGCAAGGGAGCAGCCTCAGTCTGTCTTGGGATAGTTTGTGCTGTCAGGTTTCCCAGAAATTCTATCACAATGCTCCTCTGATCTCTGTGCTTTGCCTGATTTAGAGGCTATGGAGTCACAGCTCTGCATGTGTGTGCTGAGTTTGGGGGTGGGGAGGTAGGGAAGTGGAGGGCTCTTCTTCCAAAACCACCTCCAGGCACTCCGCTGCAACCAGAGCTTCAGCAATAGTCTGAAAGATGCCTTTCAAAGGTGCCTCCTGATGGGGCTTAGGGACCCTGCCCCAAGCTGCCTGCACATGCACCTCAAAATGCATGCATTCATACACACAGACATTCACAGAGGAAATGATCAAGCACAAAGAATCCTCATGTGCTACTTTATATGGCAAATAATTGAGGCATACCTCTGTGGTCTAAGTGAGGAGTTTCATCCATATTCATGCCTTGTGTTTCCCGTGGAAATGAACACAGCAGACATTCCAGCACAACAGAGGGAGCAAGAAATCTTGAGCACTAATTCAGTCTCTCTACTCCCCACTCTGGCTCCAGCTCCCAGGACAGCAGATTTAGATAGTGTCTAAACAGCCAGGAGGCAGCGTGCTCTGCTGTGGAGACTGTCCTTCCTTCTCTGTCCTGCTCTCTGTTTCCCAGGCCTCCTCCTCTAACACTGCCAAAGTTAATGTCTGTATGCGAAGTTACACTTTCCTTGTCTAGTTATTGGAGGGGGCGGTTGTGGGGGGGGGGGGGGGGTGGGACATTGAAAGCTGATTTGGAGAGTGCATGTCTATGAATACCAAGCATGTTAATAGGTTAAAGTAAATCTAAAGTAACATTTGAAAGCAGAGAGATGAAAGCAGATCACAGGCCAAAGATCAAACAATCTAGAGCCACTTCTAAGCCTTTTACAGCTGGAGATTATTAGCATTTGAAAGTGAAGAGCATTAGAGGGAGAGAGGAGAAAAAATGTTGGAAGGAATTTTTGTTGTGGAGATAAAAACTGAAATAAATGACAGTGGAAAGGGAGAACTAGAAAGAGGCTGACTTATTTTAAAAACCACCTTAAGACAGTGAAGGGAGGGGGGATACCTCTGGCTGTATTTTTAGCTCATCAGCCAGCATCCAAGCTCAGTGCTGAGGTCTGCAGTTCTCCTTGGCCTTTCCCTTTCCTACACCCGCTCCCTGGCCTTCTAGGGTAAAAAAGACATTTCCAATTCTCATTGGCTTCCCTTCCCTCCAGCTGTGAGACAAATCCTGCTCTGGGAGGGGACCATAATAGGGGCAAGTGGGACAAGCACCTCAGGACCCCCACCCCATACTCCTCTAGAAGGTGTCCAGCCAGTCATTACAATGCTAGAACATTTGAGTTGTGGACTCAAGAGTTTATCCACCTACAACTGTTTTTTTCTGCCGTCACAGGCATGCTCTTCTCCCAACCATTACTGATTATCCCCTCATCCAATCCAGCCTGCTTCTTTCCCAGAGAAGACTGAGGACCAGCCCCCACCACACCCAATGTAGAAGACATACTAAGTAAGAGAAAAATGTTACAACCCCCCATACTTTTATTTGAGTCAGTTTCTATTTTCTGAGAACCTAGTGTGAGCTAGGCACTCTGCTAGGCGCTGGGAAAACAGTTTTGATCAAACAGGTGAATCCCTAACATGGGGCTCTTACAATCTAGTATGGGGCAGATATTAAATAAATACATTTCAGGCTAAACATGATAGATTGATCATAATTATTTACCACTTCTTCCTCCTGAAATTACACTAAAGTGAGACTCAAGTCACTAAAATCCAACCAGGAAAAAGAAAGTGGAAGAGATGACAACAGCACAGGATAAATTTCATTAAATTTTTGGAATATGAAAAGCAAATGGAAGAGTAACTCAACAAAATGAAGAAAATTTAAATGGCCTAGCCTGTAGATGTAAGTATCCCTGAAAAAGGAGACATGGTTAGCTGGGAGCTCCCAGAAGACCTGAGGAATCAGGGGTGTCCAGCATGGCAGAAGGTAGGATGAGGTATGAAACTAAAGCAGGGGCATGGTTAGACCATCAAAGTCCCTGACCTAGCCTGTGCAGTCAGCCAAGTGCCCTTCTCCCAAACTGGCAAAAGGAGAGAGCAGATAAGGAGGAAGCCACCCCCTGAAGAAATTCAGCCAGAAAGTGCTGGTCTCAGGGACAAGTGCTCCAACAGATGTGGTGAGAGCAATATCAGAGAAGAGGGAGATTAGGTTAAATTCTGCATACTGAAAACGAAGATCACTAGCCTTCTTCCCCAGCTGAGCTTTCATGATGGTAACAGCCAGCATATCACTCAACTCTCATTCTTCAACCCCAACTGTGGACTATAGGCAGAAGAATTCTTCTCTGGGAAAGCCAAATGACTTGAGGCGGTAGGGGCAACAGTGAATTTTACTTGTCCTCCAAAGAGAAAAGCATCTCCCTGTCCATTCACATGGCAGTGGAGCCCACCAGCCAACAAGACTCACCCATGCTCACAGAACTGCCACTCTTAAGTGGATAACTAAGGACCATCAGACATCTAGAAAAACCTCCACCATTAAGACTAAACAAGCAAATAGGAAGTGAAGAAAAGAGGGACTTGAAAGGAACAAAGCAAAGGTCAGAATAGAAAAAACTTCAAAAATATATATTATCAATATCTTCAGAGAGATAAAAGCAGATATTTCACCTGAAACAAAGTAGTAGAAAGGTAGATACTAGATAGCTATAGACATAGATGGAGCTATAAATATAGAATGCTATATAGGAAATCAAAGCACAGGAAAGAGCTCTTAGCCACTAAAAATGATAACAAAAAATCAAAATTCAATAGAAGTTCTGAAAGATAAAATAGAAGAAATTTCCACAAAAGTGGAACAGAGAGAGAATAAGAGAAAAAATGGGAGAGAAAATGAGAACATTAAATAATCAGTTCAGAAGGTCCAGCATTTGAACATTTAGATTTCTAGAAGAGCTCAGAGTAAGTAGAGGATGTAATTATAAAAAGAAATAATAGAAGAAAATTTCCCAGAACTGAGAGATACTAGCTTCCAGATTGAAGAGTCATTGAGGTTACAAAGCATTTGGTTGTGACACTTCAGATACCAGAGATAAGAGGCTCCTAGAAGCTTCACAAAAGGAGCAGCAGGTGAGCCACCCTCAAAGAATTAGAAGGCAGGCTCCCTGAAAAAATGAAGTTATAGACTAGTTGATAAACTTGCTCATGAGACAAATAATAATGCTAGAGGTTCTCTGGTTCTGTTGAGATATATATATATGTCAAACCAAAATTAGGAAAAACATAAAGTTGTACAAGAGAGGAAACATAATCATTGTATAGTACTAGCTCAGGAGCAAACTGTTTTTATTTTTGTTTTTTAAGATCTTATTCATTTATTTTTAGTGAGAGGATAAGGGAGGGAGAAAGAGAGGGAGAGAAATATCAATGTGTGGTCGCTTCTCATGCACTGCCTATTGGGGACCTAGGCCACAACTGAGGCATGTACCCTAACTGGGAATCAAACGAGAGATACTTTGGTTCACAGGCTGGCACTCAATCTACTGAGCCACACCAACCACAGCTAGTGAACAGTTTTTACTTTGTTGTGTAAGAAGAGAATATTATCTTAATTTTTAAAAATCTGATTTAAGTACATTATGGGAAGGTAAAGCTGTAAGCTAAGACCCATGCCACAATAGACAGTCAATAAACAAGGTCAAAAAAATTGCTTCATCAAGAAAATGAGTTTTTTTAAAAAAGAACAGAAAAAGGACAGTAGCTGCCTACCTTATGTTGGTAGCAGTCAGTATTTAATGAAAAGGCAGGTAAGGGAACCCCTCAAGCAATGATAAAATTCTGATTTTCAGTGGTTACATAGGTTTGTAACAACCTATGGTTTACAACCTAGGTTTGTAAACAAACCTAAGAGGTTTGGTTACATAGCTGTATTCAAGGCCTGGACTAATGGACTGATACACTTAAGATCTGTACATTTTACTGCATGTAAAATTTATTTCAAAAGAAAAAAAAAGAATCTCCAGCAAACACTGAACTCTAATGATATGCTTGGGGAAGTGTTTAAGGATGAAGTGCACTTGTATCTGCAACTTTCTTTGAAATGCACCAAAGGATAACATGAAATAATGGATAAATAGAAGGATGAAAGTTTAAGAACTTTGTGGTAGAACAAGTATAACAACGTGTTAATTGCAGAGTTTACATGATGGGCTTATTTACTATAAATTTTTCCAACTTTTTTTATACTTGACATTTTTTCATTGTTGTTTGAATACAGTTTTCTGCCTTTTCTCCCCACTCCAGTCCAACACCCCAGCCCTTGCCACATTCCTCCCATTTCCACACCCCCTGTTATTGTTCATGTGTCCTTTATCATTGTTCCTGCAAACCCTTCACCCTTTCCCCTTATAATTCCCTCCCCTCTCCCCTCTGGTCACTGTCAGCCTGTTCTCTATTTCAGTATCTTTGGTTATATTTTCCTTGCTTGTTTGATTTGTTGATTAGGTTCCTGTTAAAGGTGAGATCATATGGTATTTGTCTTTCACTGTCTGGCTTATTTCGCTTAGCATAATGCTTTCCAGCTCCATCCATGCTGTCCCAAAGGGTAGGAGCTCCTTCTTTCTTTCTGCTGCATAGAATTCTATTGTGTAAATGTACCAGAGTTTTTTGATCCATTCATTTACTGATGGGCACCTAAGTTGCTTCCAGCACTTGGCTATCGTAAATTGTGCTGCTATGAACATTGGGATGCATAGGTTCTTTTGGATTGGTGTTTCAGGGTTCTTAAGATATAATCCTAGCAGTGGAATTGTTGGGTCAAAAGGCAGTTTCATTTTTAGTTTTCTGAGGAAATTCCATACTGTTTGCCATAGTGGTTGTACCAGTTTGAAATCCCACCAACAGTTAACCACCAACAGTTAACTAGGGTCCCCTTTTCTCCACAACCACTCCAACATTTGTTGTTTGTTGCTTTGTTTATGATGGCCATTCTGGCCGGTGTGAAGTGATATCTCATTGTGGTTTGAATTTGCATCTCTCTGATAGCTGGAGATACTGAGCTCCTTATCACATGTCTCTGGACCCACTGTATGTCCTCCTTGGAGAAGTGTCTGTTCAAGTCCTTTGCCCATTTTTTAATTGGATTGCTTGTCTTCTTAGAGTGGAGTCATGTGAGTTCTTTATATATTTTGGAGATTAAACCCTTGTCTGAGGTATCATTGGCAAATATGTTTTCCAATACAGTTGGTTCACTTTTTATTTTAATACTGTTTTCTTTAGCCATGCAGAAGCTTTTTATTTTGATGAGATCCCATTTGTTTATTCTTTCCTTTATGCCCCTTGCTCTAGGGGACATATCAGTGAAAATAATGCTGCATGAATATCTGATATTTTCCTGCCTATGTTCTCCCCTAGGACTTTAATGGTGTCACAACTTATTTTTAAATCTTTTATCCACCTTGAATTTATTTTTCTGTATGGTGTAAGTTGGTGATTGAGTTTAGTTTTTTTGCGTGTAGCTGTCCAGTTCTCCCAACACCATTTGTTGAAGAGGCTATTTTTATTCCATTTTATCCTGCTACCCCCTTTGTCAAATATTAATTGACCATAGAGATGTGGGTTTATTTCTAGGCTCTCTATTCTGTTCCATTGCTCTATGTGTCTGTTCTTATGCCAGTACCAGGCTGTTTTGATTACAGTGGTTCCTAGAAATAAAGTTTGATATTAGGTATAGTGATCCCCTCTACTTTGCTCTTCTTTCTCAAAATTGCTGCAGCTATTTGGAATCATTTATGGTTCCATATAAATTTTTGAAGTGTTTGTTCTATGTCTGTGAAATATGCCATTGCTACTCTAATAGGTATTGCATTGAATCTGTAAATTGCTTTGGGTAGTATGGACATTTTGATGATGTTAATTCTTCCAATCCATGAACACAGTATATGTTTCCTCTTGTTTGTGTCTTCCTTGATTTCTTTCTTCAGTGTTGTGTAGTTTTCTGAGTACAAGTCTTTTACTTCCTTGGTTAGGTTTATTCCTAGGTATTTTATTTTTCTTGTTGTTATATCAAATGGGATTTTGTTTTCTTGATTTCTGTTTCTAATGTTTCATTGTTGGTACACAAAAAATGCCTATGATTTCTGGATATTGACTTTGTATCCCACTGTTTTGACAAATTCATTTATTAGGTCCAGCAGTTTTTTTGTGGGTCTATAGGATTTTCTATGTACACTATCACGTCATCTGCAAACAATGGCAGTTTTATTTCCTCCTTTCCAATTTGGATGCCTTTTATTTCTTTTTCTTGTCTGATTGCTGTGGCTAGGACTTCCAATACTATGTGAATAGCAGTGGTGAAAGTGGACAACCTTGTCTTGTTTCAGATCTTAGTGGGAAACATTTTAGCTTTTGCCCATTGAGTATGATATTGGCTGTAGGTCTCTTATATATGGCCTTTATTATGTTGAGGAATGCTCTCTCTATTCGCACTTTGCTAAGTGTTTTTATCATAAATGGGTGTTGTGCCTTATCAAATGCTTTTTCCACATTCATTGATATGATCATGTAATTTTTGTTTTTGCTTTTGTTTATGTGATGTATTGCTTTTATTGACTTGTAAATATTGCATGCCTGGGATAAATCCCACTTGGTCATGGTGGATAATCTTTTTAATGTATTGCTGGATGTGGTTTGCCAATATTTTGTTGAGGATTTTAGCATTTATGTTCATCAGTGCTATTAGCCTGTAGTTTTCTTTCTTTGCTGTGTCTTTATCTGGTTTTGGGATTAGGATGATGCTGGCTTCATAAAAAGAGTTTGGGAATCTCCTGTCTTCTTGGATTTTTTTTGGAATAGTCTGTGAAAGATAGGGATTAGCTCTTCCTTAAATACCTTGTAGAATTCTCCTGTGAAACCTTCTGGTCCAGAGCTTTTGTGTGCTGGGAGTTTTTTTTATTTTTGCTTCAATTTTACCTGCTGTTATTGGTATGTTGAGGCTTTCCTCTTCTTCTTCATTGAGTTTTGGAAGATTATATTTTTCCAGAAATTTGTCCATTTCACCTAGGTTTTCAAACTTCTTGGCATATAGTTCTTCGTAGTAATTTCTTACAACCCTTTGTATTTCTGTGGTATCAGTTGTAAAGTCTCCTCTTTCATTTCTGATTGTGTTTACTCAGGTTTTCTCTCTTTTTTTCTTGATGAACCTTCTTAAAAGCTTGTCAAAGAACCAGCTCCTGGATTCATTGATCCTTAGAATTGTAGTTTTAGTATCTATGTCATTTAATTCTGCTCTCATCTTGGTTATTTCCTCCCTTCTATTTGCTCTGAGCTGTCTTTGTTGTTGTTCTTTGAGTTCTTGAAGGTGTAGGGTTAGGTTGTTTGTTTGAAATGTTTCTATCTTTTTTAGGTAGGCCTGTATTGCTATGAACTTCCTTCTTAGGACTGCCTTCACTGTGTCCCATAAGTTTTGGGTTGTTGTGAGTTCATTTTTGTTTGTTTCCAGAAACTTTCTGATTTCTTCCCTAATCTCATTTTTGTCCCATTCATTGTTTAATAGAATGCTATTCAATCTCCATGAGTTTGAGTGTTTAGGGTTTTTTTTCCTTGGGGTTGGTTTCTAGTTTCAGTCCCTTGTGGTCAGAGAAAATGCTTCATATGATTGTAATGTTCTTGAATTTTTTGAGGCTTGTTTTGTGTCCTATCATGTGGTCAAGCTCTGAAAATGTTCCGTGTGCATTTGAAAACAATGTGTATTTAGTTTCTTTGGGATGAAAGGCTCTCTATATATCAGTTAAGTTCATTTCATCTAGGGCATTACTCAATGCCACAATATCTTTGTTGACATTTTGTTTGGAAGACCATTTTTGACAGTGGGGTGTTAAAATCCCATACTATAATTGTGTTGCCATCAATGTCTTTTTTGAAGTCCTCCAAGATTTCTTTAGGTATATGGGTGCTCCTATGTTGGGTGCATATATATTTACAATGTTTGTGTCTTCTTGGTGGATTCTTCCCTTGAGTATTATGAAGTGACTTTCTGGGTCTCTCTTTATGGCCCCTTTTTTGAAATCTATTTTGTCTGTTATTAGTATTGCTACCCAAGCTTTTTTTTCCCTACTTGCTTGCTTGGAAAATTTGTTTCCAGCCCTTCACTTTCAGTCTGTGTAGGTCTTTTGTCCTGAGGCAGGTCTCTTGTAGGCAGCATATATGTGGATCGTGCTTTCCATTCAGTATTCTGTGTCTTTTGATTGGAGCATTTAATCCATTTATTTTTAAGGTTATTATTAATAGGTACTTATTCATTGCCAACTTTTTCATACCTGTGTTCTTCTCTCCCTCTCTCTTTTCCTTCCTTTTCTTAAATCAGTCCCTTTAGCATCTCTTGCAGAGCTGGTTTGGCAGAGGTGTAATATTTGAGTTTTCTTTTGTCTGGGAAGCTCCTTATTTGGCCCTCTATCTTGATTGATAGCCTTGCTAGGTAAAGTAACCTTGGTTGCAGGCCTCTGGTTCTCATTACTTGGAATATTTCTTGCCATTCTCTTCTAAGGCTTGGAGTGTTTCCATTGAGAAGTCAGCTGCTAACCTTATCAGGGTTCTCTTATATGTTACTTCCTGTTTCTCCCTTGCTGTCTTGAAGATTCTCTCTTTGCCTTGGAATTTTGCCATTTTAATTATATGTGTCTTGAAGTGGGCCTCTTTGGGTTCCTCTTTGTGCTTTCTGGTTATGTGTGACTTTTTCTCTCATCAAATTAAGGAACCTTTCCATCATTACATTTTCAAACAGGTTTTCTATCCCTTCCTCTTCTTCTTCTCCTTCTGGTATCCCTATTATACAGATATTATGTTTCATGTGTCCTGCATTTCTCTTAATCCCTCTTCATTCTTTCTGAGCCTCTTTTCCTTTTTTTGCTCTTTCTGGGTATTTGTTTCTACCTTGGCCTCCTGCTCACTGATCCAGTCCTCTGCCTTGTCGAGTCTGCTTTTGATTCCTTCTACTGCATTCTTCAACTCAGAAATGGTATCCTACATTTCCTCTTGGCCCTTGTTGATACTTTCTATTTCCTTTTTCATGTTGATATAGTTTACAGTGAATTTATTGTAGTTTCCCTGTAGTTTCTGGTAATTCACTGTGAGCTCATTGAGCTTCCTGATAACCATTGCTTTGACCTCAATATCTGATAGTTGAGTTGCCTCTATTTCATTTAACATTCTTTCTGAGGCTTCCTCCTTTCTTTTCATTTGAGGATTGTTTGTCTTCCCATTGTTTGTGAGAC
This sequence comes from Phyllostomus hastatus, assembly GCF_019186645.2. Taxonomy (NCBI): domain Eukaryota; kingdom Metazoa; phylum Chordata; class Mammalia; order Chiroptera; family Phyllostomidae; genus Phyllostomus; species Phyllostomus hastatus. Next base: position 12,280,184 of record NW_025333530.1, read on the forward strand.
TCTTCTTATTAGCCTCTGCTTCTTAAATTGATCTATTCTAACTCCCTGGGTTTATGTGTGAACTTCTATGCTAGAAGACCTGTGAGATTCAGTGGTGCAGTCTCCTTGATGTCCTGAGCTTGCTGGTCTTGGGCTGTTGTTTATGCTGGCTCTCTGTATGTCTTTGGGTTTTGATTGTTGTTGGGTCTTTCTTTGGTGGGTCCATCCCTCCAGCTGGTTAACTGAGGGTCACTCTGTCCACCACGTCTTGTATTCTGTTGTGCAGGTGTGGACAGGTTGTGTTCAAGCTGATTCTTCTGTGTTACAAAGTTTTGAGGCTTCTCTCTCACTCTTGTTCAATTGTTTGTTGTGGGTAATTTCTCTACCATTTAGTTGTATTTACAGATCGGTCCTGGATTGAGGTTAATGTGGCTTCCACTTCCTCCTTCACCTTCATTCATTGTTATCTGTTGGTGCTTCCTTTTTTGGTGGGTTTCCTCTTCCAGTGATTGTACTGGTGTTCACAGCTTCCATCTTGCAAGTTCTCTGGAGTAGCAAAGTGAAATTTGCCTCACTGTCTCAGTTGTTGGGATGACCACTCTTTGGGTCACAGCTCCAGGTTTTATTGTCTCACCTGTGGAAAAAGAAGAAAAAAAAGGGAGGGAGGGAGGGAAGGAAGGAAGGAAGGAAGGAAGGAAGGAAGGAAGGAAGGAAGGAGGAATTAAAACATAAAGGAAGGGAGGAAGGAAGACAAGATAAAAAAGAGAGAAGGAAAGAAAGGAAGAAATAATTTTAAAAATTTAAAATTAAAAAAAGAAAGAAGTAAGGAAGAAGGAATAAAAAAGAAAGAAGAAAGAAAGGACAAAGGAATAGTAAAATGGAAAGGGAAAGAAAAGCCTTTTGCTGGCTTTAAACCAGTCAAGCCAGTTCTTTTTGTCTTCCTGGCAGCAGCAGGTCAAGGAGGGTTTGGTCTCACTTTTCTTCCTTTCTAAGCTGCACTCTTCACTGTAGTCCAGCCTCCAGCCCAGTTCCTCGATGTCCTTCTGCACCCAGCCTAGGCCTTTAGTCCACCAGTTGTGCTGTCCTTGACATGCACCAATTGGGGCAACTCACATACCACATTCCTGCTCTTTGCTGTCCTAGATGCTAGGGACTCTCAATGCCCCTTCAGGATAGTGCCACCCCCCCCACCCCTCGCCCTGTCACTGAGTCAAGCCCTTGGTGGGACTGCTGACTCCCCCAGCCCTGTAGCTCCCCTCTGCATGGCATTTCTGTCTTCTTCCTAGAGAGCCAGTTGGCTCTGCAGGGCTTTGGGCACAGAGGTCAGGTGGGAGGTGCTCTTTCCCGGTGCTTTGGGTGTGGATGCCTGCAGCAGCCAGGCCATGGATCTGATGCGCACTGTCTGGGGGCTGCAGGGGTCTGGGCACAGAAGGCAGGAGGCTGTTGTGGAGAATTCCCCAAACAGACGCTGAGTGCCTCTTTTTTTTTCTTTTTCTTTTGGAAAAATTCCTCTTATTCAAGCCTGCCAGTCCAAATAAGCACCTGGCCTCTCACACAACCCAGCCTGACTCTCTCCCAAGAATCCTGCAGCAGACCCAGTGGGCGCCAGGCCTGGGGCTGTAGCCGCCCTGGTCCCTGCGCTGGTCCCAGGGACCTTATTGTCCTTAAGCACTCTCCGTATCATCTGATTTTTCAATGCCCTCTATAATTTTTGGTCTCCAATCTTCATATAAGCTGGGATATTGTTGACTATTTGCTCTGTTCCTCAGAGGATCAGCTAGGTGTTTCACCACTGCACGGGAGGAAGTGAACTCCACTCCTGTCTACCTCGCCACCATCTCTATCCTTGACACTTTTTTATAGTAAAATGTTAGGGGAAATGTAGAAGTATGTTATTTGGTGAAGGGATCTAGACAGACGGAGAATCAGCCAAGAGTGGAAAGTGTTTATCTCCAAAGGGCAGAAAGGGATATGATTAGGGCCTGATGCCTCTCATGAAACATCTCTTCAACAGTACTTGATTTTAAATTCTTTGTAATATTACTTTGGTTAAAACATAATTTAAAAATGAAAGGAGGACATATTTATTAAGTATTTTAAAACATGAAAAATATTTGTACAATAATATACAGTTTCATAATATAGGAAGTGCTGTAAAGGGCAAGAACATGATGCCAGGGCAATGAGAGAGGAATGGGGTGTTCCTCTAGGCTATGAGTTGGGAAAACCCTCTCTGAGCACGGAGGAGGTGGGTCACAAAGGCCCAGGGCAGGAACTGAGGGAAGGCTTGTGTAAAGTAAAGGAGGGGGGGAGAGCAAAAAATGATAGAGTCAGAGCCCTGGCTCAGTGGCTCAATTGATTGGAGCATCATCCCTCCCGTACAACAAAAGGTGGCAGTTAGATCCTGGGTCAGGGCATAAACCTAGGTTACCAGTTCAGTCCCCCACTGGGGCACGTATGGGAGGCAGCAGAGTTATGCTTCTCTCTCACATCAATGTCTCTCTCTCTCTCTCTCTCTCTCTCTCTCTCTCTCTCTCTCTCTCTCTCTCACATCAATCAAAACATATTTTCAAGTGAGGATTTTTAAAATTGTTTAAAAAATGGTAAGAGAAAGAAAGAATGGAAGGAAGAAAGTATGGGCAAGGATGAAGGGGAGGAGGAAGGGGAAGCAAAGGGAGGAAGAAGAAGAGGGAGGGAGAGGAGGGGGAATGAAGTGGGGAAAGGGAAGAGGAAGAGAGAAGAAGGAGGAGGCAAATGGTACACTTCCACATTTCCACACTCCAGGTAGAAAGTTCCCAATGACCAGAAGAACCTGGGACAGAACAGAGCTCAGAAGCTGTTTGCTTAATGCAAATTGCTGCTCTTTTCTATTCCACTAATTTTACTCTATTTTTATAATGTTTGTGCCTTGGAAACCCAAGGAAGATTTTCAGACCCATATCTGTGAGTCAGAGTTACAAATATTGGAGAGGGCTCAATGAGACCTTCCTTGGTCATGGAACTTGGGAGAGGGGGCTTCCAGGAGAAGGTCAGTTTATCTGGCCCCAGCCTCCCCCATGTCTGCACAACACTGCCCTCAGGTCTCCTCCTTGTTTCACCTTGGAGGTCCTGTAGTTTGTTGCTAACAAGGGCTACTGTTGCCCCAAATATCTCCACATACATTGCCAAGACTCATTTGCATATGGGCATTAGGCACAGAATCCAGGAAAGTGTCCCCATGTTTTTCAACAAGACCCAGGTCCTCATCCACAGCAGCACTTCAATGGTTTCCTCTCTCACCCTGGATAGAAAGTTGGGGGTGGAGATGTGGCATCCTCATCAGAGGGAAAAGGAATTAGAAAAGGGAAGTGTGGGGAAACATGGGAGAAATCAGACTGCACCACACAGGAAGAGCAAAATATTCTGATCAGGAAAGTGGAGGGGATTTGGGACATTTGAAGCCCTCCTAGGGACAAGGAAAAGCTGGGAACAGGCAAGGAAGCTGTTTTGCCCCAGGGGAAGGGGCTCATAGGTGTCTGGGTGGGCTGAGAGAGGTCCTGAGAGAGCTTCCACAGGAGCCCAGAGAGCAGGAGATACCCAGTCTGGGAGCCTGGCATGAGAGACAGCCATGCATACCTTGCTAGCAGGCACCTGCCCCTGGTGACAGTGAATGGCATGAGCAGGCAGCCCAGGGCTCTGGCACAGAGCCTGCAGCTTTCACTGAAGAGGTTTTTATGCTAATGCCACTTGTCAAGGCCTCAGTGCTCAGTGTAGCTGGACTTGACACAGTAGCAGCTGGGTCCCCTGGGTTTTGCCTCCCCTGAGCTTCTTCTAGTCCTCAGAGATGTCCAGCAGGAACTCAGCACTGACTCTTCTGTGGACCTGGGGAGAAAGGGGGGATTCTGGTGGAGGGCTGAAGGCTCCAAGGGAGGGAGGGGACCACTGCACCTCCCCAGGGTTTCACAGGAGGAAATTTGATCCTCTTCTAAATACCATCCACTGTAGCATGGACCTTAATAGCTAGAATGGGTAGTACAACTGAATTTTTCCAGTGGGAAGGGAGCAGAGAATTCACTCTAGATCAATAAAATCAGCCCCTAAAGCCCTGTGTGGTGGAATCTGAGAGGAAGCATCAAGTTGTAGAAGGCAGAGCACAGAGCATGAGAGACAAAGGCCTTGGTCCTAGTCCCATTCTGTCACTCTCAGTGGCTGACCTTGGCCAAGTAACTGTACATCTGTAGACTTCCTCCTCCTCTGCAAATAATGTCCTCCTCTGCAAATAATGTCCTCCTCTGCAAATAATGATGATGGTGATAGTTTAGGTGCACTTGTTTATTTAGCATATATGCACTGAATACATCTCTTGTGCCAGGTACCATTTTAAGTGATATAAGGATAAGTACAGTTCGGATAGATAAGCAATCTATCAGGGAGGATGGGACAGTCTTCAGATCCATGGCCCGGGACTTGTATGCAAGGTTTGCAGGGGATTCCAGGTAAGGGCATATCTCAGGAAATGAAAGCCTGAGTGAAGGCTGTGATCCACTGGGCCTGACCTGGCCCTGAGGTCTACAAGAGTCCCCAAAATTACTCTCAAATCTATGTGGCAGGCAGGACCTGTGAGACAATCTGCTTTCTTCTCCTTTCCATAGGAGCACTAATTGGCTTGAAAAAGCCCTATTCTTAGCATCCAGAGACCTCTTTCTTGTTCCCAGGGGCTATGTCTCTGTGGGCAAGAGGACTCTTCCTGTCTCTGACTTTCCATTTTTCCACTGGTAAGGTGGGTCCCACCCATCTTGAAAATTCTCTACTTCTAAATGAAGAGCATGATTGTAGATCCTTTCATGGAAATAATTCTACCCCCAATGGCACCTGGCTCCTAAGGATGGGGCCAGTTTATGTGCCATGAATAAGAGGGACCTTCAAAAACACCTGATGGGTACAAATGTTTGATCACTCATCAGCCACTAGCCATCTTAAAGCATTCCTCAAGACATGCAGGGAAGCTTCCTGTGATTGATTTATGGATGGTACTCTCAATTGTGTCTAGCCAGACCATACACTCACTTAATAGTCTCCAAAGAACTGCCAGGCCTTCCAAGCTATAACTCCAACACCCCAGCCCCTTCTGCCTGACCTGACACCTTATTTGGTGAATCCAATTTGATTTTCATCTTAAATCTGTCCCCAGGTGCTTCAGATCAATAGCCACAGGGAATGGTGGGAGTCAGGGAGAGGAGGATGGGTGCTGAGAAGTATGACCCAGGTGTATTAGGATGGGATAACTGCTCAGCACAGCCATTCCTCAATTATGCCTGAGGAAACAGTCACTGAGTCCAGAGAAGGCCTCCAGCTGTCAGGCAGAGAGAATGGCGGGGAGGGCAGAAGTGTGGGGATGCTCTTAGCCTGGCCTAGGTCACCATCACACACAGGGTCCTCAGCATTCTTCTTGGGCCTGCTAGTGGCTGCTGTGCTTTGGACACTCTCTTTCTCAGCCTTGTCCAACAGGTCTTTCCTCCCTCTGTAGGACTTCAAGAAACTGGTGCCCCAAAGGTAACATGTTTTGGGGGATGAAAACCCCATGGTGATGGGTGTAAAAAGTCTTTCAGGGAGAAATTAAGAGTCACGTGGATGCTCCTCTGTAACAGCACCTTTTTCTCTGAAGGGGTCACTGAAGAAAGATGGAAAAGTAGAACTACTGCTGGGTATCTCTCTCCCAGAAGATTGGGCTATAACTGTTGCTGGAGGCGAGGGTCCAGGTCACATCTATTTTCAGAGTGCAGAATGTTGTCCTACTCCAGGAACTCTTATTCTTTATATAACATCTCTTTCTGTAGGAAACTTTTCCCCATCTTCCTTGGGAAAATTGATTCCATTTTCCTCTCTTTTCTCCTAGAATTTGGGTCAAATGACAGTTTAGTGCAGTGGCTGAGGGCCTGAGCTCAGAAGTTAGAGATCTGAACCCAGATTCTGCCACTTACTCTGTGACTGTGGACCCAGCTCCCTGTGCCTTTGTTTCTTTAACAAAAAGTGTAGGAGAATGAGATTGCATACCTCTTAGGATCACTGTGAGAATTATTCATACACAGTCTCAGTGTACAACCTGGTTCATAACTTAGTTGGTCTCCTCGTTGTTTGTTAGTATTCCCTGGAGGGGCTCAGTAAGTGTGCTGAATATTCACCTTCCACTGGAACTTGTCTTTTGTATGTGTCCAAAGCCTAGGAATGAATGAATGAATGAATGAATGAATGAATGAATGAATGAATGACTACCACTGAGCTTAAGAGTGTAGGCAATGCAAGGACTCCAAACATGGTCCTTGCACCACAGTGTTTACAATTTGTTTGTTGAGCAGCAGGAACTTAGACCCTGGATCCCAAGTGGCAATCAGCCCCAGGAGTTCTGAGAGGGAATAACAGAGGAAGAGAGCCCAGACACCCCCAAACATCACCGCACTGTCAGGAACACTGATGGGCCTGAAGTGCAAGGGTTTGCTATGCAAAGCCGTAAAGTACCACAGTTCACTGAATTTACCCTAAATTAAGCCTTCCAAGTTTAGACTCATAGTTAAGAGTTCCTAGGTGACGTTGGTCCCATAAGGATTAATCAAAGGGCTTTAGGAAAAGCCTAATTAGCTAGGTTTACCCCATTACTTTATGTAAGGAAAAACTAAAGCTGGAAAAATGGAAATGACTTTCCCAAGTCTACTGAGCTTCTCTCCCAAATGTGTCCCTTTATTACTATCATTGACTCCCTATCCCCACCATTGGTAGGAAAGAATGGAAATCATTCTTCCAGTTCTAAGGAACTGATAGGAAGAGTGGAGACCCAGACTGATGAAATGGTTTATCCAAAGCCACAGAACAGGTGTGCAATAGAACTAGCGAAACCAAGGGACTCCAACCCCCAGGCAGGCCTATCCCCAAAAGATTAGCTACTTCCCTCCCCCCTACAACTCCAACTGGCCCCCTGTGTCAGGAAAGCCCTGATCATATGCATCTGAAGCCCCCTGGAGCTGAGCACAGTGCAAACAAAGATGCTTCTGCTCAGGGTGTAGGGAGAACCGTCCCCAGCCCACCCCTACCAAGCACCTGGCAGAGAAGCTGGCCTTCCAAACACCCTTTGTCGGCTGCTCCTCTAAGCATAACACACTGCGGCCTAAGAAGAAACCTGGAGTGCCAGGGTGGCTCCAAGCTGGTATCAGGAGGGTTTTCATAAACACAACTGTCTGTGTCTGGGCAGCCATGCGGAAAGTTGCAATATAACCCACTGATGTCATGTGGCAGGGGAACACAATTTCCAGAGGCAGCTGCACTGCTCTTTCCAACCTCATGTGGAACAGAATCCCAGAAAGGCTTCTGAAAGAAAAGAAAGGGAAAGAAAAATCCCTGCAACAAATGGCAAAACAAAACAAAAGTCTGATTCTGAGGTCTCTAAAGGAGGGTGGGGAAGGGGATTGAGGAAGGTCTGGAGTCCCTGGGGAGGATGCTGAGTTGGGGCTTCTTGAACCTAGTTCAGGGTCACCCTCCAGGATTTCATTCTGTGGTCCCAGACCAGGTTTTCTGAGGAAGGTGTGCACAGACAGCCTGAATGGAGGAGCTGTGTAGGGTTGTTTGGTGTGTGCTGAGATCTCCCTACTAGCCCTCACCTGAGACTCCTGGACTTCAGAAATCACTTGTTGTACCTCCTACCTCAGGCAAAATTTCCTCCTAGCCTGGACAGATCCTTGCCCTCCTCATCTTTAAGGTCTCCAGATTTTAGATTTTTGTGACCCTTTCTAGCACCAATTTCAGGGCCACATCTAAAGTCTAACTCAGACTTTTCCTGCTGCATTTAAATATAGCCCTGGTCCTCCACTGAGGCAAGACCCCCATAGAGGGTGAGTTGGTGGTGAGGATGGGGTGTCCCTCACCTTCTGGGTTGGTGTCTCATAGAATGACCTTACTGCTCCCCTGTCTCCACTTCCTGGCAGGTCTTGGCTGGGTCATTTACCTTCTCTAGACTACATTTTTCTCATTTCTAACATGAGAGAGCAGGAAGTATATGATACTTAGGTTTCCTTTTAGTTCAAAAGTCTATAATTTTATGGCTATTTACACATATGGAGTAGCAGGATAGTAATGATTATATAAAGGGTATTTAGTGACTTTATTAATGCTTATTGGGATTTTTTCAAATTATAAAAGTAATCACTCTAATTGCAGAAAACTTGAAAACCAAGAGTAACCATTTTTTAAAGAACACTTGTTTCCCAGGTACAAACTAGTTATAATCTCTATCGACCTTTAGGATGTGTTATTTTATCCTTTAGTCTTTGCATAGCCATACACTATTAAGTAAAAATGTTATACTATAATAATGTTCTACAGTGTGCATTTTAATCATTTGGAATGCATAATAAACATTTTCTTATATTGATATTCTACAACATGGCATTTTTTACATTTATACTTTTTTCTCATGATTTTTAATATACAGGCAAATTACAAATGGAGACACACAAATATCCCACATATATATGAAAAAATTTTTGCCTCAACAATAGTCAAAGAAAAGGAATGAAATATGCTTTTCTATATCAGATTAGCATAGATTTTTTTAAAGGTAACAAAACCTATCTTGTTACCTGGATGAAGAAATGGACCATTTTTTACATGGCTGGAAGGGTGAGAATCTATCTACCTGAAAGACAGTTTTATGTATTAAGATATAAAAATGTGTATGGTGGTTCACTTACTAATTCTATTTCTAAGAATTTACCCTATGAAAGTAATTACCTAAGTATAAAAAGATATCCATACAAGGATTTTTGTTGAAGCATTATTTACAACAGCAAAATTTTAGTGACTACCTAAATGTCAATCAATATGGGAATGATTAAGATAAGCATGACATACAAACCAGCAAAACAATAGGAAATCATTAAAAATAACTTGAAAACATGTTTTTGAAGTTTCACAGAATGAAAAAAAATCAAACAGCAGAACAGCATGCAAAATCTGAGCCCATGTATGTAAGTTACATGCACAAATCTGTATGTGTGTCTTCTCTACGCCAGAAGCTTTGTTAGTTCATATAAGAGGGGCTTAAAGGTTGCAATCTGGTTGGCACAGGGAATGGGGATGGTAAGAAGACTGGGGACTCATTTTGAAGCTGCATTTGCTAACCAACCATCCTGTGTGTATGTGTGTGTTTCTTAGATTGTATGTTTATGTGGGATGGTAGGGAGGAATATGGATAAAGATTATGAACACCTCTATCTGCCAACAGGCATTAACCCAAATATTAATAGTGATTACCTCTTGGAGGTGGGATTTTGGGTGTTTTAGGTTTTTCTTTGAATCTATAGTATTATTTAAATATTTTACAAAAACATTGTGTAATATTTGCTGCTAGGGAAACCTTACAGGTGCCCGTTTATTTATTTGTTGTGCAGTATTTACAGCCTGGGTGTCTGTGTCCTGCCTGTCAATGACTACAGTGGGATTAACTACCACCCCCCCACCCCCACCCCACCACCTTGCTGTTCTCTTCCTCTGAAAACCTCAGTCATCTCTCACTGGGTTCGGGGGACCTTGGCAGATGCAAGCCGTGGGTATGCTCAGAGCCTACCTGCATTGCACTCTCCAAGCCCACCTCCTCACTACCATCAGTAGGATGATAGTCAATCACTTCTCTACCAGCTGGCCAAGGGCACTTTTAAGTTTTGATCTTTGTCCCCTCATCTTCCTCCACCACTATTTTCTCTGATTTGTCCCTCAGACTCCGATTCAACCACTGAGCTCTCATCAGACACAGAAATCCCACCAACTCTGCTCCTAATGTCAGCTCTTTTTATTCTGATGATATCAACCTGGCATCTGACCTGTTCTGTCTCTCATCTTTGACTTTGCTGCTTCCTAGCAGTTTCAAGTCACCTCTACCCACGAGGTGTCACAATACTCTATTCCACTTGATTAAACAGTTAAAAATAAAAACCTATTATGTGCTTGGCCTATGGGCCAGTTCTTGTGGACACGATGGGTCCTGTGGGGTACCCAGTGTGTCAGTGCAGCTGAGGAATAGGTGCTTCAATGCCACAATGGTAGCTGACACTGTTCTAAATGTTTTGCACTGTTCTAAATGTTTTGCATGTATTATCTCATTTAACCCTCACAATAACCCTATGAAGTAAGTACCATCATTATATCCAGTTTAAAGAGGAGGAAACTGAGGCATAGATAGTATCCTCCCCAAGGTCACAGAGAGCTGAGTGGCAGATTAGGATTTAAACCTGGGTGACCTGGCTCCAGAGGCACCTGTCTTCAACACCATGCTCTAGGGAAAACTTGGAGGTCACCTGCTGAACACTGATAGACATTTACAGAAAGAACTTCGGGAGTTCAGTGAACATTAGGCATGAGTTCATTTGGCTCCCAGACTCTCGGCTTGCATGAGCCCCAGGGAGGTAACCAGCTTCCTTTTCTGTTCACCTAACCAACTTTCTGCTTTATCTCTGCCCTGGTGTGACACCTACTCTGTGATATCTCATCTGTAACTTAGACTCAGCATTCACCCTGAGTGACCAACACCCACTGCACTGGCCTCCAGCCCTATGTCCACCTGAGCTGGGTTTGCAAGCCCACACCCTGCTCCACATCATGCTAGAGCCAGCAGGCCAAGTGCTTGTGCACAGAGATGTCTGGTTCCAGAACTGTTATACTTGTGTCTGGGCTTCTACCCAATGCCCCATGTGCCTTCCCATTGGGGAAGGACTGTGAACATTCCTCCATGGCCATATTTTCTGCAGTAAAGATGTTCCAGAAAAGTTTTGTTTAAGCTAAATGTCTGTAGAGTGAGCCCATTTAGAATATATTAGAAAAATCAGCTAAAAATACAACAGCATTACCTAGCATTGAATGCTTACTGTGTGCCAGTTATGTTGTTGGTAATATCTATTTAATTCTTAGAACACCTCTGTAAAGTGGGAACTGGTTTCCTTATCTCCATATAACTAATGAAGAAACCAACCCCAGAGGACTTAGCTGACTTGCCCCAGGTCACACAGCTAGTGATTGCAGAGCTGACTCCTGACCTGGCACTCAGTCTGAACCACCACTTTTCTCCATCTCTCAAAGGAGCATTCAGTGAATTCCTAGGCAAACAGTCTCTTGGGAATGCAAGTTTTCTAAGTTCTAAGTTATGTTTTGTCAAAAGAGGACAGACCTACTTTTTTGGTTCAATCCTCAGCCACTAGGCTGGGGTGAGAGGAGATCTGTGAATCCTGCTGGACAGTACTACAGCAGGGACAACAGAAGGCTCTTACCACTATCCCTCAGAAGAGGGATCTCTGGAGCTGCCCACCCCCCATGAACACATGCATACAAGCATGCATACTGCTATATGCACAGTCCTGGTCCTATTGGCATCTGCCTGGGCATACAGAGCTGAGCCATTAGGAGACAGGGCCATCAAGAGCAAGTGAGCTGAATAAAAGCAGCTAATACTGTATCTATGATATGCAGCTTTGCTTGTAATAAACACTGCAGCTGAATATTCCCACAGGAACCTCCTAATGGAGGAGATAGATACACTCCAGAGCAACCCCAGGGGGTTTCCACGCAGCTCTGACTAAACTCCCTATAAAATCAATCCCGCCTTTTCACCAGTTGTGACAGGGTGTTCTAATATTAATCCACTCTCCTTGTCAGTCAGCTCCCACAACAAAGGCTCTAATGATCTTTAACCAGGCATAATAAACACTATACATCCAAGCAGAATGCCCAGGCTCTGGGAGCCCCCACTCCTCACAACAGTCACTTGGAGACACCAGCCCTCCTCCAGCTGTGGAGTGGGCTGTGTAGGAGAGCAAGCCCGGAGGGAAGGTGGGCCAGCTCAGGCTGGTGGTGGGAGGGGTGCAGGCCCACCCAAAGGACACCCCTGCAGGCTGGCTGTCCATCTGGACAGCCCCCGATACTGATTGTTCCCAGCAGCACTGCCTCTCTGCCTCTAGCTCCTTCATCTCTGGCATCTCCTCTGTGCTCCTGACATCTCCCTTCTCTCAGAGGAAAGTTGGACTTGTATGGAGGATCCTAACAGCCTGCAGAAGAAGCAGAGGATCCTGGGGTTTGGCCTCCATGCCCAGCCCTCCCAGTAACCCAAACCCAGTCTGCACAGATGTGTACCCTCCCACTCCTCTCCATACCCCTCTCTTGTTTCCACACCCCATCCCTGGAACCTTTCCTGAAATATCCAAGCCCCTAGAAGCCCCAGCTAGGGGTGGGCCTGAGACAAGAGTAAGTGGCAGGGGAATAAAAGCAGGAAAGGGTGAGGGAGGGGGCAGAAAGGTGGCATAGGACCTGGAGTCTGGGTTCTAGGGTAAGGACATGTGTGAGTGAATGAGGAGGTTCTACTCCAGGAAAGTCTTAGTCCACCTACTTCTATATGTACCTCTGAGTCTTTAAGGCTGCACAGTGTTCATCTAAGCTGAGTAGCGGCCTGGCACTGGCTCAGTGTGGTTTGGAGGGCTCCTGTCTCACATGCTAGCCTGTTTAGGCTGCCTAATAGCCTTGGCCTGGACCTCCCAGCAAATGCCCTCAGAAGACAGTGAGCCAGAACCTGGGGTTTGGCCTCTGACTTCAGAAAACAACCCAAACTGGCCTGAGATGCTTAATGCAGCCAACTCATGGCTCAGCAGGGCCCCAAGGACTCCCTGATGGTGTCCAGCCTCCTGTAGCTCTGAGGCCCTCGAGAGAGGTATGAAGCTTGGGAAACACAGAGAGGCCTTCACTGTTTCAGTAGAACTTAGTTTAATTTTTTCACTTTATAAACAACATATTTTACTTAATTTAAAATAGAAACAACATAAAAAAGAAAAATAGAATGGGAAGCCCTAACCTATATCAACCACTGTTAACATTTAAAGACACCACCTTCCAACACTTATTTCCTTAAAAGTGCTGAATTGGTGTTAGCCCTTTGACTGGTACCAGAGACCTGCACATGGTCCTTCACCTGCAAGAGACCCCTTGTGTGGGAGAGGAACGAACTCTAGGTCATGATTTACTAACTCTGTGCCTCCACGTCTCAGTTATAAAAAGAGACACTAGCAGTCCTGACCTCATAGGATACCCATAAGGACTAAATGCTTTTATACATGCAAAGTACTTAGAATAGGGTCTAATGTATAGTAAGCATGAAATAAATGTGATGGCGGTATCATTGATAGCATTATCATTATCATTACTATTATCATTATTATCACTACCCTTCCTATAGGAGTGAAGAGTAGGGACCAGGCCTGTCCATTCCCTGACCTCCACACTCCAGCCTCAGCAGCTGTGGCTTCCTTGGTGGAAGTTTAAGCATTCAGCTGGGGAACAAGTGGGCAGGGAAGGGCCCCAGAGAGAGGATGTCACTCTGGGAGGACAGAAAGCTCAATGTCATAAAGACAAAGGCTCTGTCTTTGCACAGGTGAAAAGGGAAGGGAGATGCCTTCGCTCAATTGAGTTCTTATCGCCTATGTAGCTCTGTGCTGGTACCGAAGGGGCAAGCAGCTACTCCTTTTTCTCCTTGGCCTATGAAGGTCATTCTCCCAATACCTCACTCTTTTCCACCAAGCCCAGCCCAGTGGATTATTTCTAACACTGCAGTCCAGTGTTTCTAGCACTCTAATAGAACAGAGCAGGCTGACTGAAGGGCACCTATTTGACAGCCCTCATATCCCTCATAAAGTCCTTCAAACTTTCTGTCTTAGACTATCAGAATATCAGAATTTCACACACACAGAAAAGCACTAGAGATCCTCTAATAAATCATCACCACAGATACTATTTATTCAGCACTTATTATGCATGAAGCTCCTTGCTAAATGCTATATATATATATGTATATATATGCCCTGTTACATCTGTCACCAGGTAACTGAAATTTAACTGTAAAGAAACTGCCTTTCACTCTGGAAAAGCAGCACTATGAACCTTGGAGGTTTCTACAGCTATGCTTCCTAGGGACGCCTGATGCCAGTGTTAACTTGAATGCTGCTGATGAGAGTGTTTGTTGTTTTGATCATGTAAGCTGGGTGCATCTCGTACCTGCAACATTAAAAAGAAAAAAAAAGACAAATGAGAAAGAGAAACTGAGAACATAGACTACATAGCTAGAAAGTCATGGAGCTAGAACCAGAACCCAAAACTCTGAATCTCATGTTTTTCTAAGATATCCTGCTCATCTTCTGTCTCTTTCCAGAGGCCAAGTCCAACAGTTCCCTGGTAATCCCTGCACAGTACCCAGCACAGCCCTGGACACGTAGTAGGTGCTAATTCAATCCCTCATAGCAAACTGGTGTTAAGTTTCTGTAAGTTAGCAACCCTTACTGAAATGCAGACCCAAACTTAGCTGATAACCTGTTTTGGGTCACTCATGCATGAGTGGAAGCATGATTATAAAGAAGAGCCTGGCCTAGCATCCTAATTCTGGAAAGCCAAGTCTCCACTAGGTAGTCACAACCCCTGGGCCCTGTCAAGCCCACCTACTCTTTTCCTCCCCACTCCCCACAATGAGTAAAACAGCACATTTCCAACCCAAGACAGTGTCCCTTAAGCAACTAATATTGTACAAAAGAATCAAGGGAGGCAGAGCTGATTGACTGTTTTGCAATGCTGATGCCAGATTTCCTCTGGGCCCTGCCTGATTTCTCCCTGACAACAGCTGTCCTTGGACCACAGACCGGAGACAGGCAGCTTAGGCAGTCCTCCTCCAGCGGTGGCACATCCAAGTAGTGGTAACCATGCATTTTTCATTCAGTAAGCGAGTTAATGGGCATGTAAAGTACACACAACTTGTCAGTCCGTTAGCTGACGCCATCACCATGGAGCTCTCCTGCCTCAGGCTCAACTAAATTGCTCAACGGCTTGCTCTCTTCCTCCCTCTTCCTCCCCATGTTTTTCTTTCTTTTTTTTCTTTAAGTCTCTCTCCTCAACCTACTTCTCCCTCCTGCCCTGAATAGCTAAAGCAAGGATCCCCAACATCTGAGCTGCGGACCTAGACAGTCTGTGGCCTATTAGGAACTAGGCCACGCAGCAAGATGTGAATGTAACATGCTTGAATCATCCCGAAACCATCCCCCCAAACCCAGCCCATGGAAAAGTTGTCTTCCATGAAACCAGTACCTGGTGCCAAAAAGTCTGGGGACCACTGAGCTAAAAGGTCCTGGAAACATTTTTATTTATTTATTTTTAATCATTTTCCTGGGAAGCCAGTTCCAAAGAAGACTTAGCCATGGAGTTTCAAATGCTTCTGCCAAGTTAATGCTATGTCCTCTGTACTTGCCCAGGAAACCAAAGTTCAAAGTGAATGGCATCCCACAGAGAGTTTTGGCACAAAGAAGGGGGCACATCACTTGTGAGCACTTGCCAGATGCCTGACCCCAATGGCTGCATGGGCACATCTTCAGCTGTACACAGGTGCTCAACTGCCCTTGTTGACAGGCACACTGCCAGTGCCACTCTCAGCCATCCATGATTACACATACCTCCACCTATCCACACCCCTAAAACCCCATGCCCACATACACACACTCAGTAGTCCACATCTGCATGTATAGATCTCAATCTACAAACCACCTAAAAAAACCCACAGTCTAGATGGATACTCCAGTATCTGCACTAGAAAGAGCCCACAGCTTCATGTGTACCCTGCAATGCACCTCATTCTCTGTATCTTCCCAAGGAGCATTCTCAAGCTTACACACACTCCTCATGCACACACACACTCCCAACAGCACAGCTCTTTATGCCACCCCAAAGACTACACACCCTGAGCAGTCCATTCTGCATTCACTTCCTTCAGATACCACATCATCGAAAGACCATTACAGTAGTCCCACCTTGTCTGTGGTTTCACTTTAAATGGTTTCTTTTCAGTTTCCTATGGTCAACTATGGTCTGAAAACATTAAATGAAAAACTCCAAAAACAAGCAATCTCTTTAAATTGCACACCACTGAGTAGCACAATGAAATTTCATGCTGTCCCACTTTGTCCCACTAGGGATGTGAATTATCTCTTTGTCTTGCATATCCACACTGTTTATGTTACCCACCTGTTAGTCACTGAGTAGCCAACTGGTCATCAAGTCAGTTATCAGACATTTTGGAGAGGAGGAAGAGAGAGAAGGAGAGAGAACACATTCACATAACTTTTATTACAGTGTATTGTTTCAATTGTGCAATTTCATTGTTAGTCATTGGTAATCTCATATTGAGCCTAATTTATAAATTAAACTTTATTATAGATAGGTTTATAGAGGAAAAACCATAATATATATAGTTTTAGACATCCACTGGAGATCTTGAAACATATTCCCTGTGGATAAGGGGGAACCACTGTGGTCCTGTACATCCCCATGCATGTGCATCTTCAGTACTGATGTTAACCATCACCATCCTAGAAGTCCCCTCCCACCACCCATTTCTGCACACTCCCCATCATTTACATACATTACCAGTACCTGAAGGCCGATCACACACTTTCAATGTGCATGCAACTCTAACACACCATAACTGTTTGCACAAACCCCAGATACACTCAATCACAACCCATATCTGCAATGTACATGCTTGCATACAGACATTTTACAGAGCTCATATCTGCATGTACGTACCCCCTGGGTATATCCCCAAATCCCCATGTCAGTTGAATACTCATATGAACCAACACTCTCACCAGACTATCTGCAAGCAGGTCTTTCATGTATATTTCAGATATATTTGTAACATACCTCATGTACACATACACTGTATCCCATTACACATGCTTATATTTTATACATGTACTCTTAACTCCATTTTATGTATGTTCCTTGTAAATGTTCCATAATATTTTATTGTCTGTATGTTCACAAATATGTGCCCATATAAGACTCCAATTCTACCCATATTTATACAACAATATCTTCCTGTCTGCATGCGCATCTCAAGTGTATATACCCAAATGCCCTCTTCCCCATGGGCATGCATGTCTGCCCTGAAATAATTCCATGTCTGTTCATACACACTCCAACAGACATTCACTCAAGCCTGCCACCTCCACATGCAAAGGCAGCCATGTAGAATTCCTACTAATACCCCATGGCTGTAGCAAATGCCCACCATAAATTCACTTTAATTAAAACTACATGAAACTATTGTGCCTATATCAGGCTCTGTGCTAAGTTCTAAAAATATGCAGCTGATAAAGAAGAGCAGCCCTTACCCTCAGGAAGCTCCCTGTCTAGGGAAAGCAATAGACAAGAACATAGTTATGACAAAGGGTGGTTAGTACAGAAATACATGCACACACAAGCACATGTTCTTCCTAGGTCCAAATTATGGGAATATTCTACATGCACATCTCAGATGCATGAATGTGTATCACACAGAGTTTAACTCACCTTCTCACCTGTCCCCACTCTGTGCCCCAATCCCACAATTTCAACCGTGATCAGTCTCTTTAATTAGGCATGGTGGCTCCAAGTGTCCCCTTAGGCTCCTCCCTCATACTAGAGCTGCTATGGGCCAGGATGCTATCCCAGAGCTCTGTCAATGCTCAGACTGGTCTCCTCCCTTGAGCTGCTCACTGAGTCCTAGTCCAGAAGGAGGAGCAAGGCCTCAGTTACAGGGAGCAGTCTCCTCAACAGTTGTCCAGCTCATTTTCAGCCTCACCTCAGACAAACCACAGGCTTTGAGATTAACCTTTTCCTCTTTGCCTCCAACAGAGGCTGCTGTTACCCTGAAGGACCCAAGGTTCTTTTCTGCTCATTCCTCCTTGTTTGGGTGGCTGCTACTAGTAGTTCTCTGATGGGATTATTTTAAAAACCTAATTCAATTCCAGTCTAAATTCTTAGAATTTTAGTGTTTAGAAGAGAGGTCAGCAACTATGCCTTATAGGCCAAAAAATCTGGCCTACCACCTGCTTCTGTAAATAAACTTTTGTTGGAACACAGTTACACCAATTTGTTCAAATATTTTCTATGGTTGTTTCATGCCCTAATGACAGAGCTCAATAGTTCCAAGATTATATGGCTTGTTAAACTTAAAATATTTACTATATGGCCTTTTATAGAAAAGTTGGCTAATCTGGCATAACTCTGTCTGGTGTTCTCTGGTCAGATCAACAGGATACAAACACTTTACCAGATAAATGGAGGAACTGTAGGTGCTCAGGAGGAGAAGACAAGACAAGAGAAAAGGCAAGAAAAGAAGAGAAATCCAAACCATGTTTTAAATTCACCCCACAAATATTTATTAAGAGCTTCCTGTTTGCCAACACTCCACTGGGTGCTGAGTTATAGCAGTGGATGGAACATAGCTTTTGCCCTCCTGAAGAACATGGCCTACTGGGGGATATTATATCACAATTTACACAAGTACTGCATAGCGAAAACTGTGATAAATATTGAGAAGGAATATAATGAGGATTGTTGAAGGCAGAAAAAGACACTTAGAAGTACTTTGACAGGTGAATGAAAATATGTGAGAAAATGGCATGGTAGAGTGTTAAACAATCTCTCTGGATACCCCCAGGTAGGTCCTCAACCAGGACAGCTCAGAAATTGCAGGAAGAGTCTTTCTCAATGAGAAGAGGAGATTTTAACCCTCAGCCCTGCTCTACGATGGACTGTGTATCATAAGAGTTTATGTACTCCATATTATTAGGGAAGGAACATCATTATTAGGGATGGATAGAAGGGTTTGTTTCTTGGGGTTGGCTTACATGACTTCTGAGTCCAAGAGTGAGGCTCACCACAGCTTCTCAAGATGGAGCCAGCTAAGTTTCACCAATATTCCCTCCCTCCTTCCCAGCATCCTCTGCTCCCCTGTGGTAGAAATAAAGGACAGCCTCTCCTGACCTGGTCCGTGGGTGGGCCATGAACAACTTCTTTCACAGTGTGTTATGAGAGTGTCCACCAGTCCTCTGGTCATTATGAGTTAAGTTTCCTTACCAGCTGGCTTCTAGGGAGACCCTGTGAGAACATCTTCCTCCCCTTTTCACATTGGACTCAGTCTCCTACCACTTCTCCCTCCTCCCAAGCTCCACACTTTCCATTCTTCCTTTAAGGTTCCCAGCCTCTCTCCTCTCTAGCTCCTCAGGTAGAGTCAGCAGGGTCATGCCTGATCCCTTCTAGCTAGGATTCAAAGAATGTCCAAATTCTGCCTCACCCTTAATCCAGGATTCTTGGTGCCCACATCTTGCTCATTCCATCCCATCAGAGAATTACCTTCTTGCTCTGCATACTGAGGACACAAATAAGGGCAGGAGAGGGCAACAAGAAGGTAGGCCCGAGAGGCAGAAGAGAAAAGGATGGAAGCAGAATACAAGGCAAAGTAGAAGTGTGAATGGGGAGAGCCTGAAGAACTGTGTTTAAGTGGTCTGATAATTAAATGAAAAGTGTTTGGTGAAGTAGCCCACCTTTCATAATTCCTGCCGATGCTGAAGCATATAAAAGTCTGAATGGCAAATATTTACTTGGAATTAACACAGACCAGTTTCCATCAAGCAAACATGGGGCTGTTTCTAGAGTCCTACCTTAATGTCTTATGCAGCTGGGGGACCCAGGCATGCACTAGATCTGACACAATATGCTAAGCAAATATAATGGTGTACTTTATTTCCTCCCTCAGCAGAACTCTTAATTATGTGTCTTGCAAAATGCACAGAAGAAAATGAATTATGTCGGCAGCTGTTTGCTACTGGAGCACACTGTCCCCAGAAGTCTTTTCAAGGAGACTGTGAGCCAGCCCCACAGGCTAAACCAGGGAACAGGCAAGAATCTGGCAAGGGCACAGGTGAGAAGCTGTTGAAAGGTCTGAATCTTTAGCCAAGAGATGTCTGCTCCTTGGCACCCCAATGGGAGAGGTGAGACATGAGTTAAGGGGTGAGTGGTGGTGGGGGCCAGGGAGTCTGTGGTTGTATGTGCTAAGGCAGGCTCTTTGAAAGGCTTCTCTGCTAAGGTCATCTTGCTTAGTCCTGCTACTCAGAACTATGCCTGAAACCCCCACCTGCACTACATACCAATACAATGAGTAGGATAACTCACTTCTGCCTCCTTAAATCTGTCCTGGCAAATTGCAGAAACCCCTGTGTCAGTTTAGCTGTAACCTAGCAGGATCTATAGGAGAAGGAACTGGGACCTCTTCCAAGACAGGAAAGTTCAGAGCTTTAACTGGAAAAAACATATCGGCAGAGAGCAGTAGATGGTGCTGGGTATAGGGCAAAAACCTGAAATAATGGAATGGGGACTGTGCAGAAGAAAAACGACCCACAGATTGGCAGAATACTAAAATGAGGTGAGCTGGACACTGACTGATCAGGTTCAGAAGGACCCCTGAGACCATTGTCCTGTGTGTGCATGCATGGGTGCATGCTAAGGACTCTCTGCCTAGAACATAAAAGTCCTTCAGTGCTAGGCCTTTGGAACTGCCATCTTAGCAGCAGAATATCAAGCAAGCTAATCACAGTGAGATTTAGTACCCAGGGCTCTGCTTTGAGTCCCATTCTACCACTCACTAGCAAATCTTGTCACCTTCTGGACCTAGTTTCTCCATCTGGTTTAGCATATGAAAAAGTGGCATAGATGTTCTGAACTTATCAATAATAACATTTGAATCAGGATATGTTGAGTGTCCATTTTACTTATAATGAATTTCTTCTAGGACTGTAGGAAAGGTATTAATTGAAATCTGTGAAACTGCTTTGTGAACTGGAAAGCACAATAATAGTATTAACAATACAACATTTATTGAATATTTATTACATACCTAGCACTATTCTAAGTTATTTACATGCATTATCACATTCAGTACTCACAAGAATTTTATGATATAGGTACTATTAATATCCTCATTATTCAGATGAGGACATGAAGGCACAGAGAGATTACTTGAATTTCAAAAATTTGCACTAACTGGTAAGTAGGTGAAGCCAGAACTCAGACCCTGGAGTTTTAATTCTGTTAACTATACAAAAGTTATCAGTTATTGTGATATACATATGAGACAGCTACCCAGAAATGGCTGTGCTCAGAAGAGAGCAGAAGGAAGCAGGTTCATGCACCATCCAGCATCATAGGAAATTGGAGGCTAAGACAAAGGTTTTGGCTCCACTCATGTAAACAGCAGGACTAAGGACATATGCTAAACTTAAAAGTCAGAACAAGGCTACAGTGTAGGGTGAGGGCAGCAGTCTGGGAGTAAGAATGGGAGCACTATGCAAAGGACAATGAAGCCTTGGTGCACAGCAGTGCTGCTCCACTCATTTTCCAGATGGCACTACACGTTTCCCCAAAACATTCATTCTTCTTCCAATGAGACATATCTTTATGAAGCACCTGCAATGCACCAGGGATGGGGCAATGGTGATAGAAAAGCGTGGCTCCTGCCCTTGTGTAGCTCACCGTCTACCAAGGAAGGCTGATATTACCCAAGGAAATAATTGCAAGTATGATGAGTTCAAAGAAGAAAAGTTAGGGGTGTCTAATAGTCAGGGTAATGCTTACTGCTAAAACAAACAGACCCCCAAACTCAAAAAGTTTGGCTCAAACTCAAGAAGGTTATTCCTCACTCACATGTCAGGACAAAAATAATGCTCCTGGTTGGTATGAGCAGCTCCTCTTCATTTCTTTCAGAGACAGACTAATAGCAACTCTGCCATCTTCAACATGCATCCTCAGAGGCCCCCCTGGGAGTCACCATCACAGCCAATGCAGAAAGAGCAAGTAGGAGGTATGCTGGAAGTTTTTTGTGGGCCAGGCTTGAGAGTATCCCCCATTACTTCTGCTCACCTTCTAATGACTGGACCTCAGTCACATGCCACACCTAATTCCCAGGGAAGAGTGAAGCACCCAGGAGGCCATGGATTTGGTGAAGAGCTAACAAACTGTCATTGTGGGCTACTGAGAATATTTGCCCACCATGTTCCCTCTGCACGGCCCTCACCTGGCCCATTTCCCCTTTCTATGCAGCAAAGTCTGTGTGACTTTCTGACCAATGGCATATAATACTCGATTTTAATATTTTTCTCTTCTTGCAGATACGATTCCCCTCTGCTCTCACAAGCCCAATAAAAATTGCCATTAATAACACAACTTGGATGAGTGGTATCTTAGGAAGGGAGTAGGCCTTTAACTACTTGTGAACAGATCTGAGAAGGTGGCAATCAAGAGGGGACTCCAGAGTTGAGTCAGGGACAGGAATTCAGAACCACAAATAACCAGCAGAAGACAGGCCACACAGAGAGTCCTCAAAACTACTAGGGAGAATGACTTTGGAGAGGTATGCAGAATGGAGACTCCAATTATTTTGTTTAGAAATTAAGAAAAAGATAAAGGGCTGTTAATAAAAACTGGAGGGAACCCAGGACAACTAATGAAAAACACATCACAAAGTGCTTTACAAATGTTCAGTAGATCAATACCTAGTATTTATTACTCCCTACCAGAAACTAGGCTGCACAACAGCCCCAGTTAGGTAGAAATTATTATGCCAAAGTGACAAATAAGAACATCACCTGAGAGAAAGTCTCATAACTCACAAACAGTTCTGTAATGGAGCTGGATTCAAATTCAGCTACATTCTTAACCACTACAATATCTCCTACCTGAAAGAAAGAAATAGAAGAAGAGCAAAAGGCCAGAATTGAATAAAAGTATGAGATGGGAGTGGACAAGCAGGACATGCAATTGCAAAGAGAGAGCAAAGCTTGCAAAGGCTGGACTTCCTGAAGAGAGGGCATAGGCCAAGGAGGTGGTGGTGGGAGGGAGTCTGGTGATCCTGGCTTGTCAGCCTTCCCAAAGGCAGAAGGAGAAGCCTGCTTACCAGACCATGGCTGCTCCTCCCTGTTGGGGCAAAAGGAAGAGAGCTCTTGGCAACACTTGAGTTGCTAAGCCTCAGGAGAGAAAAACCAGGGAGTTGGTGAGAGCAGCTCCCCAAGGTACCTCTGGCAGGAGGCAACGCTTTCCAGCAGGGAGTGAAATCAGGTGGAAGCAAATCAAGCCCAGATGGAGTTAGTGTTCCAGCAAGTGCTCGTGGTTTTAGAAATGAAGGAGAAATGTGGATTGAGGCCAAATCCAGTCCTTAGGTTCCACAAATCTGCAGCCCTTGGGGAATTACTCAGACATAGGATGTTGGGGTTGGAAGGCATCTGAGAGATCATTCCGTCCAGATTTGTCTGTAATGAGGGAGACTGAGACCTGCACAGAGTAGGTGAGTAGAAGGGCTAGGACCACATCCCAAATTCCCCTCTACCATCAACAAGTCAGAGAAGTCATGTAGGTGGCAGGCACACTTTCTCCCTCCCTCCCTTTGCACCAGCTCTGCAGAGTGCTACCAACTAGGGGGTGCTAAAGCTTTTGTGGGAGATGGGGGAGGCTGCTGTGGTGCAGTAAACAGCCCTTATTCCAGGGCCTCCAAGGGCTTCATTAGCTGTGTGACCCTGCCAAGACACTTTGCCTCTCTGTAACTCAATTTCCTCACCTGTAAAATGATGGAGTAGGGCAAGAAAATGTTTTTAAAAATATTGAGGTGCTAGGCTATTTCCCAAACATTCTCTCTGGTGCCTTCAAAGGCTACAATGTCAGTATAAAGGCTGAAGTTGGGGTAAGTCCACCAAAATTGACACAAGGGGTGAGCTGACCTCCTTCTAAGACTGGGGAGAAGCTTCAAGGCAACAAAAGCCTACAAACCATTGATCTAAATATTTAAAAGGTACAAATTAAAATAACAGACTGATAAAATATGTTTACCATCTTACCTTGATGATGACATCTTCATGATGACAAAGTCAAAATATAAGAGTAAGAACATAGACTTTAAAAAACTGAAATATAAATTAAACTATAACATTATATCAGTTTCAGGTCTACAACATAATGATTTTTTATCTGTATATATTGTGAAATGATCACTATAAGTCTAGTTAACATCCATCACCATACATAATTACCTTTTTTACTTGTGATGAAAACTTTTAAGATCTACTCTCTTGGCAACTTTCAGGTACGCATTATAGCACTATTAACTATAGTCACAATGCCATACATTACATCCATGACACATTTATTTTATAACTGGAAATGTACACATTTTGACTCCTCTGTTGACCTACTCGGCCTACCCCACCCTGCCCCACCTTACCTAGCTTCTGGCAACCAACAATATGTTCTCCGTATCTGTGTGTTTGGGGATTTTTTAAAAATTTCACATGTAAGTGAGATCATACAGTATTTGTCTTTCTCTATCTGACTTATTTCATTTAGCATAATACCCTCAAGATCCATCCATGTTGTCATAAATGGCAGGGTTTCCTTTTTTATAGCCAAATATTTACCACATTTTTTTATCTATTCATCCATTGGTAGACACTTAGGTTGCTTCCATATCTTGGCTATTGTAAATAATGCTGTGATGAACATGGGGTGCAGGTAACTTTTCCAGTTAGTGTTTTCATGATTTCTTTTAATATGACTGGAAGTTGGCAAATATTAAAGATGAGTTTAGTTATTATTGCACATGTTTGGGTGCTGACAATGTTTGGATGAGTAAGAAACAAAGATAAAATAACTCCAAAACTATTGTACATTTATTCTAAAATAATTTTTCTTGTCTTTATTTAAACAGAATCCCTAATTATGTTGTTATAGTTGAGATGTTTACGCAATTTGTGTTCTGTTGCGATCAATGCCAGTTGAGATATTCCTTGAGTCATTTTAGTTCTTAGATGGTTTTTTCATTAATTTCAATTTGGAGAAAATTCTCTGCTGAGACAGGAGATATTGGAAATGACAATAAAATTCTTAAAGCCACATGTCTATGTATTCAGAAATGAGCATTAAATTTCACATCTTTTCAAACATTATAACGTGGTCACATATGACAAATTATTATATCAGAAAGTATTATAAAATAGTTTATTTTCACCAGTGTTTCTCATGGCAATCTCTAGATCCATACAGTAATGCAGAGAATCTGTATCACACTTTATGCATGTTATATCTAAACCTATATATATATATAATTTAAACAAGCTCAATATTGTAAAATGTTGTCAAGTTTTTACATGCAACTGTTGCAAATACCACACTAATTAGTTAATACCTCCAAAATTTGAATTTGAATACAAAGAAAACAAGAAAATGGATGCTCAGCTCCATGGATACTTCATTATGAAACAATCTATTGTGCTGTTCTGAGAAGAAGGATTTGACAAGTTAATTAATTGGTTTTATACCTAAGCACTTCCACTGGTTAAATCCCAGTTCCCACCCCACCCACCCCAAAGCACTGTGGTTGACATGGGCAACTGCACAATCCATAGCCTTCACGGAGTTCTCACTCAGTGGCCTTTTGTCTCAAGAGCATAGGGCAAGAGAGACAAAGCATTTCCTGGAGGCCAGGATGGGTCTGTCATGAGAGTGGATGTTTAGAGTTATGGGTCACCCAAGTGAGCACGGAGCCCTGGAGCCCAGTGACAGAGTCTTTCATGTGTTCTTTAATACATTTGTTAGAGTGGGTGGTTTAATGGCACAACTGGAGACTTCTAAAGTGCAGGGCCAGGTAAAGTCCTCCCCTTGCCCAAAGGAAAGTGTTACTGAAAACTGTGAGCTGAATGGATGAGGTTGTCAGGCCATCTGATCCTGTCTAGGGGCAAGAAGCTCTCAAATCATTTCCAGGTTCTTTCTGACAGTGTGTGATAGCCTCCTGGGCTCCTGCCCCATTATTTTACCCACTGTCTACCAGATGCTCACACTTCCCAGGCATGTGCTTGCACCCCTCTATAACTTTGTTCTGCTCAGAACATCTTTCCCCTCATTTCTTTCCTTAACTGGGTTATTAAAATTTATATTCACAGGGGTATATGTATGACATATTTTTTAGCTACACCTTCCAACATGTTTTCTGGAATTTCTCATTACCAGACACCCTAATTTTCTGGTCATTTTCAGTTGGGTCTGGATCCTCTGGTGCTGGGAACGGGGACATGGGTTAAGAGAGCCTGCTGGAATCATTCCCGCAAACTGGCAGCCTCACTGCAGGGGAAGGTGCCTGTCTCTAATGGCTCACTGGTAGCTCTGCCCATATGCAGGTATACATGGTTGCCTTAGATTGGTGTTGGCTTTCCATGCCCCCTTAGTGAGAGGACCATGTCAGGAAGGGACAGCCAAGGCTACCTGCAGCCCTATGGTTGCTATACCCTCTGACCCCTCTTTGGGAGGGCTATCTCTTCTCATGATAGACAGCCCCACAGCAATTGCCCCCCTCTATACCTTGCTCTTTCACATCTGTGAACAAGCTGGAGAGAATTAGGGCGGAGGCAAACTCCCCCATCTCTTTCCCAGATTTGCAGTACCACAATGCTTTCTTACCTGGGCTCCAGCTGTTCCAATAACCACTCTGCTCCTCATTTCCCTTCTTGCCTACCCCCACTTCAGAAATCTCCAGGAAAAAAGCAGAGGACAACAGTCAAACCTTTCCAAGAACCCCTCACTGGAGAGTCTCCTTTGGCCTGGGAGTGAGATGGCAATCTCTCTTTCTACAAACACTCTCAGTGTCCCTCAGCACCTCCCTTACCTGGCTTTGGGGAGAGAGAGAGCATGTCACAGTGATTGCCACTAAAATAGCAGCTCCCACTCTTTCTTTTTCCAAAGACTTGGACATTGGATACTAGGTGTGATGAGAGTGCTATGAGAGGGTCAGATGGCCTCTTGACAAGCCCTGTAGAAGCCCAGTTGTTGGTATTTCTCTTTAGGATGTGGTCCTCTTACCATTTCTTTATACCCAACTATTGATCCCATTGCCAATTCAACCTCCTAATATGCCTGATGGAAGACCTTGAGGGTCAGTTAGGGTTCATCCCTCTGTGGAGTCTGCCTTAGCCCCTGAGCAGCTAGTCTCTGCTCTGGGCTTCCACAGTGCTTTAGATTAATTTTTGGCCCATTGTTGTGTTCTTAGCAGCTTACAACATTTTGTTGGCTTGACTGTGAGTGCGCAAGAGACAGAGAATGGACTTAGGTATCTCTGTACCCTCAGACCTACCACTGGGTTAGGCAATTCACAGGCTTACACTAAAAGCTTGTTGAAGAAGGGAATAAAATGAATTCACTTAACTAAAAGTCATGAATGAGTCTGTTGTTTAGTAAAGAAAGAAACTGGTAAATGAGTGAAGGACTGAATGAACAAACCCAGCACTTTACTGCCTACCTCTCCTGTTCTCCAGCCTCCCAGGGAGCTCCCAGGGAGCTCCCAGGAAGCCCATTTGCCAACGGTCCTTAGCTCATGCTCATCACTTTCCAGGAGAACAGGCTGCCCAGCCCATGGTAATGGAACTGTTAGCTCAGGAGGCAACAGCCTCACCGTGTAAAATCACTGTCTATTCTAGTCAAATTAACTAGGTAATACTCTGCATTAGTGTAAAATTCTCCATCAAACCATGAAAACCAGCATTAAAAACATTCAAGGCCTGAGAAGGGGAGGAGAGGGCAGAGAAAGCAAGGGAAAATCAGTGATTTTTCCTGGCAAGTGATGCCTGCAAGGTGTGCCCGCCACCCACTCCTGGCAAAGAGTTCCTCATGGGTTTGCTCAAGGCCCATGACTGATGCTTCTGGCCAGGACTCTTCTCCCTCAGCTTCCCATCTTCTTACAGGGTCTTTCTTTCCTTGGGTCATTGTCCCTATACTGGGTCCTTCCTGTGAGGGTTCACTTAGATGATACTGAGATTTTTCAGACAGAAGGAAGAACAAGATAAAATCTCCCTGGGACAAATGTGTTACGTCATTTCCTGATCCCTTCTTCTCTATGAGGGGGCCAACCCTGTACCAGTTGCAAAGCATCCTTCATTCTTAGAACCCCAAAGGTCCAGCACCAGACTCCCAGCAGTGCTAAGGGGTCCCCCTGGTGGTCCCATAATTGAACTGTGAACAGAGAGCGCATTTGCCTGAGTCTAGCTGGATATTAAGATAAGGATCTTTCCTTTTCTCTCTTTTTTTCTTTATTGAGATATTTATTTATTTTGTTTATTTATTTATTTAAATATTTCTAGAGAGAGGGCAAGGGAGGGAGAAAGGAGGGAAACATCGATGTGATAGAGAAACATTAATCTGTTGCCTCTCACATGTACCCCAACCAGGGACTGAACCCGCAACCCAAGCATGTGCCCTGACCAGAATCAAACTGGCAACCTTTTGTTTTGCGGGATGATGACCAACCAACTGCTTCACACCAGTCAGGACTGAGGTGAGCATTTTTCTGATAATAACATTTATTGTGCACCCCTCACAGCCAGGTGCTTGGTAGTGAAGGAGAGAGATTTTGTGGGGTCCCAAGCCTGGATGAGAGGTAGCCCGTAAGCCTAGGAAATGGGACTGTATGTCTTTTACCTCTCTGGCACCCTCACTGGCACCCAGCTGGTGCTTGGCAAATGCTGCAACAGATACTTGCATTCGGGAATGAAAAGTTAAGTAACAGAGCCAGTGATACAAGTTTCCTCTACATATACCCATCAGCCTGGAAGCCACCCATCCCATCCCCTTGGGGCTTGGTCCGGGAGACTGCCATGGTGGGGAGAAAAAGTGGCAGTTTCTCAGGGGATTGTTTCATGCTGAGGTGGCATACTGGCTGATATGCCCTAGGGAAATTAGCTCCCTGCATAAATGCACAGATAGACAGATAGAGATAGATCTTATTAAGCATAACAACATTCAGGGGCCTCATTTGGAAAAGATATTGATTCTAAATGGCTATTTGCCATTGACAAGCCATAACACCAAGGCAGACAGCACTGGGTTATCCAGCTTGCCCCCAGTGGCCCCCCATCTCCTATGTAGGCATGCAGATGCACTCCAGGGCCCCTCTGCTCTAGCCCTGTGCCCAAGCTGATACTGCATTCTGAGAGGCAGCCTCGCTTGGCAGAGACCAGATGCCAGCATGTCCCTCCCTGTCCCTAGGGGATCTCAGGCCCAGCTGCAGCAGCCAGGCAGCCTGGGGACCCTGCAGTCCCTACCAGCCCCCAACCCCAGAGCCCATCAGCACAACTCTTCATCTCCCTGTACCCTTTCCCATTCCATCCTCCTCTTTACTGCTTACGCTTGTGTAGGCAGGAGGCAAAGCAATGAGAATACATTAACATTTCCTTAATTCTATCTGCGCCTCCAAAACTCTGAGTCAGAACTGGGTAGGTTTTTGTGCCTGGTGAACTGTCAGCCTCATTCAGAAATGCCATTTTCTATTTTGTTTCTGGATCATCAAGGGGACAAGGGGTGGAGCCCATGGCCTGGGAGGTGGCATACCCAACCCTGACTGGTCCTGGACTGATGACAAGATCAGGGCACAGGCAGTTCCTGAGAGAAGAAGCTGCATAGAGTCCTATTAAGAACCCTAATAGCATTACTTTGTCTTTGTATAGCAATTTTTACATCTTATAAAGTACATCCATGTACATTATTTTATCATTCACACACCCATTTTTGCACATGTGGAAACTGAGGCACCGTGACTTGAAATGTCTGGCCTGGGTATCACACAGCTAATAATGATAGAGTCAAAACTAATCCTCTTATCTTCTGACTCCAAGTCCAAGATGTGCTACCTTGCAACTGCTAGAAAAACTGCAGGCAATGTTGCTATTCCCCAGGAGCTGGGGAGTTAAAGTTTGACCTTGCAGTTGCAGTCACACATGGGAAACCTCTGAGATGCTTTTTCAGCCAGGAGTGTTTTGGAAGAAATGGGTCATCTGGATGTCTTGGGCAGAGAGCATGTGTTCCAGTTGCCCACATCGTTTTTAATCCTACTGTGTTGCACTGACCTGTTCACACATGTATGCTCCTTGCCTGGCTCCAGAATTTGCCCCTCACATGAGTCTCTACCCTCTATGGACAGCTGTGCATTTACACAGAGAAGGGACAACCTCTGTGATGTTAGCCCTCTCTGCTTGAAAATGGCTCACTCACTTTTTAAACATGTTAAATTCTATGTACAAGGCAGTCTGTTTGGTACTGGGTGGATACAAAGATGAGCAAGTATGGCCCTTCCCGTCTAACAATGTAGTCACTTAGAGGAAACAGACCCAATAATTATGTCATAAGCCAGTAGTGTAGGCACAAAGATGCCATAGAATGCTGGCAGCCTTAGGGAGTGAGGAGGAGAAGGGAGAGGACCATACAGTAAGTGAGCAGTGCTGAAAGGAAAGACGAGAGGCACTAAAACAAAATTTGACTTTCTCCCCTGCATCCTCGCTTTCTACCACCCAGGACTCCAGACTGGCCTAGGACCCTGCTCTAGTTATTCCCTGCTTGGACATGCCTGGGGTTCTGGTGTCAAGACTCAGTGCCTCACCCTGCCAGCTCAAGCATTTGACCATAGTGGCTGTGCTCAGTTGAGTGTCCTCTCTGCCTTGGCATCAAGGAAACTCAGAGAGAAGCTACCAGATTCTGCCATCAGTCAGTCTTGCTTGATTGAACACAATGAATGCTGGGAGTTTGACAGCAAAGGTTTGTAGGAAAGAAGAGCCTGAGCCTGTGTGTGGCCAGGATGATGGAAACTCACAGGGTTGGTTGGATCTCAGTAAAGGAAGAGAGCAGGAAAAACAGGGCTGTCTGGAGCCCACACTGACATCCGGGGGCCCAGCTCAGTAGGTGGAATTTCCTATACTGGGGATTATTCTAAAGAAGAATCTCAGCCCACATATCTCTATCAGTTGAGAGGGTTGAGAGATATTTCAGAAGTAGTACATTACAAATAATAAAAAATTAAAATTTGTAAATAAATTACATGATTTATTTAATCTGAGTGGAGTTGTTTATCCATAAAATACTTATTTGTTTATTCATTGGCCATTCATTCATTTCACAAATAGTAGGCCTTGATTATATAAGTTAAGCACTGAACCTCCCATTTTTAATTATTGCACTACTAAGTGTATTCTAGAATGGTAAAGGAAAGGATGGAGACCACCACAGAAACTGTGCACAACTCGTGCATGCCACAAAAGGGTCCTGTGTACACCAGGCACCTGCATGTATGATAGTGAAACAAAGTTGAGAAGCCCAGTTCTATAGGGTAGCTGGGTACTTCCTGCACCATCCCACATTGCCCCTTGGCCATGGTCCTCTGGGGTCTATGGCTGGGTGCTCTATCTTGATGAGTTTCCAAGCCCAGAACAGGCTGAATAACTGGTTGTTATTAAAACCACGCTGACCTCTGGGGGTTCAGTAACTTCATCTTCAAAAACTTCGCATATATATACAATACCTTGTCACCATGTCACATTCCAGAGCCCCAACAGTGTCCCCTGCTCCTATTCTTTATTCCAAGATAGACAATGCCCTTTTTCTCCTTACATGTATTATATCCTCTTCTCATCTGGAAAGGAGCTGGTAAACTAATTTCCCCTCATGTACTAATGCCCAATAATAGCCTACAGTGCCTTTACTAGAGTCCCTTCTGGTAAAATGTTGGGTTGTCTTAGACACAGCAATAGGATATTTGGGAATTCATAAAGCTGCAAGGAAATTTAGGGATCTTCCGATCCCAACTGGCTTTACAGTTTTAGGAGGTTGAAACAAACATGAGGAGAAATTTTTCAATGACATACAACTGATTAATAATTATATCAGTTATTGCTGCTTAACAAAACACCCCAAAAACCAGTGCCTAAAAGCAACAGCCATATATTTAGCTCTCAATTCTAGAAAGTTAGGCTAGATTCAACTGGGATCCCTCATGCAATCTGGGACCACTGGCAGATCACCTGGCAGGTCATCTTTGCTTCTGGGGATTGACTGTCAACTGGGCAGTGGAGATAACTGGGTCACATGTCTCTCACTCTCTCATCCAGCTAGTCTGGGTGGCAGCGGAGTCCCAGGAGCATGAACAGAGAGCAGGCAAGCATTTTGAAGACTAGGCTTGGAACTAACACATCATCGTTTCTGCCACATTCTACTGGCCTAAGCATGTCATAGGACAGTCCACATTCAAGAAGGGCAAAAATAGACTCCACTTCTTAGTGAGAAGAGCTGTAATGTCAGATTGCAAGGGATGGAGACTCGGGAGAGTGAAGAATTGTGGCTACTTTTTATAATCTTGAGTTACAACTGGAACCCAAGTTGGACAGATTGGGTGAGAAAGTATATCACCCCCTTCTGACCCAATCTTCCCAAGTCTTACCTACTGTCCATTCTAGTCTCCTCCTCTATAATTCAGAAAAGACTTCTGTGTTAAAGTGAAAAAAAAATCACTCTGGCCAGAGTGGTTTGGATGCTGCACCATGTCACAACCAAAGCATTGTGGGTTTGATTCCCAGTCAGGGCACATACCTAGGTTGCAGGTTCAATGACAGGTCTAGGCACATATGGGAGTCAACCAGATGATGCTTCTCATTTACATCAATGTTTCTCTCTCTCCCTTTTTCTCTCCTTTCCTTCTTCCTTTCCTCTCTCTCTAAAAACAGTGAAAAATATACTTAGGCAAGGATAAAAAATCTTCATAGCACAGTGGATCAAGCTTTTTGGTGTCCTTGTTATAGACTGAGTAGAAACAGTAGGAGCACAGTTTCTGTGTAACTATACCAATGTCTCCCAGCATGTTCCTCATTTCTAACCCCCACCTCCTCCAGGACTGAAGCCAGAAGTCCTCCTCCCTCAACCTTCAGCAAAGTCTCAGATCTCAGACCTCATTTTACTTCAAGTCTCCCACATTTCTGCAAGCTCTCTACCACTCCACCGTACTGGAGGGGAAGGTGGCAGCCAATTTTCCAACACTGAACAAGCTGGCCCCTGGAGTCACTTTTGAAACACCACCAATGTATTATGCCAACTTCTTTTCTGGGGGAGAACAAAAGCTATTTTTCTCTCTTTTTTCCTCTGATGGAGAAAACCAAGACCCCTTTTTCAATCCAACTTTCTCTTCTCTGGCATAAAAAAAATTAAAAAACAAATCTGTCAAAATTCCCACCCTGGTTCCTAGTTACATTTTTTAATTCAGTTGGCTCCATGTGGGGGAGTCTTCTATTAATAGGTATACCAGTAGGCTTAGCAACTCAGGCAGAAGAGTACCTAGGAGAAGGCTGGAGAGGGCTGGCGCTGGAAGAGTGAGCAGGAATCAAACCGGGCTTAATTAGGAAAACATGACTTTCCTATTAACGTTCCTGTCCATGTGATGCCTCCACTAGGAAAAAAATGCCAAGAAGCTTATTTGTTTTGCAATTACTGATGAAATAAAAAATTACTTGGTCTAATTAGACCTCTTTTACTAAAAGAAGCGTGTAAAATAACCTCAGTTTCATTAGCAACTCAAAATACACTACTCTGTGAGCTACATGTGTTTAAGCGAAATGTGGAGGGTCAATTTACTATGTAAATTTCCACAAATTTGGCTAAACTAAAACGATTAACCTAATACATATGCAAATTAAGTTAATTGATAATGACTTTCCTTCAGTAACTGTAAAAGGGGGGGAAATATTCATTCCTATTCTAACAATCCTCCAAAGTGTTTTGTCACCAATAACAAAATGATATCCTGACAAATTAAGAAGAATATAATGAAATCAGATTAATTAATGCCAAGACCAATTAGCACATGCGAAAAACCAAATCTCACTAATAGACAAATCCAGCAATGATTTGAATGAGATTTTTTAACTTTCCCTGTTTGTCAGTTTGTGTGTGTGTGTGTGTGTGTGTGTGTGTGTGTGTGTGTGTGTTTAATTACATCTTTAAATGTTGTTCCCTTTTGTTTAGGTTATAGAATGTAAGAGTTGGAAGGGACTGCACAATCTGAAACCTCTACTTTAACTGATTTGGAAACTGAGCCTCAAAGAGGTGAATTTATTTGTGCAAGCTGGCTAGGGCACACTATAGCACCCTGCCTGTCAGCAACACCCTCAGATGTGGGATAGCATTCCATTGTCCCTGCCTCAGGAGGTTCTGCTCAGCAGAAAAGTACTCAGATGAACGTTCTTCCCTGGAGACAGTTGGTTTCCAGGGCCTGGAAGCAGAGGAAGCATTCTAGAAGGTCCTTTCAGCTCTGGTACTTCCTGATCCTATTGTCTACATTGGAATGTTTACCATATCAGAATGTGGTCTACATTAGAATATACCTATATATTTAAGAATTGAGGGGATTTTCATCTTCAGTCTCTTTCCTTGACTCAGGTCACCTTTGTCACACCAAAAGCAAACATCAAAGCAAGCTGCAGAGCAAACCCCAGTCCACACTGACCTTACCTCAAACCTTTATGCAGTTAAGAGTGAATTCTCCAGGCTGATCATTTGAAAGTTTTGGCCCATCTATCTCCTTTCCTGTTCCCCTTAGTTAAGGACTCTGGGCTTAACAGGCAGAGCTCCGGCGTGTGTTTTTATTTTTATTTATTTTTTCTTGTTATTCCAGATAGGTGTTGCTAAAAGATTGAAGTCTGAATTGCTTCCAGTGGGACACTCAGACAATGGCATAGAGAAAGGGAAGGCAGCTCTGAATGGAGCTGGGGCACTAGGGAGCAGTCAAACCCCAATCGAGCAGCAGAGACAGCAGGAACAACAAAAGAGTCCAGAGGGCTCATTCTGTGGAATCCAGCCTGGGGGTGCCCACTCTTATCAATTCCCAGCCTTGGAGTTTAGTTCTTGCCTCAACTTAGGCGGGGAATAACATGGCATGGGAAAAGAATAGGGGCAAAAGAATAGACATTGGCTGGGAGTCAGTAGACCCATCCCCAGGCTGCTGACCTTGGCCAAGCCATTTCCCTCCTCTGGCTGTCAGTTTCCTCCTCTGTAAAACAAGGGAATGGGGATACAAATTAAACAGCTCTGACTCTGGGTACAGTTTTAGGCTCAGAAGTTGAAAGGATTCATGAATATATATGCTTAGAATAGTGCCTGGCACACAGTAAGTTGTCAATAAATATTAGCTGATACTGATTTTATTTGGCAAGTGGTCCTTCACCCCTGCTTGGACACTCTATTGGCATGAATCTCTACAACAGTGGAGTGCTGGTAAATGGTTTATAACCAGCAGGTGGTAGGGTGGGGCTCTGTTCTGCAGGGTTTGCCAATTACCTCTGTGTAAATAGTCCCACTGTGGCTGACTTCAAGCTATCAACATGATGTAAAACAGCTCACAAAATTCCTAAAAATTTAACAATATTTGCAAGCTAGTATGAGACAGCTTCAGAGCACCACTGAAATGTATGGTAATGCCTTCCATTTTCGTTCTATTTAAACAAATATCTGATTGTTCCCTGTCTTGCACATGTAAAGACTAACTGTTAATTAACTATAAAGTCCTTGTGGCTATCCTCCCACACAGAACTCTTTGGGGCCACCACAAGTTTCCTCCCATCCACCCACTCCCACCTCCTCCCCTCAACCCTCCAAGGAGAGCAGTCTGTGTGTACTTTGGAAACATGAAGTCACATTATCATTAATCTAAGCCAAGCATCATTGAGAAAGTAAATCTGCTGAAAAGAAACATTTATTCACTTTTAAATTTTGATGATATATGTATTAATCACTGTTGGAGATCATTCATTCCATGCATTCTTGGGTGAATCTCCTTGTCCCCATTCCCCTGCCCTCTGCCTTTGACCCTAGCCTCAGTTCTGATGGCCATGGCCTAGCTTGTTGGAATTGCTTCACCAGGATCCCGAACTTGACATTCCTCTTGCTCCAAGGAAGTTGTTTATTTACCAACTAAAAATGCAGAATTAAAAGAAGAAAAATAAAACCCCTTCCCTAGTGGGGGCCATAAGGGGCCCATGAAGTCATAAAGACAACTACTGGCAGAACTATACGGAGCACCCCATGTGATTCCTGTCTTCTGCTGGCACTAGAGGCACACAGCAATATAAGGACAAGGGAGGTCTACCCACTCACTCTGTAATTAGAGGAGCCTGCAACATAGTTCCTTTCAAACTTCCGGTGGGAGGATCCTTTCTGGTTCCAGGTGGCTCTGGTTCCAGGTGGCCCTGCCTCCCAGCCAGTCTAGACCTGGGCTCCTTCTTTGGCAACTGGGCACAGGATCTGGGTCTGGAGCTGTAAGGCAGGGACAAGGCAGCAGCTTCCTGTCAAGGCTGCCTCCCTTCAAGGTCCTTACAGTCTGTTTAGAGAGGTGGGCAGGATATAATGATTCAGAGGCAGCCACAAGCTTCTCAAACTGATGGAGATGCCCTTCTTTCCCACTTCATCTTCACCACTTGCTATTATGTATTCTATCAATATATCCTAGCCTCATTAAAGAGACTCTGTCTCAAGCTCATCATTCACATTCTTGTCTCCACACTTTGCCTGTGCTGGTCCCTCTGCCTGGAATATCTTCTTCCCTATAAGGCCTCAGCTTACAGAGACACAGTGCAAATGTCTCCTCCATCAAACCTTCCCTGCCAAGCCTCAATCAGATTAACTCGCTCTCCTCTCCCTGTGCACCTTTGTGCAATATTTTTTATTTTGGGCTTAATGTATCAATTATAAATACCTGTCTTGAAATATTTTTCCTTGTCCCAGACTGTAACTTTGAGACTTGGCAAAAGTCTCAAAGTCATCCCAATTGTCATCCCACCCCAAGCCCAATCCCAAGCCCAATTGTCATCCCACCCCAACCCCAGCTTCTAGCATCATCCACTCACCCAAGTAAGTGCTCAATAACTGTTAGTTGGAAGAATAAATTCCAAAAATTTATAGTGCACACCAAGTCTTTGATGTATTTAGAGGAAGAGAGAAGAGCTGTAGGTAGTTCCTCAGCCAAGTTCAGATTGCCGGTGGGATAGTTGGAATTGCATGCCTGGCCCCTGCACTTGGCAGAGAATGTCCCCACCCCTTTCCCATGCTAGTGACGCTGAGGTTCATCCTCTCCTCTTGGGACCCTGCTTTTTTTAGTTAGCACCTCAATCTGGGCACTGTGATGAGAAGAGGGAAACATGAAGGGGTCAGGGAGAGTCCCTGCATCTCAGGACAATCACCTACGATGTTCAGCTCATCTCCCAAGGGTAGAGTCAGGTATGCAAACTAGCACTGGCCTATGGGCCTTATGCCGAGAATAAATCTGCTGGAAGTGAGACCAATTGTTGGTTAGAAATAAAAGTTAAAGTGGTGCTGATGCAGTGTTTTCCTGAGCCCAGTGCGTGGGCAGGCAGAACCTTCTTCCCAAGAGTACTGGTGCATGAGTGACAGCAAAGAATCATGGGAAAGATGAGAAAATCTGCAGGCCAGTGCTCAGAGTCTGAATCTGTGTGCTTGTTGGGGGAAGGGGAATGGGGAGAAGGGATACATCATATGTCCGGTGCCCAGGCGACCATTTTCACCATGGCCAGTACTGCCTTCTTTGAAAGTCCTGTTGGCAAAGCTTGCTTCAAGCCTCCTGTAGTAAATCAGAGAAAGGCCTTTCAGTCATGCAACAAATATTTATTTGTTGAGTGTCTGCTACATGCTAGGCACTGCTCCAGATACTAGAGATGCTGTGGTAAACAAAATAGTCCCAAACCTCATGGAGCTTATAGTCCAGGAGTGGGTTTGGCAAGGGGCAGATGCACAAGTAATTAATGACAACTGCAAAAGAGTTTATGGTGGGGTTCTGTTCCAATCCCAGCCATCGAGGAAGGCTACCCTGAGCAAGTCACATTTACACTGAGACCAATAAGGTGAGTGGCAGTTAGCCCAGTAAGAATAAAAAGAATGTTCTGAGGAGAGAAAGCCACCAATAAAATGGCTCTGAGGTAATAAGGAGCACTAAGAGTACCCAGAGGGACTACAAGGTGGGCTGGAGGAGAGACTGTCGTTTGCTAAAAGCTGGCAGCTGTCAGATCACCTGCAGTCCATGTTGAGAATAGACTTTCCAAGGGGTCAGGTGGGGGCTAATGTTCCACCCAGTCACTCTCCACTACCCAAGATTTACTTGCCAGCATGGGGCTGTGTCCCTCAAAAGAAGGTACCTTTTGCAGTTTTATAAAGGCATCATCTGCTGGCCAAGCCCATAGAACAATGCCCACCCAGAGAGATTGCTGCTTCTAATTTACACAAAGGCTTCTCTTGGCACCTGATGACCATGTCAGACCAGACATCTCTGAGGCCTCTTCAGGGCTAGAAGTGGGCAATTGTATTCCAGTGTGGGGGGGGGGGGGGGGCTGGTGAGGAATGGACCCGAAGGCAAAATAGCCTTCCTTATCTTTGATGCTCTATCTGGACCACCAATCAGTCTCTACCACCAATAGTTTTCACACCTCTCCTGAGCTTGCCAAGGGGAGGGAGTTGACAGGGGCCTGCCTGATCTGAGCATGAATGGCCATTGCTGCTGCAGGCAGTGCCACCCTGGGCAGATAGCCTCTGTGGGTCAGTTCTTACTGGCTTTTTGCTCCACACTGTCCTTTCTTTCAGAGGACTGCCTGGGAAGAAAAGCCCCCAGGGAGGAGGCATCCTTTGCACAAAGTGTCTGTTACTGCCTGAGGCCTGGAGCTCACCTGGACTCTATTCTCAATTGGCTGGCTGTTGGGTTCCCTGTGCTGGGGGAACAAGGGCAATCTGTCATATCCCATCCATCAGGTGTCGTGGAGGCACTGCAGGGACCAGTGACCCAGGGCTCTGCTACCAGCCCCAGTGACTAGGCAGGAAAGGTGGCATCTTCTCTTCCCCTGCTCTGTGCTCCTGCAGTGGCCACAGCCTAGCACCAGCATCCTTCCCCAGCCATAGTACACCCCTAGCAACACATTCACAAGCTCAAACTTCTGACCCCACGTTAGCCACTAATCATTATCAAAACTGCCTTTTGGATTTGGTTGCTGGCACCACAATAATAATAATATTTTCTATTTTTGACTACCAATTATGGGCCTTTGTAGCAGGTATCAAAGCTGGAGATACACTCACGAGCAAACAGACAGTCTCACCCTAGAGATGTTGTTTTAAAACAATGGGACATTTGGCAACTATGTAACATGTTGAATGTCAGCTTCCTCATCTGTAAAAAAAAAAAAAAAAGATAGCAACCTTATTGCAAGGGATTATGGGGAAAAATACATGAAATAAGCATAGAAATAATTTAATACAGTGTTGGATACATAGTAAACCCTCAATCAATGTTAGCTACTACTATCAGCCACTATTTTGGAGGCATTCCTGGTGTGCCAGGAACTGTGCTATAGGGCCTGCAAGCCCGCCATCCATCCCCCACCACAAATAGACGAGGTGTGTGGTATTATCCCCATTTTACACAGGTGGGGTACGATTTAATCCCAGGTCTGTGCAACTCTGAACCATTAAACTGGGCTGCCCACTAGGTCTGGGATCTCAGGCGCTCCATCTGCTTCCCGGGGCAATATTCCTTCACTCAAGTGCCCTTGGTAGCTTCTGAGAGGGCCCTCAGAAGTGGGGAGAGGCCAATGAACCTCAGTTCCCCAATCAATATCTAGGGCTGAGTCCAAGGTGGCTGTGAAATGTTTTCTATCAAACTGGGATGCCCACCTTGTCTATATTGAAACAAAGGGAGAGGCCATGGAAAGTCCAGAAGTGGGAAGAAAATGGGATTCAGAGTCAGAAGTCTTGGTGCCCCACCCATTACCTTAGTGACCTTGAGCAACACATGAAATGTCTCTAATACTTTCCCATCCGTAAAATGGGCTAACATCATAACTGCTTTCTCAAAGATGCTCCTGAGGATGAGATCAGATGTGAAAGGGAGCTTTCTCCACCATAAGGTGATATTTAATTAGAAGGAATTTTCATTAAGGGCTTAGAAGAAACAAATTAAGTTCTAAGAGGACCTCAGTTTAATTTAACACACAAGTATTGAGTTCCTGTTATATTTAAAACATATGTTCATATTCAAAGTTGAGTCCAAGAAAAGGAACTGCAATATCTTATAGGGTGCTATGGGACTCACAGACCAGGTTCAAGGTGGAGGCAGAATTTCCTGGAAAGGTGGTTGCACCGAGCCTTCAAGAAAAAAATGAGAAAAATATTGACAGTAGGGAGGCTGTGGCAGCAGAATACAGACAGATTAGAGGCAGAGGCAGAGGAACCAGAAGCAGTCAGAGTCCAGGGTAGCTGGACAACAGCATATGCACAGGAGGACATAGGCTATGAAGCGGGCATCATTATTACCCCTACTTGACAGATAGAGAAACTGAGGCACAGAGCAGTTACAGAAGTTGCACATCAAGTAAGCAAGATTACAGTCAGGCAGGTATCTGGCCCCAGCATCTATGCCTTGGGCCTTAGCTATGCAAGGCCCAAACTTGGACTGTGGCGATGGGAAGAAAATGATCAGGGGGCGCTACAGAGATCTGGCTGCTTTATGGAATAAGAAGATGAAGGAGGAGGAGTTGAGGGGTTGAAGGAATTGAGAAACTCAGGTCAAAGAGCCCATTGATAAGAACTAGTAATCAAAAGTCCAGCTAAATGTCCCTGAGGACTTTTCTGGCCTTCATGTCAAATCCCCTCCCTATGCACACTGGCAGTGTCCCAGGCTTCTGGGTTCCTGGGCCAGCAGGAGCAGCTTAGGGGTCAGGTGGACACATGGCATCATTACTTTGATGGTTTGTTAGCACTTCAGCCCTCAGATGCCACAGCACCCTGAGACTCTGAACCACAAGGGTAGGTGTCCAGATGCCCCCCTTATTCTTGACCTTAAAGAAGGTAGCTTTCATGGAACTCCTGGTTTGTTTTTGCATTGCAGGTTGAAACAGGTGGAGCCCTGTGGCATCTCTGTGCACCTTACCCAGGATAAGCCAGATTCTTTTCCCCAAGGGGAGGCAGAAACCTAGCCTTCTCATTTACAGACAAAAAGGGGCATTATGGGAAAAGCCTAAGCTTTGGAGGCAGATCAACAAAGATTTGATTCCTGGCTATACCACTCACAAACTATATGACCTGGAGAAAATCCATCAATCTGTGCAGGCCTTAGTTTCCTAGTCTGTAAAATGGGAGCAAAAAATACCTACCACAGAGAACAGAGAAGTACAAGGGTCCAAACAAGGTGGCTAAATGCCTATCCCAAAGGGCCCTCTGTAAATTTTTCTAACCACTCTTCCAGACCAGTATTTAGAGAACTCACTCAGTAGCATTTACTCTTTGTCCAGAGTGCCAGCCTAGATAAAAACAGGTAGCCCCAGGCTTTGCCCCCAAAGACACAAACCCAGAGGCCTTCCAGCTACCTCAGAAAACAACTTCATTGGCAGCTCCCAGAGAAGCCCTTTGATGTGGATATGACTTTGGTCTGCAGTCTCATTGCTTATGAAGAAGGTGTGAAAGATTTATAGGGGACATCCCTGTGGGACAGAGCAAGAGGAAGTCAAGTTGGAGAGCAAGAAGTGCACATGCCTGGGGATGGGCATCTGAGAGACGCAGTCACAGACCCCTATGCATTAACTGAGACATGAACAGGGACTCTGTGTACACTGACCACCAGCCGCTTGGAACACCCTGGAGAAGGAGGAAATAGACTTGTAGTGGGCTCTTACTATGTGTAAGGCTTCTTGCATATTTTGACTTATTTGACCTTTACAGCAATTCCATACAGGTAGGTGAGGAAACCAAGGCCAGAGAGGTCAAATAACTTGCCTGGTGCCACACAGCATCACAAACTTCACA
Organism: Phyllostomus hastatus; assembly: GCF_019186645.2. Classification (NCBI taxonomy): domain Eukaryota; kingdom Metazoa; phylum Chordata; class Mammalia; order Chiroptera; family Phyllostomidae; genus Phyllostomus; species Phyllostomus hastatus. Next base: position 12,321,716 of record NW_025333530.1, read on the forward strand.
AAAGAAAGTGGCATTTGAGTTGAGCCTAGAAAGATGAGTATAATCTGTACAGAGAGAAAGCTGGTCTGAGAAGAGCCTGCCCTCTGAGCGGGGCCATCACTTGGGCAGGGGGCATAAGATGAGCAAAGATAGGAAGGGGAAAACACATCAGGTGTCACCCAGGACAGGTGGCTTGCAGAGAGTGTGTGCCTAGGGGAATCTACGCCTACCGTTCTTGAGGTCTAAGAAACTTACTAAAGGTCACATGGCTAGAGAGTGTTAGAGAAGTTGAAATCTAACACTTTTGACTTTTTTACTAAACCAGTATGTGACTACTACACTACCTAAAGAAATAAGATATCAATCAAACGGAGAGGGCAAAAGAGAAAAAACAATCCAAAATTTGGAGAAGAGACTGAAGGGTGAGATGATAAAAATTGTTACAAAAGCTAATGACCAAATGTTCTCCTTCTTTCTTCCCTAAAGGATGGGATGAGGGGAGATGTGGAAATTGTCCAGACCTGATCTTCCCTTAACACCCTAATTCCGCAGCCCGGTCTTCAGGGTCTCTATACCCACATGGTGTTGCCCTCACTCCAAGGCTTCATCTTTTCAGTTCCCATAAAGTCCTCACTTGAGATAAGGTTCTCACTGTCCACCAAGTCTCCAAACCCTTTCTCCAGCTACTCCCCTTCACTGGCTAACCCCTCCTCCTCTTTCTTCACTTACAAAATGCAACTAATACCAACTACATCACAAGAGTGTCTTAGGATTCCAATGAGATGAGTCATCTGGAGTCCACAGATCTATTTTGAGTGTGCTGAGCAACTGCCCCATGCCAGACACTGGGCTAAGTGCTGGAGACCCTAAGGGAAACAACTCTGAGTGTCTATCCTTGTGGAGCTCTTGGTCTGGGGGGTGGACATAGTCCACTTGAGTACACTGACACTTCTACCAAGCAGCAGGGGGATCAGGGAAGGCTTCCTGGAGAAAGTGACAGCAATGCTGAGGATAAAAAGAACTTGGAAAAGGGCAAGAGTGTTCAAAGCAGAAGAGCAGCATTACAAAAGCCTGTGGGCAGTGAAGATATGGTGTTTGAAGAAACTATGTACAGTTCAGTATGGGTGAAGTATGGAGTCACTGGGGGTAAGGGTTCAGGGGCAGCCAGAGATGAAGCTGAGAGTAAAGCAGAGGCTACGTATGAAAGGCCTTAACTGAAAGGGGTCCTTAATTTCCCTGTGTACCATGGACCCCTTCATCAGCATGGTGAAGCCTTTGGATTCCTTCCCAGAATAATGTCCATAAATGCATTAAAAATAAAGTACATAGGATTACATAGGAAATAAATTATATTGAAGTACAGTTATAAAAATATTTTTTAAAAACTAATTTGTGATATAGTAATATATGAGCTTTTTATTAGTGCAGTAAATAATAAGTTCTAGTGTCAGGTCTAATTACATAATTTTGAAGTAATGCTGGGAGAAAACAATATTTCAAGATAAGCATAATAACTGTAATATGATATAAAGATATCTGTGATTTCCATTGGTGACAAAGTCACAGGTCCTGCCAAAATTGCTGTGGATTAGATGTTATAGATGGTGCCTATATTCATAATTAAATGAAATTCTAAGCTTTAGTTAAAGGTTAGTGAAATTAAAGACTTTTTGTTTCCTCATCCATGTTTAGGATCCCGTTTTAAAGGCTTGTTAAGGATGGTTTCCTGGATCTTGAACTCTTGCATCCTTGCTGTGACCACACCCCCTCCCCAAACCTCATCTCCTACCACTTACCTGCCCGATCACTCCTTTCCAGCTCCATCAGCCTCTTTGTTATTGCCCAAACATACCAGACATGCCCCTGCTCCAGGCCTTTACACATACTGGTCCCACTGCTTGGCTGCTATTTCCCAGGAATACATACGTGGGTCCCTTTCTCCCTGCTTTTAGGACTTGGCTCAAATGTCACCTTATCAGAGTGGCCTTTCCTGGCCACTCTATGAAAATAGCAACACCCACTTTCCCCCAAAACTGATAACCCCCATTCCCTGCTTTCTTTTCCTCAACCACACTTGTACTATGTAACATCTATAAGACTCCTCTTCTTATCTTTTTTACCCCACTATATGGATGCTCCATAATAACACAGACTTTGTCTATTTTCCTCACTCCTATCTCCTCAACACTTGGAGCAATTCACACTAAGAGATTATCAGTCCCCACCCCCTTCTACTTATCTAAATTCTTCTTAGTTCAGACGAGGTTCACCAGCTCCTTGAAGCCCTCACCACTACTCCAGCCCCCTCAGTGAGGTGAGGTTACTGAGAACGGAAACCAGGCCTTGCATTTCTGCAACTGCTCTCTGTGCCTGAGTGTGGAGCAGACCTACTTTAAACTAGGAGGTCCAAAATTCGCGGAGCAACAGGCCAAGGAGGCTATTTGAATGAATGAAGCTGGCTGGATGAGACTGTGGAACTCCATCTGCAGAGGCTCCCAAAAAGATATGTCTATGTCAAATCAACAAAAGAAAAAAAGCAAACAAAATATAACCAGAGACACTGAAATTAAGAACAATCTAACAATAGCCAGAGGGGAAGGGGGAGAGGACAGCAGGGAGAAGGGTTTTCAGGAACTGCTATAAAGGACACGTAGACAAAACCAAGGGGGAGGGTGGAAGGAAGGGAGGGAGGTGGGTTTGGCTGGGGTGGGGGGAGTAGTGGGGACAAAATGCAGACAACAGTAATTGAACAACAATAAAGTAATTTTTTTTTAAAAAGTCCCTTATTTGGAAAAGAAATCTTTGCAGAGATAATAAATTTAAGAATCCTGAGATTTAAAGATCACCCTGGATTATCAGGAGAGGACCTAAATGCTATCATCTCAAGTGTCCTTATAAGAGAGAGGCCAAGGGCAATGGTGCCAACAAAGGGAAAGGAGGTGTGAAGATGGAGGCAGCACCTGGAGTGACCTGGCCACAGACCCTGGAATACCAAGACAACCACCAAAGCCAGGAGAAACCAGGGACAGATTCTCCCCAACAGCCTCCAGAGGAAGCTCAGCCCTGCTGGATTTTGGACTTTTGGCATCCAGGCTAGGAGAGAATGAATTTCTGTTGTTTTAAGCCACCCAGTCAGTGGTGATTTGTCCCAGCAGGCCAAGGAAATGACTGCACCATCTGGAGGCCCTCGGGGTGGCGGGGTAGTGGGGGGAGGGGGGACAAGGGAATGCAAAGTAAAACTAGTGTTGTTGTTTCTTTTTCCCAAAAGAAACTAAAAATTCAATCTTTCATATGAAAGTTTCTGATTGCCAAGTATGGCAGTATGGTTCTTGGTGGCAAGCACTGACCCAGTCTGGCTAATAGGAAAAAGAATCCTTTATTAGAAGGATCTCGATGAGCTCTCAGAACTGGGGACAGGCAAATAAACAAAACCTGGAAAATAGGCAGGATCCAAGGGTGACAAGACCTGCCATTTCCAGATCCCAGCAACATCTGCTTAGGACACTGATGCCACTGGCCACTCATGGCCACACCACTGGCTGCCACTAGACCCTAACACCAGGGTCACATGGAAAATGCAGAAAGTGGGTTCAACCCCAGGCAGCCAGCAGCGGGACCCCAGAGCCTGTACTCTTCACCCACACAAGGCGCTCCTCTAGTATCACTCCCAATAAGACAAGCGGGCGAGTGTTGGGTGTCCCGCAAGAGAGCAGAGGCTTTCAGCTTTGTTGTTTTGGACCCACAGAGAGAAATGCCTTTTAGATCACAGATCAGCATGTACACACACAACACAAAAACTTGAAACAGTACCTACTTACTGTGTGATCCACACATGCAGCTTTTCTTTTTTCTTCTATTTCTACCATTTTCTACCAACTTCTATCCCATTCCATCCCATCCTACCCTGTTCAACTTAATCCATTCCATTTTTATTCTCAGTGATATTTATTTATGAAAGCAAAAAGAAAATCCCCCATGCACTGAAAGATTCAGAAAATATGCCACTTAACAACTTACATAGACACAGATTTTTCCAAAATCAGAATGTAAGAAAGGCAACTGGGGATCCCTTCTAAACTGATTTCAAAACCCACGAAGGAGGCATAAACTACAGTTTTTAAAATGCTGCACTGGAGTAACTGATTCTGTTTTAATAAACAAAAGCAAGCAACCAACAGTATTTGGAATAAAATTTTTTAAATGCTTTTGAGCTGGACACAGTCCATGAACTGCCAGTTTATGGCTTCTTCATTAAAAAACATGATGCACTGATCAATGGGTTGATTGAGTCAGCTGTAGTACAAGAGAACGTGGGAAGAACTTCTCTGGCTTAGATTTTTAATGACAGCATCAAGGCCAGGCATACAGTAGGTGCTCAATACATATTTAAATGCAACTGAAATCCGATGGTTTTCCTCACTTTCCTTGTCTTACTTCAGGTCCTACTGGAGATGGAGTGTGATAGTGGGAAGAAAGGGACCCACAGCCATATATGGTCAGAGGCCCAGAAGCACCTAGGAGCTCCCTCCTGCCTGCTTCTCCCTCCAGGCTCCATTTATTACCATTCTCATCAGCACCCAGCCAGGCAATGCTTTGTCTTCACATCAGCCAGTCTTGCCCTTCCAACCACTTCTCTCATCTCTTGTTTGGCAGTGCTATTTGTTAAGCTGCAAAAACACACAAAATATGGTATGGGGAGGGGGAGTGGACAGAAAAGGGGGAGAGAAAAGACACACTTTTTCAACTTTGCCTCTAATGTCTTTGTTAATTGAACTCATCAGCTAAAATCATTTGCGGAAATTTAAAAAAGAGAGAGAGAGATAGAAAATGAAGTAATCATATGCAGGAAAAATAACTCACATGTGAAAATCCTTCAGACTGGGAGACAGCACTATTTATTCACTCAAGTGTCCTGCTGTGTCTCCGAAATGCAATGATTTAATGAGGTGCTGCAAAGGTGTTGGTTATTAAGGAATTCTTTCTCTGCTTATTCTTTTCCTTGTGATTAGGACTGAGCAGCAGCAGCCCCTAACCAGCACCCCATTCAAGGTTTAGGAGGCTGTTGCTGTCCCCTGTGCTCCCCATCTTACAAGTGCCTCTTGAAACGATTCCAAAATTAAATATTGTACAAGCCGATCAGCCTTGTTTAACGCAGATGCTGAGTGAGATTTAAAAAGAAATTAGAAAAGCATTTGTGTTAACAGATGTTCTTCTCTTTCTCTCAGCACTGAGATGATTGGGGCTGGGTCCCTCCCTAGCAGTGCAAGAGCCAAGAGGGATAAGCCCCAAATTGAAGGGGAGAGAAGGGTGTGGGGAAAAACACCTGGGACCTGGGTTCTTATATTAGTGAGGACGTGGGACCCTGCAGGAAAGAGAAAAGCAAGCTGCAGCCTTGGGAGGCTTTCCCCCTGAACTTCTGGGCCATGCCGGAGCCTCTCCCAGGGCTTTCGGCTGGTGCTTGCTGGAAATGTGCAGCCACAGAACAGCCATTCCCTGGAGCTTCCAGGAATCAGCAAAGGAGAAGTCTCTGTTCCCAAGTGTATCCAACCATTGACCCCACTGATAAATAAAGTCTTCAGGAAGCTTCTAGTCCACACCCTTCCTTCATCCAGGTAAGACAAACTCTAGCCCCCCCCCATAAGATAGATACCCTACTTCCTCACAGTTGAATCATTTCCTTCCTCTATCTGTGCTAACTCTTGGTAAGTTCTGGCTGATGTCTTACAACTCTCTTGAATAGACTTTTTGCTCCATCCTTAGTTAAAACAAATGTCAGCCACAAAATCATCCAAGTGTACGTGAAGTCGAAGCTTCTCCAAGCACCTTAAGCCTGTTCTCGAGCTGATCCCCACCATCTCGCTCCAGACACAAGGAGGTTTACTGGTGGCAGTACTAAGAAGTAGCAGGTCTGGCACTAGAACAAAGCACCCCAAAATTCAGTTAACTGTCCTATCTGGTAAGTGTCAGAAACTGAAAACACAGGCTCTTTGCAGATTATGTTTTGCTTATTCTTGCTGTTGAAAAAACACAAGGCAAAGAGAGAAGTGACTTGCTCATGATCCCTCAGAGTGTCAGAGACAGAACCAGGTGAGAACCTGCCTCCCATAGTCAGCCCACTGCACCATCTACAAATGTTTACTCAGAGCCTTCTGCTTGCTGGGCTCTGTGTGAGGTGCTGAGGGTATTTATGGGGGAGCAAACCAGACCCTCAAGGGGACCCCTGTGTAGACACTGAACAAATTACTGCATATATGCTGACAAAGGGTTTCCAAAGGCTGTGGGGGTTCATAGGAGTATATAAAAAGAGAACGAAGAAGTCTGGGCTCCACTGCTCCCAAGGTGAGACAAGAAATAAATGATGCCTTTCACCACGGCCAAGAGGCCCACTGCACTGCCACATGCAACTAGCTCCTAGGGAAGTGATCCTCTTCAGGCCTTCTTGCCAACCCCTTGCCCCATTGTTTGTAGAGCACTGCCCTTTCTGTCCCCATCCACACCCCCAGACATGGGGAGCAGAGTAATAACCTCCACCCCCCACCTTTACCACCATAACTAGCTATTTCCTTTCTGAAGTCTCAGCCCTACATGTTGGCCCTAGAAGCAAGAAGAAACACAACAAAAATGGGAACAAGGCAACTTCCTAATTAACACTATTGGAAACAGCCTGAACTCCCCCTGCAAACAAGTGAGGAGAGGCACCCACAATCCAAATCTTCTCACTGTGTACTGTTTAAAGGCGTTGACTTGAACTGAGCAACTGGCAGAGGCAGGTAGCATGCTGAAAGGAAGGTGACTCTGGACTGGGCTGGGGAGGCAGGGCCCATACCATGGTGCTGCCATAAAGAAGACTGGATGAATCTCCCCACATCTCTCTGATGTCTGTCCCCTCATCTACATGAGGAATGAATCCAGTGTGACCTGGAATCCAGTGGTTCAGGCATCCTACCTGGCCTCCCCCTTCTGGAGGTTCCACTGTAGAGTTCCTTCTCCACATCAGGGTTACACTCACCTTCCTTACCTCTGAAATGTCCCGTTGTACATCACGATCACCTGAGGAGCTTTAAATAGATGCCTGAGTGCCTCCCCTGGAGATTCTGGCTCGCCTGTCTTGATAGGACCTCAGGGACCAACCGGATTTATGTCAGGCACTTAATGGCCAAACGGGACCAAGAACACTGCCCAAGAAGTTAGTCAGACTAGAGCTCCTCCTGAAGGCCGAGGACACCCTTCTAGGCTTCCCCTTCTTGGGTCCTACTGCCATCTAGCCCTCCAAATTTCAGTAAGAGTGCAGGGAGGTATGAGCTGATGTTATGAATACAGGCCTCTATCTGTGCATTTCTTCTAAGCTAGATCACCTCTTCACTCAGTCCCTCTCTTCTTCAAAACCCCCTGCCGTGATGTGCTCCACAACCCACTGACCCCACCAAGTCAATCATTCTTCCCATAGCAAGCACCACCTATTTCTGTGCAACCCTTGGTACCCTAGGTGTTGTCTTATAGTGCGTTGTGGATGCATCTGCATTCCTCTCTAGACTGCAAATTCCTTAAAAGAGGAACCGTCCTAGTCATTTTTTTAGCCTCCTCACAACAAAGCCTTTCAGAGTGCTTTGAGCATAATACGGGTTCAGAGTCTTTAGTTGGGGAAACAATAGTAACACATAAAATGGGTAGAGAACAATATAAAATATGTATATTTCAGAGGAGCAACTGCTAGAGGCAAGTTAGGCTTAGTCTAGGAGGCATAAAGGTGGAAGCCTGGCCCCAACTCTATAAATGTTAGGCAAACCTGTAACATCTCTGGGCCTCTGGGGCTTGTTTGTTATTTGGTCTCTAAAAGCAAGAGGTTGGACTCAGTCATTGGTAGGCGGCTTTGTGTTCCATTTGTCTTGTCCTGAGCCCCTGAATGTCTCTAGGCATTCAGAGGAGCAGAACCAACACATGAACAAAATCAGTGATTCTCACCTTTTGAGCCTAGACACAACTAGCAGAGTACCAGGACACACAAGAGTGGAGCTGCTCCTTCCCCTCTAAAAATACACTGACACTCACATATGCCACATCTTCCTTTGTCTATCCTAAACCTCTGCCTTCATGGTTTACAAAATCCAGGAAGGCACCAAAGTCATTTACTAATGATATCTTTGAAGTGGGCAAGAATATATTAGTACCAAAAAAAGTCTATGTTAGGTGCTATTGTATTAAGTCCTATGATGCAGACTCTTCCAGAGCCAAGTGTCCTGCCTTTACCTGGAGGGGAAAAACCAAAAACAATGTGTTTTTCTGCCAGCCAAGATATGCTGGTTCAGCTTCCCTCTCAGTTGGGAATTCCTAGAGTGCAAACCAATGGTATGGTATTGGCAGCCAGGTTAGAGACCAAGGAACTATATTAAATGCTGCTAGTTTCTGCCCAAGAGCCTCTTTCTCCTGTTTTCTTGGGAATAGAACCAGAATGCTGACTTCTAACTGGGCACTCAGCTAAAAGATGACATTTTTCAGCTTCCCATTAAACTAGTGTATCCCAAGAGAAAATTCTGGCCAGTGAGACAGAAGTGTTGTGTAAAACTCCCAGAAAGTTTCCTGAATGGAAACAGTCTCCTCCTTCCAGCTGCCAGGTATAATGGCTGGAACTCTTAGAAGCCATCTCAGACCATGAGTTGAACTTCGGGTGGAAACCACAAACAGCAAAGGAACGAGATAGAGTCTTCTTCTCTAACACTATAGAATGCTTTAACATCTTCCAATTTATTTTATAACTGATTTGCTTGTTTCTGATGTATTTTAAATCAGAGACTGACGCCACAGTTTTGGGGGTATCTGTTACTCATAGCCAAACAGAGTCCTAATCAATACTACAGATAAAATGAAAAGTACACTGGAGTGGGAGTCAGGGTACAGCCTCTTGTCTTGGGTATGCCATTGGAGAGTTGGCTGTGACAATGGGTCAGTCGCTAAGTTCTCTGGGCCTATTTCTTTTTTCTTTTTTTTTTTTAGAGAAGGAAGGGAGGGAGAGAGAGAGAGAAACATCAATGTGCGGTTGCTGGGGGTCATGGCCTGCAACCCAGGCATGTGCCCTGACTGGGAATTGAACCTGCGACACTTTGGTTTGCAATCCACTGAGCTACACCAGTCAGGGCTCTGGGCCTATTTCATGATCTTAAAAATGAGTCCAGACAAGAGAGGGAATGAATTACATAGTTTCAAAGGTCTCTTCAATTTCCAAATCGGATACTTCTCTAAAAACTTCAAGATGTCCCTGTGACTTGGGATCAACCATTTGGAAAACCTAGCTCCAGAGTCCCCAGTATGCCCATGAGGGCATCTTTAATCACCAGGGGCACTCAAGAAACCCAAGACCACTTACTTCTGAACCCCATACACCTAACTTCAAGTCTCAGCACCATGGTTAAATAACAGTCCTTGTGCAAGTCACCAGTCCCCATTCTTACATGAGGCAAACAGAATCAAGCATCGCAGGGATATTGGATGGAATTGTGGAACTATAAACATCAAGCTCTCCCAAGGCACTAAAGTGGCACAGTTAATCCATATAGATTTTGCATAAGCAAATTGGAGGCCTGGAGAAAAGGCCAGATACCCAAGGCAATGTCCTCTGTCATCATGGGTCACCAGGATGGGGACCTCTATCCTGTTGAGCCCAACTATGCCATGTAAATGGGGAAAGACAGCCCAGGTTTCATTTCTCTCCATAATGAAAAAGAAGAGAAAAAAAAGATCAAATGGAGGAGCTGAGATTTGGGTTTGTGAGCACTTCAGCAAGAAAACAAATATCTTTATTGGCTGTGGACAGTCTGCCAATCAGCCACAAAATTACCAGCTTCTCTCTCCTCCCAGAAGGGCCTCTGTGGCTGCTCATAAAACCTGCTCAAGGAACTTCAGGACCTGCAGAATAGAAGCCCCTCTCTGCTGAGTGCAGGCTGATTTGCAATGCATTTCTTCAGCATCGTTTCCCAACTCTGCAGCCACACAAAGGTGTTTCTGTCTCTATCTGCAAGTTTAATCATTTTTATTTCCTATACCTTGCAATTATAACACATCCTCCCATCATGGGCTTGTACTGGGTGCAAGCCTCAGGCCTCAGGCATGCCAGCTACTCTCTCCAGGCCCCCAGGCTGGAACACCATTTAACAGACAGTTTAGCATCTTCTAAGGATGAGCAACAGAAGGCGGGCTGCCTGACCTTGAAATGTACCTATTGTAACTCAGCTTGTCCTTCACAGAACTTTACCCCTTTTCATTAATTTATTCATTCCACACAGCATCTAGTAGTAGACATTGTCTTGGACACTCTAAAACAGTTTCCCATCACCAGTAGCACAGTGTGGAGGAGGCTATAGAGAGAGAGTGGCATTCGATAAGAGAAGTGCACTTGACCACGACTCTGTGAGGGACATGGTTGACACCATATCCATTTAGGTTCACTCTTGATATCTCTAGCACTTGACAATGTCTGCACTTAATAAATGCTCAATTACATTGATGACTATTGAGTAAAAACTAAATGAATATCAAGACCTATAAGTATACTGAAAAAGAGATTTTTTTAAATTTTGTTCATTAGGTTTTATGTTGTTCAGCATGTTGAGGAGAAGGAAGCAGGAGTATGATCATGTCATAGGGGACCTAAAAGCCAAGGTATGTGTGAGGTTGGCGCTGGAGGGGTGCAGAAGAGGAGTTCCACAGAAAGAAGCTGAGGATGAGAAAAGAAACTCCCTGGAGGGAAAAGAGCCCCTCAGAGGCAAGAAGAACATTGAGAGTTTGGGGGCTCGGAGGCCACATAGTGGGTTTTGGGGTTGGCAACCAAGCTAGCAAAGAAGGCCCACCCCAAAGCCTCACTCACAGGCCAGGCCAAACATGGAAATGACATCAGATAAACCTAACTTGAGTGGCAGCTCCATTGCTTCTCAGCCGTGTGGCCTTGGTCTAGACCTCCTGTTACTGAGCCTGTTTTCTCTTCTGTAAAATATGGTCACTGCAAAAACCTACCTTCCAGTGTCATTGTGAGGATGATAGGGATGGTACCACATGTGAGGCACAATGCATAGCTGATTCATTCAGTCTTGGGTGGAAGCTGCAATCTGCTTTTCACAGGGATCCTGGAACCAATCAGGAATTCTGATTCAGGTGGTTTTGAGAGTGGGAAAAACACGGTGTCTGTCATGGACACCCATCCCTCCCTTTCCATAATGCGTCCTGAGTGGTCAGCAAGAGGATTCTGTAGCATGTAGGTAGCTCATTTGGTGGCTATCTGGCTGCTTTGAAGGCAGATGCCATAACAACCATACAGGAACATGCAAGAGAAAAACAGAGGTTAAAATAAAGATTCCCAAAATAAATGACAATTTTTTCTATTAAGAGCCCCATGATCCAAACCATTGACTTAGTCTCCTAGGCTGGGGGTCAGATCACTGTGGGCATTCACTTGTGTCTTCATGTGATTTAATAAAGATGACACATTAGCAGATTCATCCGGTGTAAACACACAGCATTCTTTTTGGGTAATGGCACAAGTGCTTCTTTGCAAGGCAGTGATAACGTTCAAGACCATTCTACTTTAGAGGTCAGTTTTTCTCGTTAGAGATGTCTCATTGTTCAGTAAGGACAGGCTTTGTTGACTGTCATTCATAACTTCCTAGGTGAATGTAGTAAGGGCTTCTATGTGTGCTATAACATCCTTCAGGCCAATGGAGGGGACAAAGGCAGTGGCCACAGTGCCTGACCCATACATTCTGGAGTCACAGATACATCTCAGATGGTAGCCCTGCTTAGAAGATGTCCAAAGCTTTAATCTGCTTCACTAGCATCTTGTTTTCTTAAAAGTGGTTTGCTGCTCTGATCTCCAGCCCCACATGTGTCTTTTCTTTAACAGGTGGCAGAAGGGAGAGATGTATTGTGCCAGGTGGGGTATAAGAGGCCATGAAAAACCCCAAATCCATACATAGGTTTGCATCTCCTTTACATTATTAGGGGTGGGATAGGCTGGTATTTCATCAATCACAGTTTCTGGGACAATGTACATCTTACTCAACCATATGATTTTCAAAAACTTTATGGTGCTCCTGGGCCTTGAGTTTTCTGTGGATTTATCTCCCATCCTTTTCCTAGTGCATGTTCCAACAAAGACTATAGAGAATGTCCAGCAGCAGAGGCAAGTGGCAAGTATCCACACATTCACATTCCATCATCAATGTAATGGGCCCATTTTATTGATGTGGGGAAGGGCAGCAGGGATTGGTCTCATGTTACAATCCCACAATATCATGGGGCTGTAAGGTTCATTATTGTTCCTCCCACATGAAGGCATATTGATCTCAGTTATTAAAAATCTTTATTATCAAAGTTTGTTCTGAAAATCTCCTTGAAGATGAAACACATTTGCAGGAACACTTTTTGCCAAAGCAGCAAAGTATAACAATAACTGTCTGCAAAATGACAAAAGACTTAAAAATGTCCTCCATGGTTAAAGATATCACGAGAGTTCATTATAATGCAATTGACAAAGGAATATGGTTATTTCTGTGACATACATTTTAAAATTATAACTGATAGCATTATACCAATACATATCAGATTTTTAGACATTTCATACAAATATACCCTAAAGAAAGTTTATCACTTTTTATTTGACAGTGCTTTGAGACATGATAGTAAGAAGCTAGGAAAAGTCCTTGGTAAGTGAAATAGGGAAACTGAGACAGATAGCTAAGCACAATGACCAAGCAATTTACAGCCAAGTATGAAAGGTCACCTCCCTAGAGATAACATGTAGGTCTCAGTTGTGTTTCAGTTCCAGGCCCAGGAAAGCAGCAGAACCAGGTGGGCTAAGCCAGGACCAACTGCAGTGACTAGAGATCACCTGCCCTGGCACTGACCAATCGGTGGAGACCATGACTCTGAAAGGGTACACCTGAAGAACTGAAGAATATTCTGCTGAAACCCTCCCCTGAAATTCCCTGCTATCAGGGAGATAAAAGCCTCAAGACAAAGGACCCAGGTTTTGCTCTCCCCTCTGGGGAGCAGCATAAGCCATTTCCTTTCCCTTCTTCCTCCCCAACTTCTTTCTTCACAGGCACATGTCTCCTGAACTCTAAGGCAATGGGCAGCTTGCAGCTTGTCTCAGGCTCACCCACTGAAACTGTCCTCAAAGCCCCCTTTTCCTTGACTTTCCAGTGAACTAAGACAGACCTGTTGCTTTTTCTATGCTAAGCCTGTCCTTTTTCACTGCCCCCAGCTTTAATAAACACATCCTCATAGTCACCTGCACCTGTGTGTGAAATCTTCCCTATATGAAGTCAAGAACCCACACACTACAGCTGGTCCTAGGCAGACCAGCTCAGGGCCAGGCTCTGTCTGGTGACACTTTTTGTGAAATTTAATGTATACAAAAAGTTACGATGTATAAGAGTTGGCTATTTTAATAAAGAAGACTCAATTTTCTTAAATAATCTAAGACCTAATGAACACAAAACACAGATTTTTGTTTTCTAGGCAGATTACATTAAAAAGCAAAGAAAACCTTTGTTTACAATATCTTATTAAGAGCAGACCAATAATCTAAGAATACTATCCTTTTCACAGAGAGAAACCAAATTCTAATTTTGCACCAGTACTTTTGATATTAAAACTCTCCTTTGTTTCTTTTGAACTTAAATAACTCCATTCCAATCTTAGCTTGACTGCATATAACATTTCTTTTCTAAGATTTATTTTCCATAAAATGTCTGCAACTTATTACATCCAATTAATTAGATTATTAATTAGATTATCCAACATATTATCTAATTAGGTTTTGTCCTATCTTTTTCTTTCTTATCCTGGAACAATTATTTTATTCTAGGAAAGAATTACTTTCTTCTTTCTTTCCTTTAACAAAAAACAAACAAAAATATCCTTTATATCTTTCTTAATCCAAAGAACACATTTTATTTTTCTTACCCACTTTATATATACAGTCACTTCATTTCATCCTTTATATGTCTAATAATTTTGTAAGAAAAAAAATCTTAGCTCTTTTACAAATCACTTTTGGCCAAGGCACCTCTATAGCTGTGTGTATTTTTAGAGGCCTCTTTTCCCCTTTTTTCCTTTGGTCTCTATGGGCAACATTTTGGTTATCTTCTAGGGTGTTTACATTTCAAAGACATGATAAAATTTACAACTTCAAGGAACACAAAAGGAATGTAAATTTCTAGATTTTCTTTGAGGTAATTGCTATTTAAGTTTTTTCTTTGTAGGAGGGGTCAGAGGGCAAGGGGTGTTCTTTTGTCCATCTCCTCATCTCTCACCACAACATCCTAATCACTTTCCCAGAGATTCCACTTCTTGGTATTTTAATTTAGCTTTGTCACAAGCACTAGGACCTTTGTTTAGGCAGTTTGCACACACCAAGCTTTGAAAAGTGGCATGCTAAAGTCCCCCATTCATTATCCTGTTCTCCCACCTTGCCTGCCAGTCCCAAATCTAGCAGGGTAGTGGACAATCACATATCTGTCTCTAATCTCAACTCTTCTTCCAACTTTCTACTTTGAGTTTTAGCCTCTAGTTGGACATCAGTGTCCAACTGAACTGTCCACTGTAGAGAGAGGCTAGCATATTGTGCTTGCAAATGCTACTGTGTGCTATGTGCAGTTACTCAACAAGTATATTAAAGCAGACAGCATTTGGGGGGCATTTCTGTGCTCATGAGCACCTGACATAGGGGCCACCCCTCTCCACATGGAGGTCAATGGCCACCTTGGGATTTCCTCTTGGTTGCCTCTTTTCCTAGGCCCATTTCATTGGTCTTCTAGCTGGCTCACCAATTGTTGGTTCACTACCTCCTCAGAAGCTTCCCAAGTATAATCTGGAACCAGTCTCCATACTCACATGGAGCAAGAAGACTGAAGAAAAAGCCAGACCAATCCAAATTTGTAGGTGGCAATATTAATAAGCAAGAGAACTTATTTACAAGGCTTGACTTGAACAGCCACAAGATGAGTAGTTTTCTTCTCAGCTGCCAAATCTTAAGAGTTTTTATAGAGAGGCCCTAGATAATCTCAAAACCACATTTCTACTTCCGGCCAAGATGGAGGCATAGGTAGACACATTGTGCCTCCTTGCACAACCAAAATAAGGACAACAACAATTTAAAAACAAAAAATAACCAGAACTGACAGAAAATTGAACTGTATGGAAGTCCGACAACCAAGGAGTTAAAGAAGAAACAACCATCCAGACCAATAGGAAGGGCAAAGACGGACAGCTGGGCAGAGAGGACTTGTGGCAAAGCAGTGGTGGAGGACCTGGGTGGACAAGGCAGCGGCTGGCAGACTCGCAAGACGGTGGCTCATGGAGCAGGCAGTCTCACATTCACATGCAGATAAGCCGGAAAAAACACCTGGGGAGTGAGACCAACCTCACAACCCAGGGTCCCAGCACGGGGAAATAAAGCCTCAAACCACTGATTGAAAACACCTGTGGGGGTGGAGGCAGCAGCGGGCAAAACTTCCAGCCTCACAGGAGAATCCGTTGGAGGGACCCACAGAATCCTAGAATGTACACAAGCCCACCCACCCAGGAATCAGCACTCAAAGGGCCCTTTTTACTTATGGGTAGTGGGGGAAGTGACTGAAATCCAGCAGAAAGCAGAGCAAGCACCATTGTTCCCTCTCAGACCTTCCCCCACATACAGCATCACAAAGGAGCAACATGGGTTGCCCTGCCCTGGTGAACACCTAAGGCTCTGCCCCTCATATGTAACGAGTGTGTCAAGACCAAAAAAAGAAAAAAAAAACATACAAATGGAAGAACAGATCAAAGCTCCAGAAAAAATACAACTAAGTGACAAAGAGATAGCCAGCCTATCCAATGCACAATTCAAAACACTGGTAATCAAATGCTCACAGGATTGATGGAATTTGGTCACAAATTAGATGAAAAAATAAAGGATATGCTAAGTTAAATAAAGAAAAATGTACAGGGAACCAATAGTGATGGGAAGGAAATTGGGACTCTAATTAATGGTGTGGATCAAAAGGAAGAAAGAAATATTCAACCAGAAAAGAATGAAGAAAGAAGAATTCAAAAAAATGAGGAGAGGCTTAGGAACCTCCAGGACGTCTTTAAACATTCCAACATCTGAATCATAGGGGTACCAGAAGGAGAAGAGGAAGAGCAAGAAATTGAAAACCTATTTGAATAAATAAAGAAGGAGAACTTCCCTAATCTGGCAAAGGAAATAGACTTCCAGAAAGTCTAGGAAGCCCAGAGAGTCCTAAACAAATTGGACCTAAAGAAGGAGGAACACACCAATGCACGTCATAATTACATTACCCAAGATCAAAGATAAAGAGAGGATCTTAAAAGCAGCAAGAGGAAAGGAGACAGTTACCTACAAAGGAGTGCCCATAAGACTCTCAGCTAATTTCTCGAAAGACCCTGTAGGCAAGAAGGGGCAGAAAAGAAGTATTTGAAGTCATGAAAGCCAAGGACCTACACCCAAGATTACTCTACCCAGCAAAGCTATCATTTAGAATGGAAGGGCAGATAAAGTGCTTCTCAGATAAGGTCAAGTTAAAGGACTTCATCACCACTAAGCCCTTATTACATGAAATGTTAAACAGATTTATCTAAGAAAAAGAAGATAAAAAAACATGAACAGTAAAATGACAGCAAACTCACAGTTATTAACAACCACACTTAAAACAAAAACAAACTAAGCAAACAACTAGAACAGGAACAGAACCACAGAAATGGAGATCACATGGGGAGGTATCAACAGGGGAGTGAAGGGGTATAAAGGGGGAAAAGAGACAGAATAAGTAGCATAAATGGCAGGTAGAAAATAGACAGGGGGAGGTTAAGAATAGTGTAGGAAATGTAGAAGCCAAAGAACTTATATGTATGACACATGGACATGAACTAAAGGGAGAGAATGTGGGTGGGAGAGGGTGTGCAGAATGAAGGGGAATAAAGGGGGGGCAAAGGGACAACTGTAATAGCATAATCAATAAAATGTATTTAAAAAAAACACATTTCTATCTCAAGGCTGTACCTTTGAAGTAGCTCCTGGAAGCGAGGCAGGTGTGCTGAACACACATTCAAAAGATGGGGAGCAGGAGAGGAGCCTCCAATTGCCTGAGTTCAGCTCTCATATCAGCTGGTAGTCATGTGTTCTTGATGACCTCCCACAACAAGACCCTTTCAGGTCTTGAGGTCAAGACCCACTCTCATTTTACAGGGGAGAAGACTGAGGCCCAGAAAGGTAACGTGACCTGCCCAAAGTCACATATTGAATCAGTGGTAAAGGCAGTGGGAACTCATTACACACAGACCAGTTGATTGTTTCTGCCTATATAAGTTAGGAAGCCTCTAGCTTCAAGTAACAAAATGTTCAACCCCAAGGGGGCTTTGGCAATGAAAATATTTATTCTCTGCTATTACAAAAAAAGCCCTGTTAATTCAGTTGATCAATATCAAAACCCAGTTCTTTTTCTCTCTCTGTTCTGCCTCGGTCAGTATGTTGGCAATTGGCCTTAGGCTCGTCTCCTCATTACCATGAAGTGGTTGCATCAGCTCTCAGCCATCAGGAAATAATGCCTCTCAAAAAATAGAGTGTCCCTCTTTTGTGCTCACTTTAGGGTAAGAAATCCAAGAATGCCCATAGGTTCTATTGTCTCTCACTCATTAGAATTGCAAGGAGAATGAATTGAGTGTAACTGCCTGAATGCCTGTGTGATTTGCCCTCTTGTCCTGGGAGGAGGCAGCTTTCCCTCAGGTGCCTGGGCACAGGGGATCTAGACAAAGTAAAGTTCTGTCAGCAAAGAAGAAAGTGGAGACTGACTAGGATGCAGACTACCAGGTAGACACACTGCCTGGATGTCACATTGATCCTCAGCTTCCCAGGGACAACAAGGAGCTAGCTTTCACTAAAATGCAAGGATCCAACAGCATTTGTTACACCCTAACTTGACTATGCTCCTTCTTGCCAATAACTTGGACACACAGCTACACAGCTACAACAGAATCCTCACTAGTAGTGTCAGATTGAACTAGCAGCTTATATCCTGTGGAGCCTCACTTCACCCAGCCACTGGAGAGGAGGAGCTTTGGCACATTCAATTCTGCAGTCCAACATTTACCCCGAACACATAGCAGATGCTCAAAAATGTGGAACAAGTATTTTTTAAAGGTGCCAGGAGATGTTAATATTTTTGTTATCCCTCCTTGTTCTCTTTCCTCTCCACCTCAAAAAAATTGACTCAATACAAAAAGTTCCCCACAGAAAAGCTTGGGGACAAGTGGGAAAAAAAAACATTTGAGTCCTAGTTAAAAGTCTCCATTAGTCTCCTCAGGCTTCCATAACAAAATACCACAGATGGGATGGCTTAAACAACAGAAACTTACTTTTTCACAGTTCTGGAGTCAAGAAGTCCAAGATTAAGGTGCCCTCAGAGCTGGTTTCTGGTGAGGACTCCCCTCCTGGCTTGCAGATGGCCACCTTCTCAGTGTGTCTTAGCTAGCTTCCCAATGTGTCCTCATATGGCTTTTTGCCTGTGCCTGTGGGGGTGGAAAGAGATCTCTTGTATCTCTTCCTCTTCTCATAAAGACATCAGTTTTATTGGATTAGGGGACCCACCCTTATGATTTCGTTTAACCTTAATTACTTCCCAAAAGGCAAATATAATCACATTAGGGGGTAGGACTTCAACATCTGAAGGGAGAGGGCACAGTTCAGTCCACAACAAGGCTTGAAGAGGGAGTGGTTCTGAAATTGTTCTTCTGGTTGTGGGATATTAATAATAGCCCACCCTCCATTATCTATGTCATAACATAATGTCAGAATAACAGTGACATCTGCTATTCTCAAATCTCAGTACATTCTCAAATCTCATCAACTAACCCTGCCACTCTCGGTATCACTCCTGGGCTGTCCTATCCCAGTTCTATGCATTAGCATTTGTTATGAACTTCTCTTCTGCCCAAGCCACATGCACAAAGGTCTAGTGACCCATTTGGATTCTAATGTCTTCTTTGTTAACCTTGGTCTCCTGCTGAAGCTAAAGGATCTGCACACCCTTTGATTCTGGAGTCACTCGTCATGATTGATTAGATTGTGTACAGTTACTGACAACTCCAAAATCTCAATTACTTAGGGCAACAAATGTATTTCTCACTGATCTCTATGCCCAGTGCTGCTGGGAATAGGGCTCTGTTCCACAAAGTCATTCAGGCACCCAGGCTGAAGTATATTCCACCAGATTGTGATATCACCATCCCAGGATTTTCTAAAGAGAAAGGGGAAAAAAACCTGTAGAAAATGTACACTAAGTCTTAAATGTGCACATGTCATTTCTGATTACATTCCATTGGCTAGAACTAGCCACATAATACTGATTAATTATTTCATGTAAACAGAAAAAGGAACAGTTTTGGAAATATTGGCAAGCATTAGGAATGTCTATCAAACTCTCATCTTTAGCTAAGACACTACTTCTAACACCCTAACTCCCCTGAAGCCAGGAGAGCCCTCAGAGTACGTTCTCCTTTTACTCTAGGAACAAAACATGTACTTACACATTCTTGACATATGCACCCAACAATAGGCAAATAGCCACCTGTTTTTGAGTCAACAATTTTAACATTTTTCTACTAAGACTCCCAGCAATGAGGAGCAGTTTCTCTATTACCCAGAAACTGAAAGTGTGTTTGCCTGCCTAGACAGAAAGACCTCTCTGCGGTTTCCTGCAACAAAGCATTCAGAACCAACATCATCATCTGCCTCTATCCCCCATGATGGCCTAAGGTGGGGAGCATTCATATGTACCTACTATTCTCCCTCCTTCCAAAGCCTCAGTCTCACTTGGCCGAGGGACCCAAAGATAAATAATTCAAGGCAAGACATGCTGCTATGCCATGCCAGGGATTTAGTGCACACATCGCTCATGCTCCTCTTGCCGCCACAAGAAAAATTACAAATTGATCCACAGGACCGACTCCCTGCTCATACTTCTCCTGGGCTACTGCTGCTGCTGCTTCTCTCTATAAGTAATTGCTAAACTGGTGACAGCAGGATTTAAGTCTGATGTGGGGAGTAGGAGGCGGGGGGAGGTGTTGGAGGAAGTCAGCTGAGAGTGTGAGAATAGTGGACTGTGCTGGGGGAAGAGGCTGAAGAGCTGGACTTTGACCATGATGCAAAATGCTGGATTACTCAGCTGAGAGTTCCAGTGGAAAAATAAGGCAAGCACCTTGCAGCTCAGTTGGCAGGGTCTCTGTCCCTATAGAGTAAAGACTAATAATACTAGTATTAGCCATCAATTCTTGAGTCTTGATTATGTGTTAAGCACTTTTCTGAGTGCTTTATGTGCAATAATTGATTTGAATTAATTAGATATAGGCTTGGCCGGGAGTGACAGTAAACCCAAAAATAACAACAGTTTAAGTAAGATAGATATTTATTTTCACTCTCAACCTTCAGAACCCAGGTTCCTTCTGTCTTATTCTGCCTATGTGTCCTCTTCTTCCAAAGTCACTTTATGCTCCAAGATAACTGTTCCAGGTCTTGCTACTATGCCTAAATTCCTACCGGCAGAATGGAAGTAAGGGAAGGAAAAGAGCATGCTCCATCTTTTTGAGGCACTTCCTAGAGGCTGCACACACTTCTTCTTTTGCATTCCTTTAGCCTGAATGAACATGAGCCACACTAGCAAAGGACTCTGGAAAACTCAGTCTTGTTTCCAGGCAGCCACATGCTCAACAAACATTTGGGAGTCCCATTGCTGTAGATTGGGGGGTGGGGGTGACTGAGTGAAGTAGTATCAGCCACATCATTCACCTCATAACAAATTTTTGAGGTACAATTGTTATTAAATGCCTTTTACAGATGTGCTAACTGACATACACAATTTTTGCATGAATCTGTGATCAAAATTTTTCTAATCCTTCAAGTTACTTAATAAACATTAATGATACTATGCCTTGTTAATATTGTTTAACTACCAGGCTTTTACAAGAAATGATAAGCTCTTTTGAGGCAGGTCTGTATGAGGTCTGTCCAGAAGGTATCCATCCATGTACTATGAAAAATAGACATTTATTGAAGAAGATACAACAAACATTGTGCATAAGACAATGACACGCAGTCCCCTTCAAAGTAGGCACGTTGGTATCTCACACAATTCTCCCTATTGCCATCACTGCCCTGTTGTATTTTCCTGAATCTCACCAGCAGCCTGAAATCTCTTCCCTTTCTAAGGTGATTTTAGTTTTTTAGAGAAGAGCTAGAAGTCACAGGGCACCAAATCTGGGCTCTAGGGAGTGCTGAGTCACCTGGGTGATTTGATATCTCACAAAAAAAAAAAAAAAACCTGCATGAGAAGTGATTCATGAGCCGACCCGTTTCCATGGAGGAATGTTCAAGATTAATGCAAAATTTGATGCAGATTCATTGCTGTACTTGCTCAGTCTTTTTTAATACAACAGCCACACAGTATCATGCTCACTCAATGGCATCTACCACCCCCACTGACTAGTACAGTGAAGTTGTCATTGTTCACTCATGTGCATTCCAGTCCACTCTCCTTGGCTATGAGGTTACATTGATGTCACACACACCGTTCTCATTAAATTAACAATGGTTAGGACTTCTTCCAGACAGACCTGGTATACTTAATTCATCTATTTCTTCCTGGTGCCTAATATTGTGCCTAGTATAAAGGGGACATTTAGCAAATAGACATTTGTCATATAGGATAAAATATAATCCTTTCCTTTGCTCTGTCATCATTTGCCTTTATTATCGAAAATCTATTAATGACTGTTACATGCACTTAATACTCTTAATTCAAGATAAATAGGAAAAGCATCTCCTGCCCAGAAGTTAGAGTTTAAATTTGGGAAAATATGAAATGGAAATAATAGCATTCACTTTTTTTCCACCCTCTTATCT
Source organism: Phyllostomus hastatus (assembly GCF_019186645.2). Classification (NCBI taxonomy): domain Eukaryota; kingdom Metazoa; phylum Chordata; class Mammalia; order Chiroptera; family Phyllostomidae; genus Phyllostomus; species Phyllostomus hastatus. The sequence goes on from NW_025333530.1 coordinate 12,343,638, forward strand.
GAAGAGAGACCCTACTCTCCTGTTGGAGGAATCCTCTATGGGCTTTCTAGGAAGAAGGGTAGAAATCCCTGCCTCCCCAGGGAGAGAAGCAGGGCTGCACCTGGGAATGTGACACTGCGGCTCAGCATCCTCCATGGACCAACCACCCCCAGGAGCTGAGGATGCTGAGCAGTTCAGGCAGAGTTCATCTCAAATGACTTCCTCATCACCCCACTCTCAGCCCATTCTTTGCGGCATTTGCAATTTCTCTGCTCTGGGGGTCAAGTCTCCAGTGTGCCCTCCCTGAGTAATTGTGAAATTATTATGGTTGGTGATTTTAATTTAAATTGGATGGAGAAATGTCATACTGCGGTCGACTCATTTGCTATGGATTTTCACTTAACCAAATTGATTAGTCAACCAACTAGACTTAACTTGAGAGTTGTAATCATTCATTATTAGATCTCATTTTTCCCAACACACCCAGATGATGTCAAGAAATTACAACTGCAGCAAAAACTATAGCAATGTCTTCTCATAAAGGCAGTGAGGTCTCCTTGAAAGGCCCCAGAGTTGGAACAGGCTCCGGAAGTCTGTGGGGAGCCAAGGTCCCCCGTGCTACCCTAGAAGAATGGCCATAAGAAATGAGGTGGGAGTTCATGTGGAGAAAATCAGGTGACCAGAAATTTAGCTTTCCCTCTTCCTTTTCAATCTATCAAACTTCTACTCATCTTTCAAGAGTCATCTGAAATGTTATCCCTTCTTTGAAGCCTTCCATGACTTCCCAGGCAGAGTAATTTGTCATCTTTTCCATTTCTATACTACATCTCTATTATAAGAATCAGTATGTTTTTATGTCTTTATTGTTTAAATATCTTGTCTCTTCTAAACTAAACCTCTGTAAGGCCAGGGTCATGTTTTATTCAATACTGTATTCTAACTCCTATCGTTGTACTTAGCACTTAGTAGACACTCAGTATTTGTTTCTCTGTGGATTGAATGAGTGAATAAATTACCTAAAGTACTATGCATGTGCTTAGACACTGAGGTGAAACCTGTGGGCAAAACAAAATTCATCACTATGAATTTTTACAACTGTGTGAAGTGGGAGAGAGGTGGTATGTTGCTATAGGTACGTATCAAACCTAGAGGTTAGAGTGGATATTATGTTGAATATGACTCACCTGTATGCTCTGACTGCCAGTAAAGCTAATGTGATCACCAGTTGTTTCAATAACACTAAAGGATAGATCCAGAAAAAAAATGACAGTCACTTAGCTTCTACCTTAGATACAATACCTCTGGAACATCAGCTTAAAAGGACACTGAATACTGAAATCTGGGGGAAAAGCTCCCCTATTCAGGGCTGACTTCATAGGCATGCGACCTGAGCAGTTGCTCAGAAGAGTCTTGTGCTTGGTTTGATATCATCTGCTGTCACCATCTTGAAATTCTTAATAATTGTTGAATAAAGGGCTTTCATTTTTATTTTGCACTGGGGTCTCGTGCAAATTTCATAGCTGGTCCTACAATGGTAGAGGGACCAGAAACCAGGTCAGAGGAGAAATAGCTGAGAAGCCTAGAGTGTTTTGCCTGGAGAAGCAAATGCCTCAGTGGGGCCTGTGACTCTCTTTAAATGCTTAAAGACACTCACGGGGGAGAAGGCTGAGACTGCTTCTGTGCTACCCCAGAGGACAGAACCAGAACTGCTCATTTGGGCTTGGTGGTGGGGTTGGCAGGCAAAGGGCAGGGTCAGTTTGCATTGACTGGAACTATTTTAAAACAATACCTGAAAGAGGATGTACATTCCATGCCAGAAGCTTTCAGGCCAAGACTGTATTTGGCACAAGATATTATAGAGACAGAGGATGAAGCACCAGATAAGTATTAGACTGAAGGTTCCATAAAATCCTTGCCAGTGCTTTGATCCTATGCTTCCAAGGCTAGGCAATCCCTGTTCTAAAGCAGAGTAGGGAGAGGTGGAAGAGAGTGAAGAGCAGTTGAGAAGAATGAAGGGTGAGAGAATCCACTATCTGCATGTGTTCTTATGACCTTCATTTATACCAACTACAGCTAGAGGTGAAAGGAGGTGGCCTCACAATTGACAATCCCTCTAAGGTCTTTCTCTGCAGTCTTCCCTTCTGTTGCCCATGGAGGAGGTTTAGCTTCCATGGTCAGTGTTACCTGGGCAACTGATCAGCACTTTTGACCCTACCCATAGCCAACAAATACACCTGCCACAAATAGATTTAACTACCTACCCAGGATATATTTGGGGACTGAGAAGGACCTAGGAATGGCTAAAGAGGAGTTAACTTCATGATCAACCCTAAAAATTGTCCTAAGTGGCTTTGATCCAGAAAGATCCAGGGAGTCTCAGTACATGAAGAATAAGTTCCAGGCCAATCGCTTCCTTCCTGGCTACTGGACTCATTTTTCCAACCATGCTTTCCACACACCCCATTGGAGCTATTTATTAATTAGGGTGAGAAATGTCTAAATTATGCCTTTGGTTCATGTCCAACTCATTCAGAAGGTAAGAAAGTAAGATAACTCACTCCTGCATCATTTTAATGATTAACATGTTTCTCCTTCAGCACAGAGAGGCCATTGACCAAGAGACCAAAACTGCACACACGCACTCTCTTTTCTGCATTCCGTACCAAACCCCGAGACCCTACTTTTCATTGCTATTTTCTTTATCAATGGAACCTTTGTTTTTCCCTTCCCTCAACTCCAGCCTGGGCACCTGATCTTATCTGTCTGTCTGGTTATGAGATGAACAATATTGAACCCTTTCCATATTCCTTTCCCTAGAGAGGAGCAGTTTCATGCTCATACTCACTGCAGGGGATTGGCAGTGAAACAGGGCCCCTGTTCCTTTTCCTACCCCTCCCATGCACCACCACCTCCAACTTCAGATGGGCTCTGACAACTGCCACCATTCAGGCCAGAGCAGAAGGCAGAGAGGAAGGGGCGCTGAACAGAGTCTTTCTCAAACTCTTAAATGCTAACATCTCCAAAAAGCTTTTAACAGAGACTATCATTTTCCCTCCAAGAATCAATGCATTTTAATTCATACGAAGATATTTGTCTGCTGCTCTGTTCCTTTGAGGCGTAGAGACACGTTTAACAAAACAAGTCAGCCTCGCATGGAGACAAACGCGCCAGCTTCTCCCTGAAATTACTGGAAGTTCATTTTCAAAAGCCGTCCTGTTTTCTGGGAATCAATGCATATCAACTAAAATCAATAGCTTCTCCGTGCGGATGGGTTGAGACACCAAACTGATCTAGTGTTCCACTGCATTTGTATCCAAATCTAGACGTTCTCAACAAGTCAATGAATTTAAGCGTCTGCCAGTGTCTTTTCACTTAAAACTAATCTGTTTGCTGATCAGACTGCACATTTCCAGAGTGCATAGTAATATACTCTGTGTGTTTACTAAATCCAATGTACATTAACTCAAATAAAAATATTTCCACTTAACTTAAAATTGAATTTGTCCCAACTTCAGCAATGCTATTGGGGATTAACTCTAGCTTATTGGCCAGCTCTTTGAGAGGAGGCCTGATCTCCTCCATCTTCCCCCAAGGGTGTGGTCTCTCTGAGACTGAAAGAACAAAATACTTCCTGCTTCTAAGGACCATAAACTCCAGGATGAGGAGCTATTTGTTTGGCCTACCCCTCTGCCTCTATACCCCTAAGTTCTCTCTGAGCCATTCTACAGAAGGGAGCCCCTCTTCAGTTTCTAAAAATAATATAGGAGAGTCCGTTCTCCAACAAGCCACTTAGACCACCAGCACTGTGCAAGGCTCTATGCAGATTCACAGAAGTAAAAACAGTGCCTGCGTTTTAGAAGGGCTAGTGGTGGAGGGGCACTGCTCCATGTTCAGGTAGTCAGTTAGCAAGTGTTGCTTGAATGCCTTGCTGTCTAGAGTCTGTGCTAAGCACAGGGAGACATGATGGACATGTCAGACAAGGCCCACACCCAGAAGCTCCTGAAGAGAAACATCAAGCAAATCAGTGTAAGAAACCAACTATTGTATGTGTGTACAAAGGGTTGCATGAGAAAAATACAAGGTGCTGGGGAGCAAATAGCAGCACTGAACTAGCAGTGGGGTGGAGGCAGCAGACAGGGGCTGTATCTACTACTCAGCAGACCCTGTACCAGCACTTACACCTTCACTGACAATTACTTATTTAATCCTCACAAGTCTGTAAGGAGTTACAAGTATCTCCATATTTTAGGAGAAAAAAAAACCCCTGAGGCTCACAGGTTGCTTACTAGCTTTGTAAGACCACTAGTAAGTAACACTCATCCTATGAGAAAAAATTAACAAGTGGCAGAGCCATGATTCAAGCCCAGGACTAGCCAAACTTTCCCCACTACATAACCTGCATTCATTCACATGCAAAGTAAATTAACAACACAAGGCATTGTGTGTTCCCAGGAGCAAACCAGACCCAGAGATTGCATGTCTGGATGTAGAAGAGGGGGAGAGCCCCAAGGACTCAGTTCTGTATCAGGGAAGGCTTCCCAGAGAAGGTGGCTCTGGAATCAAGTCTGAGAAATATAAAGGAACAGAAAGGTCCCAGGCAAGAAGCACAGCTGGAACAAAGGCACAGAGATGGAAATAATTACTATTTTAGGGGTAGTGAGATCAGGTCAGGCTCATGATCAGCTCTGTGTAGAGAGGTCATAGGAGACGAACCTATAGAGAGAACATACAACAAGGTTGTAGAACACTTTGGATGCCATATTGTAGTTGTGTTCTTTGATTGGACCCTGTTTTCCAAACTGGCTGCTGGTCTTGAAGAAGCCAAGGGGCAAGAATACACTGTCAACACCCAGGCCAACCAAATCCAGACCTCCTTTGATCTCACCGGGTTCCTCTTCCCCACCTATCACTGATACTAGCAGTTCAGGGATGCTACTGAGGGAGGCTGGTCCCCAGCTCTGAAGAACCTCAAGGTATCACCATAGAGACGAGATAGGCCACCAGCCACAGAAAAGGAACCCTGACCTCCCCCATGCACCTGGGACTTGGAGCTAACTAAGAGGTGGCAAAAGTCTTTGATTTTCTCTCTTCTTGCTCTCTCTCTCTCTCTCTCAAAAAAAAAAAAAAAAGGAAATTTACACAAACAAATGAACTCAACCCAGCCCTGGAAGAAAGCTGCTAAGCCCCTCTTCCATGTTGACTGGTCTCCTTAGAAAAGAAAGGAGAACCCCATGTTTGGAGTTACAATGGGAGTTTCCTAAAGGAGAAAAAGCAGATGGAGAGACCAACAGGAAACCTAGGGTCATTCACCTTTTCTCCTACACAAATGGAAGAGCAAGTTCAGAGCCATGTGTATAAATGTAAGTTGCTATCTTCAGATTCACTCAGGAGTTCTGAAATGTTGGCAACTCTATAATTGCCTACTAGGTGTGCATCTTTTGTATTGGAGTCAATAATGCAAACTGGGTGCAACAGGATACTTTTAACACCATCGTCCTTCAATAGTTGCATCATGTATTAAGCCTCCCAATGCAGTCAGTTCACATTTAGCAGCCCAGGAAATCCTGACTAAAAAAGGACGAGGATAGTTCTCTGAAAGGTGGAGGAGAGGAAGAGAAGGAATGGATGTGTCAGGATACTGAGAAACAGACAGGGCTTGTGGAATGATGTAGAAAAGAATACTGTTTCTTCTGAGTTAGAAAAGGAGACTAGGAAGCAAAAGCAATCTTCACACATGCATTGTCATTCTCTTCTGAAAAGGGGTGAGAAGAGGGGCGGGGGAGCACCGAGATAGGGAACAGACAGGAGAGGTGAGAAATCCAGCATTTCCAGACCTGCCCACACTGCTGGCTTCTCTGCTGTGTGCAATACCTCATCTCACAGTCATTAGAGAGCCCACAGAAAGGATGGAAGCCAGACACCCTGAAGGGTGGGAAAATGAAGAGAAGGGATGTGCACAGATGTACGTACACCTGATCTTGGGAGAGATAGGCCCCAGCTTGAAGCTGCCCCAGCTTAGACATCTCCCCACCCCCAAATTTCCAGAATCCTTAGAGTGGCAAATGGACTGGCACTATCATCATTACAAAAACCCCAGCAACACCCAACATGCAAAGTCCCCATGTCTGATCTGATCTCTGTTTCTCTTTCTCCGCTGCCTTCTGGAATGATTAGGAACTCAACTTACCCTCCAATCTGGTCCAGCCCTTTCTAGCTGATAAACAAGGAGCAGTAAACTGGGAAGCTAGAGGAGGGGAGCATAGTCCCAGAAATATCCACTTGCTACTAAAAGTGTGGGTCTGCCCTGGCTGGTGTGGCTCAGTAGATTGAGTGCTCGCCTGCAAATCAAAGGGTTGCTGGTTCAATTCCCAGTTAGGACATATGCCTGGGTTGTTGGCCAGGTCCCCAGTAGGGGGTGCATGAAAGGAAGCTACACATTAATGTTTCCCTCTCTCCTTTCCTTACCCTCTCTAAAAATGAATAAATAAATAAAATATTTTAAACAAAAAAAATAAAAGTGTGAGTCAGATCCTGACATCCTCTACTCAAGAGCTTGCAATAGCTCCCATCTCACTCAGGATAAGTGCTATACCATTCCAACCTACTACCTTTCTAAATTCCCATGGTGCATTGCCTCTCACCTGCTCTGATCTAGTCATATCACCTCACATCACATAAGATGTATGGGACCTCAAGGCCTTTGCACTTGCTGTTTCCACTGTGCAGAACACTTTCCTCAATTTTTTTCATACCTTACTCCTGTATTTCAATATTATTTTCTCAGTGAGCCTTCTTGATTTAGGTAGCCACCCTACCTAAAATTTCAGCCACCCCAACATTCTCTACTCTTATCCACTGTTTTTCTTTTTCTTAGCTTTTACCATCATCTTTATTTATCTAGTTTATTGTCTGCAACCCCCATGAAGAACACATTCCATGAAGGCAGAGTTTTTTTTATTGTTTTGTTCTCTGTTGTATCTTCAGTGTCTAAAAGCATCTTGGAAGATGGTAGGTCCTCAATAACTACTCACTAAATTAAAGGAACAGCCCTAAGCCTGCTCCCCTCCATTTCCCCTGAAGTATCTATAATAATGCCCCTTCTAAATACCTCTGAAAGCACCAACCTTTCTGGAAAATTACCTGCCCTTTGGACTCAGGCTGAGGCTGACAAGAGAAAGATGTCAGGGGATGATAAAATGGGGACTTTCTTCTACTGGAATGTGGGTGACGGGAGATTCTTCTGGCTTAGAATCCCGCTGAACTCCAGGATGAGACTATCAGCACATGCACAAAGCAAATTCATGTTGATCATTAGTCTCTTCTTCAGTAAGGCTGTACACATACACACACTCCTCAGTTTTCTTCCCCTGTCACTGAGGTCTGAGGAGATGAGCCCCAGAGTCAGCAGCCTTGAGTTGCTGTTCAGGGGTGTCCAAACATTTGGCGCCTCTAGGCCACACTGGAAGAATAATTGTCTTGAGCCACACATTAAACACACAAATACTAATGAAAACTGATGAGCAAAAAAAAAAAAAGGTTTTCAGTAAATTTATGATTTTGTGTTGGGTTGCATTCATAGCTATCCTGGGCCACATGCGGCCCATGGGCCGTGGGCTGGACACCCTTGGGCCCTGAGCTGTCCTGCTCAGGCCCTGCATCTTTAGTGGCAGCAATCACCTCACTCAGCTCTGTGGCCTAGTTTCCTGCTGTTAAATGGGGCTAGAAATGCTTGTTTATCAAGAGTGGGGTTAAAGGTCTCAGGTGGTATTAAGTGTGGCTACCTTTGTAAACCTCATCCTGTTGATAAACATCCTTAATGCTTGCCCAACTCCTGATGATTTATACCTATATTTAGTAAGGGTGGGGCTGGGGGACTGAAAAATTAAGAGCAGATGGAAGAGAAATAACCCCCAAGATAGCAGGCCATTAGGCAAAACACCAAACTATTCCAGCTTAGTTGATTTCCCATTGGATCTAAGGCCTTTTGCAAGTTTGAATTACCAATGAGCACCACGAACTCAGGCCAATGGCTGCCAGGCACAGGTACGATCCTAGTCCACCCATCGCTCTGCTGAGCTAGTGGGACCAAGGTCAAGGGAACACATTTTTCAGGCAGACTAGCCAGGTGCCATGAAGTGGGAAAGGTGGTTTGGGGCTGAGAGGTGCAGGACGGAGGCAACTTGGCTGCAGTTGGCACTCTTGTCCCAGCTGGGCTAGCAGGGCATTGTTTATAATTGAGCTGATCCTGCTCAGCTCTCACTGTCATTGTCATTGTCTGTTAGAGCCATTTGATGTTGCTGAGCCTTTGGGGAAAGGAGGAAGGTGGGAGGGAAGAGGCACTGGCAGGAAAAACAAAAGAAGTTACGTAGCAGGACTTCAAAAAAGCCAAGTGTTTGAAAAGATCTTTGCAAAGGTTCTGACCTACTTTGCATGTGGATAAGCCATCTCCTTCCCTTTTAAAGAAAAGAAAAATCCTGCACTAAATGGCCACAGCTCTATTCAGGAGAGCCAGGGCAGCACTGCAGAAAAGGGCTTTAGTGCTGTAATCAGAGGCCATTTAGGAGCCATGATTTGGGTAATTATGTAAGATTTCAGTCTCTCATCTTCCAAGACCACTGTGAAAGTTGAGGCTGCCAGAGCGATACAACCAGGCCTGAAAGAGGGGGTGCCAGAAAGCGGAACTGCAGAGAGCACACCTCTGCTTTCTAGAAACCTGGTCAAAACCCCGCTCAGCTACCCACCTCCGAGCTGTGTAACCTTAGACTCTCAGAGACCCACTTTTTTCCCCAGATGTACACATTAGATGAGGAATCAGAAAACAGCCAAAAGTGAACTTCCTAATCCAGTGCCTGGCACATAGTAGGTGACTCCTCCCTGCTTTCTAGAATGAGTCAAGAGATGTTATCCCATCCTACTCACAGATTTCTTGGGACCAACAATGCCAACTGGTGTCTCCAGCATCAAGTGATTAGAACATAAGCCGAGTGGGGGCCTACCAAGCTAGGGACCAGCTTAATAGCTGGAGAGGCCTGGCCTGAAGAGGACCCTGACAGTCTGCAATCAGGGCAAAGGGGACTCATGAAGGGGCAGGACAGAGGTACAGGACATATGGATGGAGGAACAAGGGATATTCTGCAGAGTGCAGATGGTGATGATGGCTTACTCCCTCATCCCACTACCCTGCCACATGATTTCATACCCCCATGGTCTAAAGGGTACAACACTTTGAACTTAGTCCCCATCAGATAGAAGAAAATATGTGGGAGACATTCTAAGACAATTACAATATTCAAGAGAAATGCAGTGAGCTGGGGAAGCAATTAGAAGGTATTTGAGGTGGAAAATCTCCTGCTAAGTTGGGTTTAAGTATTTATTGTCATTAAAATAATTAATAATATTAATACTTGTTTATTATATGATCCTTACAACAATCTCATGAGGTTGGTACTTTTAGGGAATATTACTAGCCCATTTTACAGATGCAGCAATTGAAGTTTACAGAAAAACACTAAACTGTTCATAATCATTCAGGTAGTCCTTGGGGTCTGTATCTGAATCAAGAGTTTGGGTTTCCAGTCAGAATGGCCATCATAAACAAATCAACAACAAACAAGTGCTGGCAAGGTTGTGGAGGAAAGGGAACCCTAGTACAATGTTAGTGGCAATGCAGACTGGTACACCCACTGTGGAAAACAGTATGGAATTTCCTCGGAAAACTAAAAATGGATCTGCCTTTTGACCCAGCAATTCCACTGCTGGGATGATACCCTAAGAATCCTGAAACACAAATTCAAAAGAATCTATGCACCCCAATGTTCATAGAAGCACAATTTACAATAGACAAGTGCTGGAAGCAGTCTAAGTGCCCATAAGTAAATGAGTGGATCAAAAAACTGTGATATACTTACACAGTGGAATACCATCCAGCAGAAAGAAAGAAGGAACTCTTACCTGTTGCAACAGCATAAGTGGAACTGGAGAGTATTATGCTAAGTGAAATAAGCCAGGCAGTGAAAGACAAATACCTTATGATCTCACCTATAAGTAGAACTTAATCAACAAAACAAACAAGCAAGCAAAATAGAATGAGAGACACTGAAATAAAGAACAAACTGACAGTAACCAGAAAGGAGCGGGGAGGAGAATAACAAGGGAAAGAAGGGGAAGGGTCAAGTCAAGGAACATGTATAAAGGACCCATGGACAAAGTCAAAGAGGGGTAAGATTGAGTGTGGGAGGTAGGGGTTGGTTGGTGGGGGGGCTGGGAATGGGGACAACTGTAGTTGAACAACAATAAAAAAGGAAAAGGAAAAGTGAAAAAAAAGACTCTGGGTGCCCAGTTACTTCATCTTACCCCAAAACCTTTGTATTCATTCAATAAATATGTGATGATCACCCAGTGTGGGTTCCAGGCTCTGTCCCAGGCATAGAGATATAGCAATACACAAAAACAAGTAAGTGTCTGCCCTCATGGTCCCACCTGGATCAGTCTAGTTGGTTTCATCCACACCATACCTCATCCTTCCCCAGCAAGGTATGGGACTACTTCACAAATGTATTCAGGGGATGCAAATAAACACCCCTCTAAATGCAGCTATCAGAAGCTCCTCCCAAAAAGGAGCTATCAATGGCCCCCCTGGACCTTGGTCAATAGTGTTTTGAGGAATCAAGTACCCAGTACTTCCTTTAAGCCCCTTACCTGGGACACCCTTCACTTCTCTGGTGATGGGAGTGGGCTCCCTTTGCCTCTCCCCTGTTGCTTTGCATGTATGGGTCATCTATTCCAAAAGCAGGAAAAAAAAAGGAACCAGAGCTCAGCCAATCACTGCCCCTCTCAGTTGAGGCAGAACTAAGCCCCAACATCTAAGCTCAGAGCAGATATGCAAGGGTCTCACAAGCTGAGAAATGCACATGATTTTTGGTCCATCATTTAATTCAATGAATTATTACATAAAATCCTTACACATTTTGCACTAATGCATAAAGATGTTCAATTCAGCATTGTTTATATTAATTTAAAAGTGCAAGCTCATAAATAGCTATTAATGAGAAGGAATCATGAAGTACAGCATGGTACATCTGTAATGTGGAGTACTATATGTCCATTAAACAGAACAAAGGGGGATGGTAGACAATGTATGGAAGACCTCCAAGATATGGTCATTAAAATGCACACAAACCAGTATGCTTGGTAGAGTCCTTCATTTAAAAACAAACAAAAAAACCCTGTTTGTATATGGGGGTGTAGATTGATGAACCTTGCCCATTCAAGGCAGAGCCTATCCAGACAATGCCAGGGGCACTGGGAGGGGGAGGAGGCAATGTCACTTCTTCCCCACAGCTGGGGTTCCTATAGGCAGGGCCAAAAGTGGAGTCCCCACTGCATCCTCTCCTTCATTGGTTCCTACCTATACTAACCTGAACTAAAAACCCTAAGACATCATGAGTAGAGCACTGGAATGGGAGTCCAGAAGCCTGGGTCCAGCCTCAGCTCTGAACCAACACCTAGGAAGCCTTGGGCAAGTCTCCTACACACTCTGGGTGTGGTAGCCCCATCCGTGAAGGAAGGGTGTTGGGCCACATCATCTGTAGGCTCCTCTACTCTGCCATGCCACTCTCTACAATTTAGGAGCAAGGAACTTGGAGTAAAAGTGTAGATGTCTGAGAGAGATTGGATTGAATAACAGTGATAAGATAACATACCTTAAAATTGGACGGCATTCTAGAAACCCAGCTAGGAGCCTCACACATATTCTTTCTTTTGATCCTCACAACAATATTTAAGATATTATAATTATCTTCATTTTACAAATGATGCACCTGAGGCTCAGAGAGATTAAGTAATTGTCCCAGGTCATACAGCTTGTAATCAGTGAGATGGGAACAGTCTGGCTTCTTTCCCCACCTTCCCTCCCCACCCACTGCACACACACACTCACTCACACACATCCACCTGCTGCTTGGAGCCAGACACTCCAGGTCATGGCTGCAGATGTGCAGGTGGGTCTTCCTCCCTGAGTCAGCCTCAGGATTAGCTGGACCTCCTTCTTCTCTGATATCAGTGCAGCCCTAACTTTCCTTCTCATTGTCAAAGATTCTTGATAGACCACAAGTCCCAATTTTGTTCCAGAGACAGTGTCTTCATTTTCTGTCTTCCCATTCATTCCCTTTCTGCATTTTTTTTACCTCAAATCTACCCCTTATCAACTTGAATTTCCTGTTCATCGCTCATCTCCAGCCCAGAAACCTCTTACCCAGGGACTCCACCTTTCCAGCATACTCCATGTCCTTGGTTCTCCCCATACCTGTGATTTTAAATCATTCTCAGTGGTTTTTCCTTGGCCTCTGGGTTCTTTTGGCTTCTCAGCATGCCGATGTGTCCAGCTTCAGTCATTGCTGTGGAGGTATCCACCTCCTCCCTCTGCATATTCTCAAATATGGTCCTATATCAGGCTCAGCTCAGGGGTCTAAGTGAGGGGTTGAATGGCACCTGTTCCCTCACAGAACCACTACTGTGTGAGATCACCATGGGAAAAAAGAAGACAGCTCCTATGTGGGCTCCACAGCAAGGGACTTATGATATCCGAAGGGTGGTGAGGAGAGGGCATAGAGGTCAAGGACAACTAAAGGTCAAGGCCTATGCTCAGCTTAGAAAAGGGCAGGTTCGCCCCCAGAGAGGAGAGAGAAGTAGGGTAGTACACCAGAGAATGGAGAGGAGAGGCATTTGAAAGAAAAATGCCATGGAGACCAGAAGAAAGAACAGTAGAAGATGACACCAAGGCTTAGGGAAAACCTGGGTGGTGGGAAAGGTGTGGTTAGCCACACAGAAATAAGGCTGCTGAGAGAAGTGTGCATCTGCCTGTGTGTGTGAGTGAGTGATGGGGACTAAAGAGGGCAAAAGTGAACAGAGGGGAGAAGGGAGGGAATTTCAGGGGAAAAGGGGAAGGGTTTACAGGAACAAATATAAAGGACACATGGACAAAAACTAGGGCATAGTAGAAATGTGAGGGAGGTGGAGAGGGCTGGGGCGGGGCTGAGATGGGAGTAAGAGACAGAAAACTGTACTTGAACAATAATTAAAAAATAAATAAAATAAAATAAAATAAAAATCTTGGCATTGTTTCAAATACTTGTTCTGAAATAAAAGAGGTGATTGCAAGCGGAAATGCCTGTTGGGTGGTTAGAAAAATGGAACCAGGGCAGCAGACCTTCTTGTAACCTAAACTTTACGCTGCATGAGCAGGGCCCGAATGTGCCCTCCCCCCACTTTACCTACCCAGCCAGGACCATAGTCCTCATGCTCAACAACAACTTGTGGAATGAAGCAAGTGACTGCTTCCTAAAAGTGATGGCACCCTGAGGGCGGTCAGGGCGTGGTCTGGGCCCTGCAGGCAGAGCCCGAGGTGGTCAACAATGCCAGTGCTACAGGAATGATGGGAAGGAAGAAGAGAAGGAAATGCTTGGCGACCTCTTCAAGAACAATTGCAGAGGAGCAGTGAGAGGACCTCAGCCTGCAATGGACCAGAGGGGACTGGGTGGGGAGTGGTAATCGTGGGTTTAGGGGCGAGAGAGAGATGAAAGGGTAGTCAAATATTTGCTAGAGGAGGTAGTTAAAATGGACGAGATCGATCCTTCGTCTGTGTCAACCAACATTCACTGGATGCCATTAGGTGCTGGGCACTGTGCTGGGTAGGGGGCCCTGAGGATGGTTCACCAGGCCTCAGGGGAGACCAGTGCCCTGAGCAGCAGCAGCACAGTGAAGGCAGTGCTGTCAGAAACAGGGACACACTCATTGGAGACAGGGGGTGTGTGCACTTCTGGGAGAGAAGAAAGGGACCAACGATGGCAGCACAGGTCTTGGCAGGTCAGGGTGTTGGTGTGGTGCTTGGAGCCTTTAGGTCCACAGGGTGCTGCAGCCTCTCCCTGTCAGAATCCAGCCCTCCTTCCATCTCCATCAAAACTTCCAGACAATGAATGTGTCAACTTCCTAAGACCTTTAGGAGAGAGAGTGTGCCCAGTTTCTCTAGGTTCAGTGAATGCTGTCAAGTGTGATATCTCCAGCACACACACACACACAGTGCCACAGATGCAGTGTGACACATAGCCACACATGCAGTTGCACTGTAGAACCATTTCTCCATTCCTGCTTCTGGCCAAGGTCACACAGCAGGTCACCCTGTGAGTCTTGAGGAGCCACTGAAGTGCCTTTCAGCAGATAATCCCCAGAGGTGTGAGGATGAAGTGACCCGCCCCCGGGGAGTTGCCTTTGCTGGGACATCCCCCCCACCCCCCAACAAGACTTCATCCCCTTTGCAAAGGGCACCTTCCCTTCCCCTGCCTTTCCCCAAATCAATCCCGACATCTCCTTAAATCGAAATCAGCCACAATGAAAGGGTGGTGCAGAATTTTGTTTACCAATTCTGGCATCTAATTAAAATTAGCTGATGGTTCTTCTAGTTGGTTTTTTGTTCTGACTATTTTTAAGTCAGAGCTGCTAGATCACTGCAGCCACTAGTAAGCTGTCAAATCAAATTTTCAAAAGCAAATTGCTTTCATAATTAATTTAATTATTAGTACGGCTCCTAGTTTTGTGTTGCCTTAATGAACACAATCAGGTTTCACCCTCTGCTTCTCCCACTCACACTTACACCCCTTGCTTCCCCAGACCCACCTCCCACCCATCTAATCCAAGTTGAGCAAATGGAAAGGAAAGAAGAAAGGCAGACATGTCTATCCCCAGCCCTCCTTCCCAATCCCCCCAGTAGCCACCTCCTCACTCACGTCCTCGCCCTTGGAGTAATTAAAGTTCTGCTCCCTGCTATGGAATAAATGGTACATGCTTTAATTACCCCAGAGCCTACCCAGGCATCCTCACCCACCCACCCCCACCCTGCCCAAGTCTGCGAATCTAGGTGGGGTGGGGGACAGTTAAAAGAGAGAGACTAAGAGAGAGCTTCTGTGCCAGTGACAGCGGTCTGTCACCTGGGGTCTGGAATTCACTGGGGAACTGTCAGTTACTAAGGAAACTAGGAGGGAGAGAGAAAGGGAGAGAGGTGGTTAGATTCAATTTTGGGTGACAAGTGTGAGGCATAATTATTTTGGCCTGCTCTGTGCATCCTAGCGTAAGTAGAGGAGTCTTTAGAGGTAGGCGGGGGCAGGTCATGGGAAAGGCATTACCTGAAGGCTGCACCCTTCTTAGGAGCCCAAGGCAGGTTAAGGGGATGGAGACAGAGAGGAAGGCACCAACAGGCCAGGACAGTGACCAGAATCTGCCTGTGTGTATGTGTGTACATGTCCGTGTGCACAAAGCTGCTCACGCCCATGTCTGTGTATGTCTATGTATTTATCTGTTTCTGTCTTTTGGGTGTTTTCTCTTTTTTTCCTTTTGTTTTTCCCCCTTCTTTGGCTTGCAATCTATCTCATTTTCATCCTTCTTTCTTGTTCTTTTATTCTGCCCTTTCTTCCTTTCTCTATCTCTCTCTCATCTGTCCTCTGCTTCTCTTTCTTCCTGTCTTTCCTTGTGCCCCCCCCCAATATCTTTTCCCTGTTGTTATAGCCTGCCCCTTCTGTTCTCCTCCTTCTGTGTCTCTCACAGGCTCTAGCTCACCCCTGCCCCTGTGAAATGGAAGGGCAAGGGGCCTGGGACACCTGAGCATCTGTGCTGCCTCCAAGGGGACACGGCGCCCACAGAGGAGAGGTCCCGTGGAGTGCTGGCTTGGAGCATCCATCAGGACGAGCTCTCACATCCGATGCCATTGGGATGGAGAACAGAGTCCATGTCACACACAAGCCCCATTGTTGCTGAAGCAGGAGCAGAGACCAAGACTGAGAGGTAAGGACTGGGGGCAGGGCCAGGGAGCAGCCCAAGCAAGGGAGAAGCAAGGGCAAGGTGAGGGAGATAGGGAGAAAGGTCCACAGTTCATTTCTGGGCTTTTGGGCTAGTGTGACAGGCATAAAGATGCCACTGAGAGAGGGTGTGAGTCACCAGCTGAGTGATGGAACAGAGCATTCTGGATGCCACTCAGGAATCCCAGGTCAGCAGGCCCCAGGGGAACCTACTCTGCCTGAGACAGTAGCGAGCTCCCACTGCCTGTCCTGGACCTGGAAGCCCCTGTTCCTCTGCTCTGCTCACTCAGACCAGGACTTGGCTGCCAGGAACCATCTGTTCCTTTTGTCTCCTTCTCTTATCTTCTCTCCCTGGCTGGTGCTTATTCAACCAGGACTTGGATCTTCTCTGGTTCCCCACCTGGTAAAGAAAGGCCCTGGGTTCAGGTGTGGCCTGACCCCTGCTAAGCCCATTGTGCCAGAGGGACAGGGCTACCATGCAGGCTCATCAGAGAGATGGGCAGGGGTGGAAGAAACACTCAGGCTGCCCTGTGCAGAGCAAGAAGAGTCTAAGTGGTGGGATGGGGAGTTACCTTTCTCTCGAGGACCAGGGTCCTTAGAATGCCTCCTAAGATATTAGGTTCACTTCAGTCTCACCTATGCACATAGCCTCTCTTACTCATGCACAGATCCAAGGACAGGCAACTCCACCTTCCCTACTCCAGGGGGCACCCTCTGGTCAAATATCTGACATCAGCCTGGAGAGGAAGGGGGCCACGAAACCAAGGTGCCCTTGGAGCCCGAACCTCAGCAGAAGCCTAGTACCAAGTTGAGAGGTCTCAGTCCTGCTTCTGCAGCCACCCACATGGGCCTCAACACTTTCCAGGCCTTGGGCTGATTTGGCATCCTCCATCACCTCTAGCCAATGCCAGGCAAATGCTCCACCCAAGGCATCTGTGTAGAGCATGCCTGCCACCTGCTGGTAAGGCAACCCAACTACAGGTTAAGGGGGTTTGCTGAGCTTTGCACCCCATAGACTGGGTGCCTTAAGGCAGCGCCACCATGTTGAGGCAGTGTGGAACTGTGCCCTGGGCCCTTCTAGACCCTTCTGAAACACTTCAGGGGAAAGAAAAGCAATAAGCAGGGTGGGGTTTGGTTCAAAGGCTGAGGCAGGGGACCCGTGGGCAAGGCCTGAATGGAGGGACTGGTTAGAGAAGATATTCAGGCTTCTACACTGGCTCACATGGCCCTTCCCTGGATGTCGGGGAGGAAGTGGCTGCCTGGAACAGTGGAAGGGACCAAAGCCTGGATTCCATGCCTTGCTCCACCTCCACCACCTCCACTATCTCCACAGCTTGGACTTCCTGTTGCAGAAGCAGGGACAGACAGACATGGAAAGATGCGAACCTTGCTCTCAAGGAGCTCATGGGCTAGAACCAAGATATACCCCCAGCCAAGAGTTGACAAATGGCTCTGGAAGACCACTGTTGTTAGAGCACAGAGGGCCTTTGGGGTCAGCTAGTCCAACAGAGGCAGCGTGATGAGTTTCGTGGCCCCCTTCCTCCACATACAAAAATGTTCATATTAAAAATTACATTTCATAACTGCTTTGGTATAAAGACAAATAAATATATTCACACTATATATTAAAACATTTTCAACCTAGATGGTCATTATTTTCTCCAAATGAAACAAATGAAAACACTTTTGTGTGTCTAATGGATAGTCAGCCATGAATCAACCTCCCCATCTTGCAGCTGAGCCACTGAAGCCCAGGAGAGGAAGAGCTGACACAGCATCACACAGCAGCTAGTGGTCAAGCTGGGGCCACAGTCAGCCAGGTCCTCCAGCTCCTGGGCCAGGGCCCTCTCCATTACCCCTTTAACCTTTCTTCGGGAGGCAGGAAAGTCCCTCCCACCTATACTACAGATGAAAGAGCCCACTTTCCTAGCCCCATAAGGCCCCTTGGAGAGCCCACCACAGGGACGCCCTCGCTGGGCCCCACCCCACTCCTCTGGGCCCTCCAAGCAGTGTCTTCCCTCCTTCAGTCCTGGCCCTGCAGCCAGGTTGCCACCACCACCACTGCAACCCATTAAACTTCTGTCTTATTAATTCCTCATTTCCAATTTGCAAGAAGAGAGAGCCTTAAATGTCCATCTCACCAGCCCAGCAATCACACAGATGATCCAAGTGTTTCTGGACAAGCTTTAATTTATTTTCCAGTGTACACAGGGCTACTGAGAGGCTGGATGGCACCATCTTAAACATAATAAATTACTACTCAAGTACCGGAGATTAGTTACTAAAGCTCCAGGCTCCCTCCCAGCCCCTGCAGACTTGGTTGGCAATACCAAGTCAACCAAAGGTGACATCTCCTTTGAAGATGCCCAGTGTGGGGAGTGGTAGGTGTTTCCAGGTCTGAGCCACCTATCCAGCCCTCCTCAGGACCCTTGATGCCAGGCAGAAGCTGTGACATAGGTGTAGGGGCAGAGGCCCCAGGAAACTCCAGAGTGGACTCAGGCAGTTTCTACTCTAGGTCTCAGCATATCATTGTGAGTCATGATCTAATAATGGTGGCAAATCCAACCCTTTCTTGGACACAGCTTGGAAGGCCAGGGATCAGAGGCATGCCCAAGAATGAAGAAGATGCTGGTTATCTTTGGAGTCAGGCAAAGAGAAAGGAGATACTTTTCTTGAAGACACAAAGGGTCAGGAGTAATCTTTAAGCATCTGAAGGCCCATCCCTGCCCATCCCTGCCCCTCACTCTAGTTACCTGCCAGGTGTGTTTTCACTGGGCCACACATCCTACCATATGCCACCTTCTCGTCCCCAATAACTTGTCCATGAGGTGGCCCTCCAGCAGTGCCACCCACACATACACATCAGAGAGACCTTTATAAAGCCCACCTCTATCCATGTCACGCTCCCGATTGCAGATGGATGATGCTCTTCCATTGCCTGCCTACTAAAATCTGGCTCCATAACCTGGAATTCATTCTCTTCCTCAAGGGTAATGAAAGCTGTGAAACTGCAAAAGATGACTCAGGGAGAGTGTGTAGCTCTCCTCGGGAATCTCACAACAGGTGGTTCTCATCAGTAGGGTAGCTCAGCAAAATCCTTAAAAAACACACAGAAATATGCAAGAAAAAACTGAGAATCGGGTCCTAGTCCATGATACTGGGAAGGAAGCTTCAGGAAAGATAAGGGGGTGGGGGTAGAACAAGGATAGCTAAAGTGCTGAGCACTGACTGGAGCCTTGTTAAACCTGGGAACCCCACCCTTTTTAAGAATCTCCCCCACTGGTCTCAGTTCAGGGCCCCCAAGCCCAATAATCTCAAGAAAGGTAAACCAAATAAGCACATCCTCCTCATCTCCTTCATTTCTTCTTGGTTATACATAATACCAAAGCCAGGGACCCCGACCACTCCAACTCCCCCACCTGGGTCTCCCATGGACTGAAGTCACACCTGCCTGTGAGCAGGGAACTGGCCTTCCCCAGCTGCCTGTGGCATCAGAGTGCTCCTGAGGCTACAGAAATTGTGATCCACAGTCACCTTTGTTCCCAGGCACTAGTATTACTCATTGTTATTAGCAATAAGAACCTCTTTAGTATCGCTAATTCCTTCCTTCCATCATGCTCCACATACTGCCTACACATGCTCTTGTTTATGCAGACAGGGCCTTCCTGCATACAATAGATGGCAGCTGAATGTGGTGTAAATTAAATCACATTATGAACCCACTCGGGGACTCCTACCATGGATCCTTTTATAAAGTGAATAATCATCCCCTCATTTACCATTAGTGAAAACCCAGGTGTTCGTGTAACAAGTTTGATGTGTGTGAAACCTGCGTGTACACATACACACATGCACGCATACACAGAAGCTCCTGGGGAGAGGAAGCCACCATTCCTGGTGTACTACAAGGTGCAAATTAGTCTCTTTTTTAAAAAAGATTTTATTAATTTAGTTTTAGAGAGAGAGGGAGGGAAGGAGACAGAGAAGGAGAGAAACATTGATCAGTTGCCTCTTGCACACCCCCAACCTGGGCGTGTGCCCTGACTGGGAATGCAGGCTGCAACCTTTTGTTTTGTGGGACATGCCCAACCTGTTGTGTCACACCAGTCAGGGTGCAAATTAGTCTTAATAAAAATTTTCTGATAGTGATACTGGTGAACCAAATCACCAAGTGTTATAAAAGAGTTTCATTTCCATTTAAGAAAAAGGGAAATTGAGGCCCAGAAAGGAGCAATGACTTTAGTGCTGCCACTGGTCTTCATAGTGATGTGATCCATAGATCATTTCCAGGTCTTTATAAGAATTTCAGGGTCACAAGAAGCGGAGGAAAAGTGGGAAAACATGGAGGCATGCCTGGCAGGGGTACAGGGATTGATCTTGGGCAGTGTTGGGTTTCAAATCAGTTCCTACAGGCTCCGGAGTAGCGTGAAAGTGAGTCATGTAACAAGGGGGTACACAGGAGGCTCACCCTCTCTTCCCTCAGGACTTCCCCAAGTCCCTGACAATAGGGTCCATGCTTGTGGGGTCCAGGAGCAAGTACTGCTGCTGCCTTAAGAGATACAGCCTTCCCTGACCTCCTTCTCTGGCCCTCCCTTACACCCTCCTCTGCCTGCCCCTCAGGCACACATCTAGCAGTGGTTGGGAGAGATCTCAATCTGGACAGGCCTCCAGGGGCCTCACTTGACACCACAGCTTGGGCAGGTCAAAAGCCCACAGTCCAGAATGCTTTCTTTAGGTTTCTGTTATCCAACCCCACTTCTCTGAGTCCTGCAAAGGCCCAGCCTGGCCCAGCCTCCCCCAGCTAGAGGCCCCTATAATTTTCCATCCCAGGAAAACCTGGGCTCTCTGCCCAGCCCTGCCACAACTAACAACCCATTCCACTTACATGTGCTTGAAAATCGATAAGGCACTATCCTGCACCATCCCACTCAATTCTCACTATACACCAAGAGGCAGAAAGGATTTAGCTCAATTTTGCCAATGAGGACACTGATGCTTAGAGACGTCAACACACTTCCCAAAACCGCACTACGTCCCCTAAGTGAAAGCCCACTATTCTCCTCCATTGGAGTTACAAGGCTTTCAGGGGAGGAGTCGGACCAGATAACCTCTGAGGTTCCTTTCAGCATTAATAACCTACCATTCTGTGAAGCCATGACTCCAAAACTTGCAACTAATCCAGAGCAACTGCCCAGAGTAGGTGAGTTTAGAATCAGGGGTGAAAAGAAGGGACAGACTCGGCTGGTAGAAGAGTGGGAAAGAATGCTTAGCTCTCTGTGTCTTCATCAGAGGAGTGCCCAATACATAAACTCCTCTTTTCCTCCATGTTCTAAGAAAACTAAGAAAAGTAGTAGCAGATGGGAGATAGAAGTGCTGTCTTTGTTGCTAACAAAGGCTGAGTTATTGGATATGGCTTCCTAGACACCACACCATCACGGGCAGCATAGACTGGCAGGCTGTGCCCATGGAGGTGATGATAGAGGGCCTGCCTGAGTATGACGGGTGTCACAGAGAAGCAGAAGGCACCTTGGGCTCTCTGTGATTCACCTGACCTTTAACAGAGGAAAGAAACCAGTAGAAGCTGAGCGAGTAAGCCTCATGAATTCCCCCAAAAGCACCAACTGCAGAAGTCTGTACCCCTTGTCTGGGGTGGAGAGAGTAAAGGGAGAAAGAGAAGCTAAGAGATACACTAGGCGAGCTCCCCTGACACAGAAGGAGTGACTGAGAAGAAAGCATGCCCTCTGACCAAGAGGCTGGGTTCCAGTACTAACCAGTCCTTTCACCCCCTCAGAATGCCACCCTCCCCCTCTAAAGTTTTCCTCTGCCTCATCAGACAGCTGTCACCTCCCCATGGTCGCCTCCTCATCACCCTTGGTTTTAAAAGTGCAGGTGCTGAGGAAATGGTCTCATTCATTGTCTGGGGGGTGGAATGTATGATGAAGGGTTCAGGAAATCTCTTTTGACCAGTGAACTAGGGCTCATGACTTTCGAGGAGGTTAAAAAAGACCTCAGTAACCTGGTACATGGGGCAAAAGGGCACTTTCTAAAGTGACCTAGGACAAGGCCAGTGTTCTAGACCCCTTGCTGCTCCAGTGACAACTGTTATGGCCTGTGTAAACTAGACATAGCAATTAAATCACAAAGTTATGAAGATCATACAAGACAATGCAGAGTTCCTAACTTTGATATTACAATACCACACACCTATCACAGATTTGTGGCAAGCGACCTTGCTACTGTTAGTGGTAAACTAGACAAAAACTACAGTAGACTCAAGATTATCCCTCTTAAAACATCACTTTTATTACTTGTATATATTTCAATGTTCTCTTGGACAAGGCAGGGTGCTAGTACATTTAGTAACCCAGGCATTGCTCATTACTCACATCCAATCTTATCTATGCCTATAATCTGTGTAAACTTAAAAGCCATCAACTTGGAAAGAAAAAGTGAAGAATCACGGAAATAAAGCATGCAGAATATCCTTGTACACTAAAATGTGAGTTTCTACCATTGAAGTTTATTGCCATTACCATGATTGTGGAGCTAGAGACAAAGGGATCTTTACTTTCAGCCTGGAACTTGGATGAACAGGAGGCCCTCCCAGACCACTCTCATCCACAGCTGATGCAGATAATCCCAAAATGTTCCTGCACAATCTAGTGTCAATTAGATAGGTCCTCTAGTTGTTGGCCACTATTGTACGTGTACTTGGAGGTCAGCTGAGCCCTCCACCCCCAACATGCAGGTACACTTGTATTACCAAATCTCAGCCTGTGGGAATCTAGAGCCTCTAATTTCTGTGAGTTGCCCATAGCTAGTTACTTCCTTGCCCCCTTGTCTTTGCTCCTGCACCTGTACCAGCTGTCTCCATTCTGCTCTGTGCACTCAGGCACAAGGCCCAGCCCTCCCTGGAGGGCCCACAAAAGACACATGTGCACCAAGCATTCCCCAAGTTTGAAAACATTCCTGGGAATGTGTGGCACCCAGGAGAGGACTACTTTTTCATTTATTCATTGAATTCAATTTAATGAAGGCCTGCTGTGTGTCAGGCACTGTCCTAGACAGAGGATACAGCAGTGACAAAGAGAGACAAAAATGTACTTTCATGGAACTTATATTCCAGGGAACAGTAAATAGAAAAATTATGCTGTGAGATTGGATCCTGAGAAAATTGTGGACAATGAATGGTTTGTAAGCAGAAGCCTTACTTCTAGGCTAAAGCATTTATTGATGCAAGACCCTCCAGTGTTCTCTCTTCCTGCCTCAGCCACAGACGTGCTTATAGAGGGAACCACGAGGTTAAAGCAGTCTTCAAAGCCCAGCTCCATACACGGGGCCGACTGTTCTGGAGAGTCCTCCAGACATATAGTGGACTTTGCATAAGTGAGAAATAAACTTTTTATTAATGCAACAAAAGACTATAGACTCATTCAGTGTCTAGTCTTCCAGGATCTTCCTGGCTCTCTCTGTCCTCCTTCTGGGAAATCAGCTTATGCTTCCCCTTGTTCTGCACAGAACAGTTTCCACAATACCCAGGTCCCTTGGAATTCAGCTTCCTTCCTTTCAAAAACCAGGAAAATAAAATTCCCCAACTTAATTGTAAGCACCATGAAGTCCAGGACTGGGTCTTGAGTCCCACTGTCACCAGCCCAGAGCTTGGTTTAATAAATATCATAATTATAGTCAGTTCTGATCATCACACTAGTTGTGTTCTATAAAGTCAACCTGAACACTGAATTAGCAAATACTGAACTTTTGCCCCAAAAGGAAATAAAGGTTCAGGTTTTGTGAGCCTCTGGTCACAAAATTTTCATCAACTGATTAATACATAATTTTGGTTTGTGTGTGTTTCTGTTTAAAGACACCTTATTTAGCCCTGGCTGGCATGGCTTAGTGGATTGAGCACTGGCCTGTGAACCAAAGGGTCACCAGCTTGATTCCCAGTCAGGACACATGCCTGGGTTGCCAGGCGATGAATTGCAGCCAGGTCAGATCCCAAGTAGGGGGCACACGAGAAGCAACCACACATTGATATTTCTTTCCCATTCTCCTTCCCTTCCCCTCTGTCTAAAATAAATAAATAAAATCTTTAAAAATAAATAAATAAATACACCTTATTTAATACACATTTTGATCCATTAACATTGAATGCACAGCCAACAGCACTAGAACTGCCTGACTGAAGCTAGGCTAGCACGTCCACATTGTCCATAAGGCAAGCACTGCCTTCTTGTGTTTAGAGACACTAGGCAACACTGCAGCACTATGCCTGGGGGCCATTTTCAACAGCAAAATCACCAATAAAAAATACAAAATGCAGAAAAAAGTGGCACTAAATAGGCTGAGAAAAGTACACTTGTTTGTAGTCTGAGAGCTGAAACAAGATGCAGAGTGTCACCTTATTCAACCTCAAATTTTTTGCTACTCTGCACATGTCTGTGGTGCATGAAGGCACCACAAGTGTCAATTTTGGGGTTACAAATTTTAGCAAGGAAGCAAGTCTGCAAATAGAGATACTGCAAGTAATGAGGACTGGCTGCACATACACATATGGAGCACTACTGAGCAATAAAAAGGAAGGAATGATGGCTACATGCATGGCCTGAATGAATCTCAAAGGTGCTGTGCTGTGCAAGAGAAGCCAGTCTCAAGAGGTTCTACGTATTCCATTTATATGACATTCTTGAAAAGACAAAATTGCAGCGATGAAGAACATAGCAGTGGATGCCAGGGGACAGAGGTGGGGAAAGTGTGGTTCTGATAATGGGGTAGATTGAAGGAATTGGGGGTGATGAAACTGTTCTATATCCTGATTATAGTGGTAGTAATACAAACCTACATATATGTTAAAATGCAGAGAAAAGTTTAATTTTACTACAAGAAATAAAATAAGTAAATAAATGCCACAATAATCAGTAACCAAAGAGGCGAAGCCCTTGCTCCAGTCAGGACTGCTTTGCACCATAAAGTAGAGCCCCACAAGCAGGTGACTAGGTCTTCTAGAGGCCTCATTGGGCAGGAAGGCTGCCACCTGTGTGCCTGGGTTATGGCCTCACACCCCATGCAAGTGGCCCAATAGCCTGCCAGCCATTCAAGAGGCACCAAGCACTGTCCAGAGCCTGCTCAGCCACTTTCCATTTGCTCCTCTGTGAGAAGAGCCCATTCCTACAAGGTCCCCTGGGGAACTGGTTTTTTATCCTCCTGCAGAGAAATTCCCCCTCAGAAGTTTGTGTTGCCCCTAGCAACCAGCTCTCTCTCCAAACCCTTTGAATACTGACTGCCTTAGGAAGACTGCTCCTCAGAACTGATTTCTAAAAGACCTCCTATCACAATAGGAACAAAGCATTTTTAAACAAAAAGTTTAACAAGGTTTTAAAACAAAGATTCAAAGTATTTTCGTCATATTCTCACTGCGTGATTGCTGACTTGCTTGAGGGTGACTTTTATTCTTTCCAAAGGAAGAACGAAGGAATGATGGTGGCAAATTATGAGATGCTACCTGTTCTGAGAGACCTGTGAGAGGTAAAATAGAGATAATGTGATAGCTCTGTAAAATCCCGTAATGCCACTCTTGGCACATAGTAGGTGTTTAATAAGTGCCAGGAAAAATCAAGAGAAATCCCCAAGTCTAAAAGACTCATACAATATATTTATCAAAGCATACACATATTTATTGAGTATGAACTATGTTATAGGCTACTGGTACTCAGTAAAGAGCCTACCACATAGATGGTGTTCAATAAATAAATGAAATATGGTGCATACCTTCCAAGGGCTCAAAGTCTAATGACAAGAAAGATATGCATAAATAATTGTCCTATCAGGCAGAGACACTGGTTCTAGAATAAAATATAAGAAGCATGCTATGGCAAAATGGGTAAGAGAGTGTTTTAATCAAGGTGCTTTGGTTGCAAGTGACAGAGCCCCATCTCAAATGAACAGAAACAAACAGCCAATGCATTGGTGCATGTAATCTGGAAGGACCTGGGTGTATCCAGAGACCCAAATGGACATTGATAGGAAATTCTGCTTTCTTCAATCCTTTGTCCTTCTCTGCTTTCATGAATGAGGTTTTAAGTTTGGAAATAAGTCTCTGGCTAGAATCTCAACTCTGCTATTTATTAGCCTGAGCTTTTCTGAGCCTACCTCCTAGATGATAGTGATGATTAAAGGAGGTAAATTATTTATTTTGTTATTCAATGAATTCTCTATTTTTTTCAGCTCAACAATCATTTCTTTTAATCCTCAGACAACCATCCATCCATTTACCCATGCATCCACTCAGCCACGCAAGCATTCATCCATCTATCCAACATGTATTCAGCACCTGCTCTGTTCCAGACAATATACAATACATTGAGAAAATTGACATTAATAAGATAGGTCCCTCTACCTTCCAGTTGCTTACAGGTAAGTGAGAGTGGTAAGACAAACAAATATGAAACAAAAAAATATAAGGAAGTATATAGAAGTACAAATAACCCCTTAAATACCTATAGTACTTTTCATTCTTAAGTTTTATATCCAATAGCTCCACTAAAGTCTCATTATAGCCTCCTAAGGTAAATTATCACTCTATCTTACTAATGAAACTGAGGCAAGTTTTCAGTATCATGGCTAAAATACTCACAGTTTGTGGGAGGTATGAGCAAGTCCTACTTTCTATGACATTAAAATAAAATGTTTCCTGGGGGGAAGACAAAAAAAATTTGTCTTGACATTAATCTCAAATGTAGTGACCAATAATGAAGCTATAACCAACTGTAATCAAAACGTCAGACAACTGAATGAAAGCAGGAAAGAAGTAAGCCAAATGACACAGAACACTGCAAGCATGAACATGGGTGAGAGTCGGTGTGTGAACACAAGCAGTTTGCCAACTGGGCAGAAATGTCTACACTAAAGCATGAGTAGCTGAATCACACCAAAGCGCTCACATTTTTCTCTTTAATCTTGATAGGAATTCTGCAATTCTTTGTACTACCACAGAACATAGAACTCTGACATGGTACAGCCTACATACTGAATCTCACATCTACTGTATTTCTCACCTTTATATATCATCTTTCTTTGGGATGTTAGGATGATCTTTGACTGCCATCCTCTCAATCCATAAGTAATACTGTAAGTAATTTGCCCAAGGTGACACAGCCAGCAGGCAGAAACCTGGAGGTTGAACACAGGTGCTGCAATGTCAGTTCTGGTGCCTTGTCAATCACATGAGGCTGCTCTCTGTACCAGATGCCAGAGGCAGGAAACAACTCCCGATGTCCATGTGCCCCACCAGGGTCTGACCTGCCTAGAGGAATTTCCCATCATGATCTGAACCTTTTCTTCTTCTTTCCCTCTCTCCTACAGGGGCAAAATGGATCCATCTCAGAGTTCACTTCTCCAGGTCACTTAACTCAGATGAGTGATGTGGGTGTGTGCCTTCCCTCTGTGTCAAATCAGCAAGGGAGAGATTTGGAGTGGGGATTTAGATTCAGGGCTCCCAAGAGGCTGCCTGTTCCACCTGTAGGCAGAATAATCTCTGCTGGTCCTGCCATGGAGCATGATGCGACTCTGGCCTTTCTGGAATCAGAAAACCTTCTGCTACAGGGTGCGGCTGCCACCACCTGGACTAAGGGTATAGCTTGGAGTATTAGAATAGTGCCAAATTTCAGCAACAATTACCTGGATTTGAGTCCCAGCTTTGCTACCTCTTAGATGTATGATACAGGCAAATTTCCTAAACTTTCCTAAACTTGAGTTTTCTCATCCTCAAAATAGGGATGATTATGATCATAACATCTATGCTACAGGAATATTGTGAGACACAAACAAATTCATTTATGCAAATACATTTTATCAACTGCATAGGTGAGTAAATGCTTGTTCTTGTTATCTTTGTTATTATTGTTGACAGGTGAGGTTTGGAGAGAAGTTTGAGTGTCCCCAGAGACTGCTCTGGGCAGTTCCAGAAATTTCTTGAGATAGAGAGAGCAGCAAATCACTGTGCAAAGTAAAATCATAAGGAGCCCCACACAACCAGGGACAGCATAAAATTTTTGGTCTTTGGGCTTGCTTTTTTCTTAACCCCAGAAAAACTGTAAAATAGTTGTAGCAGAAAGAGTAGATAAAATGGAGGAATAAATGGGACATTTTCCCAGCTGGGCAGGAGGATGTTGATTGAGTACAATCAATGCCACCAGCCTACTAACGAGACCCAATCAGACAGGGCGATTAGAGATATTCTTCGGGGAAAGAAGCCTGACAGCTGTGGGAAAGTTTCTGCATTTCTAGAAGAGAGAACACAGGAGAGACAGGCAGAGTGGTGTGACAGAAGGGAGAGAGAGGGGAGGGAGGGAAAGAAATCAACAAAACATAAGCACCCCCCATCCCGTTCTTGAAGAAGGCAAGGAAAAGAGAGGAGGGTAAAGGCTCTAGGGAGATCCTGCTGCTGCCTCATTTTCTTAGACACTGATTTTCAGCCATTTCCACTAACCCCCTCCTCCTGCTGGGCTAAGGAGTCAGGGGCTGTACTGCAGTGTGCCTTGAGGTAGGCATGGCTTGAACCCCTAACAAAGATCACAGTTCACACATGTAAAGCCTGTCACAGGTTACAAAGCTTCTTCATGTATACAATCTCATTTGGCCTCACAGAAACCTTCAAAGGCAAGCATTTTTAATATTTTCCCCATTTTTGAAGGATGGCTTTATTACAATTCATTTTAATATGTGTTTATTGAGCATCTGCTTTGCATGCAGAAATGGTGTTAGAGTTGAAAAAAAATAGTGCCTGCTCTCTGCGAGTTCATAGTCTAATAAGAGAGACATATATCACTTCACTGTTTTCTGGTATTCTTTTTAGTAGAATGACAATTAATACATGCAAGAGAAATTTTTCAGTTAAAAAAATAATCATTTTGCAAATATCAAAATTGATTCAGGCAAGATCATCAATAGATGCTAAAACCATCAGTGAAAATTTGATGAGGACTAGGATATTTACAGCCTCAAAGTTTCACCCCATAGATTATTTATTAATCACAAAAGGGGAAATGATAAACTTACACTACAGAAACTTGGAGGCAACACTTAGCAAAGCAATAAAAGTAAACAAGCCCACAACTAGGACAAAGAGATACCGTGTGCTCCTGATAGGATGCACTGAAAATAACATACCATAATTCATGTAGTACTCCTGCTAAAAATATTTAGTCTAAAATTACAATGAATAAACCATCACACATATTCACACTGAGGGATGTTCTATATAACAAGCCTGCACCCTTCAAAACTGTCAGGGTCATTAGAGACAAAGCAGCACTGAAGAAATGTTTCAGATTAGAGACTGAAGAAATCTCACAATTGAATGCAATGTGTGTTACTGAATTGGGTCCTACAACAGAAAAAAATTGTCCTAAGGAAGGAACACTTTGGAGATAATTTAGTGAAATGTGAGTGCAGAAGCCTGTCTGAAGTGAGTAGATGAGTGAGTGGCATAATTCTGCCTACTTGACATCATACATTGATGTCTAAAAGATGTCTCATAATTAATTCTTGATTTTCCCCAACCCCAAAACTTGTAACTATTATATTTCCCATGAAGTGTAATGTCACCACCATCTGCCCAGTTGCTCAAGCCAATCATCTAATAGACATTTTTGTTTCTTTCTGTCACCCCTCACAGCCTATCTATCATCAATTCCTGTTGACTTCACCTTCAAAGTATATTCCACATTGACCCACTGTTTTTTATCACCACAACTCTGGTCCAGGCCACTAACTAGCATCTTATGGGGAAGACTGCAAAAGTAAACTCCTCATTTTCACCTACAAGTCATCTATTACATAGCAGCTAAAGAATATTTTTTTTTACTTGTAAATCAATGTGTGTCATTACCCTACCTAAACTTCCCCAGAGTTCCTTTTGGGTTTAGGATAAAATCTTGAAATTTCTCTCTTTCCTGGAAGAAACCCTTATCTCCTGTGGCTTCAGTGCTGAGATTTCTGCAAGTCAAACCCAGAGGGTATCCTGTGAGTGGCTGAATTACTATACACATTGTGTTCCCAATCTCATGGGTTTCTTCCAGTAAAATTAGGAAATGGATTGAGAAAAAAATAACATCCTGAAATTTGGAATGAGGATATATGAGAAGGCCCCAATGACACTGAGGACCTTGTACTCCTAAATTCTGCCAAGTTTTCTTTGTAGAAGCAGCTCTTTCATCCCTGCCTAGGGAGGTTTATCCTCATTTGCCTGAAGAACCTGCATGGGCCTCCCCTAAGGCCCTGCTGCCTCTCCATAGGATCCCTACCGACCCTCTTTGCTCCTAAACCAATAACTAGATTCACATCTCAACAGGCCCCAGAGGGTGAGATACAATGTGTGAGATACAAGGAGGTTCACTAAACATCAAAAGAACTGCATTATTTTTCCAGTTTATAGAGATAGAAATCTGCAGCTATGTCTGGAAATGGGTTACATGTAGGATCAAGGCAGAAGAAACATAAAGTTGAGTCAGACAAAACTTATTGATATGGGCCAACTGAGCAGAGAATCTCAATTCAGTTTTTGCTTGAGGGAATGGGAAGGGCTCCAACAGTTTGTTTGATTAGTTGACTAAAACATAAATCCAAACATAGCCTACATTAAATTAAGTTAAAATTCCAAAACTTCCTTGGTAGAGGAAGATATCCAAAGACTTAGGGAGATTGGAATATTAAAGTGAATTTATCACGTAAGACCTACTTACCCACCCCAGGAGGGTTGAGAGGATACATTTGCCCCACAACTATGAGAAATAAATCTATGAAATAAGTCCCAGCATCATTAAAGAGTTCATTAGTTGCTCTTCTCTGTAGGTCACAAATTACAGTGGGGACTGCCACCATTCAACTGAGATCTATAAATGCAATGGTATAATGGAATACTAGGTGACAGGGCCCAAATGCTGGCACTTAATTGTCAAAGCCCAGGTAGGCACAGTTACTGTAATGGGCAGCAGGGTCAAAGCAGTAATCATAATTGTCTGGCTCTCAGAGACCTATGGCATTGGCTAGGTGATCATGGACCCCTAGAAAAGAAATAGATAATGCAGTCTACTAAAATCTTACTTGATCTGTATGTGCAGATGAGTTCTAATGAACAGAAGTCTAATGTGAAAGATAAAAATATGGCCATAGGCCCTAAGTTGGTTCCCACACTTGAGCCAGTTATAGACTCAGAACCCTTTGGATAAAAGAGAGTCTGGATCCACTTGAATAAGGACCCTGATACATTGTGAAAAACCTGTACTGTTAATTGTTCTCTTGGCCTTCTCCAGAGGTATCTACAGCTCCCAGGGTAACTGTGTTTGGGGGAAGAAAAATAATCACATCATTCAGGAATTACACATTGGCTCTGAATTGACACTAATACCTAGAGACCCAAAATGTCACTCTGGTTCATCAGTCAGAGTAGAAGTTTACAGAGGTCAGATAGTCAATGTATTTTTAGTTTATGTCCCTCTGACAGTGGATTCAGTGGATCCTTGAAGGCCCAGTGGATCCTTGAACCCATCCTGTGGTTATTTCTCCATCTGTGGAATGAATTGATTGGAATACATACTCAGCAAGTGGAAGAATCCACACATTGGTTCCTGTCTTATGGAGAGAGGGCTATTATTGTGGAAAAGGCCAAGTAGAAGCCACCAGCACTGTATTTAACTACAGAAACAGTAAGGCAAGAGTAATGCAGCTCTCCTGGAGGAAACATAGCATTCCTGGAGGAAATGCAGAGATAAATGCTACCATTAAGAACTTGAAAGATGCAGGTGTGGTGATTCCTGCATTTAGCTTACCTATCAGAAAACCAATGAATCTTGGAGAATGATAGTGTATTATCATAAATTTAGTCAGATGGTGACCCCCAACTGCTGTTTCAGATGTGCTTTTATTGCTTGACCACATTAATACATCTTCTTAAGCAGCTATTGGTCTAGCAAAGGCTTTTTTCTTTTTTTTCTCTGTACTTATTAGTAAGGACCACCAGAGTCAGTTTGCTTTCAGCTGGCAAGGACAGCAATACACCTTCACTATCCTACCTCAAGGGTAGAGTGACTCTCTGGACATATATTACAATTAAGTCAACAAAGAATTTGATAACATTTCTTTTCCACAGAACATTACACACTGGTCAATTATATTGATGACATTATGCTGATTGGACCTGGTGAGCAGGAAGTAACAACTACTCTAGACATATTGGTAAGATATTTGCATGCCAGAAGGTGGGAAATAACTCTCACAAAAATAGGTTTTCTGCCTCAATGAAATTTCTAGGTGCCAAATGGTGTGGAATGAATATATATATATATATTCATATATATATGAATATATATATATGAATTCATATATATATACCTTCTAAAGTGAAGAAGTTGTTGCATTTGACCCTTTCTATCACTAGAAATTGGCACTACACCTAGGAAGCCTCTTTAGATTTTGGAGGCAACATGTTCCACATTTGAGTGAGCTAATCCAACTTTATTATCATGTGACTCTCAAATCTGCTAGCTTTGAATGGGACCCAGAACAAGAGAAGACTCTGCAATGGGTTCACACTGCCATCCAAGCTATTCTGTCAATTGGGCCACATGGTCTAGTAGATTCAATGGTGCTTGAAGTGTCAGTAAAGGATAGAGATGCATTTTGAAACCTTTGGTGGGCTTCAATAGGAACCTTAGGATTATATAACAAAGCCCTGCCTTATTCTGGAAATAACTACTGTGATTTTGAGGAATAGTTTTTGGTTTGGTATTGGGCCCCACTAGAGACTAAGCACCTAACCATGGGCCAACAATTACCGTGAATGCAACCTAAGCTGACCATCATGAACTGGGTATTGTCTGACTCACCAAGCTATAAAGTTGGGCATGCAAACCAGCACTCCATTATTGAACAGAAATGGTATATATGACATCAAGTTCAAGCTAGTCCTAAAGGCATAAGTAAGTTGCATGAGTAATTGGCCCAAATGCCCATGGCTCCTACTCCTACATTATTTCTTTTCTCTAGGCCTGAACCTATGGCCTCATGGGGAGTTCCCTGTGGCAAGCTAACTGAGGCAACCAATTGATTCTTCTATCTTGCATCGATGTTTCTCTCCCTCCCTATCTTCTTCCCTCTCCCTCTAAATGCAATGCAAAAATGTCCTTGGGTGAGGATTAAAATATATATATTTCTATAGATGGTTTGCATGTCATACAGACACTACCTGAGAGTGGGCAGGTGTAGTACTACAGCTCCTTTCTGGAACATCCCAGAGCAATGGTGAGAAATCCTCCAAGCAGGCAGAACTTTCAGTTTTATATCAAATGATTTTTCATGTTGTCTAAAATTGGAAATGATCAGAAATATAAGTCTATATCAACTCATAGGCTATGGCTGAGTGGACAGGGAGCAGGAAGAAATACAATCAGAAAATTAATGACAAGGAGTTCTAAGAAAGATGTTTGTGAATAGATGTCTCTGAATGGGCAAGGATGTGAAGATATTTGTGTACCATGTGAGTACCCACCAAAAGGTGACCTCAGTAGAAGACAACTTTAATAATCTA
Organism: Phyllostomus hastatus; assembly: GCF_019186645.2. NCBI lineage: Eukaryota > Metazoa > Chordata > Mammalia > Chiroptera > Phyllostomidae > Phyllostomus > Phyllostomus hastatus. The sequence continues at coordinate 12,377,046 of NW_025333530.1, forward strand.
GTAGATAGGATGACCAGTCAGCTTCTATCCTTGTCATTGCCAAATAGATTCATGAGCAAAAAGCCATCGTGCAGGGATAGATGTAATGCATGGGCTTAGCAACATGGACTTCTACTCACTGAAGCTGACCTGATTACAGCCACTGCTGAATGCCCATTCTGCCAATAGCAGAGACCAACACTGAGTCCTTGATATGGCACCACTCACCAGGATAATCAGCTAGATAACTGGTAGTAGATTGATTACAGTGGGCCACTTTCATCATGGAAGGGGCATGCTTTATTCTTATTGGAATAGATCCTACTCTGGATAAGGATTTACCTCTTCTGCCCTCAATTCTTCTGACAAAACTACCATCCATGGATTTGTAAAATGCTTTATCTACCATAATGCTATTCTACACAGCATTGGTTCTTATCAAGGAACTCACTTCACAGTAAATTAAGTGTGCTAATGTGCCCATGCTCATGAACTTACTGGTCTTACCATGTTCTTCATCATCCTGAAGCAATTGACTTGATAGAATAGTGGAATGGCCTTTGGAAGACTCGATTATGGTGCCAGCTAGGTGGTAATACCTAGAGGGACTGGAACAAAGTTCTCCATAAGGTTACATATGCTCTAATGCAGCATTCCATATATGCTACTGTTTCTCCTATTTCAAAGAATGAAAACGAGAGTAGCTCCATTAACTGTTAACTTCTAGTGATCCATGAGATGTTTAGTGAATCCACTAGATCCACTAAATGTTTACTTCCTTTCGCTGTTACTTTAGGCTTTACTTCTCTGGAGACTTTACTTTCAGAAGCAAGAATGCTTCTACCAGGAGACACAACAATAATTCCACTGAACTAAACAGCTGCCACCCAGTCACTTTGGGCTCCTTAGGTCTCTGAATGAACAGGCAAAAAAGTGGGTTATGCCCTGGCTGCTGTGGCTCAGTGGATTGAGTGCCAGCCTGTGAACCAAGGGGTCACTGGTTCAATTCCCAATCAGGGCACATGCCTGGGTTGTAGGTCAAATGCCCAGTTGGGGGTGCATGAGAGGCAACCCCTTCTCTCTTTCTGATGTTTCTCTTCTTCTCTTTCTCTCCCTTCCCATCTTTCTAAAAATGAATAAATAAAATATTTTTTAAAGTGGGTTACTGTACTAGCTGGGATTATTGATACTCATTACTTAGGAGAACTTGGCTTGTCACTACACAATGGAGATAAGAAAAAGTATGTCTGGAATATAAGAGAACCCTTAGGGTCTCTCTTAGTCCTCCCACATGCTGTGATTAAAGTTCACAGGAAAGTACAACTCAATTCTAACAAGACTGCTAATAGCCCAGACACTTTAGAAATCAAGGTTTGGGTCACTTTATCAGACAAAGAACTAAGACCAGCTAAGGTGATTGTTGAAGATAAAAAAGAATGTAGGATGGGTAGAAGAAGCTGGTTAACATCTACAATCACATGATCAGTTTTAGAAACAAGGACTGTAATAGTTACAAGTATTTCTTCCTTATTTTGTGATAAAATAATGTATAAGTTTTTAATATAACATTTATAATATAATTATAATATATGTAGATATGCTCATATTTATAATGTAAATAAATATATTACTATAGCTCTGGCTAGTGTGGCTCAGTTGATTGGAGCATTGCCCCATAACTGAAAGGTTGCAGGTTGGATTCCCAGTAAGGGCACATACCTGAGTTGCAGGTTCATTCCCTGATCCCTGGTGTGGGTGCATATGGGAGGCAAAAAAAATCAATGCTTCTCTCTTGCATCAATGCTTCCCTCTCTGTCTTCTCTCTCTAAATGCAATAAAAAAAAGTCCTCAAGTGAAGACAAAATATATATATTAAATATATATATTTATATTATCATGTTAGACACACGTATGACATTGTCATTGTCCTTATTTGTGTATTAAGTATGGTTTAAGGAGGTGTGTATGTGTACCAAGCTGTCAAGGAGTGATCTGTGATGGTCATTTTGATGTGTCAGCTTGGTTAGGCTGTAGTCCCTAGTTACTCAATAGAACACTAGTCTAGGTGTTGGTGTAAAGATACTTTGTGGATATGAGTAAAGTCTGTAATCAGTTGACTTTTAAGTCAAAAAAGATTATCCTAGATAATCTCTTATCTAGGATAATAGTCTTGAACAGTCTTGATTTAATAGTTTGAAAGGACTTAAAAGTAGGGCTCAGGCTTCCCCCTGAGAGAATAAGAAATTCTACCTGTAGACAGCAGTTTGAGCCCATGCCTAAGAGTTCCAGCTGGCCCTTCCTGATAGCCTCCCCTATAGATTCCAGACTTGCGGAGCCAGCCTCCACAGCCATGTGTGCAAATTTCTTACCATAAACCCCTTAGTGTATATCTGCTACTTGTTCAGCTTCTAGGATAGAAATTAACCAATAGAATTGGGGTTCAGGGGGTTTTAAATGACATAGGACAAGTAGCAGCACTTAATCAGCTGGAAAATGGGTGCTGTTATCAAAATAGTTTGTAAGGTCTGAGGTGATCAGAGGGTCTTGAACTGCAAGGATCTGGGGTAATGAATGGCTAATTTATCATGGAGAAATAGAAAACTACCTATGGTATTGTGCTGCTTATATAATTTATTTTAAATACCAAGGTCTGGCAAGCAGAAGGCTGCCATCAGCTTCCACAATGGAAATTTATAGGGTTTTAATCAGTTTTCAGGATGGTCGGACCCACAGCTCATAGATAAAGTGGAGTTGTAGTTTGTGTCATATTGCAGACCATGTGATGTTAGTGCAAGTTTATACATTATGCACTATCCAAACCCTTTCAGAGTGACATGAGGACATTTGCCAGTATGATTGTGCCCAAAGGAAAAGGAAATACATGGATTTTTCACAGAGCATTAGATATAGGATTTGAGCTGATTCTGATACCAGGGATCTCAAATGCCACTGCAATCCTCTGATTAGAGCAGAGGTTTATGGAGGACCAATGATACATGGATTTTGGGCCCAAACCCAACCACAGTGGGTTCATTGAGCCTATCCAGCCATTCTGTGGCTATTTTTGGCTTCTGGAAAAACCCTTATGTTAATTTTATGGCCTGTGGAGTAAAAGCTAATCTGGTAGGCAGAAAGAGTCTAGTAGAAGCTCCTGAAACTCCCCACTATCACTTCAAGCCAAAATAGTGGATCAGACACAATGCTGCAACTGTGGATATTGTAGAAGTTCCCACCACCACCAAAGAATTACAAAGTGTGGGGGTGATAGTCCATATCACATCTCTTCTCAATTGCCTGTCTAAGCCCTCTGAAAGCCTTATTGACTATAATATCCAACTGTAAACTTAACCAGGTGGTAGCCCCAATTGCAGCCAATGTGATGTAGTATTTATAAAGAATTAAATGAACCCAGTTTGGAATATAGCCACTTATCTGGCAAATGTATTCTTGATCCCCATCAGTAGCAAATATTAAAGAATACTTTTCATTTACATGGCAAGGGCAGAAGTACATAAGTATGATATTTCTCAAGAACTGCATCAACTCTTTACAATAGTGCAGTGCTCAAGAGTCCTGTGAATCTTGACATCTATAGACCTTCATGATGGTCCACTATATTGTTGATTTGAAATAGCTTTTCTTTTTTTCTTTCTCTGTTATAAAAGATTTTATTTATGTATTTTTAGAGAGGGGAAATAAAAAAGAAAGAGAGGGAGAGAAACATCAAGGTGTGGTTGCCTCTAGAGCACCCCCTACTGGGGTAGCTGGCCAGCAACCAAGGCATGTGCCCTGACTGGGAATCTAGCCGAGGACCCTTTGGTTTGCAGGCTGTTGGTCAATCTGCAGAGCCACACCAGCCAGGGCTGAAATAGTTTTTCAAACAATCTGTAAAGGGCCAGTTACTTTTTCAATTCATCACTGACTGACACTTTATAGAGTTCAATAAAAAGGACTTACTAGGAAAATAAAATTAAAAACAGACATATAGAACTACCTTCTAAATTATTAGATTCAACAGACATAAAATTACATTTCAATAAATATAATCTAAAAATATAACACAGGAAGAATTAGAAAAGCTGTACACAGGCTCATTGAAAGTATACGCCTGATTATTAATATAAAAATCACTATTACAGCCCTAACTGGCATGTCTCAGTTGGTTGGGTATTGTCCCACAAAGTGACAGTTCAATTCCCAGTGAGGACACATGCCAGGGTTTCAGGGTGCATACAAGAGGTAACAGATTGATGTTTCTCTCTCATGCTGATGTTTCTGTCCCTCTCTTTCTCCCTCCCCTCCCATCTCTCTAAAAATAAATAAATAAAATCTTTTTTAAAAAGTCACTATCACTCTAAAACTTCTTGTCATTCTTTATAGATAAACAAAAGTTATGAGTGAAATATCGATTCCCTACATAAATATCTTTAAGCATAAGTGTTTCTTGCTTATAAAATTATGTAAATTAGGTTGAATTTATGATAATCCTGCTTGCAAGAAATAAGACATATCTATGGTGATCACTTAGTAAAGTATATAAATGTCTAATCACTATGTTGTGCAGCTAAAACTAATGTAATACTGTATGTCAAGTATAATTGAAAAATAAATTTTAAAAATATATCTAAACTCTTTCTATAACTTAATTAGATAAAACTCACAGTAGAGAAACCAATCTTATAATGGCATATGGCCAGGAATGAAAAAAGAGATTTTATTTCATTTTTAAAATATATTTTATTGATTATGTTATTACAGTTGTTCCATTTTTTTCTCCTGTTTATTCCCCTTCCCCTTTCACCCCTCCTCCCACCAGCATTCCCCTCCCTTAGGTCAAGCCCATGGGCCATTCATATAACTTCTTTGGCTTCTCAACTTCTCATACTACTCTTAACTTCCTCCTGTCTATTTTGTACCTACCATTTATGCTTCTTATTCCCTGTACCTTTTCTCCCATTCTCCCCCCACCCCACCCCTCTGATAACCCATCATGTGATCTCCATTTATGTGATTCTGTTCTTGTTCTAGTTGTTTGCTTAGCTTGTTTTTGTTTTGGTTCTAGGTTCAGTTGATAGTTTCGAGTTTGTTGTCATTTTGCTGTTCATAGTTTTGATCTTTTTCTTAGATAAGTCTCTTTAACATTTCATATAATAAGGGCTTGGTGATGATGAACTCCTTTAGCTTTACTTTGTCTGAGAAGCACTTTATTTACCCTTCCATTCTAAATGAAAGCTTTGCTGGATAGAGTAATCTTGGATGTAGGTTCTTGCCTTTCATGGCTTGGAATATGTCTTTCCAGCCCCTTCTTGCCTGCAAGATTTTTGAGGTATCATCTGATAAGTCTTATGGGAATTCCTTTGTAGGTAACTGCCTCCTTTTCTCTTGCTACTTTTATAATTCTCTCCTTATCTGTAATATTAGGTAATCACATACCTTGGTATGTGCTTCCTTGGTCCAACTTCTTTGGGACTTTCTGAGTTTCCTGGACTTCCTAGACATCTATTTCCTTTGTCAGATTAGGGAAGTTCTCCTTCATTATTTGTTCAAATAAGTCTTCAATTTCTTGCTCTTCCTCTTCTCCTTCTGGCACCCCTATGATTCAGATGTTGGAACATTTAAAGTTGTCCCAGAGGTTCCTAAACTGATCCTCATTTTTCTGAATTCTTGTTTCTTTATTCTGTTCCAGTTGAATGTTTACTTCTTCCTTCTGGTCCAAATTGTTGATCTGAGTCCCAGTTTCCTTCCCATCCCTGTTTGTTCCCTGTATATTTTTCTTTATTTTACTTTGCATAGCCTCCACTTTTTCCTCTATTTTGTGACCACACTCAACCATTTCTTGAGCATCCTAACTACCAGTGTTCTGAACTCTGCATCTGATAGGTTGGCTATCTCTTCATTGCTTAGTTGTTTTTCTGGAGTTTTGATCTGTTCTTTCATTTGGATCATATTTCTTTGTTTCTGCACACCTGTTGCATTGTAAGAGGTGGAGCCTTAGGTATTCACCAGGATGGGGCAACACGCATTGGTGTGTTGTGGTACTGTGTGGGGGGGAGGGACCAGAGAGGGAACAATGCCACTTGCTCAGCTCTCATCTGGCTTTTAGTCACTTCCCCCAGTACCCATAAGCAAATTGGGCCCTTCTAGTACTGATTTCTGGGTCGGTGGGTTTGTGTACATTTCAGAACCCTGTGGGCCCCTCAAATGAACTCTTCTGTGAGATTGGGAGTTTCTTCTGCCACCTCAACCCCCACAGGTTTTTACAGCCAGAGGTTTTGAGGCTTTCTTTTCCCATACTGGAACCCTGGGTTGCCTGGTCTGTCTCACTCCCCAGTTGTTACTCCCAGTTTATCTGCATGCAAATGTGGGACCACTAGTCACCCAGTCACCCACCCAGTCCTCCAGTCATCACCTTGATGTGTGTCATCTCTGCTGCAGCTGCCCATCGCTGCCCCTCCTACTGGTCTGGATGAATGTTTCCCTTTTAACTCCTTGGTTGTTGGACTTCCATACAGTATGATTTTCTGGCAGTTATGGTTGTTTTTTGTTTTCAAATTTTGTTGTCCTTCTTTTGGTTGTGCAAGGAGCAAAGTGTATCTACTTATGCCTTCATCTTGGCCAGAAGTCCAAATATTCCACAGATTTTAAAGTCATTTCAAGCAAGCCCTGGGTATTTATTTTTCACCTTTCTCCAAAATAAAATAAGTGATGTTGTATTTTCAAAATCATTTTTAGTTCTTTATTAGCAAGTCCCAGTACTTTGTCTTGTAAAACTACACTTAGACTCAGGTGATATCTTTTTAAAGATTTTATTTATTTATTTTTAGAGAGAGGGGAAGGAAGGGAGAAAAAGAAGAGAAATATCAATGTGTGGTTGCCTTTTACACACCCCCAACTGGGTGCACACCCCCAATTGGGCCCACAACCCAGGCATGTGCTCCTGATTGGGAATCAAACTGGTGACCCATTGGTTCACAGGCTGGCACTCAGTCCACTGAGCCACATCAGCCAGGGCTAAATTTAGATGATATTTTAATAAAAAATATATTCCAGGTCTTATACACAAAGATTACAATTGATAAACTAACCTTAAAACATCATATATCATATGCACAGCTTGTGTGAGTTCAATAACACCCACACTAGCTTAACCTGGTTAAATAAGACAATTCCACTGATCATGAACTTAGATGCCACAGCAATGTCAAATTGCTGCAAAATTTTCTGAAAACTTACCTCTCAATTTCTGTCTTTATCTCATAGCAGAACAGTAACAAACAGTTCACAAACCAGCCCCAGTCCACAAACCACACTGTAGTACAATTGTAGATGGCCTAGTAATAAAAATGAGCACAACAAATAAGAAATTCCATGAAGATTCATGATCCTGCTATACATGTAATGAACTTTTTAGGATACTGGTGGTCTGGAGCAAATTGATCATTTTTTTCTAAGGTAAATGGCAAGTTCTTGTATCTTATATTAAGAGAGAGGCACACATTTGGCCTTCTCTTAAGCTGCACTTTGGAGTACTGCCTTAAGACATTATCAGGTGACTTTGAGGGTTTTCAACAAAAACAGCCTTGGCAGCATATCCAGGCTGTAGATGCAAGTTGTCATTCCACTTACACCATATGAACCAGAGGCACAGAGATTTGTCCATAGTGTATAAAGGTGCCTTTATGAGATCTTTTGCAAGCACCAACTGGAGAGACCTTGACATGCTACTAAACCCTAGCAGAGACTAAACCCATGTAAAATAAGGGACTATGTAATCAGAGCTGTCTACTATGGTAATGGATACTATCCAACCCACCAAGTTTTATAAGGTTGAGTGGGCCTCACAGCAATCCATCAAACCATGCAAATGGTATATTTTGGGTTGAAGCAGAGCCAGTTCAGAACATACAAGTAAATGACACTAACGGGTGAGCCAGACTCCCATGTCTGCTACATCTATTCATTGATGCCTCTACCAAAATCCACAATTCACATCTATTACCTCATGTGGTAGAGGAGTTCATATGACTAACCAACATTTAAAAAAAACTCAGGCTGATTTGTAAAAATTGCAATATGCTAGTACTAGCAAAAAAATGCAGTTGCATTAAAGCCGTATTCAAAATCTACCAAAGAATATTCTCTCAGTAGTAAATATTCTCATTAGCAGATAAGAAATATAGTGCTTTGTCATTTACTATAAGTGGAGGGAAAGAAACCTGAGCTGGGTAAGCAGACCCTCTCTGGACATGGACACAAAGCACGCAGATCTTTGTATCTCCTCATGCTCAGCGGAGGTCAGCCACTACAGGAGAAGCCTCAATAACCAGGTGGACTTGTCCTATGAAATCAGCCAACTCATCTCTTTAGCCTACACTCTGATGCAATGATCTCATGAACAAATGACAGTGTAGCAGGGATGGAAATTACACATGGGCCCTAAAGCATAGGCTTCCTGTCATCAAAACTGACTTGGCCATTTCTACTGATGACTGACTGACATGCCAGCAGCAGAGATATACCCTGAACTCTTGCTGTGGCACAATTAATTTCTCAAGGAGACCAGCCAACCACTTGGAGACCATCTATTACATCAGACACCTTTCACCCTGGAGGAAATATCAATATGTCTACCACACTGATACTCCTGATGTGAGTTTGCCTTCCCTGCCTACAGTATTTCCACCATTACTACCATGCATGCACAGACTTATAGTGTGCCTAACTTATCAACCTAGTCTCCCATACAAAACTGCCTTGGATCAAAGCTCCTATTTTATGTCAAAGGAGGTGCACCCATGGGATCATGGCTATGATCATAGGATACACCGATCTAACCAGGTACCCTATCACCCAGAAAGAGCCATTTCAATCAAATAGTGGGCTTATCTTTAATGTTCCAGCTAAGATGCCAGGTAAGTTTCAGTATGCTATGGATTGAGGTACTGTCCTCTGAGATACATTATATGTGTTGAAATAATGATCTATATGGTATTGTACTTCAATAGCTAGAATTTATTGAAATGGGAATCAATGGGTAGAAGTAGGGGTGGTCACTCTCACCATCACTTCCAGTGACCCACATATAGAATGTGTCCTTTGTAACTCCACACCATAACACTCAGCCAGGTTAGACATCCTTGTTCCCAGGAGCAGACTACTTTTGACAGGGATTACAGTAAGGGTTCCACAGAACTGAAATCTGTGACTATCATCTAGTTATTTTGGGATTCCTCATGCCAATGGACTAATAGGCAAAGAAAGACATTACTTTAATGGCAGGGAAATCTATAGATTTAATGGCATAATAATAACCTGATTATCATGAAGAGTTAGAGTCTGATACACAGGACATTTGCAAGTATGTAACTCTGTGCTTTTATGCCCAGAGATAACATTTAACGTGCAATTATAAAAATCACAGTCCAACAAGGATTATTACAGCCTTAGATATGTCATAGATGAAAGGTGGATATTCTTACCAAGACCAGTCAGAAGGCTAGGAAAATCTAGAATGACTGATAGGAGAGGAAGATAATAAATATCAATCACAACTTTGGGACCAACAAAAGAACAGTAGCTTACTTTACTAACCACTTACTTGGAGTCTTTTCAGAGATTGTTACTATCCTCTACTTTGCAGGAAAACTACTTAATTGGCCTTGTATCTCCACTCAGATAAGAAAGAAGCCATCTTCTTTTGTTAAAATGGGGAGGGTTCAGCATAAGAAAGTGTGGAACCAATAAACAACAAAGAGTAGCATGCTTTTCAGGCAAAATGTGTGACAAAGAGTGGGCTGAGTCCGAAGAGAAGAGGCAGAAGAGGAGGCCAGAAACCTAGGATTTCTCATCTTAAATGCCAAACTTTCTTCCTATATCCTGCTATTTACTGAGTAAGAACCACAGAGTGAGCCTCTGATGATATAAAGATGTACACACCATGGTCGCTACCCTCGAGGATTAATTTAAAGTTGTCTTTGAGCATATATTTCAAATAAAGAATAACACAAAGCAAAGTGCCAAAGAAGTTAATGATACAGTCATATAGTGCCACAGAAACTCCTGAGGCAAGTCCCAAGAAAGTCCAGGTGGGTAGACCCCTCCTGTGAGCTGGAACCTGGTTTTACCAATAACCACTGTCTTAGCAGCAGAGGTTAGCAGATTGCTTTCCTTACCAATGCAGTGACCTTTCATTTGGGGGTGGCCCTTGTACCAACTATGCAGGGAGGAGGACATTTGTGTGCCATAGAATGCTTACATTCTTTGGATGTCAGTCTCTTCTCCAGCCCCAGCCCCAGCCCCACCCCCATTTCCCAGCTTACTTAATGATTCTAAGTACAAAGTGGCATTTGGTGGCAAAGATGTAGGCTATTCATGGGATTGATAGCATGCACTTCTCGTCACTGGGGCTGACTTGCTTATCACTCCTGCTGAGTGCCTGAGCTGCCAAAAGCACAGACCAACATGAACCTCCTCTATGGCACCATTTCCCAGGGAGACCAGTGGCAGTTGGATGACATTGGACCCCTTCCATCATGAAGGAGACAGGGAGTTGTCCTCATTAAGATAGACACAGTGATGGGTTTGGATTTGCCATCTTTACTTGTAAGGTTTCTGCTAGCACCCTCATCTATGGACTTACAAAAAGTCTCTTTCACCATCTTGTCTTCCTCACAACATTGTTTCTAATCAAGGAATTCATTTCTCAGCAAAAGAAGTGTGGCAATGGGCTCAAGCCCATTGAATTAACTCTTATCACATACATTATCACCCAGAAAGAACTGGCCCAAATGAATGGTGGAATGAGCTACCGGAGTCTCAGCTGTGGTTCTAGGTAGGAGACAGCCCTCTAAAATAATGATGCTATTTCTTCCATAGGTATAATAGAGATCTTATAGTCAAAGGCTGGAAATAGGGATGGCTCCTCTTACTATGACACCTACAAACTCACAGAATCTTTGCTTCCTGTCACTACAACTTTAAGCTTTGCTAGTACTTCCATTGAATCAGAAGTTAAGACTTCCCCTCAGGCTATTTTGGGATCCATGTGCCACTGAAGCAATAGGCAGTAAAAGAAGGAAGGGGGATTACTCTACTAGTTGGAGTGATTAACAGGAAATTTAATTGCAGAAATGACTGTGTCTGGAGCCTAAGGGGTTCCTGGGGGCATCCTTCACTATTTCTGTGTCCAATAGTAAACATTAATGGAAAATCATAGTATTCTCTAAGGAATGAAGATTTAGGTCACTCTATCACTCCACCAGGTAAGAAACACTGACCAGATGATATTCTGGATGAGGACAATGAAAGCACAAAACCATGAAATAGGTAGTACCAGTATATATATAGACATACTTATATGTGATCTTCTTATATATTTGTATATATGTAGTATAAATGACTAGTTATACAAACAAGGATTGTAGCTATTATGCATATTTTCTTTCTTTCCTTCTCTGTATATATTGTTTTGTTTTCTGTTATCCTTCCCTTGTTATGCCATAGAAGTTTTTGGGCATTAACACTGCAATTTACTCTTGAAGGAAGAAAATGAACAGATGACAAAAACTCTCCTTTTAGAGGAATAGTCAACATGGCCTGGTAATGAGTAGTGTGACTGTCTTCCAGAGGTGGATAAAATGACTGTTGACAGTTTGCATCTCCTCATCTTGAGTAGAAAATAAGAATGCCTTTTTACAAAAGATGGTTGCAGGAAGTTCAAATCCGTGTGGAAAAGAAAGAATGAATTTTGAGTATCCAAAGAAGTACCTGGAACAGCCAAACAATTGTCTTTCCAGTTTGAAGTCATCTTTCTAAACTCACCTTTATGATCCTGAGGATCTGCTGTGCCACCGGCTCCCTTCCCACCTCTGACAGTTGGAGCTCCTGGAGGAAGACTGCAGGCAGGAGGAGGAATAAAGACCTTGGTCCTTCTTGTGGGTGCCTGCCTGCTTCCTGTGTCTGTCAGACTCATTCACCCAGCCATAGCAATTTGTTTTAAAGCTGCAGCTGAATACTGTCTAAAATTTTTCCAATACAGGCACACTGTGCCCCTTCAGAGACACCAATTCACACTGCCTAGACCCCTCTCCTTAGAAGATTGAGTCCCAACCCCACAGGACTTCTCCAAACTCAGTGACACCAATCCCAGCCCAGCAGTTTCCTTTCCTCAGAGGTTTCACTTTCAGCTCTGTGGGCTCCCTCTTTTTAGATTCTAGCTTTTAATAACTCCAACCTCTTCCCTTCCTTCACCCAGTTCTAGGGTGGCAGCTGCTTCCTGCTGTTGCTACTTCCATGATAACCTAGTTTCCCTTTTGCCTTTTCAGTTAGTGAACAATTTTTCCAAGCCACTTTACAGTTCTTTATGTTAATTTTTATGTTTAAAATGTTCAAAATACCTTGCATGGCTTCTGTCTCCTGAGCAGACCCTGACTGACAAATCTCTAAGTGGGAATCTCTCCAATGAGGTGACAGACAATAGGTGGAAGTCCCACCTTTGAATCTTACCTCCTCCACACATTATGTTCCAGCAACATCAGAACTGCCTGTAGCTTCCCAATCATCATGTGGTTTGTGTTTCTATATGTTACCTACGTATTCTAGGAATCATGCCAAGACCATCTTTAAAACTAATGAGTAATGAGAGATGGATCTGGAGACATAGGTTAGGCCAGACTGAATGAATGGCATAGAAGTTTTTACTATATACTATTGAGATGATAGACTTGGAAAGATTTTAAGCTGAAGAATGATATGGAAACAGCAGTATTTCAAGAGCTACATCTAGAAGTCATATTGGAATGTTCTTCTAGACCAAAATTTCTCCTCTCCATCTTAACATTCTTGCTGAGGAAAAGATATACCGAAATCTACAGAGAGCTCTTCTTTCCTCCTCCTGCCCTGCCGGCTCTCCTCTGAAAGCAAGGCTTTCAGATAAAAGCAAGGCTTGTATCTGTCAGCCACCCAGAAGAGGCATCCTCCACCCTCATCATCACTAGCACCACTACCGCCATTATATTCTGTAGGTTAACAGAGGATAGGGGAGGGTTGGCCAAGGAGGTAGAAGAATGAGAAAGTGAAAGGTAAAGGCTGACGAGAGGAGAGTCTGGAGGAAAGAAATTGGTAGAAAACAGAAAAGTTACTAAAAGGAGAAATGAGAGATGGGCATCAGTGAGAATAGGATATTTCATAAATGTTTGAAGGCAATTAATCCAAACAATAACTACAGAGCCAAGTGACTACTCAAGATCTCTTTTTTAGCAAAAAGCCGTACTCCATTTGAGAATAACTTAATTGGCAACTAGATGCTGTGAATCTAATGGGAACAAGAAGTCGCATAAAAACTGCCATGTACTGAATGTGTTCCCCCTCCAAATTCATATGTTGAAATCCTTCCCCTCAAGGTGATGGTATTGGGAAGTGAGTTCTTTGGGAGGTGACTAGGTTATAAAAGTGGAGCCCTCAGCAATAGGATAAATGCCCTCGTAAAAAAAGCCCCAACAGAGCTCCCTTCCTTTCTATCATGTGGGGACAGAGAGAGATTGGCAGTGTGCAACTCAGGAAAGGGCAATCTCTAGAACATGACCATGCTGGCACCCTGATCTTGGAATTCCAGCCTCCCTCGGTGAGAAATATATTTCTGTTGCTTCTAAGCCACCCACTGTATGGTATTCTATTATTGTAGCCTGAATGAACTAAAACAACAACTTTGTCTATAATTTATTCCATTCTATTATAAAACTGTGAGTGATGGAACCAAAAAATAAGACTGGTTATGGGGAAAACACAGTATAGCTTAAGGACTCCCTTATGTAAGAACCACCAAGAACAGAAGGAAGAGTTTTTAAATAAGCCCCCTGCCTAACGCCTGTGATCCCAAAGTTCTCATCCATTCAACAAATATTTAAATGAGTCTATGTTGTTCTAGATGCTGGGCTCACAGCAGTAAATGAGACAGATGGTGTGCCTGCCTTCATGGGGTTTACAGTCTAGAAATTAAGATGTATATATAACAAAGTGTTAAGTGTCCTGAGGAATAAAGTAATATGGAAATAAAAGACTGAAATCCCAATTAGCAGTAAGTGGAGAAAAAACAGGAAAAGCTTCATGAAAAATATGGCATTGGATCTGGGTTTGGATGTGTAGGTAGACTTTGAGCAGGTAGGGGAGAAAGAGGGAAGTGCATTATAGGCAGAAAGCACAGCATAAGCAAAGGCTCTGGAAGTGGGAAACCTTGGAGTGTGGGCAAAGGGAGTAAATAAGGTTATCTGGGCAGAGCCTAAGGTGGCTTTACTTGGGTAGAGCCAGTAGTGGCTTCACCTTTCCATCTCCATCCCCACAATCATTCCCCTAGCCTTGCCCTTCTGGATCTAGTCTTCCTTCTAACTTTTTCATCTCTTGCTACTTCCACCTCCCCATCCCTGCCCCCAGGGAATCCTCAATCAGAACAGAGGGATTTATGAGCAGTAGCACTCCCTTCCTCAGATCAATGGCCAAAGATCAATAGCTATAATGTGGAAATTAATCCATATTCATTAGAATTGAATTGAGCAAATGATATTATAAAAACTCCCTGAAAATCTATGGAAGGGAATTAAAGAGAAAGTTATTCTAATGTCACTACTGTCTGCCAAACTACAGGTTTACGAAATTCATCAAGGGCAGTCCCTATTAGTTTTTAAAGGAAACTTAAAGGTCATTTAGGGGCATAGCTATGTTGGTCACTCAGATGCAGAGAGTATGGAGATGGAATACATACTTTTCTACACATGGATTTGGAGATCTAGGAAGTAGAATTGACTAAATGAACTTGTGAGTAAGTCCAGTCTTAGAATCCTGTGACTCCTTCCTAGATTCTGCCCTGATACCACAAGATGTACTTCAGGTATGTCACATGTGGGCATTAACTTAGAAACCAGATTGGCTCCTGAAGACTAGCCTCCTTCCTGGTCCCCTTTCCTATCCCAAAGAGTCTCTGGTGATTTTCATAGCCAGATCCCCAAGTCTCTACCCATCACACACCTCCCAAAGCAAGAAAAGACACAGATTGACAAGAAATCTTTAGGCTAATGCAGCTGTGAAAACTAGAGAACTCTCAAAAGGAAGGTGCAATGGGGGCCTGGGGAAAAGTTTGCAGGGGTGCAGGCAGAGGGACTGGATTCTAGTTTTGACTTCATCTCTACTAGCTGTAGAAAAAAAAATACATAACCCCTTTGAGGCTCAGTTTCTTTATCTGTGGAATAAGGGCCATAATATAATAATTCCAACCTCAACAGGTTACTACAAAGATTAATTAACATAATGAATGATGAAAGTGCTTTGCAAAATGTTATTCAAAAACACCATATTGTTCTAAAGCTCAAAGATGTTCTTCTGAGGCAGGTATACTATGGAATCTGTCAAGGAGTTCCCTGAATACCATAAATGTCCTGTAATTATATCCCAGATTTTCCCTCAATATAAGTATATGCATTTTGAGGGGAAAGAGAGTCCATGGTTTTTATCAGATTCTCCAAGAGGTCTGTGACCAGTAGAGATTAAAAGTTGAGAAGCCCTGATATAAGCATACTGAGAAGTTTCTCCTCATCTCTGTGCAGATGGGAGCAGGGTCTTTTATACATCACAGCAGGAGTGACTGCAAGGTGAGTCATCAGAGTTCCTGAAGAAAGTTGTAAAATCTTGGTGGTCAGCTACACAAATGGTCTAAAGCAGTCAGAATGGGATTAATGGCTTCCTGACATTTTTTCAGTCTTGCTTGTTATCCAATTCCAGGAGATCTGCTCAGCTCTGTGTGATGGGAGCCCCTTGGAGCAAAACTGCTCTCCACATACCATATGTGGTGCCCCCAACAGGTGAATGAAAAAGGGGCCATGCTCCTTTCTCCAACCCCCTTCCAAATCAGTTCCACAGCTAAAGGAATCACAGAGTCTGTCGTAGCTTCTTGCTCTCCTTCACCCTTTCTCAAACTCATTGAGCATTGAGCATGCTGGGAGATCATTGTCACAGGAGACAGGGGAGCACTTAGACTACACTTTACATGATCTCTTGTTTAGAACCCAGACTCAAATACAGGGTCATACCACACTCCCTTTTTCTAACACAGGCCTGTCTGACATTTCTTTGGGGTCTCTGGAATCCTCCAGGAGGGCCTCAGTTCAGTAAAGGCATAGTTGGCTAATTGTTGGGCTTTTCTATTTTTGTTATTTATATTATTTAATTCCCCACTGATGCTATATGAATATTCTGGAGGTCCCTGACCAGTTTTTTCCAGTGTCTTTATAAGAAGAGGGCATAGAGGATGATCCCACAACTGGGAGGAAATAAAGTGGTCATCTCATTCTTGCCAATGCCTCTAGAAACCCTACTGCCCTCCTGCCCTGAAGGTGCCCCGACGTAGACATCTCACACACACACCCTTCGTCAGGAGACCAGGAGCTTCTTCTAGTGCCACTGGTGGTTCTATGCAAAATAGGACAAATGATTCTACATCTAGAATCAATTCCTTTTGCTCCAACTTTCTACAGTTATCAGGGCCCCATTAACTATTTTCAATCTCTTTTCTTTTTTCTGGGTAGTATTATCTTTTTTTCTGGAAAACTGCCAAGCATTGGGGGAGTCAGTGTGGGCAGAAATGACCACAGAGCTAAAGGGAATATATTTAAGGAATCCAACAACCATTCAATACAAATTTATTGAACATCTGCTGTGTTCCAGGAGCTATGCAAGACACACAAAGACATGATCTTGGGCTGGGTGATCCCCTCCAATAAGCCAGCTTCTGAGATCAAAGCAGCCATTCTTCAGGGCAGTTCTACAATGTTCACATATCTTTGTGGAATTTATTCAAGTATGTCCAATGGGTAACATAGTGATTTGGGTTAAGGATTTACCCCTGCCCCTAACTAGGCTGCAAATGCCTTAAGAGCAAAAGGGGTCCAGACAAGTGTTCTGCATTTGTTTGTTCAATTAAATTGAATTAAAATAGGACTTATGCCCTTTTGTTTATTATCTTTTTAGGTGATGAAGAAAAGAAGTAAAAAGGAATAGACAATGAACATGTACAACACTCCTAAAGAATTCTCCTCTACTAAATACACACTTATAGACACACACACATGTACATATGCATGCACATGCACACAGACACATTTAGAGGAGATTCTTGGCTCCCTGCCGCTTATTTGAAAACCCAGGCTTCAAGAGACAATTAAATATTGATGTCTTTACATCTCAATATTTTCTTTTCAAATATAAACAGCCCCAACAGGAGCCATTACTGGCACTTATTTAACTCCTTAAAAACATCCACAAGGGGTTTTACTCTTTTAAAATTAAATCATTAAGAGCAGAGAAAAAGCAACAGGCTGTGGGCTGGGAACTGGCTAACTCCCCTGAATCAAGCCTGTGGGAAGTCCCATTCACTTCCTTAGACTCAGTCTGGGATCCAGCTCTCCTGATCATGGGCCCAGCCTCCCAGGCTGCACCCCACCTGATGGTCTGAAAAGGACAAAAGGATGCTGTCTTGACAGCTTTCCCCAACAGGTACTTGAGTGCTCTGCAATTGGAGGCTTGGCAGAGTAATGCAAATTTCCTGTGTGTGATGATGTCCTTGCTGAATAGATTGATCCAGCAGAGAAACCAGTCAGGAATGAGCAGGTGGTGGCTGCAGGCCCTTAGCTCTCTGTCCCAGTACCAATGACAGTGCTTCTAGACTAGGCTGCTGGTGGCCTTCTCACTACACTACCATCCCCACCTGCCATCAGGCCTCTATCACATGCATACTCAGGACTCTTCTCCCACAGTTTGTCCCTAACAGCCCACCCTATAGGATCTCCAAGCTCAGGGCTGAGAGGAAAGGAAACAAAGCCCTTTCCCAAGAGTTATTTGAGCTAGGGGTAGGTATGGGAGTTTTGCAGTGGGCCTAATCTTACCCCCTTGAGTTGCTGACAATGTGTTCATGTCTAATTCCCTGTCTGTGGACAGGGCTTCTCCACAAATCCCTGTCTAGGGACTTCAAAAAAATAAGTGCTCACCAAATGAATGTTTCTTGGATAGAATTGAATTCTGAAATTATAGGGCTGAGAAAGCATCTCTGAAGTAATTCAAGTAGTCAACAGACATACTCTGACTACTATTCCTGTGCCAAGCACTGTGTAAACACTGGCATAGGGATTCTAACCCAGCTCCTATGAGTTCCTTGAAATTATAGGCAAATTATATGTTCATGTGCTGTTTTATGGGGAAGGAACCCATGGTTTTCACCAGCTTCTTCATGGGGTCATGACCCTCCCTAAAAACAGTTAATGAGCCCTGGCTGGCATAGCTCAGTGGATTGAGCGCAGGCTGCAAACCAAAGTGTCGCAGGTTCAATTCCCAGTCAGGACACATGCCTGGGTTGCAGGCCACGGCCCCCAGCAACTGCACATTGATGTCTCTCATTCTCTCTCTCTCTCTCTCTCTCTCTCTCTCTCTCTCTCTCTCTCTCTCTCTCTCTCTCTCTCTCTCCCTTCCCTTTCTAAAAAATAAATAAATAAAATCTTTAAAAAAACCAAACAAACAAAAGAAAATACCAGAAAAAAAACGGTTAATGACTACTAGTCTATGGGAAGATATGGAGACCAACAATCACAACAGAGTGCATACTCTGGTTTCTCTTCAGATCCTATAAATCTTTCACCTTTTAACAGAGTGATAAGCTCTGGGACCAAGATGAGCATGAGATTGTTTGCGGGCTTAGAACAGGGTTCAACCTGTAGAGCAAGAGCCCTCAAATCAGGATCACTCCCTTATAAAGTAGATATTACTAGTCCTATTTAACTAATAAGAAAAATGAGGCTCAGAGAGGTCAGGCTACTTGACCAAGGTCATACCCATCAGCAGAGCTAAAATTGAAATCTAAATCTCTGATTCCAAGCTCAAGCAAGTGCTGACTTTCTCCCCACCTCCCAGCTCTTACTTGCCTTGAAATTTGAGAGCCGAGCTTCTAGATTCTTCATGTTCTTCCAGGCATTGGGGGAACAGAGAAATGGAACCCCTGCAATGGCTGTCTCGAATTCTTGAGCAGACCCAGGCTCTGGGTCCCTGGTGTGCGTATCTCTGCATGCTTCAGCAGACTTTGTGTAGTCTATTTACCACATCTAAGACCAATTTCCTTTTCCTTCAGTTGCTTTGAAGATAATTGAAGGTACTTGCATTATCTGCCTGGGAATGTAAGAAGCTAGCTAATGCTGCAATCAATGCTTCTTGCTTAATGCTGTGCCTCCTCCCACTCTGAGCAACAGCTAAGGCAGCCTTCAATGACTGCCTCTGCAGATCTTCCCTGCCGGCTACTTTGTTAATGAGAAAGGGGCTGAAGGTTGAGGTGGCCCTCAGGATAATGGCAGGCAGATTGAGTTGTTAAGCCTGAATGAAATATTTAGTAGGATTCCGCTGGTCTGAGCAGTACTCTCAGCACTGCTGGGGGATGGGGTGGGGGAGGGTGCCCAACTTGAGTTCCCCAAGCTAAGGGCACTGATTAGCCTGTTCCAACCTGCAGGGAGGGTGGGAGCAGCAGCTCCAGTTCAGGCTGAGAAAATGCCATAGAGAGGAATGAGGAGGGGACTAGCCAGGACATGACCTCTAGACTGGCACCATGCCCAGGGTAGGCTGGGACTTCCTCCAAAGGGCAGGATGCCAGGCTCTGCAAAACCTGCACCAGCAGCCCCTTAAAGGACATGAAATAGGGATATCCACCACCACAGAGAAAGCTCCCATTGTCTCTATCCCTCCACATCTCATCTAGGTCCTGATGCTTTGTACTGGAATTAAGATTATCATGGGAAATTTAACAAGGATCTACACAGGGCTAGCTGAAGCTTGGGGTTGTGTGTGGAAGGAATAGAAAATATGGCATTCTCCCTATTCTTCTTTCCTAGATTACTCTGAGAACAGAGCATTCTAGTCTTATGTATAACATACCACACCATGCTGACTTCCTCACTTCTAAAATCATGCAATCTCAACATTAAATGGACTTTTTAGAGCAGGTGTTCATTCAATATTTATTGAGTTACTCACCTACTACGGTTAGGTGTATAGTAGATCATCTAGTTCATTCCACATTCAATGTTTTAATACACTCTATAGTGCCCCTTCCCAAATTGTCCAATGCTTGAATGCCTTCATGAATGAAAAATTCATTTGCTATTGATTCTCAATCCAAACAATCATTGATAGAAATAATTCCTTTTAATTAGGCCAAAATGATTTCATTCAGCTTCTGTAATAAAAACCTTGGCCCTTGTTTTTATTACTCACTTCCTACCCCTAACCCCCGATTATTACCAAAGTCACAATAGCGTCCTTCAGATATCTGAACACTGCCTTCAGATTCCTTCTAATTCAGGAGCGTGACCAAAATCTAATTACTAATCTGAGGAACAAGGTGGACTGCAGCAGTCCTAAGCCTTTTGGATGTCAAGTAACTTAATCCTTTCCTAGCTCTTCTCCTTCACATTTATTTGATTCCTTTTCTACTTAAACTCCAGGTCTAATACAAAATAGTCGTCATGAGCCCTGGCTGGTGTAGCTCAGTGGATTGAGCATGGGCTGTGAACCAAAGCATCACAGGTTCAATTCCCAGTCAGGGCACATGCCTGGGTTGCAGGCCACGGCCCCCAGCAACCGCACATTGATGTTTCTGTTTCTCTCTCTCTCTCTCTCTCTCTCTCTCTCTCTCTCTCCCTCTCTCTCTCTCTCTCTCTCTCTCTCTCTCTCTCTCTCTCTCTCTCTCCCTCCCTTCCCTCTCTAAAAGTAAATAAATAAAATCTTTAAAAAAAATAGTAGTCATGAAACTCCTCTGAAAAAAGCAGGTTACAAATTTTGGATTTTAACCCCTTATCAGATGTATCATATCATTGACCAATATGTTGTCCTCTTCAGTGGGTTGTCTTGTCACTTTGTTGATGGTTTCCTTTGCTGTGCAAAACTTTTTAGTTTAACGTGGTCCCATTTGTTTATTTTTCCTTTTGTTTCCCTTGCCCAAGGAGACATATCAGAGAAAATATTGCTTTAAGAAATGTCCAAGATTTTACTGCCTATGTTTTCTTCTAGGATTTTTATGGTTTCTAGTCTAACACTTAAGTAGTTAATCCATTTTGAGTTTTTTTCTTGTGTATGGTGTTAGATGGTGGTTTGGCTTTATTTTTTACACATATCTGTCCAATTTTCTCAGCACTATTTATTGAATAAACTATCTTTACCCCATTGTATGTTCTTGCTCCTTTGTCAAATATCAGTTTACCATAAAAGCATGGGTTTATTTCTGGGCTCTCTAATCTGTTCCATTAATCAATATGTTTGTTTTTATGCCAACACAACACTGTTCTGATTACTATGGCCTTGTATAGTTTGATGTGAGGTAGCATGACTCTTCCAAATTTGTTCTTCTTTCTCAAAATTGCTGAGGCTCTTCAGGGTCTTCTGTGGTTTCACATAAATTTTTGGACTAGGAATTAATATTCAGAATTTATAAATAACTTGTATAACTAAAAACCAAAAAGAAAAAATCCAATTAAAAAATGGGCAGAGAACCTGAATAGACTCTTCTCCAAAGAAGACATACAGATGGTCAATAGACATGAAAAGATACTCAATATCACTAATCATCTGAGAAATGCAAATAAAAACTATAATGAGATATCACTGGACACTGGTCAGAATGGCTGTCATCAATAAATTCATAAGCAACCAGTGTTGGTGAGAATGTGGAGAAAAGGGAACCTTCATGTATTGTTGGTGGGAATGAACATTGGTGCAGCCACTGTAGAAAGCAGTATGGAGTTATCTCAGAAAATTAAAAATGGAACTGCCTTATGGCCCAGGAATTCCATTTTTTTGCAATTTATCCAAAGAGACCTGAAATACTAATTTGAAAGAATCTATGCACCCCTATGTTCATTGCAGCACTATTTATAATAGTCAAGATTTGGAAGCAGCCCAAGTATCCATCAGTAGAAAAGTGGGCAAAAAAGATGTGGTACAGCCCTGGTCAGGTGGCTTAGTTGGTTGGAGCATTGTCCCATAAATCAAAAGGTTGTGGGTTTGATCCCCAGTCAGGGCACATACAGGAGGCAACTGATTGATGTCACTCTCACATCAATGTTTCTCTCTTTCTCTCTCTCAAATCAATAAATATATCCTCAGGTGAGGATTTTTTTAAAAAGCTAAGCTACATTTACACAATGGAATACTGCTCAGCCACTAAAAAAAAGGTAACTTTACCCTTTGCAACAGCATAGATGGACCTGCTAAGTGAAATAAACCAGCCAGAAAAAGACAAGTACCATATGATTTTGCTCATATGTGGAATCTAATGAACAAAATGAACTAACAAACAAAATAGAAACAGACTCACAGATACAGAAAGCAGACTGACAGCTATTGGAGGAGAGGAAAGTTGGGGGACTGAGTGAAAAAAGGTAAAGGGATTAATTAAAAAAAAAAAACCTCATAGGCACAGACAACAGCATGGTGATTACCGGGGAGAAGAGAGGTAGGGAGAGGTAGAAGAGAGTAAAGGGGGGATAATGGTGATTAAAGGAGACTTGACTTGGGGTGGTGAACACACAATACAATGTACAGATGATATATTATAGACTTGTACACCTGAAAACTATTTAACTTTATTAACAAATGTTACCCCAATAAATTCAATTTTAAAAAAAGAAAAAGCAGGTTACAAAATTCCTGTTCTTGTTTGTGATAGACTGGCTTGTAGCAAATTCTTCTACTAATAAAAACTTTAAAACATAAAAACAAAAAACAACTCTTTATAAATCATCAGAAAGCTATCAAGGCAGCCAGGACTTATAAGCCAAATCCTTAGAAAGAAGACAAATAAATTGAGAAGCACCCTACACTTAGTATTGCTTTTGAGGTGATTCAGCTCTTCATTTGCAGCTCAGAGACTGAGAAGAAGACAAGCATAAAGTAGAAGCTAAGACACCAAGAACTGAAAACAGAAGTTTTTTATTTGAGGCCCATGAAGCTGAGGAGACATAAAATGAAGTTCAGAGCTACCAAGGCATTCAAGCTATAAAGGCTGAGATCCTAGAGAGAAGAAGTCAAAGAAGTGAGTCCAATATTCAATGCCAATTTCCCTCAAGCACTTGTGATCTATAAGCAGAAGCCCACAGGCTGGGAACCCCAACCAAACAGTGGTTATGAGGCTGGGAAATTAAAAGGCACTTTTAGTTCTCAGATTCTTACTTCCAACGTGCCAGAAGGGAAATGAGGCTGGTAAGCTACACCCTTTTCCTAACACGATCTTCATCCTAATGCAGATCAAGAAATGAAGAAACAATGGATATGTCAAAAATGGCCATGGCCATGGGCAGCCTATTAACTGTGCTATCTTCACTCAGTATGCCCAAGGACAAGGCCTGTAAGAAATTCATCATTCAAAATAGTAAAGGCCACAGCGATCAGGGGCATTCTCAAAGCAAGTGTCTTCAACTCCTACGTACTTTCGAAGCTGTATGTGAAACTATATTGCTGTGTGAGTTGTGCCACTCTCAGCAAGATAGTCAGAAAACATTCTCATAAAGCCTGGAAGGACAGAACATCCCCACCAATTTAGACCTGTGGTTATTGCCCCACAACTTCCACCAAAGCCCATATAATTGGCTGAGTCCTTAAGGACTGAAGAAAACTGTCTGGAAAAAAAAATAAGTACTATACTTTACAAAAAGAGCTTTTAGTAGACTTACAGTATTAGGGAGATAAAAATGAGAGACCACCAGGGAGAAGGCTTTGTACACATTCCAGGATTTTATTTAGGACCCATGAAGTGTTAAACTCAAAGAGTAAAAGTGAGTAGAGTGGAACTCAGCTTCAAATACAGGTGATCTTCCCCTACCCTAATTGACTAGGTAACACTTAAGTGTAAAATGACAACATTTAGAGACTATAAGTTTTCATAAGAATGCCTGGCACTCAATAAAAAATGACTAAGCAATCTAGGACACAAAATGAAATAGCTGGAAACCAAAATAAAGAACAGATGATAGTAACAGACTCACGGCTGAACCAAATATTAGTGTTTTCAGGCACAGACTTTAAAGTAACCATGATGAATATCTTCAAGAAAATAGATCAAAATGGTGAATATTAGAAAATATATTCACTTTGGAATCTCCTTTAAATATAATTTTAGAACTAAAACTACATAATAACTACAATTAATAGTTTAGGTTTAACAAGGGATTAGGCAGTACTGAAGGGAGGAATAGGTTGAAATGATACGTTGGAAGGCAATAGCCAGCCTGGAAATAAGAGAATGTTTTTAAGAGATGTAAATGTAGAAAAGAGTATAAGACATATGGGACATGAAAATATCTAACATATGTGCAATTGAACTCTCAGGAGAAAAGGAAATTTAAAAAATGTGGTATAAACAATATTTGAAGAATAATGGCTGAGAACTTTCTAACACCAGAGGAAGACATCAGGCCACTCAGAGTACCTCAGCACGATAAATGTGTACCTATGCATATTATAGAAAAAAAATGTTGAAAACTCAAAACCAAGAGAAGTGTTTAAAGCAACCAGAGAATAAAACCCCATTACTTTCAAATGAGTAACAATAAAACTTGGATAACTTCTTAATAGAAATGATGAAAGTGGTAAAAGCAATGATTTCCCATTTACTGTAAAAAATCAAAGATTCATGTTTTAATACCAGGAGTAGCCACTAAAATAATAACAGAAGACTATACAACTAACACAGTACTAGGAATCATAAAATATACTTAACTCAAGTGAAGAAAGAACAAAAGAAGCATTTAGTAAAAGATATAAACTTTAAAAAGTTATGGTTAAACCCAAATGTATGAATAATTACATAAAAAGTTAAATATATTAAATTCTTTACAAACAAAAATTGTCAGTTAAGTTTTTATCTTGGCAGATAAGTTTTTAATACCTATTAATTATTCATATTATTCTGAAAACAAATATGAGATTTCTGGATTGTGGTAGACAGATTACTTAACAGCAATAAATGCATTGATTCCTCATTCCCAATTCTCCCTCTCAAGGATAATGTAATGAAAGCCAGATGATTAGGTCTGTACATGCAAGAGCAATTCTGGCACCACAGAAGAGAAATCCCAAAATCATGAATCTAAGTGTTTATATAGAAACAGTTATACAGCTGCCTTCCTCCCCTCCTGAGATAGGGAGAAGAACCTTATCTTTCTAATTCAAACAAATTTCCCCAGGGAAGAGAATGACAAGGTCTTTACTCTGGAATGCAAGTATTTGGTTCTAGGGTAGATAAGGTTACTTTCCCTTTGAATGGCAGTAAATTCTCCATGATAAAAAATAAAAGTGGCTCTATGTCCATCACTCTTAGAATTTGAGGAGCAAATGCTTCTGAGAAAAGACATTTGCCATTATTATAGCATGTCCATTTTCTTTGCTTAGAAAGACTTAGAAAAATTTAACTATGCAGAATCATG
This sequence comes from Phyllostomus hastatus, assembly GCF_019186645.2. Classification (NCBI taxonomy): domain Eukaryota; kingdom Metazoa; phylum Chordata; class Mammalia; order Chiroptera; family Phyllostomidae; genus Phyllostomus; species Phyllostomus hastatus. Next base: position 12,402,521 of record NW_025333530.1, read on the forward strand.
AAAATATTTATATGGTTTTTCACAACTATGAGGAAAGAAAATAACTATATTCCATTTACAAGTGATGCATCTTAAGTATAAGACCACAGAAAGGGTAAAAGCAAAAGAATAGAAAAAGGTATACCATGAATACTAACCAAAAGAAAGCTAATATAGCTATACTTATATCAGACAAAGCAGACTTTAAGGCAACAAGAATTATCAGAGACAAAGAAAGACATTTCCTAATGAAAAAAAGATTAATCCACCAGGAATATATAAGAATTCTAAATTGGTATGCACTTCATAAAAAGACCTCAAAATGTAAGAAACAAAATTTTGAGCAATGAGGAATAAAGAGCTTCTTACATTTTTTTCAGTAACGGTAGAATGAGCAACAAAAATATCATAAAGGACAAATAAGATTTGAAATATACACTTAATAAGCTTAAACAAATGGTAATTATTAAACTAATTTAAAACACATAAAAATAATACTCTCAATATTTACCTGAAGTAACAGGTACCAGATACACCTTCTCACCTAAAACAACTAAAAAATTGAACAAAATTTATAAGACAATGGTTCTCAAGACTTTGATTATCAGACAACAAAGAATAGTGATCCCCAAGAGATGAAAAATAAAGGAGATAAGTGAGCCCTATGATTTACTTCAGATTTCTGCCTGGCTACAGTACAAGAAAAGGAAACCCAGGTGGAATTCAGGGATCTCTTTGAATTTAGGAAACAGATCCAAGAGTCTGAGAAGGCCAAGACCACCAGAGTTCACTCATACTACAGCTCATTATCTCTCTTACTATTTTTTTAGTCTTTTTTATTTCTGTGTTTCATTTTGAATAGATTCTATTACTATGTCTTCAAATTCACTAATTTCTTCTTACACACTGTCTAACTTGCCATAATCCCATCAAGTATTATATATATATATATAAAATATATATATATATTTTATCTCAAGCATTGATGGTTTTTCATTTCTAGAAATACAAATTGGGTCCTTTTTTATATTTTTCATGTCTCTACTTATGCATAGTACAATTAAATCTTTCCTCTAGCTTTTTGAGTACATGGAATATAATTATAATAATTGTTCTCATGTGCTTATCTATGAATTCTACGATTTGGATTAATTTTGATTGTTGAAAATTCTCCTCATTATAGGTATAATTTTCCTGCCTTTTTAATATACCTAATATTTTTATTCTTCAGCTTTGTTCTGGGATACAATTAAGCTATTTAAAAACAGACTGATCTTTTTGAAGTTTGGTTTATTGGGCTTTATTAGGTAAGACTAGAGTAACATTTAATCTAGGGTCAATTTTTCCACTACTGAGGCAAAATATTTATGGTTTCTGTCCCTGATGTTCCATGAATTACAGTTTTCACTTTGGTTAGTGAAAATGTGCACTATTCTTTGTTTTATGCAAGTGCCAGAGATTTTTCCATACAGGCTTTTCAGGTGTTTCTTCCCCTAGCCCCTCAGGTAGTTTCCTCGAATGTGAATGCATACTCTTAGCAATACTCTCAAGTTTGTTTACTATTTGAAAATAAATCAGTGTAATTAATTGTAATTCACCAATAACAAAATAAAGAAGAAAAATTACATGACCATCTCAATAGACATAGAGTAGTCATTTGATAAAACTGAATGCCCATTCATGTTTAAAATTAAAATTTAAAAAAAGCTTAGCAAACTAGCCACAGAAGAAATTGTCTTTAGCTTTATGAAGGATGACTACAAAAATCACCTTGCAGCAAACACCATTCTTAATGATAAATATTGAAAGACTTACCCCTGATATCAGGAATGAGGCAATGATGTCCACCATCACTTCTCCCAATAATATTACATTAAGAAAAAATATATATAGTGATTAAAAATAGATACATAAATATATAAATTGGTCACTTTGCAAAGAATGCTATTGTGTATTTGAAAATCTAAAAGAGTGAAAAAACCAGGGCATTTGGAAGACGGAGGCCAAAGAAGTAGAAGTTAAGCCCATTTGCCTGTGTCCCCAGCACAGATTTTCAGTTGATCTTCCAACAAGTGTCCTGAACAATCAGCGAAATTTCAGCTGACAGGAATTTTTGAAGCAGGAGAGTACAAAGTATGCTTTTCATCATCCAGTAAGAGATTTCATAAGTTGAGGGGGAAATGCCCCGTGCCAAATGCCTGCAGCAGAGGAGAGATCAGACAGAAAATGCAGCTTAGTGGCTCCCTCCTCTACAGGAGCAGGACCCTGGTCCCACACAAGCAAATCACCAACCCTAATTGGGAGACACTTGGAAGGATATACAAAGCCTGGGAGACTCAGATCACACATACACAGCAAGCAGCACATCCATAAGTGCAGCACCAAACAGGAGAGTTGCAGAGAGAAACTATACCTCCTAAAACTGTCAGAAGCACTGACAAGCTGTGGATGGCCCTGACCAAGAGAGACTTTGTGCTGTTTGTGGAGGTGCAGCATTCAGAGAACAGCCCAGGACTTGGTGCTGCAGTGTGGGGGCCACATAGAGACTCTTTTGAAAGAGGATCTGAAGTGAGGCTGGGCAAGGACCCCATGCTCACATATCTACACAGTTGTAGGAGACCATTCTGCATGGCGTGGGCCCAGCTCCCACTCTGAGATACACAGGACCCACACCCACAGATAGGTTCTCCCGTGGGGAATCAGGCCTGCAACATGCCTAGGCCACTTTGAGTCTTGCTCTTGCTAAAAAACTCCCTCACCCTGAATTGAGGACATTTACTACAAAGTACTTCCTAAAATCCATGCTAAACCTTCCAAGGATGAGTGTAACTGGGTCAACCACTTTCACCTTTTCATTTGCAAATATCCCTCTTCTATGATGTGATTAGCAGCATTGGCTCCTTTGTTTTCTGTAAAAGGTAACCACCTAAAGTGAACCTGTGCATAGTAAATGAGGACCATCATGTAATGTGCTGAGAAACCAAACAAAGGCCAGTTACGGCAAGGGCCAAGGCTTTTGCTCCTCTTGAGAGATAAGCCATGCTGTTCTTTTTCCTCACCAGACTCGGTAGTCCATGTGAATGTGTCATTTCACCCATAATGACACAGACACTGTGGATGGGTGTCTGCATCACACAGTGGCTCTGCCAACAAAGAAACCAGAGTAAAGTGCAGTTCAGTCCCACTGAGTCCAGCTGCATAAGAAGAACAGAAAGTGGCACACTAGAGGGACTGTGGAACCTAACCCAGCCAGTATGGCTGGCAAGTAGGAGAATATGCAGAGTGGAGAGCTCAGGCCTGAGTCTCCTATGAGAGTAGCCGGCTGGGGACTGGACAGTTAGGAGCTGAGCGCCTGAGATTCATGGCAGATAGGCAGGTCCCCTCATAGGCAGGTGTGCCCAACCCCCACCTGCATGATTGCAGGCTCTGAATATCAGTGAGGCCAGGCTCAGGAGCCCCCTTCTCAATGTATATTCACAGGGGAAAGAAGGAGAAGCTCTAAAAGGGCCCTTTATGAACTTCCATCAGACACTATGAGCTACACTAGTTCCTTGGGTCCTGATACACTGAAACCAGCAGAGCAGAGAGATTACAGAAAGGTACAACAAGGGGTATTAGGGTCCCACCCAGCCTCATCTCCTATACAGTGCTTCTGTCAGCACCAAGCAGGAAAGAGCTGCCTCTTTTATACAGACTGGACCTTCACAAGAAACAGACAGCTAATTCCTCAGAAAGTATACATTATTGGAAATACCATATTTTGCCATGGATAATGTATACGCTTTGCCCAAATTTTTGATGGAAAGATAAGGATGTGCATTATATATAGGTATAATGATTACATACCATGGGTATAAAATCTTGTGAATGATTCACATAAAAACATGGGTGTACATTATGTGTGGAGCACATTATACACAGCAAAATACAGTAATCTGGGACAGATCAAGATGTGTGGCAGGATGGTGGGGAAACACTCCACCATCTTCCCTGAAGGCTGAACAATGCCTCTTGGGAGTGATCCAGGGATCCCACTCTCCTGAATATACCAGAGGCCCCCTCTGGAGGCAGGTGGAGGTGGTACTGACAGTGCTCTCAGACATTAGATAAACCACTCCTAGATTTTTGTGCTGATGGCAAGCTAGCAGGGCAGAATAATGGGGACCAGTGAAGCCTGAAGGAGGCAGCCACTGATTGTGGACCACTTGTAGTCTCAAACAGGGTGCCTAAGGCCAGACTAAGACACCATCTGACATTACCAGAAAGAGAAACATCAGTGGATCCAGAAAGAGGAGGCAGTGGGAAACATTAGACTCTGCTGAGACGAATTCCACCATGGTCTTCATTATTTGTGTTATTTTTTCTCCTGCATAGGTTTTTAACATTTTTTCTTCAGGTTATTTCCTATTATTTCACTATTTTTTATTTTAGTTTATTTCAAGTATCATATTTTGCTCTTCCCTTCTCTTACTACATTTTGCCTTCTTCCTTCCTCTTCTTATTTTCATTTTAAATTTTATTTATTCCCTTTCTATGCCTTGTTTCTATTCCACACTCTTACTATTTCTCCTCCCTCCAGCATCTCAAAATCATTTTTCTTGCCATCAATCATTTCACATTCTTTTTTCCTTTCTTGTAATATCCTTATTCTCTCACCACCTTTATTAAAATTTGCTTGTTGGTGGTTGATATGTTGACTGTTGTTTCATTTCTTCAATTTTCTTCCTAGATGTTCACTATTTTTTAATTTCAAATCTCAAATTTTATTGTTCTCCCCTCTTATTATATTTTGCCTCCCTTCTGTCCTTTTTTTTTGTTTTAAATTTTATTTTTCCCCTCTCCTAGCCTGGTTTTTAATCCTCACTCTTATTATTTCTCTTCCCTCTATCCCCTCAAAATCACTTTTTTTTTCATTTAGACATCTCATAATCTTTTTTCTTTCTTTTTTCCTTCTTATTCCCTTTCCACCTTTATTAATCTTTGCTCATTTGTCATTGCTGTGGTGGATGTTTTTCTTCAATTTTGTTCCTATTTTTTCATTATTTTTTAAAATTTCATATTATGTCTTCCATTTTCTTACTCCTATTTGCCTTCTCCCTCTCTTATTTATTTATGATTTGAATCTTATTTTGTTTCTTTCTTCACCATGTTCCTATTCCCCACTCTTATTATTTCTCTTCTCTCTACCTTCTCAAAATCATTTTTGCTTCCATTAGTCATTTCATATTTATTTTTCCTCTTATAATAATCTTAATCTCTTTTTTAAAAAAGATATTATTTATGTATATTTAGAGAGAGGGGAAGGGAGGGAGAAAAAGGGAGAGAGAAACATCACTGTGTGGTTGCCTCTCATATGCCCACCCCCCCACTGGGGACCTTGCCCTCAACTCAGGCATGTGCCCTGACTTGGAATTGAACTGGTGACCCTTTGGTTTGCAGCCTGCACTCAATCCACTGAGCTATACCAGCGAGGGCTAATCTCTCTTTATCTTTATTAATATTTGCTCATTTACTATTTATAGTGTGGTTGTGATTAGGGATTATTTTGCTGGTGTGGGGTTTGTTTCCTGAGTTGTTTTGTTTTGCACTGGAAGCATCTGTACAGCAGTATACAAGACATGGTGAGTGGTGTCACTCTCAGTCAGCTACCTGGAGGGAAGAAATCACCAAAAGACTGACCCAACAGCAACAAAACCCAAATACAATAAGAGAGCCCACATAAATGGTGTAAAGGGCATCCCAAGAGCACCCAGCTCAGGAGAACAAGGAGACTGTACCACTGAGTCCCACAGGTATCTTACCATAGGAGGCCACCCTATGAAGATAGAGAGTTAAAGCAGATCAATCTAATATGCAGAAATAAACAAAAAGTCACCTAAAATGGGAAGACTAAGATCAACCATCAATCAAAAAGAAAGGAGGAATCCCCAGAAGGAGTGCTAAAAGAAATTGAGGCAAGCAATTTATCAGACACAGAGTTCAAAATGATGGTTATAAGGATGCTCAAGGAACTCAGTGAAAGATACAAGGAACTCTATGGAAGCTGTAAGGAACTAGCTGGGAACTATATCAGCAAGAAAAAGGACATAGAAACTATGAATAAGAGCCAGAGGGAAATGAAAAATACAATATCTGAAGTGAAGAATACACTAGAAGGAATTAAAAGCAAACTAGATGAAGCAGACAATCAAATCAATTAGTTGGAGGACTAGTTAGGAAAAAAACACCAGCCCTGGCTAGTGTGGCTCAGTGGACTGAGCAATGGCTTGTGAACCAAAGGGTCGTTGTTTCAATTCCCAGCCAGGGCACATGCCTGGGTTGCAGTACAGGTCCCTAGGTGAGGGGCATGCAAAAGGCAACCACACATTGATGTTTCGCTTTCTCTCTTTCTCCCCACTTCCCCTCTGTAAAAATAAAATAAATAATTTTTTAAAAAAAATCACCCAGAGAGCAACAAAATGAATAAAGACTCAAAAAAGAATGAAGATAGTTTAAGGAAGCTGTGGGACAACATGAAATATAATAATATTCACATCATAGAGACACTGGAAGGAGAAGAAAAGGAGCAGAGGATAGAAAACTATTTGAAAAAGTAATGACAGAAAACTTTCCTAACTTAGTGAGGGACTAAGTCACAAAAGTCCAGGAGGCACAGAGGATCCAATCAAGATGAACCCAAAAAGGCCCACTCTAAGACACATCATAATTAAAATGGTAAAATTTAAAGATAAAGAGAGGATCTTACAGGGAACAAGTGAGAAATAGCTAGTAACATACAAGGGAGCTCCAAAAAGGCCATCAGCTGATTTCTCAACAGAAACACTGGAAGGCAGAAGGGAATAGCATGAAATATTTTAAGCAATGAAAAGCAAAGGTCTGCAACCAAGACTACTCTACCCAGAAGAGTTCTCATTTAAGATGGAAGGTGAAATAAGGAGCTTCCCAGCACCTCCCCTGAAGCAGACACCAGCCTGCAGTGTCTGTGTCATTATGGATGAAATGAGACATTCACATGGACTACCGAGTCTGGTGAGGAAAAAGAACAGCATGGCTTATCTCTCAAGGGGAGCAAAAGCCTTGGCCTTTGCTGTAACCGGCCTTTGTTTGGTTTCTCAGCACATTACATGATGGTCCTCATTTACTATGCACAGGTTCACTTTAGGTGGTTACCTTTTACAGAAAACAAAGGAGCCAATGCTGCTAATCACATCATAGAAGAGGGATATTTGCAAATGAAAAGGTGAAAGTGGTTGACCCAGTTACACTCATCCTTGGAAGGTTTAGCATGGATTTTAGGAAGTACTTTGTAGTAAATGTCCTCAATTCAGGGTGAGGGAGTTTTTTAGCAAGAGCAAGACTCAAAGTGGCCTAGGCACGTTGCAGGCCTGATTCCCCACGGGAGAACCTATCTGTGGGTGTGGGTCCTGTGTATCTCAGAGTGGGAGCTGGGCCTACACCACGCAAAATGGTCTTCTACATCCCTCTCAAAAAAAGAGAACATCTCCACCAAACAGAATTGCAAGAGATGCTAAAGGGACTGCTTTAAGAAGATGAAGAAAAAGGGAGAGAGAGAGAGAGAAACACAGGTACAAAGGGAAAAATGACAATGAACAAGTACCTATCAATAATAACCTTAAGTATAAATGGATTAAGTGCTTCAATGAAAAAACATAGGGTAGCTGAATGGATAAGAAAACATGACCCATATATATGCTGTCTATAAGAGACCTACATCGGAACAAAAGATCTACACAGGCTGAAAGTGAAAGGGTGGAAAAAAATATTCCAAGCTAATGGACATTAGCAAAAGCTGGGGTAGTAATACTTATATCAGGCAAAATAGACTTCAAAACAAAGGCCATAATAAGAGACAAAGAAGGTCGCTACATAATACTTAAGGGAGTAGTCCAAGAAGAGGATATAATGCTTGTAAACATATATGCATCCAACATAGGAGCACCTAAATATATAAAGAAGGTCTTGGAGGACTTCAAGAAAGATATTGACACAACACAGCCATCACAGGGGATTTTAACACCACACAGTTAACAATACACAGATCTTCCAAACAAAGAATCAACAAGGATATTGTGGCATTGAATGACACTCTATATCAAATAAACTTAATTGATATAAACAGAACATTTCACCCCAAAGAAGCAAAATATACATTCTTTTAAAATGCACATGGAACATTTTCAAAGATAGGCCACATGGTGGAACACAAAACAAGCTTAACAAATTGAAGGAAACTGAAATTATATCAAACATCTTCTTGGATCACAATGGCTTGAAACTATAAACAAACCTCAAGGATAAAAATTCAAAAACATTCAGATAGATGAAGACTGAATGACATGTTAATAAATAATGAATGGATTAACAATGAGATCTAGGAAGAAATCAAAAAGTATCTGGAAACAAATGAAAATGAACACATAACCACCCAAAATCTATGGGGCATGGTGAAGGCAGTCCTGAGAGGGAAGTTCATAGCAATACAGGCCAACCTAAAGAAGATAGAAAAGTCTGAAATAAACAAACAATCCCTATATCTACAAGAACTAGAAAACAACAACAAAACCCAGAGTGAGCAGAAGGAAGGAAATAATCAAGATCAGAGCAGGATTAAATGACATAGAGACTAAAAGAACTCAAAGGATCAATAAATCCAGGAGCTGGTTCTTTGAAAAGATAAAAAAATTAACAAATCTTTAACCGGATGCATAAAAAAAAAGAGAGGACCCAAATAAATGAAATAAGAAATGAAAGGGAAGAAGTTGCAACCAATACCACAGAAATACAAAGGATTGTAAGAAATTACTATGAACAAATATATACCAAGAAATTGGACAACCTGGGCAAAATGGATAAATTTCTAGAAACATAAAGTCTTCCAAAACTGAATCAAGAAGAAACAGAAAGCCTGAATAGACTGATAACTACTAATGAAATTGAAGCAGTAATAAAAAAACTCCAGGCACACAAAAGCCCTGGACCAGATGGCTTCACAGGTGAATTTTACCAAACATTTAAAGAAGAACAAACTCCTATCCTTCTCAAACTATTCCAAATAATTCAAGAAGAAGAAAGACTCCCAAACTCTTTTTATGAGGCCAGTATTATCCTAATTCCAAAATCAAACCAGGTAAACACACAGCAAAGAAAGAAAACTACATACCAATATTTCTGGTGAACATAGAGCGAAAATTCTCAACAAAATATTAGCAAACCAGATCCAGCAATACATTAAAAAAGATCATATACCATGATCAAATGGGCTTCATCCCAGGGATGCAAGGATGGTACAATATTCACAAATCAATAAATGTAATATGTCACATAAACAAAATGAAAGACAAAAATCATGTGATCATATCAATAGATGCTGGAAGAGCATTTGATAAAATCCAGCACCCATTTACCATAAAAACACTCAGCAAAGTGGGAATAAAGAGAGCATACCTCAAGATAATAAAGGCCATATTTGAGAAAGCTACTGCCAACATCATACTCAACAGGCAAAAACTAAAGACTTCCCTTTTAAGATTAGGAACAAGACAAGGGCGTCCAGTGTCACGACTCTCATTCAACATAGTACTGGAAGTTCTAGCCACAGTGATCAGACAAGAAAAAGAAATAAAAGGCACCCAAATTGGAAAGGAGGAAGTAAAACTGTCATTATTTGCAGGTGACATGGTAGTGTACATAGAAAACCCTATAGTGGCCACCAAAAAACGTACTTGACCTAACAAACATTGCAGAAACTTATATGGGACCATAAATGACCCTGAATAGCTACAGCAATTTTGAGAAAAAAGAACAAAGTAGGAGGGATCACAATACCTGATATCAAATTATACTACAAAGTCACTGTCATCAAAACAGTCTGGTACTGACATAAGAACAGACACATAGATCGATGGAACAGAATAGAGAGCCCAGAAATAAACTCATGTCTCTATGGTCAATTAATATTTGACAAAGCGGACATGAGCATACAGTGGCATAAAAATAGCCTCTTCAATAAATGGTGTTGGAAAAACTTGGACTGGTACACAGCAAAAAATGAAACTAGGCCACCGACTTATACCAATGCCAGAATAAACTCAAAATGGATAAAAGACTTAAATATAAGTCATGACACCATAAAAGTCCTAGAGGAGAACATAAGCAGGAAAATTTCATATATCCCACATAGCAATATTTTTGCTGATATACCTCCTAGGGCAAGGGAAATTAAGAAAACAAATAAACAAATAGGACTACAGATTAAATCAAATCAAATTAAATTAATCAAATTAAAAAGCTTCAGCATGGCTTAAGAAACCATCATCAGAATGAAAAGGGAACCAACTGGATGGGAGAACATATTTTTCAATGATATATTGAACATGGGTTTACTCTCCAAAATACATAAAGAACTCATATGAATCAACACCATGAGGACAAAAAATCCAATTAAAAAAATGGGCAGAGGACCTAAATAGACACTTCTCCAAGGTGGACATACAGATGGCCCATAGCCATATGAAAAGATGCTCAACATCACTAACCATCAGAGTAATGCAAATTAAAACTACAATGAGATAACCTCACACCTGCCAAAATGGCTATCATTAATATATCAACAAACAACAAGCGCCAGCAAGGGTGTAGGGAAAAGGGACCTCTAGTATAATGTTGGTGGGAATGCAGACTGGTGCAGACACTGTGGAAAACAGTATGGAATTTCCTCAAAATTAAAAATGGGACTGCCTTTTGACCCAGTGATTCCATTGCTGGGAATATACCCTAAGAATCCCAAATCACCAATTCCAAAGAACTTATGCACCCCTATGTTCATAGCAGTGCTTTTTACAATAGTCAAGGGCTGGAAACAGCCTAAGTGCCCATCAGTAAACGAGTGAATCAAGAAACTGTGGTACATTTACACAATGGAATCTTATGCAGCAGAAAAAAGAAGGAACACCTACCTTTTGTGACAGCATGGATGGTATCAGGGGATATTATGCTAAGTAAAATTATCCAATTGGTGAAAGACAAATACCATGTGATCTCAGTTATAAAATGAATCTAATGAATAAAATAAACTAACAAGCAAAATAGAATCAAAGGCATGAAAATATGGAAAACTGACAGTGACCAGTGTGGGGTGTGGGAAGTAGGGGAAGGGACTGTACAAAGATCTTGTATGAATGACCCATAGACATGGACCACAGTGTGGGGATTGACTGTGGAAGTGGAAGGTGGGCTGGGCAGAGGAGAGCAAAGGGGAAAAATTGGGCCAACTATAATAGAATAACAATAAAAAAAACTTAAAATAAAGCTTACATCAAAGGCATAAAAATAAAAACAGAAAAGGTATAAGAATGTGAAAATAAACTTATAGAATTTTTAAAAATTAATATAGCCAAGTCAAGCAAGTTCACAGCTCATGTAAAAATCAATTGTACTTTTACATACAACCAACAAATAATTAAGAAACATTATTAAATGTGTCACTTTTAGTAGCATCAAATCATAAAATATCTAGAAATAAATAAAAATAAATGTGCAGATGTACAGGACCTCTAGACAAAAACCTACCTACTGAGTTCTGGACAAGCTGCAGGCATAGGTAGAAATCTACCTATGCTTCCTCAAACAACCAAAAGGGGGATGACAACCAATCTAAAATCAATAAACAACCAGAAGTGCCAGAAAATTAAACTACATGGAACTCCGACAATGAAGGAATTAAAGAAACAGCCAACCAGACCAACCAGACCAGTAAGACAAGTGAATGGAGAGAACCCACAGAAAGGTGGCAGACTATGTGGCTGAGAGAACCCCCAGTGAGGTGGCGGACCTTGCCAGGGGGGCTGACTGAATGGGAAACTGAGACTCAGAGTTGACTGTGGACTAAGGTGGGGGTTGCTGCGGTGGGAGAAACTCCCAGTCTCACATGAGACTTCGATGGAAAGTGGGCTAGAGCCAAGCAGGCAAGCTGCATTGTTCCCTCCCTGGCCCCTCCCCGACAGGCAGAGCAGCAAGGAGGGTTGTCCTGCCCTGGTGAATACCTAAGGCCCTGCCCCCTTACAACTTAACAGGTGGGCTTAGACAAAGAAATAGAACCCAAATGAAAAAACAGAGCAAAACTCCAGAAAGAGAGCTAAGTAATGAGGAGATAGCCAACCTATCTGATGGAGAGTTTAAAGCCCTGATGATCAAAATGCTCACAGAACTATTGCACTTGATTGAAAAATGAAAAATGCCCAGAGTGAAATAAAGAAAAATATTCAGGGAATCAACAGTGACAAGGGAATCAACAGTGACAGGACTCAAATCGACCATTTGAGACAAAGAAAGAAATAAACATCCAACTGGAACAGAATGAAGAAACAAGAATTCATAAAAAATTAAGAGAAGCTTAGGAAACTCTGAGACAACTTTAAACGTTCCTACATCTGAATTATAAGGGTGCCAGAAGGAGAAGAACAAGAGCAAGAAGTTGAACACTTATTTGAACAAATAATGAAGGAAAACTTCCCCAATATGGAGAAGGAAATAGACTTCTGGGAAATCCAGGAAGCTCAAAGAGTCCCAAGAAAATTGCACCCAAAGAGGAACACACCAACACATGTCATAATTAAGTTTAGCCCCAGGTTAAAGATAAAGAGAGGGACTTCCGGCCAAGATGGAGGCATAAGTGGATGCACTGTACCTCCACACACAACGAAGATTGGAACAACAATAATTTAGAGGCAGCATAACATTCAGACTGACAGAAAATTTATCTGAATGGAAGTCGGACAGCCAAGAGGTTAAAATCAACCTGTTCATCCAGATCGGTAGGAGGCGGGGAGATGAACAGCCAGGCTCAAGTCACAGAGTGGAGAGCAGAGAGCAGAGAGAATTGGGTGCATAAGGCATCCCGGGGCACGTAAGGCATCTGGGGTGTGCAAGATCACAGCAGGTGGACCCTGAGTATGCAAGCGGCAGCTGGCAGATCCAGTAAGGAAGCGATTGTGGAGCAGGGCAGAATGCACAACCCAGAATCCCAGAGAAGGGACTGAGGTCCCACAGAGAATGGAGCTACCACCATTGTTCCCTCTCAACCCCGCCCCCACATACAACGTCACAATCTAGCAACTGGGGTGCCCAGCCCCAGTGAACACCTAAGGCTCCACCCCTCACTGTAACAAGAATGACCAGACAAAAAGAGAGAGAGAGAGAGAGAGAGAGAGAGATGGCTCAAACAGAAGAACAAATCAATGCCCCAGAACTCATTTTTTTAAGCGATCTAGAGATAGCCAACCTATCAGATGCACAGTTCAAAACACTGGTGATCAGGAAGCTCACAGAATTGGTTGATTTTGGTGGCAAATTGGATGAACAAATGCAGGTTACGATAAAAGAAATGAAGGAAAATGCACAGGGAACCAATAGTGATGGGAAGGAAACTGGGACTCAAAACAATAGAGTGGACCAGAAGGAAGAAGAAACAACCAAACAGGAAAGAATGGAGAAATAACTCAAAAAAACGAGGAGAAGCTTAGGAACCTCCAGGATATCTTTAAACGTTCCAACATCCAAATTATAGGGGTACCAGAAGGGGAAGAGGAAGAGCAACAGATTGAAAATGTATCTGAACAAATAATAAAGGAGAACTTCCCCATTCTGGCAAAGGAAATAGATTTCCAGGAAGTCCAGGAAGCTCAGAGAGTCCCAAAGAAGTTGGACCCAAGAAGGAACACACCAAGGCACATCATAATTACATTAGCCAAGGTAAGAATGAAGGAGAGAATCCTAGAAGCAGCAAGAGATAAGGGGACAGTAACCTACAAAGGAGTTTCCATCAGACTGTCAGCTGATTTCTCAAAAGAGACCTTACAGGCAAGAAGGGGCTGGAAAGAAGTATTCCAAGTCATGAAAGACATGGACCTATATCCCAAATTGCTCTATCCAGCAAAGCTTTCATTTAGAATGGAAGGGCAGATACAGTGCTTCGCAGATAAGGTCAAGTTAAAGGAGTTCATCATCACCAAGCCCTTATTTTATGAAATGTTAAAGGGACTTATCTAAGAAAAGAAGATAAAGAAAAAACATATATAATAAAAGGACAGCAAACTCACAATTATTAACAACCACACCTAAAGCGAAACCAAAAGAAACTAACCAAACAACTAGAACAGGAACAGAACCACAGAAATGGAGATCACATGGAGGCTTAGCAACAGGGGAGTGGGAGGAGGAGAGAGGGGGAAAAGGTACAGAGAATAAGTAACATAGATTGTAGGTTGAAAATAGATAGGGGGAGGGTAAGAACAGTATGAGAAATGTAGAAGCTAAAGAACTTATAAGTATGACACATGGACATGAACTAAATGGGGGGATATGGGTGGGAGAGGGTGTACAGGGTGGAGGGGAGTGAAGGGGGGAAATGGGATAACTGTAATAGCATAATCAATGAAATATATTTTTTAAAAAAAAGAAAGAAAGAACACAACAAGAAAGATAAAGAGATAATCTTAAAATTAGCAAGAGGAAAGGAGGAAGTTATCTACAAAGGAGTGCCCATAAAGCTATCAGTTGAATTCTCAAAGGAAATCATGTAGGCAAGGAGGGACCGGAAAGAAGTATTTGAAGTCATGAAATGCAAGGACCTGCACCCAAGATTGCTCTATCCAGAAAAGCTTTCATTTAGAATGGAAGGGCAGATAAAGTGCTTCTCAGATAAGGTAAAGTTAAATGACTCCACCGACACCAAGCCCTTATTATATGAAATGTTAAAGGGACTTATCTAAGAAATTGAAAAAGACCAAAAACTATGAACAGTAAAATGGCAACAAACTCACAACTATCAACAAATGAACCTAAGAAAAAGAAAAACAATGAAAACAAAAACTAAGCAAACAACTAGAACAGGTACAGAATCAAAGAAATGGACATCACATGGAGGGTTTTTGGTGGGGAGGAGAAGGGGAGGAATAGAGGGGAAAAGGTACAGGGAAGAAGAAGCATAATTGGTAGGCATAAAATAGACAGAGAGAGGTAAAAAATGGTATAGGAAAGAGAAAGTTCAAAGAACTTATATGTACATCCCATGGACACGAACTAAAGTGCGGGGAATGCTAGAGGGTTAGGGGGTACAGGGCAAAGGGGGGATAAAGGGAAAAATTGGGAAAACTATAACAGCATAATCAATAAAATATACTTTAAAAACCCACTTATTTTATTAAGATAAATTAGAGGTAAATAAGTGACGAGATCTGACATATTTAAGAATTTAATAACCAATTTTAAATAAAAGAGCGTAAAAAATCAATTCTCTCAAATTGATATAAAATTCAATGCCATCCTATATCAAAATCTCAGCGTGTTTTTTCTATTTTTGTAGAAAATTGACAAATTGAGTCTAGATCTTATATAAAAATGCAAAGCACTAAAATAGTGAAGACAATTTGGAAGAAAAGTAACAAATTTGGAGGGCCTAAACTACTAGATATCTTAATATTATAAAGCTCCAGTAATTAAGACACAGTGAAATTGGCACAAAGTAAGCAAATGTATAATAGAACAGAATAGGAAATCAGAAAACAGACTCATACATGCTATCATTTTACTTCAGACAAAGGCGACATGACAGAATAGTGGGAATAAACAGTCTTTTGAATAAACAGAGCTCAATCAACTGGACATTCATAAGGAAAAAGAAGTAAACTTTGATCACGACCTATCACCATACACAAAAATATATTCCAGATGTATTGTAAACCAAAAAAGTATAAGGTAAAACAATAAAATTTCTAGGACATAGGAGAATATGGTACTAACATTGAAATAGGCACATATTTCTTAAACAGAGCACAAAATAAACTTGCCATGTAGAAAAATATTGATAATGGAACTACATTAAAATTTAAAACTTCTGTTTATCCAATGATACCTTGAAAGAGTGAAAAGGCAAACCACATAGTGGGAGAAGATATTTGTAATATATATCTTTGACAAAAAAAATTCATGTATGGAATATGCAAGACTCCTACAGTCAATAAGAAAAGTCACATAAAATTCCATTAAAAATAGGGAAGAGATGAACAGGTATTTTACAAAAGATGCTATCTATGTATCTGATAAGCATATGAAAAGGCACTCAATTTCATTAGTCATTAGGAAATGCAAGATAAAACCACAATGAATTGAAATAAAATATTCTACACACTCACTAGAACAGGAAAAAATTAAAACATTGATCATAACCAAGTTTCAGCAAAAATGTGGAGCAAAGGGAACTCTCAGACTACTGATACAAGTATAAATTGATACAAACAAAAGTCTGCTCCTAAGTGTATACCTAATAAAAATGCATACATACATGTACCAAAAAAAAATCCTAATAGCAACACACTGGAGTGAGGTGGGGAATGCTCATCAATAGTAAAATGTGTAAATAATTGTACATTACTACACAATAAAGAAAATGGATGAACTATTGCCACATGCAATGGCATAGATGTAACTTGCAAGTATAATGTGGGACAAAAGAAGTCACACACAGAAGGCTGTGTTATTCTATTTGTACAAATTCAAAAGCAGGTAAAAATTCTCTGCAGTGATGTCAGTCAGAAGAGAGTCAGAAGTTCAGTGGGTTTAGTGACTAAGAGAGGCATTAAAGAGGTTTTGGGTACAAGTAATAGTCTGTTTCTTAATCTGGAGTAGTTGGTTACATGACAGCAAAAACTCGTTGGGTTATACATGTACAATGTGCACTTCTCTGTACATTTTTGCCTCTATTTTTTAAATGTTCACCAAATAATAAAACAAGACCTACAGACATCATCTGTAGCATGATTTTATATATGTAAACTAATACAAAAATTATGTGTTGAATATATTTAACTATATATGCCAAAATGCTAACAGTGATTATGTTTGGATGTTGGTTTATGAGTAATTTTCAGTTACTTCTTTATACCTTTTGTATTATCTGAATAATTTCAATGAGAATATATTGTTTTAATAAAAATAAAAATAAAGTTTTAAATAAAGTTCTAATTTTCAGATAGTAAATTGATATTGTGGTTATATTTAAAGAAGAATAGAGTCATAGTCTACTGCAAATCCATAGTTGAAGCATTTACATATGATATCATGTTTAGCAAGGAGCAGAGAGAAATGGAGAGGACAGTTTTTTTTGATGCCCATATGTTGGTAATTGTTGAGGCTGAATTATGGTCCATGGGGATTTATTATACTCTCTCCTCCACCTATGAGTGTTCAAATAATAAAAAGTTAAAAAACAAACAAACATTCTTTTATAAACATAGAACTTATATATGGCAGATATTACTCATAACAAATGCTATGCATAATCTGCATACAGCCAGTGAGAAGGTGAAGTATTAAAGATTTTCTCAATACTTAGAGAGCAGCTGGACTCCTTATACAAGAAGTCTGGCATGGAGATCCAAGCATTGGTCAAGAGGCTAACTCATAGAACCACTCACTGCTTCAAAGGAAAGAAACCACTTATGAATCCCAGCCTCCCACTAGCCTAGAGAGGATCTAATGTTGATGAAGCACATGGTGACTAAAAAAATGGAGTACAAATAGCTGACCCTTGCCTTGCTCTTCTCTTACTTTTCTCTCAAAAGAGACAAGGAGATGACTTCCTTCATAGGGAATCAGAACATACCTTAGAAGTTTCTTGCCCTTTGAAACCTAGGAGTAAAGTATCAAGGACAGAAATTGGTTGGGAGGTGGGAAAAAGTGGAGTAGTCCTAAACTGCACTACATGGAGAAGGAGTAGCTGTTATGAGTTCTGGCCAGAGCTGGAGGCCTTGGGTCCTATTTACAGTGGCCCTCAGGTCCCATGTTGGATGTTGTCTGGTTGGCTTTTGTCTTGACTTTCATCTGCTCTTCACCTGAGCCAGAGCAGCTTTGATGTGGATTTGATTATGGCTCAATCTGTCTTTGACCGAGTTGACATTCTAGAAAGCTATAGTTCTTTCTTTATCCTCTTTGGATTATGGATAAAATTACCACTAGCTGAATTTTCAATTCAACAAATACCAAATACAGGCCAGAGATCTTAATTTCTTTTGGAGAGGTGTTAGGTAGTATGAGTTGTCAGTAGGGCAGCTGAGAAATCTTCAAAATGGGAAAAAATCTGCCATGCTACTTTACAAAAATCAGGAGCATTAGGCTGTTACTTTTAAAATTATGTTTCACTTTGCTTTTTAATCTCAGGGCAACCTGGAACTTGAAGATTGAACAAGGATGACAAACTAAGGCATTCTCTAGAATAATGCTGTGCATTAGGAATATAATGCAAGCCACAAATGTGAACTAAATATATGATTTCTTTTTTCTCAGTTGCCAAATAACTAATTTATTATTTCATCTTTATCATATTTTTCCAATACTATTTAGTCCCCTTACATCCCTTGCCCCCGGCAATCACCACACTATTGTCCATGTCTGTGAGTCCTTTTCCCTTTTGCTTAATCCCTTTACCCCCTCACCTCCCCACATAGCTGTCATCCTGCTCTCCATCTATGAGTCTGCCTCTGTTTTGCTTGTTAGTTCAATTTGTTCATTAGATTCCACATGAGTGAAATCCTACAGTATTTGTCTTTCTCTGGCTGGCTTATTTCATTCAGAATAATGTTCTCTAGGTCCATCCATGCTGTCACAAAGAGTAAAACTTTCTTCTTTTTTATGGATGAATAGTATTTCATTGTGTAAATGTCCCATAGTTGTTTTATTCACTAATCTATTGATGAACATCTGGGCTGCTTCCATATCTTGGCGATTTTAAATAATGCTGCAATGAACACAGGGCACTTATGTTCTTTCATTAGTGTTTTGGGTTCTTTTGGATATATTTCCAGAAGTGGGATAGCTGGGTCAAAAGGCAGATCCATTTTTAATTTTTTGAGGTATTTCACAGAGGCTGCACCAGCCTACGTTCCCATCAACAGTGCAAAAGTGTCATCCTTACTCCACATCCTTGCCAGCACTTGTTGTTTGTTGATTTGTTGATGACAGCTATTCTGACAAGTATGAGATGACATTTCATTGTGATTTTAATTTGCATTTCTCTGATGATTAGTGACATTGAGCATCTTTTCACATGTTTATTGGCCATCTCTATATCCTCTTTGGAGAAGTGTCTATTCAGGTCCTTTGCCCATTTTTTTAATTGAGTTGTTTGTTTTTTGGTGTTGAGTTTTGTAAGTACTTCATAAATTTTGGATATTAACCCCTTATCAGGTGCATCAGTGAATATATTCTCCCATTCTGTGGGTTGTCTTTTATTTTTTGATGATTTCCTTTGCTGTTTGAAAATGTTTTAGTTTGATGTAGTGCCTTAGGTTTATTTTTCTTTTGTTTCCTTTGCCTGGGGAGATCCATCCAATAAAAAATTGCTATAAGCAATGTCTGAGATTCTGCTGCCTATGTTTTCTTCTATAATTTTTATGGTTTCAGGTCTAATAGTTAAGTCTTTTATCCATTTTGAATTTATTTTTGTGTGTGCTGTAAGAAGGTGGTCTAGTTTCACTTCTGCATGTATCTTTCCAATTTTCCCAATACCACTTATTGAATAAACTATCTTTAGCCTATTGTATGTGCTTGCTTTCCTCTGTCAAATATTAATGAACTATAAAGGTGTGGGTTTATTTCTGGGCTCTCTGTTCAGTTCCATTGATCTATGTGTCTATTTTTATGCCAGTACCATGCTGTTTTGATAACTATGGCTTTGTAGTATAGTATGGCTCAGTTTATTGGGCATCATCCCACAAAGCAAAAGGCTGCCAGTTCGATTCCCAGTCAGGGCACACGCCTCAGTTATGAGTTCAGTCCCAGATGGGACATGTACAAAAGGCAACTGATCAATGCTTTCTCCCTCTAAAAAAAATAAATAAAATTTTTAAAAAATGAACTAGTGAAATACTAAAAAAGATACACTTGGAAAATATATATAACATGATGCAAATTAATTGTAGTTTCAAAGTAAGAGCCAAGGAGCAGGATGATGTGATTAAGCATAGGATTTGGAGTCACACTGTTTGACCTTGGAAAGTCTCAAGTCCCGATTCCCTCTTCTGTAAAATGGGACAACGTTACCTTCTCAGCTGTGAGGGCATTAAATGCAAAAAAATGCATTATTTCATTTTTGTAAAAAAGAAAACAGGTATTTAACAGCCAATATGTAACAGACACTAAAAGAAAAAAAAAAGCATACCAAGGGGTATTAGTGAATGTAATGAGTACCTGTCAGAGGGCTTGTCCTTTCTAACAAAGGCTTCTACCCAGCTTTGCAGCCCAACCAAGACTTTGCATTTGTTGCTCATGTCCTACTCACTCACTTATGAAATCTCCAGAATAATACATTGGCCTCAGGAGTTTAGTCCTTTCCTTTCTGTACACCATTATTTGGGATTTGATAGACATCATACTCAAGGAGAGGACAGGAGAGTTTTTTGAGGGCCTACAGAGCAGACATGTGGGCATGTGTCCCAATCACCCAAAGGTGTGGGATACAGGAAACGATGACTACAGAGAAATGGTTACCAAAAATCCTCTTTGTGACTTTCTGGACCACCTCTATAACCCCCATATCCCCCTCCTTCTGTTTTGGAGCACCCATCTTCTAAGCTACCCAGAGTTGAGCAGGGGACCCAGTATGGTAATGAGCCAGCAATTTCAGAAGAGCTGCAGCTAAGCAGCACATCACCCACTGCACAATGGAAGTACAGGTTTGTTACAGGGAACAGAAGTACAGGTTTGTTACAGGGAAGCATGTTGTCAGTCCACAGGTACATGCCTATTAGGCCATGGGGACTTCAGCACTGCCTAGTAAGGTGGCCGCTAATGTGTACCACTGTGGGGTTTTCTCTCAGCCCACTTAGCACTGCAGTGAGAGACTCTATTCACCCACTTCCTTCCCTCTCTGAGCATCTGGATTCTCCCTTCACTGATCACTCGTCTGCAGCACATTTGCAGTGGGTAGGACATAACTTTGAGCTTCTCCAGGCCTGTTTATCTCTGACAAGCCATAGGTCAGCAAGGGCTCTGCATCTCACTCAAGCTGGATACCTGCTGATCATACCATAGACAAGGATTTAGTACATACCAGGCCCCACACTAGGCATCAAGGACCTCACTGTAAATAAAGGGACAGCCAAGAGGGCAAATAAGAAAGCCCAGGTCGTAAAGGATGTGGAACTACCATTTATTGATTCCTCCCAGGTATAAACAATGTTCCTTATAAGCATTGCCTAATTTAGCCATCAGCCCAGCACTGTTAGATAGAAATTATTAATCCATTTCACAGATGAGAAAGTTAGGCAACTCATAGAGTAAAAGTAATTTTTCCAAAATGATCCCTCCAGGATTTGACAGAGCTGATATTTGAATCCAGGTCTCTCTGAATTCACTAATGTTTGCTCTACAAATAGACTCTAAACTTTACATCTGCTTGTTTCCTAGTCCCCAGCAAGTAGATGCACCTGAGTAATTCAATAGACTGTGTAGTTCAGGGGAAATTCTGGTGGAATTCTACCCCCTGTTGTCAACCTCACTCAGTTGAATTCCCCCAACCATTGTAATTCTGCCCCCAGGACTCTGTCTTACGCCCAAAAAACATTCATCCCCATCAATATGTCCACCATCCATCTGTCCAGGAGCCTTCAGGAATCTGCTACCTCCCTCATACCATGGAACAAAGCCTGAGAGGATGGGATGTGCCCCAGCCCAGACTCGAGCCAAACCATTCAAGACCCAGGTCATTTCAAAACTGAGAAGCTTACAGTTGGAAGGAGCCTTCAAACTTATCCAGCTCCCCAACTCATGTTGGAATCATCTCCAAGGGACTCCACTTGTCCCTCACTATCCTATCCCTCATGAGAAATTCCCCAGTCTCTACTTGATGGTACTCCTCTGGTGACCAGGAACTCTCCCTCTCCTTAGGAAGTGAACATTTACCTTGATCAGCTCCAGCTGAAAAAAGCTCTTCTTTGCACTTGGCTCAAGGCTATCTTCCTGAGGTTTCTACACACATTATCTTTCTGCCCTTTAGGGGTGTGGAAAACAAGTATGTCTTCCCACTCACAATATCCTTGTGGGGACAATTACAATGTTCCTGTCAGTCTTTTGGCCTACAGACCAGACATCTTCATTTCCTTCAACCATTCTCCATAAGACACTGCCATTACCTTCCAACCCCATCTCAACCACCCTCCACTGAATGTGCAGCAGCTGTCAGAATGAGGAATGTAAAAAGGTGGTTATTATTTGATGCAATCCTCTACTCTCCATATCTTTCCCTGTGTCTCTTCTTCCCAGGTTCATCACAGAGAGAGTTAGATCAGATCCTGGGGCCTCACTCACAGCCATTCCCATTGGACTTGGGCAGCCAAATTTAGTAGCATCTCTAACTGGGCACACCTAGGCTCTCCCTGCAGACCCCCAGTGTACCTTATACAGACTTTTGCTACTGGCCTTTGCTAGAGGAGGTGGGCACATTAAATTGCCAGGACTTAGAATGGTCTCAGAAAACCTTCAGAACTCTTTGGGTATAAGCTATGGGACAACCTGCCTTTTCAACCCAACTATATTACCTTCATCCAAATAGTATGAGACAATATAGGACAAACAAGAATGTCGATGTCAACTGCCCCTAGAGCTGGGAGGGGACACTATTTTCAAAGACATGTTTGTGTCCCCTGTACCAGGACTCCTTCTCTTTCATGGGATACCATGAGTGGGTAACCATTAGTGAAGCAACACAGACTTAGGATAGATGATTATAAAATACCCTGGGTTACATTTGGGATGCTGAGGTTCATGACAACATCATCTGAGGACACCCAGGGAAGCTGACCTTTGCTTAGAGTTAAGGGGGCAGCAGGGCAGTCTACCATCCATACATTTTTGGAAGAGGTCCAAAAATTTTTGGAAGAGGACACAGGTCCCTCAGACACAGGAACACACATGAAATCCATTCTGAATCCATACACATATATCACTCCTGCTCCCCACAGCTACATAGCTAGCGTGCATAATTGCACAAGAGCCTAAACAAGTATAAGAAAGAACAAACTTCACTCCTCCCATAGCCTGACTCTGACATCACCCCAGTTCTGGCTAACTTTGCAGAGGAAGCATAGAGAGGGATATCAGGAACATCTCAATGGGCAGGAACAGCCCTGGAACCACTGCCTACCCTACTTATTTTACACCTGTCCTTATCCCCAAGCCTGTACAGTCAGTTAGGGAACCCATCATAGGCTGGCGATGGAAAATTCAATTACACTCCCGACAGCAGAGAGTGGAGCATAGTCTGTCCAGGGAGTTAATCACATAGCAAAGGCTGTAGGAGGAATCCTGTAGAGAACACACATGGGAGGTCTAATCAATCACTGCAGCCAATATAGCTCCTCTAGTAATTCCAATTATGTTAGCCTAGATAGGGCCATAATGACAAACACTCCCCTGGTAGCACCCTCAGATCCACATACCCACCTCCCTCACCTCCAGTCCAGCCAGCACACCCCAGCTCTAGGCTCAGTAGGCTCAGAGACATCACAAAGCAAGAACCAGCCCTCTTCGTGTGCTTGTTTCTCTTTATCTTTCTGTAGTCCTAGGCTTCCCTCTACCTGATCCTGAGTGTCCTCTACTCACCACCCCTACCCCTTGCCCCAGCTAAAGGCACTCAGGAAAACTTTGGTAAACTCATTCACATTTGTGTGTTCCTTTTTGAAAAACAAACATTAAACTAAAGAAGTAACATTCAAACAATGGAAACTTGGTCATCAGGACATGGGTAAGGGAAGTACCATATTTTCAGACCATAAGACGCACCTAGATTTTAGAGTAGGAAAACATTTTTGAAGCAAAAAATGCAGTAAAATATTTAATAACATAAATAACATACTATTTCACCAATGTAAATGTAAACAGAACTCAGCAACAGCATTAACAACCATTATTCCTCCCAAATTTGGAGGGAGGGGGAGTGCATCTTATACTCCAAAAAAAGTTATTTCTCTTTCCAAGATCCCAGAGTCTCACTAAAGGCAGTGACTTCCTCTGATTCCCAGGAAGCTGTTCCTACCTCCTGGAGCTAGGAATCTCACTGAATAATACCACAAGGAGACAGCTGTGTCCCTTCCCTATACCCAGTGTGATTTGTGGGCAGGGCCTGCACTCAAACACAGCTGTCCCAGGCAGATACCATTCTAGCCAGATACCATTCCAGCCAGATACCATCCCAGACAAACCATGGCTTTACCATGTTACCCTGGGATGGTCTCTTCCCCTCCTTGGCCTTGTTTTCTCATCTGCAAGAAAAGGGGCTTGAAACAGATGGCTCCTAAGCCCAACTCCTTGTTGACATTCTGATGAGCTGAGTCTCTGAACACTTGTCTATTGTAAGAAAGGTTGTCCTCATCTTCCCCTACACCTGCTCTCCCTGGTGACCTGCATACCTACCCTCAAAAAGATAAAAAGATTCAGAAGATATGTACTGAAAGACCCCTCTGTTTTTTTAGCCTTTTTTTTTTTGGCAGACATTCCAGAGATGTCTACAAAGAAAAGAAACTGGTAGTAAGAAGTTGAATCTCTCTAATGGAGTAATTAGGTGTTTTACCCCTGGTCTAGGGTGAAAAGAGATAAGAAAGGGACTAATTTGAACAGACATCCAGGTCTGAATCTACTCCAGGGCAAGATACATGGACAAAGAGTGTCCTTCCTCTCCAGACGGGACTGCACCAAATGGTTCTTACTAGAGACAGAAGCTAGCTCAGAAAGAGGGTTGGCAAAGGGTTTCAGGTTTTGACTCACTGAACACTAAGGCCACTTCTGGTTTTGGCATTCTTAGAACACTGCTGTGCACAAGCTGGACTATCAGGGCTCCCTGATATAGCTGTGATGCCACCTTGCCTGTCCCTGCCAGAGCCCCTGCCAACCAAGGGCCCAGTTTCCAAGGCTTGATACCCATATGGGCCACCATTAGCATCACCACCATCCCTCTGTACATACACTCACAGATCCTTATTTATGGCCTTGGGAGAGGTAAGCAGGCCAAGGAAACAGCCATTTCTATGCTAACTGCCCACATGTGGCCTGAGAGATGGAAAGTGAAACTCCAAAACTGCCCAGAAATCAGGGGAACTGGAGTCCTGAATGCTGAAGGCTGAGAAGAGCTCTGGCTACCTGGGTCTAACCTGAATTTGAGACCTGGCTTTGGACACTGAGGGCCCATCATGACATGGAAAGAGCTGCTGGCCCTGGAAATCAGAGACCAGTGTGACTCTGCTTAGAACACAGCTGTGCCCATAAGTGAGGGAAGCACACAACTCTCTTAGCACAGTCAGGATTACACACAGCCAGCCTGCCCTTGCCGCCCCCCCCCCCCACCTTTTCAAAACCAGCTCTCTGAAATAAGGCAGGGATGCTCAGTGGAATATGCATGACCATGACTCAGAAGATTGGGTTCTGCCAGCTGTGCAACCTTGTCACCCAGGTTGTTCCCCCTCCCTGGGCTTCAGTTTCCCCATAAGATTTTAGTCTGTATGACCCAAAAGCTCTTCCAACACAGTACCCCTCTATCTGGTAGACTCATTTATAATCAGGTGTATGTAAATAATATGGCTGAAGCATTTCCTCTCCTAACTCAATTACCTTCTAACAGGAAGAAAAACTTCTCTCAGAAGGAATGAAGAGACAATGATAGAAACTTGGGTAGGAGAAACAAGCCAGTTGGGGTACCCTCTTGAGACAGAGAAAATTGGTCTTAAAAGAAGTCCTCTGACAAGAATGAAAAGTTTGACCTACTATAGGAACTTGAACCTCACTATTTGGCCAACTCTCTCCCAAAAAGAGACAGGAAAAAGGAGATGGTCATTAGCTTAGACCCCAACCCTATTGAGGACAATTCCAGGAATGAACAAAGCAAGTGTCCCCAGATATCTTCCTGTGGCTCACCCAGCATCAGTCTTGTCTGAGTGTCTGTTGGGGCAAATGGGCTGGTGGCTTCCTGCCAATGCTGTGGTCTTTGGCAGAGGGGTATGGAGGGATGGTGCTGCGAACAGCACTTTGCATGGAAGGGATACTGAATTAAAAGAAACACTAAAGGCAGTCTTACAGGATGGAAAATAAAAACCAGTACATGCCGCCCACGGGAAGAGAGGGTGGCATAACTAGGTAGGAATTGTGTCAGTGACTTAAAAATAAGCAGTACAAACTGCTTATAATCACACACAAGGGATGGTCCTTCCCAGGGCTTCTGGATGAAACACCTGGTGGCCTGCCCAGGCCCCAGTAAATAGGACACAGACTTTCCCCATCCCTCTCCTTCTTTCCCAGTACAATATCCAGCATTAATGAATTGTTTTTATAATGTAATTATAGACCCCAAATTTCATTCATACCCATTATTGCATTTAAATTTTGTTTCATTTTACTAATGAGAAAACTGAAACTCAGAAAAGTTAAAATACAGTCAAGATCAGACAGTCAGCAATGGACTTGAACCCAGGTCTCCAAAGTCCACATCTGGAACTCTTGCCATTGTATCAGAGCTGCTGGGCTGGGATGGGAGGAGTGAGACAAGCTGGTGAGCAGGCATCAGTCAATTCTTGCATGGTAGGAGGGCAGCAGGGCCAGGGCTGGTGGAGGCCCAGGAGCCCACGGCATGGTGGGAGAGTTTTCCTGCAAAATAGAGCAGGCCGCCAGCATGCTCATTACCCAACCTTATTCCATTTCATAATAAATGGAGCCCCTGGAGGGCCAGGCATGATGAGGTGGGGCGAGATGGGGAGTGAAGACTATTACGGGATTTTAACCTTCATCTTCTCTTTCCGGGCCTCTGGAACAGCTGTTTGACAAAATGGATCTGTACAGACAATCATTTTTGCTGCATTACTTAATATACAGTTGCTCTCGGCAAGAGATATAATTGACTTGCTTAACTAATCAATCTTTCTATAAGCATAGCTGCTTTTCCTCTCCCACTGGGGGAGGGAAGCAGGAGAAGCGGGAGGAAAGAGAAATTGCAAGGAGCAACCTTTGGCATGAATTACAGAGCTCTAACACTCGGCTGAGGTTTCAAAGCCGGGGGGCAAAAAATGCAGCAAAGCTTTCACACCCAGTTTCCTTCTTGGTCCAGACGTGTTCTGTGGTGGCCTAGAGTAGCAGTCTCCCCGTATGAAATGGAGGCACCAGTGCCAAAAGAAGTCAAAGGAGCCATGGGCCCTAGAATCCAAAACTCATCTTCAGTTGTCTCTGGAGTAACTTGCTGTAGGTTTAGAAAGAGGAATGGGTCTAATGACCTGGGACTTGACTCAAATAATGAAGTCATGGATAAAATCCCCTGTTTCCTTTTGGGGGATCAGCAGTATCACCCAACAAACTCCACCCAAGTCCAGGCCCAGACCACATTGCCCTCTCTCTAAACAACATGCTCTGCACTTATCTCATCTCTTCTCTTGATTTTAAAGAGGAAACTTCAACTCTCCTTCATTTTCATCTTTTCCCCTCCACCTCTACTCTCCATCACTCTCCACACTTACACACACACACACACACACACACACACACACACACACAGAGTTACTCCCTCTGGGTACTGTTGAATTTGGGGCTATAATTCTGAATTTAGAGGAAATGGAGTTGGAAAATGAGTTATAGAGTAGAGAAGGTGACTGAATTAAAATGATGATGTCACCCAAGCAGCTAGATGATGAGATAAAAAATACTCCTCAGGGCCCCTCTCTACCTCCTCCCAGCACTCCAACCCTGATAAATCCATCTCCTTCTTTAAGGTCTGACTCTAGTCTCACCAAGCTGAGTGAGGTGCCCCTTGTCTGGCCTCCCACCTTTGTGTATCAAGAAGGACTACTTAGCCCTGGCTGGTGTGGTTCAGTGGATTGAGCACCAGCCTGTGAACCAAAAGGTCACTGGTTCAATTCCCAATCAGGGCACAAAACTGGGTTGCAGGTCAGGTCCCCAGCAGGGGGATATGTGAGAGGCAACCACACACTGATGACCTGTCCCTCTTTTCTTCCCATCCCCCTGTCTAAAAAGAAATCAAATCTTTTTTTAAAAAAAGGACTACTTAGATGTTATTATTTGTCTACTGTTACTCTCCCCAACTCAGAAGGCACTTTGTGAAAGCAAGGATTTGAATTTCAACATCTGTATTTGTTAAGTGCCTAATACTTTGCCAGAAACATAGTAGGCATTCAATGAGGAATTAACATGGACTTACAAAGTAAAAAATTGCAATGTCTCTATTTTAAGACAATAGGTTCCTGCCACCCAGTGAGGAGACCTCTCGCTAGAGAAGAGGCACAAGACCCAATTTCTGTTTCATTCAAATGTTTTTATCAATGGTATCGATGAAGTCTGAGAAAGAATGGTTACCTAATTTGTATATGACAAAGTTTGAAGAAATTAACTGCATGGTCGACCCAGAATCTGACTGTCTGAGCAGGCTCGAACACAAGCCAAAACCACACAGGTAAAATCTAGGAGTCTTGAGTGTAATATCCTAAACTTAGGTTCAAAGAATCATGGACAAGGGCAAGAGAAAAGGATCTCTGTCTTGGCAGAGATCTATGAGCAAAAAAATCCTTGGGGTTTGAGCTGACCACAAGCTCAACATGGTGGTATAGCTTCTAGGGGGAGAAATTAGAGGAGAAAAACAATAGTCCTCTGTAGTCTACCCTGGTGGAGACCATCTGGACAGTTGAGCTACAAGGTCTTTCCAGAAGGTATCCAGCCAAGTAATATGAAAAATAGAGACATTTATTGAAGAAGATACAAGATACAAGAAACATTGTACATAGGATAATGATGCCTCAGTCGCCTTCAAAGTGGGCACCTTGGGACCTTGTACAGTTCTCCCAATTGCCATCAGCTGCCCATTGTATTTTCCTCAATCTCATCAACGATCTGAAATTTCTTCCCTTTCAAAGGTGATTCTAGTTTGGGGAAAAGCCAGAAGTCACAGGGCACCAAATCTGGGCTGTATGGGCCTGAGACACCTGGGTAATTTGATGTTTCACCAAAAAACTCTGCAAGAGACATGACACATGAGCAGGTGTGTTGTTGTGATGAAGCTGTCAATCACAAGTTGCCCAAATTGTTGCGCTGCAGCAATTTTCATGGTATTGCATCTCCCAACTGACAAAGTACATTGAGGTATTCTTCTTTATCATTGTTTGGCCTGGAGGGGCTCACTTGTGATAGGCAACATCTTACCAATCAAAAAACACAGTTAACATAATCTTGATCTTTCCGCAACTTCGCTGCACCTTTTTTGGGTGTGGAGAACCAGGAAACTTCTATTGGGACACCTGGGTCTTCATTTCCAGATCATAGCCATAGACCCACCATTTATCTCTGGTTATGATCTTGAGGAAATCTGGTTCATTGGTAGCGATTTGGATCAAGTCATTAGCAACAGCAGCACAATGTCCCTTCTGCTCTGGTAGCAGAACCTATGGAATGAATTTTGCCATGATATGTTTTATGCCAAGATCCTGTGTCGAAATCTCAGACACAATAGTTTTTGGAATCCACAGATCAACTTTTACTTCTCACATTGCCAGTTGCCAGTCTTTGTTGATTTTAGCCTGTACACATTCAACATTTTCAGGTGTTCTGCTTATTGCAGGCCTTCCAGAACGTGGATCACTTCCAACCGATTCTCGCCCATCTTTTTAGTGTTTGTGTCACACTTTTATTTGTGCTACACTCATTGCATCATCCCCAAAAGCCTTCTGAATCATTTGAATAGTGTCTCTGGAGGAATGTTCAAGTTTAACACAAAATCTGATGCAGAGTCATTGCGCTACTTGTTCAGCCATTTCGAATGTGACAGCCACACAGGACAAACATGCTCACTCAATGTCATCTACTTCCCCCACTGACTAGTGAAGTCATCATTGTTCATGCATGTGCATTCAAGTCCACTCTCCTTGGCTGCCAGGTTACATCAATGTCATGCAAACTATTCTTGTACTATTAACAATGGCTGGACTTTTTATGGATAGACCCTGTATGTTCTTACTTATTTTAAAAGAAGCAGAGGAGTGATTAGGATACCAAGGAGTCTAGAAACAGTGGCAGAGACTCTAGGAGTACCTAGAAGAAATCACAGCTAGTTTCAAAATGAGACACTCTGCTTTTTGGAGGAGAGAAGTCAAGATTTACCTGGCAGTGTAGAAGTTAAAAAGGCAGGCAGAAGAGCCAGAACCATCTGGGTTCAAATCCCACCTCTGACATTTGCCAGGTGGGTAACCTGGGGCAACTTTCTTGGCTTCTCTGTACCTGTTTCTTCATGTATAAAACAGGTGTATTAATTCTTAGCTTATGGGTTAAACGAGTTAACATATGTAAAGATCTTCAGAGAGACACACAAGGTAAACTCTCAGTGAATGATGCCTGTAATTATGCTATGACTCCTCAAGACATACCAGGATGGAAGTATAGAAGTGACCAGAAGGCTTATTTCCATAATTTAAGAACTTCTAACAACCAGAATTGCTACCCACATTGAATGTGAGGCCTGTGAAGTGAAGAGCTCCTGGTCACTGAACCATCAAATAGGCTGGACTCTGTGGATGGAATCTCTGGACCAGGTAAAAGTCTGCACGCAATTTCATTTAAGGTCCATTTCAACTCTAAGATTCTTGGAATCTACAGGAAGTTTCCCTCCATTTTTTACTCCTTTGGAGAGCTGATAATTTTTTTCCCTGTATATAGGAAGTGTAAGAAATGAAGCACCAAATGGATTCCATACTCTGCAGAGAGGAGCTTCAAACCCTCCTTGGCCCACTGCAGAGCATTTGAGCCCCACTCCCACCCCACTGGGACAGACAGACAGTGGCTCACCCCATCAGAGTATGGTTAGTAGGCCTGCTGAACTCTGAGTGCTCCCCAAGGAGGGAGGCAGTGACTTCCTGGTGACAGCCTGAGATCCACAAAGCAGCTGCCTTAGGTCTTGGTCCCTAAACCATTAGAGGGCACCAGAAAAGGCCAGGTGCCTGAGGGCCTCAGAGGGAGAATAAAAATGAGATTTAGTTATGAGAGTCACCAAGCTCCCCTGGGAACAGAGGCTTCACAACCAGGCCTGAGAGTAACATTTCAGGAGGTCCGGGGGAAAGGGCTTGCTTTTTCCTTGTGCCTCTATCTCTCAGACAGCTGCCAATATTATTTCAGCAGAGAGACAGCCTTAGCCTGGCTTGTGCCCCAGTGAGAATGTGCCAGCAGGAGGGATTGATTGAATTACTGACCCGAAAAAGGGGAACAGTTGGGAGTGGTCAGATGTTCTGGTGGCTGCAGAGGAGGTTTTGTACTAAGGTAAAGAAATGCTGCCTCAGATCCAGCTCTGCGTTGGGCCTTGGCTTACAATTAATAATAATGGCTTTACTACTTTCTCCCAGGGTGGTCTTGAGCCGAGTTGTTTCATCTCATGGAGCCTAGATTTCCCAGTCTACAAAATGAGAGGCTGTGCTTGTTGACCTTAAATGCCCTTTTCTGTTTAAACACAGTTTGCCAAGAAAATTCACAATCTTGGGTTATTTAATTCTCCCAATAACCCATTGCAATAAGTAGGCCAAATTCTGTAGCTTACAAAAGAGGATACCTTAAGAGGGGTTCTTAACCAAAGTCACAGAGCTAGGAAGCAAAACAAAGACCTGTGCTCACATCTTTTGGACCCCAAAATGCAACGTATTTTTCTTTCTCCACACAGTTGCCTCTCTTACTCTACATCCAGCACCCCACCCACATATTCCTACCCCAAGACCTGTAGAGTCTTCTGCCAGGTGAGGGGTGAGAGGGATGCACTATAAACTGGGTAGGGGCAAAAAAGGAGACAGAGACTGGTGATGTTCAGGGCCAGCTCCTCCCAGACAAAAGCTTGGAATTGATCTTCCCAAGGAGACAGCTTCCTGGCCCCAGCAATAAAATCGATCAGGGTTTGATGCTATGAGCGCACATCATTGTTTTGGCACATTAGTGCTGAGCCTTTCTCTGCAAATGGATTTGATTTTTATGGCATTGTTTATAGAGCTCAATATTTAGATTGATTCTCCCCCCCCCCAGGGCTCTTCTGGGAAGAAACAAACACCACCACCATCTTCCCAAGTGGGAAGCTGCTCCTCTGCACACCCTCTTCAGGTAGACAATGGCCAGGTCTCCCTGTCCCCTGCAAGCGTCTTCAAAAGTCTCCAGTAACACCAGGGGCTGAAGTCCAGAACCTCAAATGTCTCCCAGTCCTCACCCATTTTCTCCTCTGAAACCTAGAAGGCTGTGATTAGGAAAATAAGACAAAACAAATCAAACAAAACAAACACACAAAAAGGCAGTCCCTGAGTCATTTTGTGTTGGCTAGGTTATTTGGGGCTTCTGCTTCTCCAATCCTCCACAGAGCAGCTTATCTCTTCATAATCTCCAAGCAGGTGTCTTCCTATTAAACCAGCAGGCCCAGCTCCCTTTCCTTTATTCTCCAACAGAGCAGTGACAAGCTTCTGCCTCCCCTAGGGCTGCAAGCCCTCCCCAGGTTGTATGCAATCAGGCAAAGTCTCCAAGGATGTGGCCATGTGCTTTTTCTCTGTAGAAAGCAGCATACCTTCAGCCACAACAGAAGCCCATCCCCATCCCAAATCACTTCCTATCTCTCAGGCTTGGAGAAAGCCTGAGAGGACACCCAGTCCAACTCACGCCACAAATTAGCTAGATTTGTGTACCCTCTCCCTAACCTTGACACATGCAGCTTTAGTTCCTATTTACACACAAAAAGGAAGGTTCTGGGACCAAATATCCTTTCCTCTTCTGAAATCTGAAAGGTACCCAAAGTCCTTTACTAAAGCAAGATCTTCTCTGTTTAACCCAAGGTTTTCAAAACCTTTTAAACTATGGATTTTTTTCTCCCTGAAATGATCATTGACATTTCAAACTAGGGTTCCATAAAGCACAATTCTGGACACTATCGACTAGCTAATTCCCTGGGTGCTATAGAATGTCTGACAGTTTATGATTCTATCATCTAAACCTCTGCAGTACCATTTAATGTGACCAAAGTCATGTGCAGCCTTTCTGGGTCTCTATAATATGCTTCTGTGGTCTATCATGTTCTGTTGTGGATTATTAAATTTTCCTCCTTTGCATTTACCTACTTACCTGTTAAAAGGGGGAGGGGCTCAAGGTCTACACTCCTGACCCTCGACACTTCTATCCACTGTTTCTACAGCAGGATCACAGCTGTCATGGGCTTTAATGAGCCAGATTTCATTTCTGCCTCTGCTGCTTACAACTCTAGGGGTTTAGAGTTGTAAGTCACTAAAGTCCTCTGAGCCTCAGTGTGGCATACAGAATTCTAAGACAGTTCCCAAGTCCTTTTTTACAATCTCCTCCACTAGAGTGGGAGATCTCACTCACGCTATTAGGTTACTAATCAGTTGACTCTGAATTAATCAAAAGAGAGGTTATCTTGGGTAGGCCTGACCTGTGAGCTTTTCTCTAGAAATAGGAGCCAGAGCCTCACTTTTACTTTTTTGCTTGTCTTTTCTCACTTTTCTTTCAGGACTGTCCCTGGGTATACCTTGATATTAAGGTAGACTGAGAGGGATCAAGCCTTAAGCCATCATGTGAAGGAAAGAAACCTCTCAAGAATAGATTAATAGATTTAAACACCTGAAAGCAAGGAGGTCCTACCAAGCAAGTTTCTAACCATCATTAACCAGAAGGTTAATAGTCAGGTTCATATGCATTTATTCAATAACAAGCATTCATTGTGTACCAATCATGTAATGGGCCTCTGCTCGGTGCTGGACAAAAGACAGTATCTTTTGACAGCAAAGAGTTCCTAGTGTGTGAGGGGTGCAAACAAGTAGTGACAATAAGATTTCCATTAGGTACCCAGCCTGGAGTTGAAATTCCATAGACATATTTGGGTATGAACATCAAAGGAAAGACAATGACTGCATTTCATTGGTATGGCCATCAAATGCCCAGTTATAGGATTTTTCAAGCAGTTCTATTACAAAAGCTGCCCCCCAATTCTGAGGCAGTGGCCACCCAGTTAGGGAAAGAGCACAACCTGAATAGAGAGACAAAGTACCGAATCACGCATGTCTACTGATCCACAGAGGAGGACAGTGAGTGGGAAGAAAACATTGAGAGTTCTATGCATGAGCACTTGCTGCCTCCCACTACTCCAATCTTTGGCAAAAGACAACATAAAAATGTGACTTCTATAGAAGATTCTGAGAGTCATTCAGGCAAATTTACTCAACATTTACCTAGTGATTACTACATACCTGGATGTTGTTCTAGAAGTTGGGCATCATCAGAAAACAGCCAATGATTCTCCTTTTATAGGGCTTAGATTCTAGCAAAGAGAGGCAAATAAAACAATAGACATGATTTTTAAGTAAATAAATCAATATCTTAGAAGGTAATAGGGATTGTAGATACAGGGAGGTATTGCAATATTAAGTAAGTGGTCAGTTTACATCTTTCTTGAGCTATCAGCAACATTTAGATTCAGGTAGCCTCTTAGAGGCCATCATGGGCCTTGATAAGAGCAGGTTCAGTGCAGTGGTGGATGGAAAGCCTCACTGGGTAGTGCCAACTCTTTTGAGGAGTTTTGCTTCAATCAGAAACAAAGATATGGACAGTAGCTTAAAAGAGAGGTGGGATCAAGAGAGAACATTGTTAACATCAGTTTGTGCCAATCAAATGGTCCAGTATAGAGACAAAAACTGATGATATATAAGAGAAGGAAGGATTGCTGTACAGGATAGAAAAAGGGATTTTGTGCACACACAAATGGAGAATTGGGCTTTGGATAGGACCATGGACCATAGGACCATGGTAAGGGCAGCATGTAAGTGGGCAGATCCTGGTGGTGGGTGGATATAATAGTAGAAATTTGTGGAAGAACTTTTTGATTGCTTCAGTTTTTTCAGTGAAGTAGGAAGCAAGACTTTGCTTCAGCTGAGAGTGAGTATGGGGAAGGTGTCATATGAGAAACTTATGGCACACTGTCACAATGTCACAGTCTTACAATGTATGGTATTTATGGAGCTTTTGCTTTGTGCCATGTACTAAACTCTTGACATGTGTCATCTTTACAACAACTCTCAGAGATTAGTTATTGTATACACTTTAAAGCTGGAGAAATGAGCTCAGGATAATTTAGAAAATTTCCCTTAGTTACCTGGCTGGTAAGTGCTGGTGCCAGGATTCAAACTTCAGCCTGACCAACTGCGAAGACTTGGCTCTTAACCCGAGGTGGGAGTGGAAGGCAGAAGCAAAAGAGGGAAGGGAGGAGGACACTTTCCCTATTTCAAGACAGTGCTGGGTCAAGAAGAGAAGACTGATGTGGTTGCCTTAAAAATTCATGAACTAGTGAATTCACCAAGGAGTTGCTCAGATGTTCCCCATGTCTACCATGCCCCCTTTTCTGGTCTCTTACTACTTTTTGTACATATATTTATTTACCTATTATTTTTAAATAATGTTTTTATTTTTAAGTATAGTTGACATGCAATATTATCACATATGTTTTTTAAAGACTGTATTCATTTTTAGAGAGAGGGGAAGGAAGGGAGACTGAGAGAGGGAGAAACATCTATGTGTGAGAGAAACGTCAATCAGTTCTCTCTCACACACCCCTAACCGAAGACCCGCCAAAGAATTTGGTAAAAAAGAAGTCCAGCCATGTGCCCTGATAAGGAATTGAACCGGCAACCCTTTATTTGTGGGACAGTGCCCCCACCCAGTGAACCACACCAGTCACGGCTATCACACATATTTATTAAAGACAGCACTTTTCATGGTCTATTAGACTCCACTATAACATACCTCAGGCTTTCCCTCCATTGCATTGGCCAGATTCATGATACTTGATACTTATTATTTAATAAGTTTAAACACTTATTAAATAATACTTATTAGAAATAATTAAGAAATTATTTCTAATTAAGAAATTATTTCTAATTTCTTAAATTAGTTTCCTCTTGCTGCTACAACAAATTACTATAAATTAGTAACTTGAAACCACAAAAAGTTATTATCTTACAGTTCGAGAAGTCAGAAGCCTGACACCAGTCTCACTGACTAAGATCAAGCTATTGGCAGGACTGAGTTCTTTTTGGACACTTTAGGGAAGAATTCTTTTCCTTGCATTTTCTAGCTACTTGAAGCCACCTGCATTTCTTGCTCATGACCCTGTTATAGAACTCACCCCACCCCAGGGTAGGTTTTGTTACTCTGGGTTCTTTTGCCTGCCACCAATAATAACTGTGGCTCTCAATGCCAGAGTGTAGTAAAAACGAAAAGAATTATTTCTTCAAAAGTTATATAGTTTCAGAATAATGAAACTTCAGAATGTCACTGTAGGGTAAGTGGAGGCAGTCTGGTTTCCTCCCCCAGGTGTCTGGGTAACTAAGGGAAGCAGTGTTCCCATAGCCTTGGAGGGGCCTGATAACTAGTGTTCTCATGGCCTTGAGACTGGGTCTGATAAAGTTTCCATAACATGAAGTGAGCTCACATGCAAAGAATTGTGTTATGTTATATAATTTCTGGAATCTTGCCAACTTTGTTCCCCTCTAGTACTTAAACAGGTAGGGACTCCCTGCTGTGGACAATAATAATGAAAGACACACAAGGGGACAGGTGCCACGCTGGGGAGCAAGGGCCCTGATATGAGACATGGAGACAGACACACAGCTTGCAGCATGGGTGATTCACCCACCCGTGAATAAATACATGCCAGACATCCCAACGACTCCCTGAATATTTTTCTGTCTGCACGAATACCATGAACCTGCCTGACCTTGAAGGGTAGCAATACAGTCACCATTAAATCCCAAAGTCCCTTTAAAACACCCACAAACACATACAGTCCTGCCTTTCCCCCTCTGCCAAACCAGGCCAGTCAGGGTCACCGTATCTCAGGAAAAGAAAATAAAAGTCCATAGCTCGTCTAGGCTCCTGTTTTTAATTCAAAATCACATCCTCATTGTGAACCAGGAAATCCTTCTTCATCCTTTCCAACCACATAGGCAAGGCCTCCGTACTGCTGCTACATGGTGAAGAGGCTTCTCCTTCCCCAGCCACATGGTCAAGAGCAAGCAAGAGAGAGAGACCCTCTCATTGGATCTCCTACTCTCCCTCCCATGTGGTCTAGAGCTCTAGCATGGCTAAAAGAGAGTGTGGCTGAGAGAGGAAGTTCCCTCTCTACTCCTGAACTGCATAGTTAAGCCCCAGCATGGCTGCCATGCCTGGTTTTAAATCCTGGCATGGATCTTCCTCCATAACCCCATTTCTGACTCCTCCCACACTGGGTTACACCTGTCAGTAGTCTGGTTTCTTCTGCCTTTCTCAGCTGCCAATGTTAGTCTGGAAATTGTGGCCTAGTGATGTAGAAACCACCTCCAAGCCACCCTCCCAGGCATAGGAAGCCCCTCTGGCTACATCGCATCACAGGTTAGAGTCATGCCCATCTCTATCTTCATATATGCAAAGTAGCTCTCAGTGGCCCTGCTCTGCTTCCCTTGTCCCTCAAGCAGTAGTATGAGAGTCTTCACCATTTGGGGGGACCTGTAGCTCAACACCCCATTACAACCCCTCCTTCCATCTACAGAGCCAGCAATGGAGGCTGAGTCCTTTCCACATGAAATCACTCTAACCTGCTCACCAGCCTCCCTCTTTCACTTTCAAGGCCCCTGTGATTACATTGGCCCCACCTGGATAATTCAGGCTATCCTCCCTTGCTTACGGTCAGCTGATTAATCCCATCTGTAATCTACTGCTCCTTTGTCATAGTCACAGGATTAGAATGTAATGGTGGGATGGTTGTATTGTCGCGTCTACCACAATGTATCCAAATTCCTAGCTCAGAGTCTGCACAAGCCACATCTCAGGAACACTAGCTGAACAAGTCCCTACTATCTTCATTCATTCATTCATTCATTCATTCACTCAACCATTTATGTATTCATACACTCACAAATCTGTGCTTTAGGAATCAGCCCTGGTCTGGGAGTTGTTTTCCTGCCTCCACTGCAATGTTTGTTTTAGTAATAGATATGTTCTCTTGCTCAGAAATTCCGCCTGAAGTCTGAAATGAAAAATTATTTTGCATCTAATCCCATACCATTTCTGCTGTGGGAAGGTGTGGGGGGCACAGAGGAGTGCAAAAAGTAATATGGGGATGGAGGGGAAGAGGTGTCCATTTCCCCAGCATCTCTTCTTCACTTCTTCCTTCCCAGAATGTAATAGACATGTGGTGTGAACCCTGATGGTTGTGTAGTTTTTTCCAGATAAATTCAGGAAAAAGTCCAAGCAGGACTTTTTAAATCATCCCAAATACTCCAAAAACCCTATTAAATTTCCCAGTGAGGAATGCTGAGGAAAAGGGCAAGGAGAAATTGAAGCAGGGCTAAGAAAGTAAAACAGCAACAGGCATTGGCTCCTGCAGCCTCTTCTGCCCCTTGCTCAAAAGCAGGAGGCAAGGGAGGAAGCCAAGGGCATGAGAGAAAGTAAACAGATAGTGTAAGGTCCTGCTGTTAGAAATGCAAAATTCATTTCAATCAATGTTAGAAAAACATTGATTGCCAAGGACTGATTTAGTAGTGATTTGATTGTCAAGCCTAGAGTATATCCAAGGAAAATGTTCATTATCATTCAGAATTTGGTTAAAAAAAAAGATAAAATAGGAAGGCCTCGGAGCAAGGACACACTGCTGCAGTATCTGTTGTCAGAAACAAACACCTGGCCTGGGAGCTGCCCCCCAAGAGGACCACGTCTCTTATATTATGGAGGAAATGGTGATTTGTTTCTCACTTCCCTGGGACCTACAATCTGTGTACCCTACAGAGGGGCACAGACCCCATCTCATGGGCTCAGTGGGACAATAACCTGGTAGCTGCCACCTCCAGTTAAGGGAGACCAGATTCCAAATCAGGCATTTCTTTACTGCCTCTCCCTCTCTCTCCTATCCCCTGCAGTGAGTTTACATAGTGGGGGACCAGATAAGAATAGGGGCTTCAGGTACCAAGGATGCCCAGCCCTATACCGCCCTGCTTCTGCTCCAGCTTTCTGCTCCTTGGAGAGCTTTGCTAAACCTCCCTAGGCCCCTACCACTGCATACTTGACCTCTGCTCACAGGTAATTTAACCTATTTCATCAAATGCTAAAATGTGAACAAATGTAAAATTGATGAAACAGAAAACTTCACCTGTTGACTCCACCTCTTGCCCCAGCACCAATTTGATGTTCCTCAGCTGGTCCTCCGGACAGACCGAACAAAGGCCTCTGGTTTCATGTCACTCTGCAATTCCTGACTCCCTCTAGCTATTGGCTAAAAACAGAGACAAGCAGTCCTGTTCTCAGCCTGCTCAGCCATCTACATGCTTAAGAGCCGGTCCCTGAATCCACAGAACCAGAGGAAACTGAGGCAGCAAGCATCACCTTCACTGAAGCAGCCTTTGCCCCACCAAGATGAGCAAACAGGCCTCACATGTACATGCTGAATGCCAAGCCCTGAGCTAAAAGCTGGAGATACAAAGATATCTAAGATTGTTCCCTGATCTCAAGCATCTTAGCTCATTCTAAATAGCAGCCTACTATAAAGCATTTAAAGAACTATATGGTGGTATGTGATCTAAATGGGAGGGAGTTCCTAACTACTGTGTGTTGGAGGGTGGGATGAAACTCAGGAAAGTCTTCACATAAGTGACAATGTGCTGGGTCTGGAAGGATAAGAAGAAAATCAACAGGCCAAGAAAAAGAGAAAGGTATAACATGCAGAGGAAATAGAATAAACGAAGGTATAAAGGTCAGAGCATGCTGAAGAGCTGCCATGGCCCAGGTGGGCTGTTGTGAAGGCATATATTGGGGGAGGGAGGCAAGAAAAAAAATGGAGCTGGCTGGGAAAATTTTGAATGGCAGGCTAAAGAGTTAAACTGTTGCAACAGGAACTCATGGAAGGTGTTTAAGCAGGAGTGTGGCACGCCTTGCAGCATATTTACTAGTTAAGGACTTCTGAGAAGTGAGCAGATCTCAGAGATCTTCTGACCTCTTGTCTTCTCACACTACCATATTGTTTTATAGACTCTGCTCCTGCCCCTGCCCTGGTGGAGCTGAGATTCCAAGGGTGCCATAGATTCCAACTCAGAGGGCTTAGCTTGGGGGAAACCCTCAGAAGCACATTGTAAGATTGGTAGCACTGACCACAATAGAACCTAAGCCCTGCAGATCAGGGGGCTAAGTTGGGGGGAACAGTCATCAAGACCATTTAGGAGGATGAAGGAGTCCTGAGCTAGGAGGGGATTTGAGGAGCTCCTTGTCACCAAATGTCATATTGATCAGTCCTCCAAAGGGCAAAACAATTGGCCCCAAGGGCCAAGATGTGTCAGGAGAGCTGATTCTATCCACAATTTTAAAAGATTAGTCTCAGGCATCATGAGTAAAAGCCACTGATCCTTTTGAAGAGTGAGATTTGCTCAAAGGACAGCCAGAATTGCTGTAATGAGTACATCCATTAATTTTATTATACAGCCCAGGGATAGTCACCATGGTGACTCAGGCTTTCCCTCTGGGGTTGGCTTGCTCCAGGTGATCAAATGGGACCTCAGTCTACGATATCCTGTGATTTAGAGACAATTTCAGTAAGAAGGGATTTGGAAGGTTTTTCTCAAAGGTCATTTCCTGGAAAAGAAGAGGCAGTGTATTAATTAAGGTAATTCTAGCAGCTAAAATGAATAAACACAAAATCTCTGGTGTATTGTAAAATATTTTATTTCTCTGTCAGGATGTGCGCTGCCGTACAGAGTCATTCAGAACTCAGACTGATTAAAAAAAAACTTTGCCAACATCAACATGTGTTTACCCCATGGCCACCCTGGCACTCATGGCCAGCCAGCAAAGGGGAGGAATAGGAGAACATATGCCTGGAAGGTTGTTATGAATGAGGCCTGGACCTGGCATGTACCAGTCACTTCCACTCATATTCTGTCTCAGGACTGAGTCACATGACCCATGTAGGTACAAGGGGTGATGGAAATGTGGTCCCTGACTGCACAAAGAGTCTCCCATGACAACTCCCATGAGTCTTTGGTGGACTACTAACCACCTTCCCTGAAAAACCTGGTGTAAATAGGGGAAAGAACACTGGACCAGGAGTCCAGGAGTAAATGTGTGATCTACAGTAAATCCCTTTTTTTCCCTTGGCCTCAGTGTCTTCATCCTTCCAATGGGAGGGTTGGCTGAATGGTCTCCAGAAAGCTTTGACCATGACACTGAAGTTGAGGCTGTACTATGGGAAGGAAGTAGTTATCTGAGCCCATGGAAAGTTCTGCCTAGCAAGGTGCCCTCCTGGGAATGGAGTCACACTGGTCTGAGAAGTACCAGGCCACAGAGTTGTTCTTAACACCACACAATTGGGACCCCACAGAGAGGCTGGAAATCGGGCATTACTCACAGGAGAGAAAGCATTAAAGTTTACATGATTTGAGCCTGTATTGGGGTCCAAACATCCTTTCCTTGAGTAGAAAGACACAGGCTGCCAGTTGTGTGACTAGTGGAGCAGACAGTACCAGGAGCTGGGCCATCCCCTAGGACTACAGGATTGAGCAGAAAGGCTGCCTGAGTCTCAAAGTTGAACAATTGACGTGCAGGTGGGAACTGCAGGAGCTATATGGAAACAAACACACCACCCATCCATTACCACAAACACACACAGCATTTACATGGATGGACACCAAGGTCAGATACACACCAAAACACACAAATATGGATGTGCACAGCTTCACATTTAAGGATACACACAGGCCAGATAAGGAAGGCCTGTACACACATGTCTAGCTGTCTATAAATGGGTACACACACTTAAACATGCACAAGTTACATTTGGACATTATGGCAGGACCCCTGGAGGACACATCATTAGGTGTAGATAGGTATATCAGCTCATTTCCACACAGAATTCACATTAATCCATTTAGAGCATTCCCATGGATAGCTTCATAATTTCCCACATGTGGACACACCCAGGAACAGATCCACAGGAGCACACAAATACAGCTTACCATATATGACTAACATCACAGTATATAAACACATATACATAGAGTCCACACAGATGAACATCTCATAGCTAACCATCCAACCTCAGAGCTGCACACGCACAGGAAGCTTGGGGCTTGTCTTAAACCTGGGTCAGATGTGCTGGCCCTAGACAACTCATTTTCCTCTTTGGGCTTCCATAACTTCATCAGTAAGATATGGGCCTGGAGTAGGAGATCTCTAACTGCCAGTTCTAAACTGTCTGATAGATATTCATAATTTAATGAGAAGGCATTGCTCCATCCATGGGGCACTTCCAATCTAATGAGAAATGGGCAAGCACAGTCCAGAAATGGCAGGGAGGCACAGAGAGCTACTGTTTTATGACTAACAATGGCGTCTATACAAATAGGGTTTGAGGAGATAAAATAAAGAAGACTTGGTTTCCTCAACTGGACAATGCAGAGGTGAACCACATGGCCTCCAGCTCTTCCAGAGGTAGCATGCTAGGGTTGTCTGCAGAGGGCAGGCTTCAAGAGGATTCAGGAAGAAGAAGGTGAGTGGGGGCTTTCTTTTAGACCTCAAGACCAGTGGGGGCAAAACTGCCTGAGAGTCCTCCAGAAGACTGAGAACCAACAC
This sequence comes from Phyllostomus hastatus, assembly GCF_019186645.2. Lineage (NCBI taxonomy): Eukaryota > Metazoa > Chordata > Mammalia > Chiroptera > Phyllostomidae > Phyllostomus > Phyllostomus hastatus. The sequence goes on from NW_025333530.1 coordinate 12,445,217, forward strand.
CAAGGGACCCTGACTAACAATCTGGTGTGTGCTGGGAAAAAACAACTGTAGTAATAGTCTGGATGCCAGTCACTCTGCCAACACTTATCCCATAGTAGCCCTCTGCTTCAAAGAGCTTCATAAAGTGGCCTCTGAGGAGAGCTGTGCAACTCTGCCTTCCATTCTCAAGTAGCCTGTAGCTCCCTGCAGGACAACACTAGCCGAGATCCAGGAGGTGAGGGCTCATAGTGTGGGTGCCTACATACAAATATGCCTATACACAAGGACCTGTGTGCACCCATGTGAGTATGTGTGTGCCTGAGGCTGCACTTGTTTCTTGGGTTTTTGTGCATGTGCCGCCATCTGTACCTCATAGATCTGTTTACAAGTACAGTCTCACTCACCTGAACATGCTTGTGTAATGCACACTTGAATATGCAAATCAGGTGTCAGTAAGTGTGATTTTATATGCCTTTACCCATTCCCCCCACTCCTAGGTCCTCAGAAGTATCCATCTTAAAGGGAAAATCATTCCCTGCTCCCCTGCTCTGGCTCGTACAATGGGAAAATAGTTCGAAGAAATCTTATGCTCTTCTCCCCACCTGCCTCCCTTCCTTGAGCCACTCCTCTTCTTATACAATTGTTAAAACTCAGAAAAGGCTGAGGCATGGTGCCTGCCTGGGTGAGGTCAGTGTAGAAGGCACATATCCTCCCCTTTCAGCAGGGTAAGCTGGCCAAGGCAGGCTCTGCCCAGAGCAAGTAGACCTCAGGTGTCTGGGTTCTTGGCTTATGACTCTGGGCACACTCGACACAGGAGGGAAAGGAATAAAGCCTATGTGGGCCTCATTTCTTTAAACTAACTTTGCTGGCAATAAAGCCAGTGTTCCAACAAACCATATAGGCTGTTCATTATAAAACACACCTCAATTTCAGAAATGTAAAAATGTATGTGTCTTTAAAAAGACACAAAAGGCAGATGTATTTTGGTCACTGTCTTCCTCTTGTACCTCTTTTTTACTTGGTTCAAAACTGGTGGAGAGAGGGATGCAATTAATTATCACTCTCAGATCTCCAGACATTTGCACACATCTGTGTACATGGGGTATCTGTGTCTATGCAACTATTACAGCTGGGCTGCGAAGCCTTCCCATCTGTGGGTTGCTTGTGTCCACAGATCGCTCAGGACCTGCCTTTATATGTGTGAATCACTGAACATGTGACACCTGCACGTTTAGGCATTTGTATGTGGGTACGAACAGTTTTATGGGTGCCTGTTTGTCAGTGTTTGCCACCTGTGTGTGTGAATATGAACTACAGCCCCGGGCCCAGACTCCCCACCCCTCATCTCGAGAGAGACACCAGCTATAAACCAAGAGAGACAAGAGGACAACTGCCTATCTTTCTTGCTCCTTCACTCTCCTTGCCAAAGCTTTTCCCTCTCCAGGAGGAGATCACCCATAGGCCCCTGCAGAGACAAGCCCCACCTTGCCTGAGAACAACAGGCATGCAGCAATCTAGCAATTAGTAATAATTTTGTCTCTCTGACAAGCCATTATTTCACCAGGACAAAGAAGGAGCTCAGGGGGTCACAAGGGCAGGGACAAAGAGAATGGGGAATTGCTCCTCCACCTCTCTGGACTGGGTGGGAATTTGGAACTCCTCAGAGGAGAGCGGGCCTCAGTTTCCTCCCCCATCTCCACTTCTACCTTCCATTATCTCCTGCCCTCTCTCTCCCTTGCCCCTGAGTGTCCAGGCAGACCTCACTTCCAGCCTTACAAAGGACATAAAATGGATTAGGCACAAAGGAATCCACATCCAGCCGATGGCTCAGGGCAGGGGAATAGGAATGGCTGACAAGAAATACCTACATTGCTGGTCCTCTGTGCCTGTACTTGGCAGGACACATGTTTTGCAGAACGGAGCCTATTCAGAGCTGCCTTAAAAAATGAGCTCTTAGAGGGTCCAGCCCAGCACAGGTCTCACCAACGCTTCCTGAACACAGATGGTTCTTAATCCCTCTCGTATTTATGGAGGTTCCTTGGGTACAAGGAATGTTGACAAGGGGACATAAGGTCCAGAAAACATGATTCCTTCCCCAGAGGAGCCTAATCCAACATGAAGGAAAAGAAATCTCCACAAATGACTTTTAAAAACAGTGCAGTGAAAAATTGCCATGAGAGAGAGGCCAGCAAGTGCCCTGGGAAATGAGAGACCATAGCCACTTGGGGAATCAGGATGTGCTTCTGGGAGAAAGAAGGAAAACCCTTCAGAATTGAGAAACAAGGGATCCCAAAGGAGAAGATGGGTATAAGGGCATTTAAGATCCAGTACATTATGAAGATGAAGAAAAAGTAGGAAGAGGAACAGAGGAGAGGAAGAGGGGCAGGAGACAAACAACATCAATGATGACATCAAAAAATTTGCTCATGAATTTCTAGCATCTTCTTCTGGGCCCAGACACAGACACGTTTCTCATTACTACCTGACCAAGCCCAAGCCTCTTATACCCCTCCAGCCTCACTGCCTGGAATTGCTAAAGCACAGAGGTAATCCAGTCAGCCTTCCCCAACAGAAAGCCATTGTGATGTAGAAGGAAGAGGTTTTTGGTCCTGGCTCAGTTACAGGACAGGTTGAGAAAAGATGAGAAATAATAAAAGAAAAGAAAAAAACTAAAATATTTTGAATCTGTGTAATACAGATTTCAAAGTACTTTTATATACATTATCTTATATTGGCATTAAAAAAAAGATAACATGGACCGAATTGCAGAGATGATAACCAGGCCTGGAGAGGTGGGAGGGTTAGCTAAGATTACATAGCTGGCCTTTGCTCTGTTAGCTGCCCTAGCCGAGTGCCTGGAAGGGCACAGATGGACCCACTTTGAGCCCATTTAGAGGAAGCAGGTGAATGCTCTGAGGATGAATCTCTCACAGTGTGCCTTTCTACCAGTTATCCAGAAGGATGGGAGGGGCCAGATGTCTAGCAAAGCTCATGACCAGAGAGCTCTTGCTGCAAGTCCAGATATTGTGTATAATTCAAACTGGAGCCCCACCCCTATCTGTCAATAAACCTTCCAGGAACTGCTATGCATGTGATCCCATAACTGTCAAATTGTGTGCCCACTGGGGACACCCGAGCAACTCCTCACAAACTGGCAGACAACCTCAGTTGCCTACAGAGCAAAGCTGAGCCTTCAATGGCCTGGCTTACCCCATCCTCCCACTACCCACCCCTGACCATCTTTTTCTTCTGCAACACCAGAAAGCTCACCATTCATCCCCCAAACTCCCCTGTACTGCCTGTGTACCTCAGTCTCTCCACCTAACACATCCTCCTTGCCTCCCTGCTGACTTTCATGAGGTCTTCCTCCTCCCATTCATAGAAGAATCCACCTCTTCCTCCACCTTTTACCTCATTGTTGCACTATGCCAGCCCAGTAGGTGGCAGAGTGATTGATGAATGCCTCCCTCTCCCTCTAGTGGCCTGGGGCACAGTCCTCTTTTATTTTGGAATCTCCCCACTCCCCAACACACACACACACACATGCACACACACACAGACATACAGAATAAGCACTTGTTCATACTGATATTGTTTTATTAGGAAATCTCATAGTATTGAGCTTTAGGAAGCAGGACAGGGTCACACCAGGGTAGTGCAAAGGAAGAGCCCTGGGAGTTACTTGGGCTAGACACAATCCTAGCTGTTCAGGACAGTAGAACATGGATGGAGAAGTGTACCCAGGCCTGCTGGGCATGGGAAGCCCTTCAGGAATGACCCACCTGGAAAACCCTCACTAGTACCTACCATCTCTGAATCTGGCCTTCCCAAGGAAAGAAAGACCATAAGAACCATTCAGATCCCTCAAAATGTCACCACTCCCTGAAAGAAGTCTCCACTGGCCTACAAATCTCCAGGCTGCCTGCAGTTGTGATAAGCACAATGAATAAAACAATGAGACCCATTTAAAGGCATTTGTGAGACAGTAGAGCTTTGAGAACTTGACTTTCATGGACTGAAAGGCAGAGGAAAGAAAGAAGAATGAGTTTCCTCTTGGGCCCAAGTTTATTTATCCTGCTTCTCAGAAGCTCAAGCCTATAGGCATGAAGGTTTCAAATGGCTCTACAGGGTTCTGGAAGTCTAGACCAGGCTACCATAGACCAGAAGGCACCTATCTGCCCTGGGCCAAATTCCACATCAGCACAGAAAAGACAGACCACTCCAGCTCCCTGGAGGGCTCCTACTGGGGCAGGGAGAAGGAAGGAGGAGGAGGAGTCCAGGCTTGAGCCCTCCCTTAGGGATCTAGAGAGGTGGTGGGGAAGCTTCAGGTAATGGAGAACCACAGATGCGAGGAGCTATGAGATACAGCCAGTGGAGCCCCTGTGGGCACCCCTCCTGTGAAGGCTGGGGACAGAGTCCTGGACCAGGAGCCTAGAGTCCAATGTATGGGACTGGGTCTCAGTCCACCCCTCACTTGCCTGGTGCTAAGTCTCTTCCTCTCTTTGAGCCTTATCTTCAAAAAGAGTCAATTCTGAAGTGCCTCTGGACCCTGCCCTGGACTCCTTCCCTCTCTAAGCAGATGGTCCATTTTAGCAACAAGTAAATGGAGGTTGAGAAAGGCAAGGTGACATATCAAGATCACAACTAGTAAGGAGCAGCACTGAGGCTTGGGCCCAGCCCCTCCCCTCTCACTGCCCCCCGCCACCATCTGCCTTCCAGTGCCTCCTCTCCCATGCTTCTCCAGGCCTGGTGGGCTTCTGCAAAGCTGCTCCTGGCCTCACCCTCAGGCTGGAGAAACAATACAGGCTAGGGGCGGGGGGCAGGGTGGTGGGACGGAGGGCAAAGGGCAGCCTGAATGCATTTGACACCCACCATTAACCCTCCACACTGCCATACCCCTTCTGGGGGACATCCAGACACGCTCCCCACCCCCAAACCACCTCCTTTGCCACAGTGAGACAGCCATCCCGCCATATCCACTCTGTATCATTCACAGAGTGCAGCTAGACACTAATTGGCTCTGAGAAGTGGTTACTTCAAAGAAGCTCCCATTGGACCAAGATTTCTCAGAATAAATAAACAGCAAGTGTTTTGGCTCCCCACTGTCTAGAGACCTGACAGGACCCAAGATGGATTTTCTGCCTGGCTGCAGGTGGAGCTGCTAAAACACACAGGGCAGCAGGTGCAGCACCCCCTGTCTAGCAGGGCTTCCTCCTCACCCACCTGGGCACTCACTATTTCCTCTGTTCTGACCTCGTCTGGAAGCAAAGGCTTTTCAGCTGGTGGGCACTGAGCAGTGTGAGTCTACCCCTCACATACAAATAGGACTAGAGAGGGCACATGTCCTTTTCAGAGTCACACAGCCCATTGTTAGCAGAGTTGGGCTAGAATGCAGTAGAGTTAGTGCATGATCCCACCCCACCCTGCGCTGTCGTGCACTCACTTTCTCTCCACAGCAGGGGAACTACATCAAGCAGAATACCACCTTCCCACAGGTAAGGACAGGTGTTGTGATGCTCTGGGAGAAGGGTACCAAGGAGCCAACCAAAGAACTCAAGAGATTGATTCCACCCCTGCACAAACTGTTTCTTCAGCACCCATGTGCTAAACACCTGCTTTGTTCTGGCCTTGTGCCAGGCCTGTGGTTCCAAGGAAACAGGACACTTCCTGCCCTCCCAAAGCTTACAGCTGTGACACACTTATTTACTTATGAGTACTACCAGCCTTCCTCCCCAGGGCCCTTGCCTTCTAACAAGAAAGAGCCATGGACATTTGGGTAGCTCTGAGCTTGCCCATCTGTCAGCAAGCAAGCTCAGGTCAGAGTTATGACTCTGCTTGGTTACCTGACCCAGAGTTAATTTTTTGTAATGTTGACATAGTATCCAGCAATGAAAATTCAGATTCCACATTAACTTCAGATTCCTGGCTTGTCTTGATAAATCCAGGAGATCTGGTAATACTGGACCTACATTCCTTCATTCTTTCCTTCAGCCATGGTCCTGGCCCTATTCTGAGTGCTGGGAATACTGAGGTGAACAGGGCAAATTTGACAAGAGTCTCTTCAGTAGGCCATGGTCAGTGGGAGCTGGCTTCTTGCAGGGTGTGCTCACTCCAATTGGCCATTCTCCACAATTCCCTAGACCACTGCTGAGTTTGGGCCCTCCTCCACCACAGCAGCTGATTAGAACAGGCAGAAAGCTGAGGCAAATGAGACAAAATGCTAACTTCTCTTTAATCAATGAGGTGGGGGGGCAAGAATGTTGGTCATATTATGTTCTGTGTTTGTATGAATATTTGAACTTTTGTTTTAAAACAAGAATGAAAATGAAGAAAATTACTTGTGAGTGAAAATCTAAAAAGGTAAAGGAAGCAAGAGTGAGCAAGAGCTGTGTGGGATGACTCTGGGAAAGATGAATGGGAGGGCACAGGAAAAGTGATGGTACCACCCCACTCTGCAGGACAGAAAGAGACAGAGGGAGAAAGAAAGCATTTTTTAAAAAGTTTTGCTGTATCTTAGGAATGAATGCCCCTTTGGCATCTTTTAAGTGGCTTCATAAAAGATTTAAATAATTTTTCAATGCTTTTGGATGTGTGTCTTCTGCTCCTTTTAAATGTAACACTGCAGGATGGGTGTGAGGAGAGACTATCAATAAGACATAGTAATGCCATAACAGGGGAGTCCAGGGCTGTGGCATGGCTCCACAGAGGAGTGCCTCTCCTGATCTGGGAGTCAAGAAAGGCCCCAGGAATAAATCCTTTGAACCAAACTGTGGATTAATAGATGTTGATCCAGCACAAGGAGATAGTGATGAGAGACAGTAAGGCAGGGAATATTCCAGGTAGTAGAAATAGCTTTAGGAAGGCTTGGAGGGCAGACTCCAGGACCTACATGTAGTTCAGTTGGCCTGTGGTAGGGATATAAGGAGAGATGCAGCTGAAGAGGTTGGTGGGGACCCTGCCAGGCCTTCTAAGCTGTAGGACAGCTCATGGACCATGTCCAGTGGACAATCAAGAGCCAGTAAGGGTTTCAATCAGGGCAGTAATGTAGTCTGTTTGTATTTTAAAACATTCTGTTCTTCAGGGAATGGATTGGAGTGAAGCAAAGTGAAGGTAGGCAGACTAGGAAGTTATTGCAATAGATCAAGCAAGAGACATTGGCAGCTTGGGTTGGGTTACTGGCAAAGGAAATGGAAAATATTGCTTGATTCTAATAGCATGTAGGAGATGGAAAACAGAGTGAGCATCTAATGCAGTGCCAAGTCCCTGGCACCCAGCTCACTTCCTGTACTCAGTACAAATGTAATAAATATGTGTTGAATGAATGGATAAATGAACAAAAGACTTAAGAAACAAATAAATAAGCAAATAGTGGTATGTAAATATTAGCTTGCTTGAACCTCATCCCTCCATTGTACACTGTTCAATAAAGTAACTACCAATTTCTAAAGGCATTCTGTGTGCTGGGTAATAATATTAGGTACTTCCTATTATATCACCTCTACATTATCTCTAAGCCTCACAAGACTCCTACATTTAAGCCTCATTATTCCCATTTTGCAAGTCAGGAAACAGACAGAAAAATTAAATATCTTTTTACATTCCCTTACGGAATAGAAAAGAGAGCTAAATTTCAACACAGATATATTATTTCCATAACTCTTTCCACACAGATTCCAGAATGACCTCTTCCAGGTTGAGGTGTCCCAATGCCAAGCTCCCCAAATTTTATTCCTTATAACTTTATATTATTGTAGGTAAAAGGGAAGAGCTACTAATGAAAGTCTGGAAAGTGAAAGTCTGGAAAATATGAAGCTCAAGTTCCTGAACATTTATTTAGTTTGCTATTCCACTAGTCATCTTCATCATCAACAACAAACTCTTAGTAAGCAGCTACTGTATACCAACTATTGTGCTAAACAATAGGGATATAAAGGAGAATTGAAGGCTTCTGGCCAAGATGGAGGCATAGGTAGATACCTTTGCTTCTTCACACAACCAAAAGAAACATAACAACCAATTTAAAAATAAAAAAAAAACAACCAGAACTGCAAGAAAATCAAGCTGTATGGAAGTCCAACAACCAAGGAGTTAAAGAAGAAACGTTCATCCAGACTGGTAGGAGAGGCAGAGATGACAGCCAGGCAGAGAGGACACTCAGCAAGGCAGCGTGTGGCAGATTGGGTGGTCCCACATTTGCATGTGGATAAACCAGGAGGAACAACTGGGGAGCAAGACAGACTGCACAACCCAGGGTTCCAGCACCAAAAATAAAGCCTCAAAACCTCTGGCTGTAAAAACCTGAGGGGGTTGTGGCAGCAAGAGAGACTGCTAACCTCAAAGGAGAGTCCTCTGGAGGGGCCCATGGAGTCCTACAATGTATACAAGCTCACCCATTCAGGAATCAGCACAAGGGCAGCAACTAGAAGGGTGCAATTCACTCATAGGAAGTGGGGAAAGTGACTGAAAGCAGGGCAAGAGCAGAGCAAGTGGCATTTTTCCTTCTCTGACCCCTTCTTCGCATATAGAGCCACAACACAGTGAAGTAGGTTGCCCCACTCTGGTGAATACCTAAGGCTCTACCCCCTTACAATGTAACAGGTATGCTGAGACAAAAAAATATGGCCCAAATGAAAGGACAGATCAAACTCCAGAAAAAGAACTAAGGGACAAGGACATAACCAACTTATTAAATGCAGAGTTCAAAACACTGATGATAAAGATGTTCACAGAAATTATTGAGTTTGGCTGCAAAATAAAGGAAGAATGAAAGCTATACAAAGTGAAATAAAGAAAAATACATAGGAAACCAACAGTGAAGGAAAAAAAAACTAGGACTCAAAACAAAAGGAAGAAATAAACATCCAACTGGAACAGAATGAAGAAACAAGAATTTTAAAAAATGAGGAGAGGCTTAGGAACCTCCAGGACAACTTTAAAGATTCCAACATCCAAATCATAGGGGTGTCAGAAGGAGAAGACAAAGAGCAAGAAATTGTAAACTTATTTGAAAAAAAAATAATGAAAGAACACTTCCCCAAACTGACAAAGGAAAAGACATACAAGTCCGGGAAGCTCAGAGAGTTCCAAAGATGTTGGACCCAAGGAGGAACACACCAAGGCACATCATAATTAAATCACCCAAGATTAAAGATAAGGAGAGAATCTTGAAAGCACCAAGAGAAAAGGAGACCTTATCTACACAGCAGTTCCATAAGACTATCAGGTGATTTCTCAAAAGAAACATTACAGGCAAAAAGAGGCTAGAAAGTATTCCAAGTCATGAAAAGCAAGGACCTAAATCCAAGATTACTCTATCCAGCAAAGCTATCATTTAGAATGGAAGGGCAGAAAAACATGCTTCCCAGACAAGGTAAAGCTAACAGAGTTCATCATCACCAAGTCCCTATTATAAGAAAAAGATGATCAAAAATATGAAGAGTTAAATGATGACAAATACAACTATTAACAACTGAACCTAAAACAAAAACAAACTAAGCAAGCGATTAGAACAGGAACAGAATCACAGAAGTGTAGATTACATGGAGGGTTATCAGTGGGGAGGTAGAGAATGGGGTAAATGTACAGGGAATAAAAAGCATAATTTGTAGGTACAAACTAGATAGAGGGAGGTTAAGAACACTATGAGAAATGGAGAAGCCAAAGAGTTTATATTTATGTATAGTATAGGAAATAGAGAAGCCAAAGAACTTATATGTACATTCATGACCCATGGAAATGAACTAAGGTGGGGCGGAATGCTAGAGGGAATGGGGGTACTGGGCAGAGGGGGATTAAAGAAAGAAAAACAATGGGACAACTTTGATAGCATAATCAGTAAAATATACTTTAAAAAATGAGAATTAAATGCATTTTCCATCCTAGAGGAATTCATCATCGAGTGGAGAGGGTAATTGAGAGACTATTTAGGGTTTTGTAAGAGCATGTGCAAAGGCTCAGAGTGGTGAACATGTTGGGCACATCTAGTGAGCCTAGGCAGTGAGACCTGTGAGGGAAAGTGGCAGATAAGGATGGAATGGTGAGCACCTGTATTAGGGCAGTAGGAATGGGGACAGAGAAGAAGACAGAGAAATAAAAGGAGTCTCAGTGATGGGCCAGACAGGATGGTGAGCATTTGGTTATAAGAATGAATGGGCCAATGCCCACCTGAAGGTACTGAAGGACCTGGGGATTTCAGCCAGAACAGCTGCCCAACAGACCTGTGCTGCCCAGCCCCGGTGTGATCACTGAGACATTTCATTGCCCCTCAGGGCCAATGTCTCACGAGAAGACTAGGACTCAATCTCTGCCCCAATTCGCTGGACACACAGAGTTCCTGCCTCCTTTGCTGCTTTTCATACCTGTCAAAATTCACAAATCTGATCAACCCACTTGCCCTCAAACCAAATAATTCTGTCTTTGGCTAAATAGGGAAGAAAATATCGAGGATTTGAAGAGACACTTATTTATCTCTTTACCAGACAGTCTAATGAATAATTTCATGTTTGCAAAAGCTCATTTTGAAATATGAAGACAAGAGATATATTGCCAAGGCAGCTCTAATGCTGCAACATTAATTTTGCACTGAAAGATTTACTCAAAAATTAGATTTTACAATTTTAATGCCTCCATTCTTTTCTTTAAATAAGCTGTGAAATACAGTTAATTAGACTTAAACCCTGGAAGCTTAGACATTTGAGCTTTGGTGTAAGCTACAAAAGAAAGCAAGCTTTTTCACTTGCAAATTAAATCTAAATTCATTACATGCCTAAACCTATACCACTTGCAGAAATCCTACTGGGCTGAGGAGGGGGTCTTCTTGAAGCTCCAGATGTCTCCCTACAGAGTCCTGGCTGCGTAAAGGGGTTAGAGAAAATGAGAGGAGAGACAGACAGGAGGTGTAAAAGACCGAGGGCACCTGACAGAGTTGTCTTGGGCAATATTAGAGTATTCTTTGGAACATCAGCCTCAAGAGTTGCTCCTGGGGAAAAGAAAGTTCTGTGCTAGGAAAAAAAATAGAGAAGTGCCACATATCATGCTCCCTCTTGGAAAGTCACAGGTTTGAAGAAGTAAAACGAGCTAGCAAATAAGCAAACACTGTTTTAACTTTGTTTCATTGAGAATTTCCCCTGTTGTTGAAACATGTAATATCAAGTCTGTCCACTGCTCTGTAGAACACAATCTGCTCTGGACTCTGGCATCTCCACCAGGATCACTTTCTTTTCCTTAGACATGGCCTTGGAGACCCAGCCCAAACCTTCTGTTCTCTTCCACACTGATCTCTTCATGTGAGCTGTGAAATGATCATACCACAACCAGTTCAGAAATACAAAATTGAGTTCAAAACAGGCTCAGGAATTGGGGTGCTCAAGGTACCTATAGCACAGGTACTTAGCAAAGTGATCATGTTTGCTTTACATTGCTTAACACGTTGATCAGAGAAACAATTCAAAGGTGTAAGGATGCTGAGGGATGGTTTAGCCCAACAGCCCACCTAATGCTAGAATCCTTTCCACAAAACCTGTGATGTGTTCATTTGGTGCCTGATCACTTCTCAGGACAGGAAACTCACTGTTCCCTGGAAGTTCATTTCATCTATGGACAGATCTGACTTCATATGTAGATATAAGACTGTCTCCTTGTAAGACCCTTCAATGGTCTGAAAGTAAACTTGTCCAAGAACCTGCCAGGTGGGCTTGAAATTAGCTGGACTAGCTGCTGCACTCCCAGTAACCCCCAGCACTCCTCATCCCTGACTTTCATTTTTGAGTCAAAGACTCTCTTTCCAGCTACTGGTTCCTGACTCCATGCTCAAGCCCCTTCCCTTAGACAACTACCTCCCCATCTTTTGAAGAACATGGACTTGGTCCCCAGAATCTAATAAAACTAATGAGGCCCCTTCCAAAAATTATCCAATATTAGAAGCTTCATAAATGTCTTGAGGCCTGTCCATCAGCCTGTCTATGACTTCCTATCAGCAGTATCTTTATTTGATTGCTGGTGTTGGCTAAACCTAACCAATCCCAATAAAATTTTCTAAATGTCCACTGTGTGCCTTTGTCTTGTGTCCTTCACTATTCATGACACCATCCTTTCTGTCCGCTGCCCATCATTCTATTCAGGACAGAATTCATTTTTGGAGAGAAAAAATAAAAATGGTAACAATAATAATAATTTCGTATTACTTTTGCAGTTTACAGAACTCTAATTTGACTTCACCAAAGCACAAGGTATGGGAGTTAGTTTTTGCTTTTAACGAAGTAAATGACAGGCTCAAAAACTTTGAATGATATAACCAAGGAAGAGTCAAGAAACAGGTTCCCTTAATCCTACTCAGTATCCTTATAAAACAGCATGCTGCCTCCAAATATAATTGCTAATACCCCTGCCACACACACACACATTTTCATATAGTACTCATAGCCCTCAGTATCGCAGAGGGTAGGGAAGGCTATTTATTTTTTGCATAACAAATGAAAGGACCTAAATATTATTTTGTGCATTACAGGTTTAAGAACAATGTTTGGGCTTTTAAAATACCCGGTTCAATGTTTGTATTGAGCTTACAGCAATATAACTTTGAGCAAGGTACTTTGCCTTTGGAATTAACAGCAGAGCTGAAGTCATGGAGCTCCTGGTAGGACTAAATGATATAACACACATAGAGCGCACATGACACCCACTCAACAGATGTTAGACTGAGGAGCAATGTGGGCCCGGGAAGCCAAAAAATTCTTCCTGGAAGAGGTAAGAATAAAATTGGTCTCAGGAAGTGGTTGTAGCTGTGGGTCTGTGGAAGACAGAATAAGACCTATGAAAAGGTGTCTAGGCAGGAAATTGCAAAGCACATTGGAGGTGGGGTGTGGGGAGTTATAAATAAGCTCCAGTCCTGAGCAGTAAATGTTGCATGGGTAGAGGGAGAAGAGAGTTGGAAGTAAGGTAGCTTGGGTAGGGGATTTGGAGTTTGGACTTTTTCTGAGGCCCCTGGGAGTCTCTGAAAGTTTTGAACTAGAGAGCAGTACAGGATGATGGCTAATGAATTGACTGATGACTGGATGCAGGGAGAAGAGACTAAAGAGTAAACAGCTTAGGAGGTTATTACAGTGGCATGAGTGATAGAGACGTAACCTAATCTCTTGCATCTTGTTTGACTCTAGTAAGTTGCCCTGCCTTATTCCCAATATTCAGGTGCCCCTCCCATCTCACCCTGAGTACCCTGGGTAGAATTACTGGGTCTCTACAGTGGGCCCTATTTCAGAATTCCCATTCAAATGGCCTGACTTGTAACACCATTCTAATCTTAGTCTGGGATGCTTCTTAATTCTTGCCTTCCCAGGAATTAGACCCTGTCCTTGGGACCCACCCACTTCTGCTGTAACTCACTGTAAGAACAGCTGTATGACAGCACCTTTCCCATGGTCTCAAATGCACTCACAGGGCTGTTCAAGCTATTGTGTTAGTACAGGCAAGATACTGTGCTAAGTTCTGTGAAAGGTGCTGAATTGAGTGCAAAAATTGCACAGCCTTCAGGAAGTTTGCAATCCAGTACAGAGGGTGAGCCATATAGAAGAGTGACTATGATATAAGGTCCAGAATGATCTAAACAGCTTTCTAGGACAGCTCTGGATAAACATATATGGCTGTTCCCACAAAAATGGCCCATAAAGCCATAATTCTCCATTTATTTGGCCAGTATAACCATTCTTATCAGAACTTTATGCCACCCATCTGTGAAGGTACAGCTGCCATAAGAATGGTCATGATCCCTTCCTAACATTTTTCTATGCCTCCTCTTCTATCTCTCTACATGCTCCAGATACCTGCTCATACTCCACCCAGCCATTGAAGTATATCTCCCCCTCTTAGGTCTGCAAACACACCTACAGTGGGATTGGTGTGGCAGGCAACTTTCATGGAAAAGAAAGGAAAAATACCAAGGACTATAAAGAGAAACATGTTGGCAGAATGCTTGCTTCTCATTGCAAATTGAACATTTAGCAAAATATTGACTTGGCAGGCACAACCCATGAGGACCCCCAGGACCTGGACTCTTCTTGTCATGTCACCTTTTCTTCACTGAATGCTTAAGAGATGCTTTCACTTCTCTCCAAACAGGTTAGTCTGGCCCTGTTCTCAGGTCCTGTGGAATCCTCAGTGATGCCTTGAACCTGACTTGTCTCTGATTTTGGGTTCCTGGTTACTCCCATTGAGCCAGAGCTGCTACTCCGACACCCTAGTTCTGTCCCACATGGCCCATTTTCAACAGGATACTGCTCTAAGCCCTGACCCAGCCTGGGCCTCTCTGTTTTAAGCCAATAGATCATTCTTTGCTTCCATTCAAGATTGTCCTGACTTGGCCTAGAATAGTCCCCTCACCCACCTACTCCTCTTGCTATGTATGCTTGCTTTGCTAATAACGAAGTGCCAGTTAAAATCTATTCTGTTCCCAACGAAGCTCAGCTTCTACACCCTTGTACATCTACACCTCACTCTCATTAGCTCCCAGGAAGCCTTCAAAGCTAATACCATCTTTCCCTGGCAGAATCATGCTGCCACCTTCCAAGGATTAGAAACAGATACCATTTCCCTTTCTGCCTGTAAACATTCCTCCTTTCACCCCATCCCCAGCTTCCTTGGTTGGGCAGCAGAGCCGGCCTGTCCAGAGCAACTCATTGAAGATGACAACAGCACCCTAAGCACCCTCACTGCCTCCAACCTACCCTTTTCCCCATGTCTGTATTCCTGGTGCAGTAGAAGAAAGAGCTTCCACAGTACCCATCTTTGCTGATCCCAGCTTCAGAATCACAGTGACTCCCATTGTTTTGACAGAAAATGTGCATGCTTGACACAGCTGACAGGGTCCTGCATGATGCTTTCCTCCCCTGCCTTTCAGGCCTCATTCCTGGGCAAGCCCTATCACTTACCTTTCAGCCATTTGGGTTGGAGGTTATCAAATGTGCCCTGCTCTTCACTCATCCCTTCTCTTCCTGCCTAAACACCCTGCCCCATGCACCTAGAGAATGCCTATTCAACCTTCAGCTAAACATCCCCTCCACAAGGAACCCTCCCAGCATTTTTAGACAGAAGCAGCCACAACAATCTGTGGATCCCACAGCACTGTATTTGGACCTGAATCATAAGACAATGCCATTTCTGTAATCATGTATATTCTGTCTCCCCAAGATATAAATTGTGATCAGGAGATCAAAATCCAGATTCATCACTTACTAGCTGGGCACCCTTATGTAAGAACAGACCTTAGTCTCAGTTTCCTCCTATATAAAATGGTACTAATGATAAAGAGACCTGCCTCATAAGATTTTTGTGAGGATTAAGTGAGTTAATGACATTGCCAGTTATACAGTAAGTAGCCATTCAGTATTGACTTGTTCTACTTCAGACTCTGACATCCTAAACTATTATCATCACACAGAAACAATAACTACATTTATTTAGCATTTGCTAGCTTTACTTGTATTGACCCATATAATGCTCATAACAAATGCATGAAGGTGGTATTTTTGTTATGCCCATTTTGCAGATGAAGAAACAGAGATAAAGAAACTAACTTGTTTAAGTTAACTCAGCCAATCAGCAGCATATTCAAAGCCAGGAAGTCTGGTTCCACAGCCCTCAATCCAAAGATTATAACCCACTATTTCCTCAGATATTCACTAACCACTTATGTTAAAAAAATGAGCCAATTAATCCATTCAGCTTTGCATATTAGTGCCTAGCATGGACCCAACATATACTGAGTTGTCATAAGTGGCTGATGACTAATGAGGAGCAGAGATTGCAAGAGCAGGGAGCGAGGCCATTCCCTGTGATCAGTTCTCCCCATTTCACCATGTGCTCTATGAATTCTGACTTTCAGAAGCTCCAGTGAGAGTGGATTTTACTGTTCACAATAAACAAGTAGTAAACAGAGCCAACTTCCATTCACTAAGAAAGGGGAGGAAGGCGCCCCACCAGTTCAGGCAGTCACAGGCTCTGGTCCACCCCATATAGCTCTGACACCTGCAGTTGTCCACAGAGAGTCAGGAAAGAGTGACTGGACATTAACAGATGTAGAGCATTTGACTCATTAGCTGCATATCCAGTTCTGACCTTTGAACCTGGCAGAATTTGAGTAGGGCTAGAGTAATGAATTAATCCTAGAGAAGAAGACAGTTCTGCAGCTCCTCAGCTATTAGCAGCCTGCTGTGAAGGGAAGCCCTGCTAAGCTGACATGTGCTGTAGAGTTTGTTCCCCACCACCTGGCTCCTTTTGGAACCACCTGGTTTGGCCCAGCCAACCTCAGGAAGACCAGCACATGATAGGTGTTCAATATATGCTTGCCAATCACGGGACTGATTGAAGAGTGGGTCATTACCCCAGGTCCAGTAGGGCCAGAACCAAGCATCCTATGACTTTGTGCCCCAATTAGTAGTCCACATATCTCCTAGGTATCATCTAGTCCAGGCCCCTGCCTTTGCCAGTGTCACAGATCAGGCTATCCCCTATCAGCAGGTCACAAAGGAAAGTGGTCACCAGTCTCCCCAGATTTCTTTTTTTTTTGTTTCTTTTTTCTTCCATTCTCTCTCTCTTTCTCTCTCTCTGCCTCACACACACACACACACACACACACACACACACACACTCCCCAAATCTACCACTCCCTGGCTACCCACATTCTTATTATTGCCAGATCCAAGGGGTCACAGGATGGTGCTGGCATGAATCTTCTTCAAAAGAGAAACACAAGAGAGAAGGAACAACAGAGAGGAAGGGAGGCACCCTGCATCCCCCTTCCTCAGGCATTCTTCCTCAGGCTGGGCTGTCTCTAACCCCAGGCCACAGAATTCATCGCTCACTCTGATTCAATGGGACAGTTATTTATTTTATTAAAATAAGAGATTATCATCACCAGCAATCTCCATCTCCTTTCCAATCTCATCTGAAAAGCAGGCATTGCTTCCTGCTCCCAGACCCCTAATTCTTTCTGTCTTGGCTGTTAAATCATTTAACCTGGCAAAGTGTCAGGAGATGCATTTTACATGAAAAACATGAGGCAGGATAAATCTGGGCTGACTGAAGAGACTGAAAAGAAATGTCTGAGGTGTGGCCAAGGGTCAAAGGAGACTTAGATGGGATGCAGAGTCAGGAAGGGTGGGGTTTCCTCCCTCTCCCCTCCTTCTTAGTGGACAAGAGAGACAAAACCTAATCCTCTTTGTGGAGAGGTTACTGAAACCCAAAACAGACACCAGTAACAGGGGCCAGCAGATACCATGCAACTGAGCATTCCCTGGACTTCTTAGATGGTGCATTACCATGCATGGCCTTACCAGGCACTGAGACTGACATGAGACCCAGGATTCAGTATTCAATTTGACCCACTCAAAGCCGAGCACTGGTGGAGCTGCCTCAGAATGTCTGGACTGTAAAGACTGCCAAGCATGACTCCCTCAATTTAGAGATGAGAAAACCAGAGCCCAGAGAGGGGTGGGGACTTAACCAAAGGTACAAGATATATTTACAAAAACCAAGACTTGCATCCACATTTGAGCCTATGGATCCTAGCCCCTGGTCCAATGCCTGATCCAGTGGGCTAAAGATTGGTTCTTACCCTAGTCATTTTTTGTACATAACACTTTGTAATTTATAAATGACCAGTCTAGTTACTCAAGGGCCTGGGTTAGAACACAGAGAAGTTTCATTTACTCATGAGTTCACTTTTTCAGCTTGTGGGTCTGCCATGTGTTAGCCCTGAGCTGGATGGTGGGGATGTTATGCAGAGCAGACACAGCTATGTCATCAAGGAGTTCATGGTTAAATAACCCAAACAAGACTAACTGCTTAAAACAATTATAACTGAGTGGTTTTGGTTGAGAATACAATTTTTACATATGCTTTATCAATCAAATGGAGATTTTGCAAACCACTGTGTGAGAGACCCATAAATGCTTAAGTGCCCAGAGTTCTTGCTTGGCCTAGAAAAAGGAGGCCATGCTCCCTAGGACATTTGGCATGTAGATAGCTGGCTCAGGGCACAAACCCAGCCATCCTGCTTCAGCTATGATGTCAGACTACTAAAACAGTGTTGGAGAGCAGAGTTGTCAGATTTAGCAAATAAAAATACACAAGGCCAAATTAAATTTGAATTTCATGTACACAACAAAGAAGATAATTTTATAATGTAGTATGTCCCAAATATTGCATGAAACATACCAAAAAAAATCATCCATTGTAGTCTGAAATCCACATTTAACCGGGCATCCTAAATTTTACCTGGCAACCCTATAGGGATGGTAGAGAGAACAGCTTGGAAGTGGAATGCACAGTGACTTGGGGGAGAAATGCCCTGGCTCAGGAGCAAGGAAAAGTTTTTGGAGCCCAATGGGTGTCTCGTTGATTCCCAAAGGATGCTGAACCCTTCCTCCAGGATAAGATCTCCCAACCCAACAGCAACATGAATGGCCTCTTGCAGCTGTGCTAACAAGAACACTCTTCCCCAAACAATAGACTAATTGATTTAAAACTTTTAATGTCAGATGCTTGGTGGAAGCATTTTAATAATCCTTGAGTCAGAATTAATCATGTTCCCTGATCTTTAAGGAGGGCAGTTATTAAATTCTGAAGAGGCTGGAGATGGGAAGAAGTTGTTTTTCCTAGGTCCTTTTTCTCCACTATTCTCTAATTATAAGCCCTGGGGCCCATGGGCGGGGTGCAGGTGGGGAGCAGAGACCTGGTGTGAGCTGGATGTGGTATGGAATGGCCCCTGAGGGGCAGGAAATTAGTTTAGCCCTGGTTTCTTGCAGCCCAGCACTGAGGTGGGGTGCAGGGGAGGCCTGTTCCAGGGGTTCCACATCAGCTAGGCCATGGTTAACTATATAGCCAGGCACACTTGCTCAGCCTCAGGACAGAGCCTCCTTTTTCTTGGGGATGAGGCACTTGCTGGTGAATTTCTCTTTTTACTTCCAAGGAATGTTAGAAGATTCAACTTCTCTGAATTTGGGAAGGAGATAAAGGAAAAAAGTCTCCTCTAGTGGACTCAGAGGCTCTTCTGCCCTCCCATGATGCAAAGTATCTTGCTGCCTCTGCTCCCTCCTTGACACCGCCCCCTCTGTGACCTTCGCTGTCCTCTCACTCTGCCCATGGGCTCTTGGTCCTTTCTCCTCCTAGATCCAGAAGCCCCCTGAATTCCTCCCTTATGTTTCCACTTCCATCGTCCACCCCTCTCTCTCCTTTTCCCCCAGTTTCCAGTTCTCTGTCCCTAGTTGCTCTCAATTCAGTCTCTTACACTTACAATGTGCCAAAATTGTCATTGTCATCAACACAAGTTCCACTCTGTATAATCCTCCTATTCATTAGATATTATGACCTTTGTTTACAGATAAACTTTGTTTATAGGTTAGGTTATGTTACATGGCTTGTCCACAGCCACACAGCTGCATTATACCAGCCTCAAGCCCCACTCCACTCTAAAGGCTCCATGCACCCCCATACCCTCTTGGTCTCCAAGTTCCTAAAATAAGAATAATTAGAGGGAGAGGGTTTTGCACATAATTATAGCAAGGGTTTTCCCCATTCAAAGAACCTAAGTCTGCATGCACGCTGTGTACTCCCATGCTGGGCTATCAGACCACCGGGATGTACTTGTGAAGTGTCAATTGGAAGCTTATGGCTGGGGTGAAACTGTCTGGGCACCTAAGCCTCCTGCTAACTAAGCCAAATAATTCCATTTCTCTTGAGAGTTACTCCAACTAACAGGGATGGCATTGCTCCCACCATACCCCTCACACCCTTACATACTCCTCAGCACAGTCATGGAGATGCTAAGCTCTGAGCAGGCCAGGGGCTACCAATGATCTCCACCACATACAAAGTCAAGCCCAAAGGGAACACAACCTCAGGACAGCCTCAGGGGTGACATACTCTGCCCCTATTAGTGCTGAACACCCTTGGGCTCCCTTGGTCCCCTGATGCCCCACTGTCAAAGCTAAATCGATACTCCTTTTTTTTGTCTGCAAGAACATCTCAGTAATCCTAATTGGTCACTATGGCAACCCCAGCTGCAGCTCCTCACAGCCTCAATAAAGAGACAGAAGGATGAGAGGGGGTGAGATGGAGGTTAAGCCTACTTATTGTATAATATTCTGCCTTTGATATCACCTAGATCCACATGCTAAGTACCTGGAAAGAAACAAAATCCCGTGTAAATTAGAATGATACCATCCAATCCCCTGCTTATACCCTCACTAGTACCAGCCGATAAGGCCATTGTCTGCAGCTGCTGGGCCTGACCTCCTCTGCCTGGCAGCTGATGGGGTTTCAGTGGTGGGTCACTTTCATTAGGGAGGATGGGCTGGGGCTGTGAATCCTGCTGGGCATAGTGGCAGTGCAGCGGCCTCTACCTGCAACAGCCCCACACCACCCTCTCCTGGAGGGGGTCCAAGGGAAGGGGAGAGGCAAGAAGACCACTGCACAGAGGCTTGGCCCATGTCTCTTCCTTGGAAAAGAGTGGTGGGGCTCTACTCTGTTTCCCTAGCAGATGGATCACTCCCCACTTGGTTGGGGTACCCTCAGAGCCCCAATCCTGTAGTGGGTTCAGGAGTAAACTCTTCCTCTCTCTCTCTCTCTATACACACACACACACACACACACACACATACACACGCTTCCTGCCTGCAAATGTTGTCTTCCTACCCAGCTACCCTCAGAGAAAGACTCTGCTCTCTTCTCTCTTCAAGGAATTCAGTATAGCCACCTGCGTGAGCTGAACCTTCATTCTGTGACTCCAAAACCCTTTGTTGCCAGGGTGGAGGCTGGCTGTGCAGCCACTGCCTACATTCACCAATGACCTCAGATTGAACCCACCTCTCCTTGGGTGCATAAGTCTTTATGCACCCAAGGAGAGGTGGGTTCAGGCTTTTTCTCCCAACACACTGCCTTGTTTATGCTCTACCTACCTCACATTGAACTTCCAACCAGTTTCCCACTTGCTGCAACAGAAGACTCCTGGGTTCATATTCTACCCCAGCTGGGGCCAGAGTCTGATAAGCTGTCTGCAGGATTTGGTGCAGCCTCTTTTCTCAGCCCATCTGCCTGAGGTCCATTTGAGCAGTTTTTTGTCCTACCCTCTGTCAGAGAAAGACCCCTTGCTGGGAGTCCCTCCAAGTTTCCCTACCCTGTGTTTGCATCCTCTCCCCCTGGGAAAAGGAGAGCCCATGGACATGGAATTTTTCTCAATGTTAAACAGAATGTGAGAAGGACTTGGCCATTCTGGCTTCCTTTCCTTTTGCCCCTTCCATGAATTTTCCTCCAACAGCACACAGAACACCCACCAGTGGTCAACCATTCACTTCTGATCTCTCATCAGCACCTAAAGCTTGCTCTGCTTACTGCCAATTCACTCTCTCAACCACTTATCTTCTAACCATCTAGAGGACACTTTGTCATGTACTAGACACATTTAGAGATACAGAGAACCAGAGAAATGTTCCCATTTTCTAATCCAAAAAAGATCAGAGAGCACTCAACTGTCTATGTATAGCCTGTAGAAGAAAACGGTCTTTTCTTGGCTGGGTCTGTGAACAGAGAGGCAGGACAGCTGTGGTGTGGTGGGAGGAGATGCACTTTGGAATTAGACAGATTTTGTTACAGAACCTTGGACAAATTACTCAACGTCTATGAGCCTCAGCTTCCTGAAGATCCTAAAGTCTGGCGTGAAAGGTTACTGTGAGGATTGAATGTGATAAAAGCTGAAGAAGACTTTCTAAATGAAGAGATATGGTACAAATGTAAGGAACTATTATTATCACAGTTGTAAGATGGGACCTGAGCACTCTTGGCCTTGGGTGGGTGATCCCCTCATGGAGCCTGTTCTGGGAGAAGAGGAATCACTAGTTCTTATCAGGCCATGACCCTGTGCATTCTTGCCTTCTTCCCCAAGGTTGGTCCAGAATAGGGGATTGTATTTAGAGACTTAAAGATGGAGTCCTTCCTGTCACCACTGCCCATAGATGGGAGACAACTGCATCCTCTTAGACTAAGATGTGATTTGTCTTTTCACCTCTGAATCCCAATCCTACCTGTCTGAGAATGTGTTCTAAATCCCTCACTTCAGAGAAGAAAGTGTTCCCATTAGCTGATTTTTTACCAGGAAAGTAGGCATAAGCACATGTCAAGTGCACCATTTGAGCCCCAACAGCTTCTGTAACATAGATAAAGCAAGCATTGTATTTATCCTTACCATACCAATGAGAAAACTGAGGCAAGAAGGTGAAGTGACTTTTCCAAGTCCATGGAGCTAGTTAGTGGGTTGCAGATTTGAAATTTCTAATTCCCAAATGCAAAACCTGTACTCTCTTCAACTGCCACAGCTGCCTGACTCTTGAAAGCTGCCACCCAACCCCACTCTGCCCCCGTGACCCACTCATCTGCTATTCTGGCAGGGTAAACACTTGAAGAAGTGCCTTTGCTCAGAAGGCATGTTGAGTGAAATAGTGGGTCAGGGTTCATCTTCATTTTTGGTGACAGAAGGCTGCTGAGATAATAGGGGCCTTTTTGTGCTCTGTGGGGCTGGATGGGAGTGAGTGGATATCTGAAGGAGATTACAAGCAGTTATGGATATTGCTTGTCCTGCTACCATCAGCAGTCGCCTTTTTCAATTGACTAGTTGCTTGTATTTCCAGAATATGGAGTGCCAGACATATTTACTGCACTGAAAGAGCATGCTGAAAGCCCTGAGAAAGACACCCAGCTGCCATGTATCAGTAGAGGCCAGGGTAGTTTAACCCCTGGTGATCTAGTGATCAGAATTCCTAGAGAGCCAAGGATAAATGGACAAGGCAGCCTGCATATGAGGAATAAATGAAGACTTGAAAGCCCTTTCTAAGTTGCTTGTTTGCAATTCAAAAGTTCATTTTCCCTATGTAAACAATGCTATCAGAACCAACATTCATTGATCCCTGCTATGTGCTAGGTTGGTTCAAGGTATTCTGCCTGCCTGTGTTATTTTCATTGCATCATCAACTCACTATAACCTTACAAGGTGGAAGTGACAGACACTGGTTTGTTGTTCACCAATTCAGTGACCCTTTTTTTCTCAGGTTCATGGTCCCTCCTTAGCCTTCCTTAGATTAGGTGCAGCCATGTGACAGTGGAATATAGATGGAAATCATGTGCACCACCTCCTAACATGACACACAAAATGCCTCCTGCTCAGTCCTTTGAGTTTCCTCTCCTCTTTCATCTGTCTGCTTGATCCGATGGAAGTCTCTCAAGCCTCAGTGGATTACATCTACTAAATGGAAGGATCCAGGGTCCTTGAATGACTGCATGGAGCCAAACCCCACTACTGACCTATGTTGGAATATGACATGGGTGAAAGATAGAACTTTATTGTGTCAATCCACTGAAATTTGGTTAATTTTGTTACTGAAACTTGCCTACCCTAACTAATTCAGAAAATACCAGTATATATCAACAGTTCCATTTATAAGGGAAGAAATCAAGATACAGAAGGGAAGTGTTACATGTCCAAGATTACATAGCAAGTATGCCATGAAGCCAAGATTCAAATTGAAGTATGTCAGACTTTAATGCCAGTAATTTTCCATACTGCCTACCACAATTGGTGGCCAGGTTCCTAGTTTAGTCACAAAAATTAATTTTACCAACATACTACCCAATGCATTTTTCGACTACTCTTAGCCATTGCCCATAGCAGTTTCTGTGGAACAATTATTGAAGTTCCGAAACTACCTCTGAGAGTACACCCCATCACCACTACCTCTTGCCCAACAGTTTTGGACCACACTCCAGGCCTGAGTATAAGAACATGCTTCTGTAGATGTGGGAACTTCTCTATCAGCTGCTCCCTAAGGACTTTGAATCGGGATAGAAGAGCAGTTTTACCCATGAGAATGAAGGGCTCACATTCAACTCTCCCTGGGCTTCCCATGTGGATCTTGCTAGGTTAAATTATTCGTAGTTTGGGAGTTTTCCTGTGACCTAAGATAAGCAGACCAGTTCTGGTTCTCAGTGCTTTCCTGTATTGATCCTGGAATCATTTTTTCTGAGCCTGAAATCCAAATACATGGTTAACCAGTTGGGTGCACTTATGGTGACAAGAGAATGTTTAAATTTGTAAATGACCTGGAAATCCTGAGAACTCTGATTGCTATAGACAGGGGAAACCCCTTGCTTCTTTTCTAAGTGGGACACAGCCAGAGGAAACAAATCAGTTCTTTCTAAGTATGTGATATGTACCCCCAATATAACAGTTCACAGGTGGAAGGGAGGCATGCCTACCCTCCAAAAGATGATTAGGGGGACCAAGCTGAAACACAGGAAACAAAACTAAAAACTCTCCACTACCACAGCCAGGGAAAAATGTCTTCAGCCAGTTAATATTCATTTGCATATGTTCACATGTAGAACTTGACCTCACTGTCCCTTTCAGACTCTTCTTGAAGTTCTCAGATAAATCCAACTGCACATAAATCAACAGTGTGGAATTTACTGAATATTTGTTAGAAAAGATAAAGATTTGCTCCATATGCCCTGTTGAAACTTCTTTAATTTCTCTATTTTTCTCTTTATGCCAAATACCCTCTCTTCTTTGCCCCTACTTGTGTGATCACTCCTCTTTGAATACCTACATGCCTTTTCACTCCTTAATCCAATTTAGCTTCCAAACCCCTCATTGCTGCTTTATTATTACAAAGAATGTGACCCTTTTCTAGATCTTGCCTTCAAATATTTACATTCCAAGATGCCCCCTTGGACCCAACACACACATAGAGGTACTTAGCAAATAGTGTCTCCTACTTACAAGAATGAATAGTAGAGGGATGGGAGTGTAGGTTACAAATACACTCCAAAACATTTCTTACATTCTGCTTGTGGCATTTCACTTTGCAGAATCTTCAGGGCTTTGCCAGCAAGTGTGTCTGCTGTCTGTGTGCTGACCCGAGAGGCTAGAGTTAGTCATCTTTTTCTACTCATCATTCAGCCAGAGAATCCATCATCCTACTCTGTTCTGAGCCTCACTCCACTCATCGACAAAATGGAATTATTAGTTGTACTAACCTCATGCAAAGCACTTAGAATCATACCTGGCACAAAGAGTTCACCAATTCTTATTATAATTATGTTCAATAGTATTTATTATAATTATGCTGTTATTCTATAGGCCCAGGAACTGGCCACATCTCCTATTTATTCACTGTCACTTCTCAGACATCTTATTTTCTCCAAAACCCGCTGCTAAATAGTATTTGGATGTGATGCCACCCCCATCTTTCTTCCCACACTTTAGAGTGAACACAGGTTTTCTGAAGCTTTCTGCTCTGACAGTGAAAAAGAAAAAGGAGTTAACAAAACAACTAACTGGTTTCACTGGCTGAAATATGAGCATACCTAAATATAGAGGTTTTTTAGCTTTGATGTTTATCCCTTCATTAATTCATCTCTTGGATTCTCATTTGGGAACAAAAACTAATCAAATGCACTTATTTTTTTTGGCTGGGAAGTATGTATTCCCAACATTCTCTGTGCTTGCCTCACTCAGAGCACATCTCATGCTCTGCTGAAACTGTCTACAAAGGTTATATCACTCACCTTTGTATCCTCAATGTGAAGAACACTAGCCACATTGCTCAGGATCAAATGAAATAAATTAATAAAAAATGATCAAAAGAACAAATGGAATGTGGTGGGTTTAATTTGTTTTCCCAATCTTTCACCTCTCCCTGTATCCACATGCTTTTTCCAATTCTTTGTCATTCTTACCACCAAAGAAGTAGTAACTTAACTTTGGGTTTGCATATGTGAGGTCTTGGGGGCATATAATGAGGCAGAAGTTACAGTGGGCCAATTCTAAGTCTTAAGAGGCTTTGCACTTCTGATTTTATTATTTAAAGAAATTCCCTGGGTAACCCATAGTGCCAGGAGAAATATAAAAGCCACACAGAGCAGAGCTACCAGAGCTGCTATAACCTGAAGCAGAGCCTCCTGGTACCCACATATCTAAAGAGCCGAAGTGAAACCATCCAGCCAAGCCTATTTTAAGCTAATTTGCAGAGCATTAGTGATAATAAATGATTATTAAGTCACTAAGTCTGAAAGTTGATTTGTTACACAGCATTATTTGAATAATAGCTAGCTGATACACTGAGGAAAACGCACAATGGATATTTTAAATCATCTTCATGGTTTATGAAGTTCAGCATCTCACCTTCTCTGAGACTTCATTCCTCTTCTATAAATTTTGGATGACAATTTCTGGCCAATCTATCTCACAAAGGTCATGATTAGTTTCAAATGATATAAGGGTAGGAGAGTATAGCAGTGAATTAACCAGCAGCACACTATTACTCCTTTATCTAAAGGAGTAATATTTGGGGGTGATATCCATGACTCTCTTCAATATCCTGCACACCCACAGTCTCCATCTCCACATACTCAGTTGACTTGGGACACCAGATGGCTAAGGATGAGTATTTGCATCTACAAAACTACTGGTAAGATTGACTTTCTTCCAAGATGCAACTTGGAACTGTATCTTTCATGTTTGACCAGGAAAAATTCAGCTGAGTTCCTCAATTTTTGGAACAGAAAACTCTGATTCTACCTTATTCAATGCTTAGTGCCCTTTAAAACCCATGCATCCAAAGTCTTCCAGCCCCTTCTTAAATGCTCAGTCAGAGGGAACTCAGTGACAAAGCAGCCTGTTTCAATTTGGACAGCTCTAAGCCCCAGACTAGGACAGTTTCTCTAGTTAGAAGCTTTTCTTAGCATTGCTTTCAGAGCATGTATTGCAGATTAAAATTTAAAAGTTGTTTGTGTAATAATGTATTCAATATCTGTCTCCCACACTGCACTTTCAACAGTTTAGTACCTAGCATAAAAACAGTAAATTAATAGACATTCAATAAATATTTACTGAGCAAATAAATGAAAATGTTTTTAATATTATTTAATAATCTCTACTATAATCTTTACTTAATAAAGATTAAGTCACTTAATAACGAATGAATGAATGAGTGGATAAATGGACAGGGGATGGTGTGTCTTCCTGAACTTCCTCCTTGCCAAATGGTACTAACTCTATCACTTCAGAGTCCAACAGAACAAGTGTCTTTCCTGTATAAATCCCTCACATTTCACAGAGGTAGAGAGCTGACTCCTGAGAGATTTCCAGTTGAGGAGATAAAGGATTGGGAGTGGATAATTTATAATTCATATAGCAAATATTTATTGAGCATATATTATATGTCAAACACATTTATGGGTATAGAGGATACAACAATAAGAATAACAGACCAAAATAAATTCCTTTCTACATGTTGTTTATTCTCTAATCAGAGAAAAGAGATAATAAAAAATTAAAAAGTAAAACATATGGTGTGTCAGGTGGTGATAAATGCAATGGAGGAAAAATAAAGTAAGGAAGGAGAATAAGGAACCCAAGAGAAGATGCTATCTTAAATGAGGTGGCCAGGGAAAACCTTTTTGAGAAGCAAACACAAAGACCTGAAGTTGGTGAGGAAGAAGTCATTCAATAGCTGCATTAAGAATACTCCAGGCAGAAGAGAAGAGCAGGTAGAAAGGCCTGAGTTGGGAGTATGCCTGACAGGCTATGAAACATATGGAGGTCAATGTACCTAAATCAGAGTGAACAAGGGAGGGAACAGTGAGAGATGAAGCCAAGGGGTCATGGGGAGACTTGTAGCCATTCAAGGACCTTGGTTCTCACTCTGAGTAAAATATAAACACTGTTCAATAATTTTGAGCAGAACAGGTAGGTCTAGACTATAGGCCAGCAAGGGCAGAAGCAGATCAATTAGAGGGATGTAACACTAATCTGAGACAGATGATGACATTTTGGCCCAGAGTGGGGTTTATTTTCCTCTGTATCCCCACACCTAGCACCTGGAGGATGTTGAATAAATTAATGATTAGATAGATGGGAGTCACAAAATGGTGTGGTTTTAGAGTCAAAGCAACTGGATTTGGACTCTGAATTCACAGTTAAGTCTTGTCTATGTTCATTGAATTTGTTTTCCCTAGAACACTACGTTCAGTCTAAGAAGGAAAATTAAAGCTTTACAGCATGTATAAGAGTAGTCAGAGCAGCCAGACACCACATTTTGTGTGGTTCCTTTCATCCGAAATGTCCAGATTAGGTGTGTGCATAAAGACAGAAAGTAGATTAGTGCTTGTTGGGGACAAAAGGAGGGAGATCCTGAACAGAAAGGGGACATTAGCTAAAAACTAAGGAAATCACAATAAAATACAAACTTTAGTTTATAACAAATGTTTCAATATTGGCTCATTAACTGTTACAAGTGTATCATACTAATGTAGGACGTTAATAGTAAGAAAAATTGGATGTGGAGTTATATGGAAAATCTCTGTACTATCTTCACAGTTTGTATATAACTAAAGCTGTCTAAAATAAAAGGCTTATTTTTTTTAAGTGACCATTCAGAGCTGGGAAATGGAAGAAGGAGGCTCGGTGATTTATCATCTAGAAAGCATGAGGTGCCCCCCTCCCCGCTGTAGAACTGGGCCCATCCTGGAGACTCAGGGCTTTGGGGAGTAAGGCTGCCTTGGCCATTCTTCCATAATCCATTCTTAGAGGTGCTTCTGTGTGCGTGTGCCCTGGGTAGTAAACTGATTGTTTAAAATCATAATGATAAGGTGAGAAAAGCTTGATACAAAAAATATTTCTAAATGACTTTAATGCCCTCTGGGCCTCTGGATGGGTAATCTGGGCCCCGTCTGTGTACAGGCAAATGTGATTACAGCAGGACCTGTACTGGCTGATCTCTGAGCTCCAGCCCCCAGGCTGCTGCCTGCCCTAACCACATTAGCAGCACTACAGCCATTTATCAGACTAATAGGGTCCTGGGATTGGGCCTGGCCCTCTTGCAAGCAGCTGGGCCCTGCTATGAGAAGACGTCTGGCTCCTGCTTCCCACAGTCACAGGATCAAGGACACGGCTGTGGAACTGATCTTGCCCCTTTCTCCTGCTTGCCTCAGCCATCTCACTGCATCCTCAGGAGTGCTTGATTAGGGATGGAGAGGAGCTCCTTTTTTCCTGTGGACAGAACAAACCTGTCTGGGGTGAGAGGCCATGCTTCTAGCCACCATCTGCTTCTCACCCCCAATTCAGCATGTGCCCTCTCTTCTGCCCCTGCCATCAACTCTTCTCATCCCCCTGGCCCAAGCCTGTCAAAAATAGAACCCACTGACAGCAGGAGCAGGAGAGTGAAAGGGAGGGGGTCTTATTTACCTAACACTGTGCTAGTTGCTACAAAGGTCAAGGCCCATCTGCCAGGAAGCAGGTGCCAGGAAACCAGTTGCCTTCAATGCACAGGCACCAAACATTAGTGAGGGGCAGGTGGGCAGACCAAGCAACTGCCCCCTGGTGCTCCAGCCCACTACACATACATGCACACATGCACACAGGCTCAGAACTGACTGGGTGGGCCGTATGTAACTCATTTGCTGCATGACTCCTGGCAAATGCTAAGTCCTGTGTTGCCTTCTTCCTGTCATTTACCATGCCCACAAGCCAACAGCCTTATTCCCTAGACAAGCTCAGGAAACCCATTTTTAATATTAGACTAAATTCAACATAATTAAGAAGCTTAATCAGCTATTGTTTGGGGAAAATAACCAACAATATAATTCATTTTTAATCTGAACAGAAACAATTTGGGAGCACTTTGGCTCTGGGGATTAACTTCAGTTAATTGAGAGTTGTCTTTCCAGGAATCTATATATCCTGGTTCCCGATCCTGTCCCTCTTCTTTCTGCCTTCCTGCTTTGGCCCCAGTGGGAAGTCTGCTGAGACAGTTGGCATTGGGCAAGAATGAAGCCATGAGGGCTAGAGCATCCCGAGGGCAGGTGAGTGCAGGTGAAAGCAGTGAGAGCCAAGGGGCATGGGCCTCTCTCAGCCTCAAAGCCTCCATCAGAGAAATGGGGCAGATATCCCAGCTCTACCCTTCGAGGAAGACAGGCTCTACAGAACTTAAAAATGAATTGCTAACACATGTCCCTGCAAGCTCCCCAGGATGTGACCTATGGGCTCAGGGGCACCAGGAAGCAGAGTGATGTCTCTGCAGTATCAATCCCCTCATTTAAGGTGTTTTCCACATGTATATAAGCAGGGCTGAAGAGCACAGAGTCCAGAAAAACAGGTCCTGTGTTGATAGCCAGGACAGGTGCCCCCTGACAGGACATGTAGGTATGGCTCACTGCTCTAAAGGAAATAGTTAAAGGTAGACCAACAGCTCACAGGGTATAAACACATGAAAGAGTGCATTGTAGGAGCTACTGACCCCCACACATGACTGCAAACAGCGAAAACTTCAGGGGGAGGGTAGTAGGGGCCTAGAGAAGGTTTGCACCAGCTGTGTGACCCTGACAAGCCACTTTCCCTCCCTGAACCTGTTTCTAATCTGTAAGCTGTCAGACTACTTCCCTGAGCTTCAAACTTCATTGTACATTAAAATCACTTAGAAAGTCTTTAAAAAATATATTTGCCCAAGCAAGCCCAGAGATCTGGATTTAATTACTGGGGGGAGTTAAGGAGTCACCAGGTGATTTTAAAGTTTAGCCAGGCTTGAAAAAACACTAGCACCACTTAGCTCATATTGGACAAACTAGAGGGCTTATTAAAATACAGATTTCTGGGTTTTGCCTTGAGAATTTCTAATTCAGTAGGTTTGGGGGGCCTAAGAATTTGCATTTGCAGCAAGATCCCATAGGATGCTAATGCTGCTGTCCTTGGAATCACACTTTGAGGACCAGTGCCCTGGACCAAAGCAACCTAAAGCATGGTCCCCAGAGTGGCAGCAACAGCATCATCAGGAAGCCTGTAAAAAATTCAAAATAAGGTTCCCTATTTTAAACTTTGATATAGTATGCCCTTATGTGATGAAGAAAAGGATGGCGATATTGATAAAGGAGCTGTAGTGAGGTAAAGACGGGGGAGGCCTGAGTGGGAGGAGACACTGGATGGAGTCAGCACTGCGTTGGTGTTGCAAACAGAGAAGAGGAGGAGGCATCAAGCCCAAGTACTGTTGCCCTCTCAGAGATCTCTTCTCTCCCTTCACCTTTCCACACTATCATAAAAAGTTTTCATGAAAGCTCCCCTAGCCAATTGTCCTCAGGTGGTAGATAGTCATTCATCACTGGCTCAGCCGCCCCCATAAGCCATCATGTTCAAGTTCATCACCTCAACTGTATTACAAGTGGAAAAGGATAAGGGACTTGAACAGCTACCAGAAGACTCCAGGGCAAGGCTTAATTCACCTTTCATCCTGGATCAGTGCTCTCTACTGGCACTGTCCCCATCAGCACGAATAGGCTGGCAGGTTGGGCTTGCTGTGTCCAAACCTTCCTTGGCCTGCTGCCTGATTTCTAGCCACAGCACCTTTGCAGACCCTGAGTTGTATAAATGCTATGAGTCATTAAAGAGAGGGGAGGTAGCACAGGCCAGATGGGAGTCCCTGGCCTGGGAGGCGGGAGGCAGTAGGCCTGGTGCCGCCTTAGGCTCATCCTCAATTTACTGTTACACTATCCCAGCCCCGTACTCTCTTGGGGTCTTAATTTTCTCTCTGCAAAATAGGAAAAGGAATCCTTGCTGGCTTCCCTCAGATGAGGTTGCAAACATCTCATAAACATTAGATTGACCTTTATTTGGAGTTTCCCTTCAAGTCACTAGTAGGTTTCCTATATTTGAAGAAGAACCAGTGAGCATGGGTGGACATCATTTGGAGTATCCTGGAATCTTATGTCCAGCATCTTCACTCTATGGACAGACGGAAGGTTTGCCATTTGACTGATCTTGACATAAAATAACATAAGAGTCAAAGGGAGAATAGGGGCCATTCCAAATATGGTTCCAGTACTTACTCCATTACTGAGTTCTCATTCTGGGAACTGCCAGGACAACCTGTTGCACATCCTTTTGAATAGCTCATTGGTGGCAAATCTTCATCCTAGGAGGGTAGATTTGCTTGTTGAAAATAGCCCAGAGTTATTCACAGACAAGAATGGTGAACAGAATGAGAGATTAGGCTAGGAAATACCACTTCTAGTCTAAAACAAAGTGTAACTATAATTAAATTGATCTAAGGGCGGATCTGAATGGCTTTTAATGTCTCCTCCAGATCCAACATGCCACGATTTTCTTGTATACATAGAAAATGGATTCTGAAACCAAAAGAAAAACATTCCACAGGTGTTTTGAATACAGTAGCTTCAAAGGAATCTGTATAAAATTACTGTTTCCTAGATGACTGCTTTAAAGGACAATTTTCATATCGATACATACCTTATTTCATGCATTCAGGGAGACACTTTTATTTTCACATTTTAACTCTGAAATCTGAAATTGGTAGAGGGTCACAGTCTAACTGGCTGCATTTTTTCTTCTAAGTGGTACATAAAATAATGGTGTATCTTTTTATCAGTGGCATCTTCAATTTGAGAAATACAGTGTACCTCCAACTGTTTTGATTTTGCCTTTCAGTATTGGTTACTTTAGAATTACGTTTCTGATATTTTCACTTCTCAGATTAGTCTTCATTCTCAAATTCGGCTGCACACCCCAGACCAATGAAAACAGAATTTCTGGGGATAGGATTTAGGCATCATCATTTTTAAAGCTCCCCAAGCACAAGGCCTATGACACCTTAAGTTAACTACAGCTGTCTTGCAATCCTATAGGAATGCAGGCTTGTGGAGGGGCCAACAGCATGGCTGGTTTGAGGAATAAATAGTGCTGAGCTCCTGGATTTAGCCATGCCTGAAATCTTCTATTACCTCTGGACTTCACTGTTTTGTAAGCAATAAATCTTCTGAATTGTTTAAGCTGGTTCAATGTGAGCTTTCTGTTACTCACAATGCATGCAGAATGAGATACTAGCAGTGGTGTGTCATATGCAGTTGACTGAGCTGAGGAGGTAAAAGGGAGGATGATGGGAGATTATCATAAAGGAGGGCCTGGAGGTTGGTCACCCTAGTTCTGAAGTAGGTTGAACTATGGCCTTCTTTTACCTTAAGACTCATGTCATATATTTCCCCACATTGCTGCACCCCAGAATTTTTTAGCAAAAATTTAAGATACTATAGGACACAGGTAGCAAACACAAGGTCTGTAGGCTGAATTCGGCCCTTCACCTTGTTTTATCTGGCCAGCACCTTGTTTCTACCCAGGGGCAGCACTGAGCTCCTTGCTCCTCATTCAGGAGTAGTCACATTTATACAGTCCTAAAATTACATGTGGCCCTTTGGAGGCAATTGTGAGGCTGATGTGGCCCTGGTGAGAATGGGTTTGACACCCCTGCTGAAGGATGAAGACTACTGTTAAAACATTCAGTGAAGGCCTAAAGCAGGCCCACCTGAAAACAGTCAGAGAAGAAAATATGGATTTGCTGAGAGAGGCTCTTTTTAGCTTGTGGTCTGCCATATACATTCCCCAGGGTCTAGCAATTAATAATTAGCCTTGAAGAGTTGGAAGGCCACATTCTCTGCTTCAAGCTCAATTTCTTGCAAAAGGAGACAGGAAGTTCTATGCAGCAAATGACAGATTAGGACCCAGGAGAAGCCTAATCCCCACCCCCACCCCGGTGTCTTTCAAGTACACCTGTTAGGTATTGTCTTTTGAAAAAAGGATTTATCACTCCTCTAGCTAAACACAGAGGTGCTTTCTGAGACTTCTGAGAGGTACAATCTGAGATTTCTAATTGTCCCACAGTATAGCCCACTGAGGACTACAGGAAAAGTGGAACATTGAGGCCAGGGCTAGTTGCTTGGGGATAGAAGTTTACAGACCCTCTTCCGGCCTCAAAGACAAATTCTCTGAAACAAATAGATTCATGGGCCAAAGGACCTATTAGGATTGAGTCTGGTTACCTCTACATAGGACTGATCCTACTGGCTTCACTAAAATATGATTTTACTTTTCAAAGACGTACTCCAAATATTAGGCAAACAACTGAAAACACTACTGATGCATGCATGATTTGCAGCTCAAAACAAAGCAAAGGGATAGATGGTGAGATGAGGGCCTCCATTTGGGTTGGGAAAGAGGGACCCAGGATAAAAGACTGGAGCCATAACCCTTGGACCTGAGCTGCCCCTGCCTCTCAGAAGGAGCCCTCCTTTGCCAGGCAACAAACACCACTACTGGGGCTACACAAGCTCTTCCCTGGGGGTTTACAGTGAAGACCAGAACCGACTTCCATTCCCTGGGAATTTTAATGTGTTGGATGAGGGAAAAGATGGATACATTCAAAACTACTCATTACAAGTGACACTCAAAGGTATCAGGGACACAGTGGATCAAATTCATAGGGAAGTCCAAAGGACCCAGAATAGACAGATCAATCTTGAAAAAAACAACAAAGTTGAAGGATTTACACTCATCAATTTCAAAACTTATTACATGGCTAACAAGAAAGACAGTGTGATACAGGCAAAAGATAGACATATAAATCTATGGAATAGAATTTAGAGTCCAGAGATACATCTCTACACTTTGACAAAAGTACCACAGTGGAGGGAAAAATATTCTCTTCAACAAATTGTGCTGGGACAACTGGATATCCAGGTGAAAATGGGAAAATCTGTACCCTGACCTCACACCATAACACAAAAATTAACCCATAATCAACCATATATCTAAATGTAAGAACTAAAGCTATACAAAACTCTTAGAAGAAATCATACATGTAAGTCTTGATGACCTTGAGATAAACAATGATTTCTTAGATATGACACCAAAAGCACAACTGATATAAGAAAAAAATTATAAATTGGGCTGCATCAAAATTAAAAACTTTTCTTCAAAAGACATCAACAAAATGAAAATACAAGCTACAGACTGAGAGAATATGTAATATATGCATAATTCATATATCTGACAAGGAACTTGTATCTCTTTGTGATAGGCAGAATTATGACTACCCCCAAAGAAGTCTATATCCTAATTTCTAGAACCTGTGTATATATTACCTTAGATGGCAAAGGAAACTTTGCAGACATCATTAAGATTAAGGACCTTGAGATAAGGAGATTATCCTGGATTATACAGGTAACCTCAATCTAATTGCACAATTCCTTTAAATCAGGGAATGTTTCCAGGTCGTGATCAGAAAAAGATATGACAATGGAAGAAGGGTCAGAACAATGCTTCTTTGCTGGCTTGGAAGATAGAACAGGAGGCCACAAGCCAAGGATCACAGATGACCTCAAAAGCTGGAAAAGACAAGGAAACGTATTCTTCCTTGGAGTCTGCCAACGCTTCGATTTTAGCTCAATAAAACCTGTGTCAAAGTTTTGACCTACGAAAGTATAAGATGATACATTTGCTTGTTTAAAGCCACTACGTTTATGGTAATTTGTTATAGTAATAATGGTCATTGGTATCAACTCGGCACCAACAGGAATCCCCAATTTGGGGTACACTGGAAAAAGAAACTTTATTCAGTGCAAACAGCTCAAATGTGATACAGCACAGCTGTGAGAAAAGCAGGCTGTGGAAGAGCTCAATAGTGTTACAGCTCAATTATGAAACAGCAAGGCTGTACAACAAAACAGCAGTGAGATGGCCCTGGGGTGAGGCAGCCCTGGGACAAGGTGGCCCTCTTCCAAGGCAACCAAGTCTTTAGTAGAAAGTTCACTCCCCAAATTAGAGGGGAGCTGATTTATGTAGAGAGAAGTGACTGCCCATGGTCCATAATTAGTCTGTTCTCATGAAAATTCTTGAAGATTGGTCCCAAAATTACTTCCTTGATTGGTCAGAGTGGAGCTGTTCTGATTGGTTGGCAAAGATGCTGATGAGGGTATAGCTGCACAGCTCTGATTGGTTGGGGAAAGTCTCAGTCCTTATGATTGAAATAGGATTCCAGGAACCCCTTTATAAGGGCTGGCTCAGATGGCAGAAACACAGTGCAGGCAGGCCAGTGCAGTCAGGCCAGTGCAGGCTTATCTGAGAGGCCCCTGTTCAGAAATAGCTGCTAGGCTCTTTTATTTTTTTATTATTCTAATCATTATTTTTAATTTGAGCCCATTTAGTTACCAGAAGCCCTTCCTGGTAGATATTTTCTTTCTCAAGGTCCACACAACGTAAAACTAATATACCAAAAAATATTTTAAAACTATTCCACCTTAATAAGACAAATAATCCAATACAAAAAAGGTAAAAGAATTGAATAGATATTTCACCAAAGAAGATGCACAAACAGTCAATAAGGACAGGAAAGGATGCCCAAAATCATTAGCAATTAGGGAAATGCAAATTAATACCATAAATGGCATACCACTCTATACCCACTACAATGACTATAATCAAAAAGACATACAGTAACAAGTGTTGGTAGGCTTGTGAAAAAAACTGGAAAGCTCATACATTGCTGGTGGGAATGTAAAGCAGTGCAACCACTTCAGGAAATACTTACATTTTCTTGAATTATTCAATATAGTATATATAATAAATACAAATACAATTTGTAATTTATTACAAATTACACTCCTTTTTCACTCCTAGGAATTCCACTCCTACCCATGAGAAATGAAATTGTATGTCACAAAAGACTTGTCTTTTAATATTTATAGCAGCAGTGTTTTAATGGCCAGAAGTGGAACTCACTCAAATTTTTATCATCTGGTAAATTGATGAACAAAATAAATGAGAATAATAATAAATAAACAATAAGTAATAAAATACAAATATGTTATAGCATGGATGGACCTCAAAATATGCTAAGTCAAAGGAGCCAGTCATAAAGGACCACATATTGTATGGTTCTATTTAAACAAAATGTTCAGAAGAGGCAAACCTATAACAACAGAAGGTAAATTAGTGGTTGCTTAGAACTGGGAGGAGGGTGAGGGGTTGGGAGGGTGATGGCTAATCAAAGTACAGGGTTTCTTTTATGGGGTAATAAAAATGTTCTAAAATTAAATTGCTATGATAGTACAACTCTGTAAATATACTAAAAATCATTGAGTTGTACACTCAGAACAAGTAAGTGTAATGGTATGTAACTTATACCTCAATAAAGTTAAGGGGGAAAGGAAGGAAGAGCAGAGCTGCACCTCCTTCCTGTAGGCAGGGTTGGATCCTCAGCCTCAGGAACCTGTGCTTTGAGAACTCACATTCATGAAAAACTAACTCCTCATTGTGCTGATTAAATATAAAATTCAATTTTATTTTAGTAGCCTGTAGCATTGGACAACATTGGTCAGAGTTTCCCCAAAGAGGACAAAGTCTCCTTGGGGGTGCTCACTGAGACAGGTGAGATTGAAGAGTGAAATTGGCAAGAGGAAAGGATGGCTATACTACCCACAATTTCCAATCAGAAAATAAGGTACATGCAAACATATTCTGAAGGCAATAAGACAACATCTACAAAACCAGGCCCACCCATCAGAGGATCTCCAGCCTCTGGGTACAGCCATGTTAACCTCTGTCTGCAGTC
Source organism: Phyllostomus hastatus (assembly GCF_019186645.2). Classification (NCBI taxonomy): domain Eukaryota; kingdom Metazoa; phylum Chordata; class Mammalia; order Chiroptera; family Phyllostomidae; genus Phyllostomus; species Phyllostomus hastatus. Next base: position 12,482,683 of record NW_025333530.1, read on the forward strand.
TCCAGCACTCCCCACAGTGCCTGCAGAGAGGAAAATCCAGGGCTTGTGGCTGGCCTGGTTCTGAAAGCACTCGGCTCCCTCCAGAGCCAGAGTGGGGCTGCAGTCACTGCATAATGAATGGCACCATCCAAGCAGGCAAGGAACTCATGCAGAACTGGCCTGTTCAAAAAGCAAAGACTGGGCTGCCTGCCTTCTGAGTACATGATGCTCCTCTTCATCCATCTATCTTCACACCTGAGAGAGACAAGGTGCAATAACAAGCACCTTGATATATATGCATCTACAGTCTGGTTATGAGGTTATCAAGCAAGAAAGATGCCCCCAGGGAATGAATATGTTTTTTTCATAGAGGATACTATTAGTAAATAGTTGGAATTTATCTTGAGGGAGATAATAGAAGCACTTTTTTAAATGTGGAAAAACAATATTTTTCCCCAGAGCATTCAAGCCCTTCCAGGTTTAGATCATGTTTCTCATTAATGGGCCTCCTGGCCAGATACATCTTAGGTCCATTGGACTAGAAAGGGAGTAGGTCTCCCTGGCCATTGGTTTTAATATAAGCCAAGTTGGAGAAAAGGAAGAGGAACACCAGCTGGACCTCCATGTTGCCCAACCTCAAAGCTTCTGGAAGGGGGGCCCAAGGGCATACACTGCTAGTAACCTCGGGGCCACTGACAATTTCTGGAAGAACGCATGGCTTCTAAATCTGTGTGTCTGCTGGGATCTCCACATGTCATTACTGTCTTGGTGAGGGACATTGGCCTCTTTGCCTCATAAATGTAAATACCCTGTCAACTGAGTATTTACTGACCTATTTGTGTAAGAACTCTGCTAGCTGAAGCAGTCAACAAGACAATGAATATGAAAGCCTTTGTGAAGTGAGAAGCACTGGATGGGGGATTATGCAGGGGAGGTAACAAGGGAAAGCATTTATTGAATACATTCAAGTTCCAAGCACTTTGGGTTATTTTGTTAAATTCTTTTAAAAACTCATGAAGGGGAAGTGTCAAGTCAAGGAACAGGTAAAAAGGACCCACGGACAAAGAGGGGGCAGAGGGGATTGAATGTGGGAGTGGAGGTGGGTAGGGCAGGGGAAAGTAATGGAGGAAAATAGGGACAATTGTAATTGAACAACAATATTAATTAATTAATTAATTAATTAAATAAAATTTTAAAAAACTCACAAGGTGACCATTTCCACTTACATATGGAGAGAATGAGACTCGTGCATTTAACATGACATGTCTGACTCAGTCTATAAGTGTAAGTGCAGGATGTGAATGCCAGGTCTGTCTGACTCTAAATCCACAGCTGGTCCCAAAGGCTGGCCATGGATGCTATTAGACTGAAAGTCCCCCTGGGCCAGGGTGGGGTGGGAATCATTAGCTGGAGCCTCAGGGAAACCATTGCACTGCTCGGAATGCAGGAATACCTTCCCTGTCTCTAGCACAGCAGTGCTGATACCTCTGACTTACAGTTTAGCAATCTCTTCGACCTCTTCTTCCCCTCTTGCAGTGAAGGAGTCCCTAATTCAGTGCTCTTAAATGGCCCCTTCCCCTGCACAGGAGGGGCAGGAGGGAGCCCCTATCCCTGCCTTAAGCATCATCATTTTTTAGTGGTGGCATATTCTTGCCCTGGCTCAGCACTTAACCCCTCTGAGCCTTGATCTTTAAATTGGAAAGTTGGAACAATTTGATGATTTTCAAACTATTTCACCATTACTCACAGTAAGAAATATATTTTCTCTTATAATCCAATTCACATGTAAATATCTTTTCACACAAGGCTTATCCATACTACATGTGATGTACTCTACTATTTTTCTATTTCATCCTATTTCTTTTTTTTTAATGCTGGTCACAGCCCATTAACTGATTTGATTTCACTCCCCTAATGGGTCATGACCCACAATTTGGAAGATTCCTTCTAGATGCTCTGTAATGACCAGCCCAGATGTGACAATCCCAGCCTGTTCTTCCTTTGAGGGGTGTCCTTCTGAGCAGATGAGCTCCTGCTACACCTACCGCTCCTCTGGTCCTCTTCCCATCCCCTAGAATGTTTCCTGTGTGTGCACCTGCTTCAGGTATATGCCCTTACTTTCATGAACTCCCCAAGGTGAAACAACTCACTCAAGTTCACACCACTAGTAGCTAATACAAGGACTTGGACTGCACAACCTGACTGCATGTCCAGGGCCTTCCATGCCCCCATCAACTTCCTGAGCCAGGCCCCTTGTGGTCAGGCCTCCCAGGAAGGAGTCCTCTACCCTACCTACCTGCAGGCCATTAGCATTTCTGAAAGAGCAGAGCTGCTTTTCTCTTTCCAGCACTTCTCACCTTCTTGCTGGCTATCAGCACAAACTCCTAAGCCTGTTTCTGACATCTGTTTGGGTACACCTGAGTCATGTATGTGTTTGGGGATGAGGCAGGCATGAGGTTTTCACCCCAGAGGGATATCTATAAGCAAAGTTCCAGCTTAGGATTTCTAATGACTGTTAATTACCATAAGTGAATTTAGGTAGAGAGGGCAGAGGGAGAATGATAGCTAGATGACAGCTGATAGACATGAAATAATAGATAGTGGCTGGTAGATGGTGGGTAACTATAGAGAGTAAAGAATAAAAAGTAGCTGATAGATTGTAGCACATAGCAGATAATAGATAGTAGCTGATAGTAGATCACAGATAACAAATGGAAGATACTGGATAATGGTTGAAGATAATAGAAGCTGAGAGTGAATAATAGCAGATAGTTGATAAGAGTAGCTAATAATGGATAATAGGAGCTAGGTGATAATAGCAGCTAATGGTGCTATTAGTTGGTAAGTGATAATAGCTGCTAATAGAGGGCAGTGCTAATAGCAGATAAGAGTGGCTGACTGTAGATTACAGCTGTTAGCTCTTAGGTAGTGGCCTGAAAGACCACTAAATACTGAACATCTCCTAGTTCCATCTGTTATTCTAAATGGCTTTAGGACTCACCTGGATATCTTTGCTGTAAGCCTCTTCTGAAGTCTCTGTAACCCAAGGCAGGGTCAGAGTGAGGTGGGGACTAGTCAGCCCAGTAGTCACAAAGCTTGGTTTCCAGTTTAAGTTTCTTCATTAACTAGCTACGGGTTGTTGGGTCCAACACACAACTCCTGCAATTCCTCATCTCTCAGGGAGGAGATGTGTCATATTCCTTATCTATTCACTGCAGACAGTAAAATGAGGATAAATGATAAAGGTGAGCACACTCTGACATTTCACAGTGATGCAGAAGTCAGAAGACTGTCAGCAAAGTGTGGGCAGCAGAATAACTGTGCTTTCCATCCTCACAGTCAGTAGGTTGCATGCCCAGGGACAGGGGCAGCATGTGGTTGAGAGGCAGCTAAGCTGCAGGTGGGCCTGTGGCACTCTTTCCCAGGCTTTGCAGGGGAAGAACAAACTTTCCCCTACCCTCAAGTTTTACAAGGTGGTCTAATAATTAAATAGACATGAAACAGACTAGCAAAAGAAAATAACCAAATTTAATACATGCGTATGTGTGGGAGTCCCACATACTAAATAGAGTCAGAGACCACATATACAAGAGGTCTCAGGTTCAGAGATGGAGAGGGAACATGGTTATATAAGGGATCCTAAGGTAGGGATGTTGTAAGGTGCCTTGGGGGCTTCAAAAGGCCATTGCAGATGATAAGAACAGAACTTTAGTAAACAAAGTTTACCCTGCCCTATAGATAGGTCAAAAGACATTAACTCTGATCATCTCTAATTCAAATTCTTTAAGGGGGCTTGGGTGGGAGGGCAGGGGGCAGAAATTTCTCTTGAACCTGCAGCTCAAAACAATCTGCTTACCACAAAGGCACATCGTGTGGTGATTTGTTCAGGACCCACACCTTTCACAAATGTTCATAATCTGAATGTTCTCCTAACACCACTCAATAGTTTCTGTTGTTTTGCTGATGGTTTTCTTGATTGCACTTGGAATAAAATCCAAACTCCTCATGAGGACCTACAAGGTCCTTTCTGATTTGGTGTTTTCCTAACCTTCCAAGGCTAGGTTAACCTTCTGGTGCTTTCCTAAACCTTGGTCTATCCTTCTTATTACTCACACTGCCTCAGTAGCTTCTGCTTGTTCCTCAAATAAGCCACACTCAAAGGAGCCTTTATACATGATGTTCCCTCTCCCTAGAACATCCTTGAGCTGCATACATGGCTGGTGTCTTCCCAATTATCACTCCCCTCCCCCAAGAAGGCTTCCCCAACCTGAGTCATGCTCCAGCACATCATCTTGTTTTATTTTCTTGGTAGCACTTAATCCCCATTTCAAACTAAATCTCCATCATCTTCTTTACTTAAGTTTTTCAATCTCTCTACCCTACTCATATGTAACTTTCATGAACACCTATAGTGCTTCCTATTTCTTCATTGAAATTTCCCCAACACCTAGACCAGTTCCTGGCAGATAATAGTGTCTCAATTAGTATTTGTTGAATAAATCAATGAGAAAAAGGCCACTGCCACTGCAACAAATGGCAGCTTTGGGTTCAGACAGGCTGGGATTCTGAGACTGCTCCACTTCAAGCTGGTTGTGAAATACTGGACAAGTTATTTAACTATCCTATCTTTAGTTTACTCAACTGCAAACATCAAAATGATACCGAACTCATTAATTTAATCCAAGCCCTGTGCTCCCAAAGGTTAAGAAAGTACCCACCCTTTTGTTTCTTAGACATGGTTAGCCTCAAAGGACCATCCTGCTTGTATATTCTAAGACCTACTGCCACCCTATGTCAGTGAGTCAGATAAGACCCACCTCCATCCTTTCTCATGACTCCCATAAGATTCACGGATGGTGTCCTTGTTTACCTGCCTCTATGAAACCTCAGACTCCCTTCCTTTTCTCTGACATTACCCATTAATGAGCACTCTTCCCATTGAAAATCCCTTAATAAAATAATCTCTTTAATTGCCTGGTGTACATTTTATATTTCACAATATTTTCCCCTTGTGGAGTTAGTATGCAGATTAAATGGAATAATATGTGAAAGTTGTATTGCACAGCACCTCTAATGTAATTTATCCCCAATGGGACTCAAATGATCTCCAATGATTCTCAAGATTGAGGAAGAATATCAGTCTACTCACAGGTCAGAGAAAAATTAACCACAAAATAATCACAGTTACTCAGAACTCCAACCCGGCCCCCATTACCTCTGCTGCCATGAAAAAGAGGAAAGGAAAAATGCCTTCCTCGTTTTTGTTATTTCCATATATGTCCATATATATACCCATGCATATATATTTCCACATATGTAAACACATCTACATATGCATGTGCAATGATATGAATTAATATGCAAATATAATACATAATACATATTATAATATTAGGAACCATTTCAGTGTCAATATGTATTGCATGATCAATTATTATTATGTAATAACATTACATATGTATTATACTATATAATAATACTATATAATAATAATACTTATAATCAGTATATGCAATATACTAATGCTATATACATATGCTATATACATGTGTTATTAATACTATAATACATGTAGTAATTATTTTCATTCCCATTTTGGGGGTGAAGAAACAGTCTTAGAGAAGGTAAAGAATTCATTAAGGTCTCACAACTAGTTAGTTACAAAGTTGGAATATGAGCCCAGGTCTAGCTGGCCCCAAAACTCATGAACTGTTCCTCTACACTGTTGTCTTGCTAAATGTTACTCATTTAACATGTATCTTAACCATATACTCTGGACTTGTCATAAAGAGAGTATGAAGTATTTTTTATACAAATGTTGCCCTCAGAAAGCTCTCAACCCACTCTTCAAGGCAAGACTAAGATGCTGGGCAGAATGAGGAAACCACACAAGATAGACTTAGCAAGTGAGGTTTCAAGAGATAGGTTCACAGAAAAGCAAGATCAATGTGCACCAAGGAGGCTGAAAGTGCATTGCTTCATGTGTGTGCTCAATAAACAGGCTGAATGAATAAATCATTTAACTAATATTTAGGGGAAGAGGTCAAATTTAATTTGGTCTTTAATTATGACTCATCCAACATATTCAGTCCTTTCATTGCCATGAAGATAGGAATGAGGAGAGTTATTCTGACTTCAGTGGACCTCTCCCCTGTCTATTTTCCACCTTCCACCACTCCTAGAAAGACTACATTTGCCTTTCTGGGAAACAGGATCTTGGCTAAGAATACCAATCCTTTTGCAGGTGGCACTGTTCCTCCCAGCTCCTCACGTGACTGTCTCCTAAGAGCCTCGCCTGATCCACAGAAGATTTTTAAGTTATGGAAATTAAGGAGTATGCACATTCCTCAATTCCATGCATGGCATGATGGCCATTAACCAATTAATGGCTGGGCAGGTGCCAGCCAGTAGGGTAATGATTAGATGGTAATTGCCATATCATTACAATGTAAATATAGGGTCCAACTGTCATCCACCCCAGAGAGGGCAACTGGGAATTCATTTTATTCCTATTAAGCATAATTATTCCTCAGACTCTGGGAACCTGTGATTTCTAATATAATTATATAGCCTTCGCCAACTCCATCCATGAGGGATGGAATTCAAAAGAAGACAATGAAGTACAGCCTGAGGAGGTGTGGAGCAGGAGGTTTAACTCACAGCCACATCAGGGTTTAGAAGATGAATTAGTTGGGCATATCTGAAGGCAAAGCTGTCAAGTAAGGGAAAGGAAGAGAGAAGACCGTTTCATTGAGATTTGATAGAATCCTTTTCTCTCAATGTCTAGAAAACAAACCCTACAGGTCTTCATTACCCCAAATCTCCCACAGAGAGAGATTCATTCACTCATTCATTCCATCAAAAGCTGATAAGTGAACATTAGTTACCAGGTACTATGCAGAGCACTGAAGGTAGAAAGGAAAGCAAAACAGGGAACCTTTTTATTAAGATGCCAAGCAATGGTGCGGAGCATACTCTCCTCACTGCTCATTTTACACGTAGAGAAACTGAGGTTCCCCAGCTGGCTACATTTGCTTAGCTCTCTCCAAGAAATAGAATTAATAATCCAAAAAGCCAAAGATCATCTACATGCCAAAAGGTGAAAACTGAGAACTTTTAATGCTTGACAGGAGCTGTGGAGGTGTGATGATTGAGACATAAAATTGATGAGGAACTGTAAGTGCTATTAGGTGAGATGGTAGAAAGCAATCTTCCCAGCCATGGAAGCGGTGAAGCTCTGCCTGGTGCCATCTGGCAGATCCAAAGACACCACTTTTCATGCTAATGTCATAATGCCATATATCACCCTTAAAGAGATCTTGCCTGTAATAAAGACTTACACCAAAATTATTTCCTAGAAATCAAGCAACAAATCCCTGGCCTATCTGAGACATGCTTGTGTCTTGGAGTTTTACTGTTAAATCAAATATTGTAATTTGTTTCAGAAATGTTTTGCCAAAAGGTTAAAATATTCATACTCATAGCTCGTCAACTTCCTATGTTGGCAGGAGAGCTCTTTGGGTTTTATCTTTTTCCTCAAGCCTTCTTTGAATTTTTCAACTGGTTACTCTGTAGACTCTAAGGCACTGGATTAGGAGAGATGGGTTGCTGGTTGAGGTAGAAGTGGAGTAGGAGACAAAGGGATTTTGATAACCTACTGGTGATATAAAAAATAATTTTTAAAAGAATTATAACAATAAAAATATTAAAACAATGTTTTAGCTACATTAATAAACCTATTACAAAGTAGACACAGAGTAGTGTGAGGGATAAAGTGGAGAACAAAATGGACAGGGCCCTGCCTTTATGAAATTTATAGTTGAGCAATTTACAAGAACCTTTACTTCTTGTGTCATATTTAATCTTTGCAACCTGGTAGAATTATCCCCATTTTATTGATGAAGCTGTGTGAACTGCTCAGCTTTCTGTAGCTAGAAATGGATAGAGCAGGGTTTCAACCCAAATCTGTCTACTTTCAGTGCCCTTTCAACCACCCACCTCACTCTCCATGTACAAGGAAGCATATGTAGTTCTCAGAACACTGAAAAATATTCTACCTCAATGCCCAGGTGTCCTGCAACTGTGACATGTTGTCTCCTGTCTGACCAGCCTGCCAATAACCACTCTTCAACTGGGTGTTTATATCTCTGTGGCACACAGTTACCATAACAGCAAAATTTATACTTAACAATACCATACTCTGATGATTTTCAACTACTAATGGAATTATTGTGTTTGTTTACTATTTAAAGCCATAGCAATAAAATAGGTGCCTAACAATATTTTTGCAGTTTTTGTCTTTAAAGTTTACTGGAAGTTATAACCATAATAACAGAATGCCTGTGAACATACAAATGGCCTTCTTGGGAAAATCAGGGCTTGGCTTCTGTCATGGTTGGGCCCACAGAGTGGTAAGTGGATGGGAACATAGACAGTAAAGGTTGAAAACCACTGAAACCATGCAGGTTCAGAGGGGTCTAGATCCCAGATGTTTGGATGATCCAAAGAGTAAAAACAATTCTCTCCTCCCTGCTAGTAGCATCTCAGAAGATGACTGTTAAAGAGAAACAAAGTTTAAGAACAATTAGATGTGCCTGGAGCTCTCACTGCTCCCCGTCATGCTGTTCCTAAGGGAAGGTAGAAGTAAATAATGAGGCCACACTGCCTGTTGTTCCTGTGGGCCACATCCTAGTTTCTAGCCCAAAGCTCAGGGACAAATTGGAGGTCAAAGGCAGATAAAAGAAGAAACAGAGAGTGACCAAGATGGTAGCCCTAACCTGGAACACTCTCTGAGATTAAGACCACCCAAAATATGAGGACTTTCAGATGTCTTCCCCAAGAATTTCAATCTGTGGCCTTACAATTTTCCCTGGAATATTCACTATTTCATTGGGTTAAGACACAACTTCAAAAGGGCCATGCCAAATAACAAGTACATTACCACTAACGTAAAAAATTCACATGCTGGTAGGGGTTAACTTATCAATACAGCTATCTCCAAGAGGAGCAATTTTATGGAAGAAGACTCCAGATGAAGAAAACTTAACAGGGGGTTGGGGAGTGAGATAACCTAGAAAAAGTTTAAGAGTCTAGAGGAGGGAGGTGGACTTGGCTGAACCACTGAAATGAGGGGGGAGAAAACCTAGACAAAAGACCGGTGAGAGAAAAGAAATGGAGATGAGTTCAAAAAGGTGGTAGAGGGAAGGGAAAAAGGGAAACCTCCCTCACCTAAGACAGAGGCTCTGATGCAGGAGTGGGAGAGAAAGTGGAGGCAGTGACACTACAGTATATGTGAGTGGCCTGGGCCTGGACACTTGACTGGAGAGCCTGGAGTAGAAAACAGGGACCATCAACAGCCAAGGCTTCAGGGGTTTACACAAAGAAAAGAAAGTGTTTTGAAAGGAAATTTATTCAGGAGCCCGAAAGATCACGGAGACTGAGTAGCCCCAAGTTCAAGGCATAAGGAGTAAGTCAGCCAGCCTGATTAATATGGTCATCTGAGTCACAGCAAATTAAGTGACCAGGTTGTGGTTATGAAACTTGACAACCAGTACATATTCGATACCCAGGACTTCCTTACACACAACTGATGGACCTAGCTAGAATGCATGGATGTCCTCTAGGAGATGAGATAAAGTACTAATGTGAGAAGGCAGAAGTTGCCCTATGGGGATCCTTGGCCTGTTTTAACACCCAAAGGGGCACAGAATGGGTTGCAAAGGAGGGATCTACTTTCCAACCTCCCAGTCTTCCCCAGCATGCACTCTATGCAGACATATGTACAGGGCATGCACCCATCACCCTGCCAACCACCCACAGAATATCCATATTATTTTAGCCCTCACCCCCATCATGACCCTGAAATTATCCAAATCCACTCTTATTTCACCCACCACAGCCAAGCCTGACTCTGTTCACTCACACCATGGGGCCTCAGATGACAGGGAAGAAGCCAGGCCTGAAGCCTTCTCTGAGAGCCCTCAGGCACCAGCTTAGCTGGGCCAGGGCCCAACATCACATGTTCCACCCCCTCTGGCCCCAGCATTGGAGGATATAAAGTTTGATCTAACTGGGACTGACCTTTAAAGAGTGAGAGGGCCAAGCTGGGAACCATGGGATAGGCTGCTTCAAAGGGAAGAAGCAGGCATAGAAAGCAATTTAGCACCTGCTCTGCTGCTTCCAAAGCAAAGAAGGCAACCTGGGACGATGAGGGTGCATGTCTTAGTACCCACTTGGATACACATTTCTATCTGCTACTGAACTGCTTCTTGCAAGTAACAGCCAACTCTGCAGATCCAGGTAGAAAATATTCTACAGCTAATTATTAACAGCTCTTTCCCTTCCCCACCATTCAACACATTTCTAGAGTGCTCTCCAGATGGTTTGTGTCCCCACCAGGATTGCCCACCCACTTTCTCTGCCTTTTCAAACCCTATCCATTCTTTAAAGCCTAACCTAAGTTCCTCATTCTTCGTGAAGCCATCTCTAAACACCCCAGCCCAGGAGGAATATTCTGCTCTGACCTTAAGAACTCATGTTGTCTGACTCCATTCAAAGTTTTGTCATGGACTCCCCTCTTAAGAGCTGGTTCATTTTTCATGGATTATTATCACAAATGGGGTATAAGCTCCCTGACTTGACAAAAAGACCCTGTCATATATCGCTCTGATACCCTTAGTGCCCCCACAAGTAAATAGTCAATGAAAACTTTCTTTATTCATCAGTGTCAACAAGAACACTGCTCTCTTACAGGTTCTTAGAGAGACAGAAATGAGGTCCTTTCTGCTCTGTGAGGTCTTTTCTGCTCTGTGAAGTCAAACAACTGATTTAGTTTCCCTAAGCTTCCATTTTTTCAAGGGTACAATGCAGAGATTGAGCTCTACTTTATGATGTTTTAAATCCAGTAAAATAATGTGTGTTCAGGGTTTAGCACAGTAATGGACAAGATGCTCCAACAGTGCTGGCCTGGTCCCACCTATTCCCCACCCATGTTTGTTCAGTGCTTTTAACTTAACAAAACTCTTTTCTATACATCACCTTACATGAGCCTTGCAACAACCCCACAAGACATATTCTACTATTAAACCTGTTTTACACGTGAAGAAGCTGAGGTCTGGGCAGTTTATGTAACTCTAACCCAAGGTGACACAAGTGAGTACTAGAAACAGCCTTCTAATGGGGTCCCTCTGACATCAGACTCCAGGCTTCCTGGCTGGGACCCCGTGGAGGGGTGCCTAGAGCGGTGCCTGTTAGGGCATGGTCTCAGGTTACATCAGTGAAAGAATGACTACAGAGAGGCAGCCAGAAGTCCAGGGATAGTGGTGGTGCTCCAATCAAGTAGGGGGGGTATCTTCCTCACACTGACTCACCATCCCATGGCAGTATGGGTACAGGGCCAGCAGGACCCAGGAGTGGCCAGCGTCCTGCATGGTTTTGCCTCAGTCGGGATGCTCAGGACTGCAGTCTGCAAGTAGTTGCCATGGCAATGGTGATGGAGACGGCATCAAGCAGAGAGCTTTTCCTGGTCCAGCCCTTCAGCTAGGGACTGAGAAACAAGATTCTCCAGGTTTTCCTGACCCCCGAACTCCCACCTACCCACCCCCAGAGTTCAAGCCCTCCTTTTAGCAACATCATCACAAGACCATGTCAGGGGACAAAGTGAGAGAAAATAAGGAGTGTCACTGCCTCCCCACCATTGTGGGTGCCACCTTCAGATGTTCACTGTGAGGCTTCAAGGAGTTGGGGGAAGGTGGGGCCATGAAAGGAAATTTTGCTGGTGGACATGAGCTTGTGTCAAGCACAGTGCTGCATCCTCGACATCCACGATCTCTTTTGCTCTGCTTGCTGCCAGTTAGGAAGGTATTAGTATTCCCATCTTACTAAGAAAGAAACTAGGACTCAGACAGGTTAAGCAAAAACTAGTGCTTAGCTAAGCCAAACTTTGAAACCAGGCCTGTTGGATTCCAAATCTGCAGTTCTGAAGGGGCAACACATCCACATTTTATGATTGCTGGTTGAGAAGAAGGCTGAAGCAATAGAACAGGGGTTGGGACAGGGCAGGTTCACAGGCAGGAGATGGGGCATTGCAAGGGGAAATACCAAAGTCAAAATTAAACTAAGGGAGTCCTGATCTAGCCTATCTGCCCTTGACCTCCCCCTCTTGTGCCCTTTTTCTTGAAATATGATGAGACAGAGGAGGAGTGTGAGAGGTGGGTCAAAACATCTTGTGCTTATGCTCTGGCACCCACTGTGAGAGGACAGCTGGGGTAGGATAGGGGTGGGAAGGGAAAGGCCTGTCTCTCCACCTCCCCCACAGCCAGCAAAGACTGTCCCCTCACCCTCTAGCAAGCTTGTATTAAAAAGAATCAGGGAAATAATTATGGGATGGAGAGGATTTATTAAATTGGGTAAGTCCTGGCTACAGCCTTCTTTTTTAGGCTTTGAGTGGCATGTATATTTTTTTCATTAAGACTGCATAATAAAATAATTGCATAAGTAGTGAGGAATTTGTTGCCTTTCAAAGAAGCATCTTTAATCCCCCTGAAGAACACCTCTCTCTTCCAGACTCCATCTCTATGCAGGCTGCAGAGGAAATGAGGGGAGAGGAAGAGGGCTTCCCTTCCTCTCCATCACCCCTCCAAAAGAGACACCGTGGTCACACCCCACCACCACACCACTCCAAACCCGCCTGACTTGTCCTGGTGAATTGCTGGCAGCCCTGTGGAAGTTCTTCTGTCCACCCTGCCAAGGGTCCTACCAATGTTTCCCAAATGTGTGGTTCTCAGGTTCATCAGAATCCTGATTATATGCCAGTTCCTGGGGTTCAATCCTATATAATCCAGGAAAGGAATGGAGTTGCAGGCCTCTGCATTTAGAATCACCTGGAGATCATTATTCATACTGAAGTGAACAGCCACTGCTCATTTCATAACCCCAGACTGAGGCAGAGTATCAGGAAGAAGAGGACCTGACATGACTGGGAAAGAGCCGTGACGGAGCTGTGTGCCCCCCTTGTTCCATTCATGACGTGGATGATCAGGGAGATCCTCATTTATTACCAAATCTATACCTTTTCCTTCTTGGTCACCACTTTCCCCATGTGTATAATGGCACTGTGCCAGATATTCTAAGGTACCACTCTCAGATTCTTTGATTCCATGCTCTGTTATCAACAAATTCCTTATCATCTTCTATCTTCTACCTGATCTATGGTCCCTCCCTGGTCCAAGTGGACATGACCCAATGATTTTTTATGAAAGAAAAGAGAAGGCAGCTCCTGTTAATCCTGGTAAGGACTCTCCTTTTCAGATTCCAAAATTAAAGCTCTGGTCCCTTGTCAAACACAAACATTCCTTGGAAGGGTTACAAGGCTGTAACCCTTATAAGCTGTGTCCAGCTTTTTTATTCTTAACAGCAAGTTTTAGTAGAAGGCCACAGAGAGTTAAATATAAGGTGGCTCAGATGTGAAAGAACTAAGATGGAGAAATAAGTGACACCGGCAGTCTGGAGTCCAGAGTCCTGAGTTCAAGTTCTAACACTGCCACATGCACCTGTGTGATGGCAGCACTGGAATTTACCCAAGCCTGTGAGCCTAGAAAACTATGAAGTTTAGGAAATCCTCTAGGCTTCTTTTTCTAGAAAACAGCGTCCTGCAAAAAATCCTGTAACTTAGAAAAGACTCACACATGTCCCCACCTCCTTGTTTCCCTGGGACAAGGCTACACACAGACTCTCAAAAGTCCCATTCTTGCCTCATAAATGATAAGCCAATCTGCTTGTTCCCACAAAATGCTTGTTAACTGAACTTTGGTTATGCTTCTGTCCTTCCTCTAGGCCCCTGAACTGAAGGCAGCCTCATTCTCTCATCTCCTGTCCCATCACTTCCTCTTTCACACCATCGCTCTGCACCTGGTTCTTTCTGGCTTGTTTACTCCTCACTATAAAGTAAAGGCCCTTTTTGCCCAACTCATGGGCTGCCTGCAGCTCTCATACTCGGCTCATTCTCCCTACTGCAATAGCACTTTCCCTGGCTCGCAATAATCCTTTTAAATAAAATCTCTCCTTACCAAGTCTGGGAAGTGTTTTGATTTGACACTGACCACAGGCAAGTCATTTTACCAGAGTTTCCACATCTGTCAAGTATAAAAAATATGTCACAAAGTTGTAAAATCAAAAACATCATGTACATACAATTCTTGGTATATTATCAAAAACTAAAATGTAGTTCTCTAGAGGGTGCTCAAGTCCTCCACCCTCAATTGCCCTCTGTGGCTGTTCCCCAGCACCCACTTCTACTGCACTCCATCTCTGCTGAGCCATTCTCAGCCCCTGGGACCCTTGACCGTCCCAGACTCCCACCTGAGCTTCCAGGGGCAGTTGAGCTCAACTGTCCCAGTCCAGAAAGCCACCACTCCCTTCCCCAGGTGCATCCATCTTTCATTCATCATTGTCGCATCTCACAGAGGGCTTTTATTTAACAACCAATTTATTGTCAATTTAACTAATCTGGGGTGGACCATCTCTCTCAAATACAAACCAAAGATGCCTGGGTTGTAAATAAACTTACAAACCAGTGTACTGCGTAATACAAACTCTAATCACAGGAACATCAGGAGAGTGGAAAGGAGGCAAGAGAGGTCTGGAGATGGAACAGTAGTGAAATATGCAAGTCCCCAAGATAAACAACCCTGCTGACCCTCCTGCCTGGCCCCTGCACTCTGTGATACTTAGTATCATTTATTTATTTGTTTCACCAAGTCACCAGCTCACCTAGAGCTCTGAAAACATTTCACAATGTATGAGATGCTAACTTGGATTTGGGTGGGTGCACACAGGTTGTTGAAAAGGTAGCCATCACCTGGCCCCAAGCCAGTCTCCCCTCACCTCCCATCACCTTCACCCCACTTGTTGCAAAGCTTGGGTATTTGGGTGAGTCAAGGGCCCCAGGTAAGAGAAAGGTTGCTTTTTGAAAGGGAGAGCTAATCAGTAGTCTAGAACGTGCAGCCTGCTCAAGGGATACATACTGATCACTGGAGATATGGGATAGAAGAAAGGCTTTGTTTACAAGAATAATTGGGTTGGGTTGAAGCTCAGGCACACCCCAGACTAGGTGGGCCGAGGGGGTATCACCTAGCATTCTGGAGGCTGCCTGCAAGTCTCTGCCCCCCAGCCCTCCCTCTTTCTCCAGGTTGTGTGCAGACCCCAATAATCCCAGGGCTAGGGACCCCAGATGGGAGAAATGCATTGAGTTAGGAAATTGGGCTTTAGAAAGAGTAGAGCCACATCCTAACTGGGTGATTTGGCCTAAGTTGCTCCACCTCCCAGGTCAGTTCCTTTCCCTAAAATAAAGGCGTTGAGCTAGAGGATCTATGACTTCTTGTCCAGCTCTAATCTCTTAGAAGTGGAGCCACAGAGAGGGCAACTAGGCAGCTGCAAGACCTCCTCTCCCCAACTTCACACGGAGGCCTGCCAACACAATTTTAAATTATAGGAAGACAGAGCAAGTTTATGTTAAACAAACACCTCTGGGCTATTAGAGACATATTTGTAGTGGCTGTGCAGCTCTGAGAACACAGACCAATTCTTTCCCAGGTGGGGCCTCCAGGGAGGACAGTCACCACTGAGCAGCATTTTTGGTCCCCAGGGACGGGAGTACCCCAGCCCAGATTGATCACTCCCTGATTTCTTCTCTCTGTAAAGCCATAATTCCATGCCTGTATCATGCTCCCGGCATCTGGGGAAAACCAACTTGCCAGCCTGCTGATTCCATTTAAAAGGATGATATATGAGGGAATGATTTTTAGTTGGATAACCAACTCAATCTTAAACCAATTAGAAGAGGGTGTGTTTATTGAGAGAGCCAAGGGCATCTCTTTTAGAGCTAAATTCAGGATGCTGATTGAATGTTAGAGATATGGTTTGTAGGTTGGAAAGAGCCCAGGAAAAAGGGAAGGGGGAAAGAACCCCCCACACACTCCCCAGAGCTGTAACTCTCTGAGGAGGAAGTTCAGGACAGAAAGAAAAAAGAAGCAATAAGGCCTCCTTGCCATCCCCTTCCCCACATCCCAATATTACACAGCTAGATTCCTCTAGTGGCCAGAAACATTTAATTGAATACTTTTGTTTGTATCTTGCATCCCTGGTAACCTGAAGATGTTACCATGGCGATCCCTAAGTAATACATCTGGATTATTTATGGCCTTGCAAATAGGGTGGGGAAACTCCAGGACCCATAGAAACAGCAGGAAGGTAGAAACCTCATTTCCTCCGCTCTCTTTTCCTCAGCAGCCCCAGAAGATGGCCAAAAAGAACATGCCAATATGGTTGGCTAGTAATAGCTCAAAGCTGTTTGACATGAAAACCCTCTCCTCCTCATTCCCTTTTTATGTCCCTTACAAAACTCCTGTTCCCAAGTCCTTCCACTCTGGGGTCCCCATAGTTCTCCCAGGCCACGCTCTACTCCCCAGGGAACAAGCCAGGAATGGACAAAAGGGTCAGGGGAGTATCTAGAGACTTGAGCCCTCAGTTGTACCATGAGGTGGGCTAGGTTCCCATTCATACCACCAATTACATGTTGATCTCAGACACATGGCTTGGCCTTCCAAAGCCTCTGTTTCCTCAAGTGGCAAATGAAAATGAAAATGGGTTTTATATCATAGAATTATTGTGAGGATTAAATGAAAGAATACACATCAAGCTTTTGGTACAGCACCTGGCACATGGTGAGTGCTCAATTAACCACAGTTGTTCTATAGCAATCACTTTACCAACCATCCTAGCACATCCTTGTCTGTGAATAGCAGTCAGGATTGTGGCAAAGGCAGTGAGGGGTAGGAGGGCAAGGTGTTAAGGAGTGAGGGGAAGACAATTTTCTTCTCTTGTCTAGTCCTTTTGTGACAGAGGAGCAGCTGAAGCCCCAGGGGTCAAGTCAAACCTGGACCCCCGCAATCCAATTCTCTGGAACACCATCACCTTACTCCTAACTGACCCAATTCTCCTTCTCGTAAGGTCAGCCTTAATGAGCCCCATACTGGGTTAAATAGTGTTCCCCCCAAAATTCATGTCCCCTCTGTGAATATGACCTGATTTGGAAATAGGGTCTTTGCAGGTTAAGATGAGGCCATACTGGGTTAGAGTAGGCCTGCCCTAGTCCACTATGAACACAGACACACACAGGGAGCATGCTATGTGATGATCGGGGTGGAGATTGGAGTGATGTGACACAAGCTTAGGAACAAGGACTGTAGACACCCACCAGAAGTTCTGGAGACAGGCATGAAACAGGTTCTCCCTCAGAGCCCCTAGAGGGAACCAACCCTGCTGAAACCTGGATTTCAGACTTCTGGCCTCCAGAACTGACTGAATCAATGTTTGTTGTTTTAAGCCACCTAGTTTGTGGAATTTGTTACAGCTCTAGAGCACTAATGCATGCCCTCAGACTCCAGCTAATTTACTGGCTCAAGTGTGTCCCCTCAGCCATCAGGAACAGCTCTATGCCGCATTAACTGATGCGACTGACCTGACTTGGTGTACTGGAAAGGGAACAGAGCTAGGTCCCAGTTTCTTCTCTGCATTCCCAGTTGTTCCACTAAGTGAATTGCTTACCCTCTCTGAGCCACATCTGTGAAATGGGGACACTGATGCCTGCTCAAGTCTGTTTCGCAAGCTTGTTGAGAGGTTTGCATCTGTTCCTGTCTATGCGGTACTTTATCATCTCTAAAGCAAGCTATAGATGCAGTCAGTGGTGTTTATTTTCATTGTGATAACACAGGAGAACTTGTGCTCCCATGTCCCTCACAACTATAGGTCAGAGCCTCCACCTACTGTGAAGAGCAGGTGGAAAACCTTTCTCATCCAAACCAGGCCCCTGGTTCACAGCCTCTGGCCCCCCACTGTACTGCTGGAATTTCTAGCATGGCCCTTCTGCCAATGTCCTCAGGCAACTATGGACCAGTGCTCAGACCATTGGTGGTCAGTTGTAATCCCGGCTGAGAACTATCACCAACAATACCACTGGAATTCTGGCTAACTGGGGAGGCTCAGGAGGCAACAAAGGGGAGGGACCCAGGGAAACAGCCTGAAAGGTCTTTTCAAAAGGTCCTTTTTACCTGTCTCTGTGGACCCAGAGTAGACTTATCCCAATCGTCCCTCCTTCATTCCTGGGTGATCCCAGGCTCTTGTGCCCTCAGCCATAGGTTCCTGGGGCTCAGCTTGGCTTCTGGGCTACCAGAAGGCATTGTTTTGGTGTGTGCTGGCCTGGCCCTTATTTACAAGAAATCCCCAGTACTACCTAACTAGCCTGGCACATGCTAGGTGTCAAATATATTTTGAGTGAATGAATGACACTTAGGAGCTCATTGTACTAGATTCATGATATGAAAAATAGAGTTCAGGCTCCATACAGTCAGGATGGAAAGAATGACTATGCTCACTAACATACGTTAATGCATCTGTACATTCATGGTGATTTGAAAGTGGAAAGTTTTGTATTTTATACTGTTAAGGAGAGGATAGTGAGGGCTGTGTGTGTGTGTGTGTGTGTGTGTGTGTGTGTATGCAGGAGTGAGTAGGGAATGTAAAGATTTGGGGAAGCAGTCTATTTAACAAACCTACCTTCCTGAAGGTGGTGGTGGTACACTCATTGTGGTGTGTGCGTCCATGAGTGTGTGCCTGTGTGCATGTGTGTGTGCATGTGTGCACTGGGAAAGGACTGGAGAAGAAATCACACTGTTCACTCCATTACTGGCATTGGTAGTAGTTGGAGACAAAGGATCATTCTACAATCCCCTCTGTGGAGGAAATGTACCTGAACAGGCTGCAGAGACATGGAGGCTTGAGAGGAGAAGATAAAGAGAGTCTGGAAGATCTAGACCAGTGGTCCCCTCTGCAGTCCTCGGACCCCTGCAGGTTCCCACTGGTAGTAATAGGATCTCAGGAGCTATTTTTAATATTTCCATATGCCTAGCAGAAACAACACACTTAACCAAAGATAAGGCTGCACAGACTGCTAACTGAGACATCATTTTTTTTTGCTTTTGGCTGGAATTATATCAATTCAGTGTGATAATACTGCTAATCTCATGCTGATATGAACCCCTGATTGGCAGCCATACATAGCTTTGATTAATAAAAAATGGGAAAACAAATTATTACTTGATAAATTCAGTTTGTTTGGTAGACAAAAATCTTTTAAAATGCAGTACATGGTGTGAAGGGAGGGAGAGATTATGTGACTATTAAGAACACAGACTCTAGAGCCATACACACAGATTCAAATCCTGGCTCAACCACTGTTAACAGTAAGTTACACTAGTCTCAACTCTCTAAGCCTGTTTTTCTATCTACAACATGGGGACCATAGTAATATCCATCTCATAGGGTTATCATGAGGATGGAATGAGATAATACAGAGAACATACTAGTTCACTGTCTGGCACTAGGGAAGCATACATTGTCTTAGCTCTTGTCACCATCACTCTTACCACTCTTACTATTGGTGAGGAGTGGAAAGGTTGGAAGCCACTAGTCTAGGTCGTTCTTGATGTTTAAGATGCTTCTGTCATCCTTGTTCTTACAATGAGAACAAGAGGTAATTGACCCTCCACCCACAGAGCAGAACTCACTCAAGGTGTAGGAAGTCTCTGGGGGATTGAAAATTTTGAATAAGAGAATGGGCACTCAGTTGACATTTTTCCCACTAACAGTGA
Source organism: Phyllostomus hastatus (assembly GCF_019186645.2). NCBI lineage: Eukaryota > Metazoa > Chordata > Mammalia > Chiroptera > Phyllostomidae > Phyllostomus > Phyllostomus hastatus. Next base: position 12,502,368 of record NW_025333530.1, read on the forward strand.
ACCAGAAATCAGGAGGGATGGATTCCAGGTCAGGTGAATGTTAGACTTTGTGCAGTTTTCTACTGATGCATATAGCGAACAGCCAAAAATTTTGTGGCTTAAAACAATACCCATTTTTATCTCACAGTCTGTAGGTCAGAAGTCTAAGCAGGCTCAATTGAGGTCTCTGGTCAAGATCTCAGTATACCAAAATAGAGGTGTTGGCCAGCCTGGTCCCTTCTCGGGGCTCTGGAGAAGATTTCATCTCCAAGATCCTTCAAGATGTTGGCAAAATTCAGATCTTATGACTGTAAGGTTGAGGTCCCAACAACCTTGCTGGCTGTCAGCCAGAAACTGCTCTCCACTTCTGCCCCCATCCCTCTTCCCCACTCCTCCCTGGGGCCCCTCCATCTCCAGCCAGCACGACTCATTCAATTTTTCTCATGCTTTTCTCTGACTTTCCCCTCTGCCACCAGCCAGAGAAAACTCTTATTTCTGAGGGCTCATTTGACTAGATTGGGCCCACCCCAATAATCTCCCTATTCTAAGGTCAGTGGTGTCATAACATAATCACATTAGTGATATATTCACAGGTGAATGTGGGGGTCATTGGGGTTCATTCTTAGAACAGTGCCTACCCCACACAGGATATCAGAGAGAAGGCAGATGGTTTAGGATAGGCAGTGAGGGCTCTGTTTGCCCCATGGGGGATTATGTATTTCTTTCAATGCAAGGAGTGTAATCATCATGAATGAATGTCCCTGATGTAGGCTCAGGGTTTTGGGGAGCAAGACTGATTTACTGGTGTCACCCAGAGACTGTTGAAGGCAGGATTTTTGGGGAGCAGGATTGATTTACTGGTGTCACCCAGAATTGCATGCTTATTTGCATACTAGCCTCACTTCTTTCCCTTCATTTCCCCATACCCCACATCCAGCTCAGGCCAAGCCAGTGTTGCCAGCTCCCGTTCTGGTGTAGAGGGAAAAAGCCCTTTGTGATGTAGTGACCTTCTTCCTCTCCTATGCTGACTTCCATTCAAAACCTCATTTCTTCTGTGGCCATGGTCCCATCTCTGTCCTAGGCACATCTCTCCTGTTCCTCTGCCCAGGGAGTAAGCCTCGCAATGACTTAGTAAATCCAGGACCAGCATCTTGCCAGCTGTTACTGTCCTAGGGACTTTGTTCCCATGTACAGCTCCCATCCCACTTGCATCCTGTGTGACCTGCCACATCCTGCACATCCACAATGAGCTCCTTCAGGTCAGCCTTCCACTTGGGAGCCTCTGGATCACATTCTGACTCCCCACCCTTCCCCCACCCCAGACTGAGTGCTCCCTGTGTTGTCAGCGTCACACTGCACAGCTCTCAGTCACCTTCCCAGAATCTGTTCTGCAGGGCCTCCTGGCACTTGGAAATGACCCACTCTGCTACATGTCAGATAACTAAACTGACTACTCTGGCCATGGCTTCCACATCTGTAATATAAGGACAGGGACAAGGCTAGATCAACAGTCCCCAATTCTAGCTATGTATCAAAATCACCTGAGGAATTGGTACAATACAGATTTCTGATCCTGCTCTCAGAGAAGTGATTTAAAGCTCTGGGGTGGGGCCCAGTCTCTGCATGATGAGGGAACCCTGCAGGCAATTCTGATGGCCAGCCAGCTCAGGAGTCCTGGCCCTTCCAGATCTAACGTCCTATCCTTCTAAGAACCTCCAGGCCACAGATGAGCCAGAAAACTCACAGCCCTCTCCAGGAGGCCCTTCAGTGGAACACAAACACCTCTCGAGGAAGAGGCAGGGGCATTCTGCCACCACACTCTCTAGAGCACTTTGTTATTCCCAATGTCTGTTCTGTCTGGACAACAACTGTAGTGGCATCCCCCTTGCTCTCTGAGACCTGCCTGTCATGCAGCCTGGATGGGGAGAGTCAGAGGCCATCCCACTGGAGCTGGCCACCAGGACCTGGCCTGGTCCCATCCCTAGGGCTACTGGAGCAGCTTCCAGACAATGTGACCAAGCAGCCAATCATCTCCTCTGCCTGGTTGTTACGGAGAGATCCTACACACAGGTAATCAAACCCCATAGCTCAGGAGGAAGAAAGCGACCGATGAGTGTAATAGCGGGGAGAAAACAGATATTCCATGTCACTCTGCTCACATTATCCCCCATAATGAGCTCTGCCTGACACCTGTCACAGGACACATGTGGCTCACACTGGCACAGCACTTACTCCCTGAGGTGATGGGAGCTCAGAGAAGGCTCCCCCACCAGCAGCAAGTCCAGAGCTGCCCCAGCCTCCCTTCCAACCTCAGCCTCCCTACCCCAACCCATCCCCTGAACAGGCAGGAAACCAAACCATCCATAAGGCAGGAGGCATAGCTCAACATATAAATGGACAGAGTCACAGGAACCTTATGTCTTCATTTCACACAGAGATTGAGGAACCTCAGCCAGGCAGATAGCAGCTATAAAGAACCTGGTTTGACCCCTGCGTATAAGGCACTTCTGTGGTGTGTGTGTGTGTGTGTGTGTGTGTGTATGAGAGAGAGAAAAAGAGAGAGAGAGAGAGCAAGTAAAGGCAGGACTTTGCTCTCAGTGAGCTAAAATGGTGAGATAAACCAGTCATGTAGCACCTGATGAACAGTACACAGTATTTTTGGAAGCATACCTTGAAGGACCAAATTATTAGAGGACCAAGATCTGGGTGGAGGCTGCAGTGAGGAGGTGAGAATAACAATCAGCTCTGGAGAACCAGTATGAGACACTAAAGTCATCTTTCTTCAGTGAATTCCTGCTCTATTCAGGAGGAGTTCATTCAGAGGCAAAGCAAGAGGAGGGAGTCAGTCCTGAGTTCTTAGGGATCTAGAGGTTTTCTAAAAGCCTGGTGGGTGGGGTCAGGAGACATGGGTTCCAGGCCAGCATGGCATGGTCCAGTGTGAGCTTCTCAGTGCCTCAGCTCTTGCCAGGAGATGGCTTCATCTGCCAAGGGGCTGGGTTCCAGCCCAGCTGGCAAAGAGTAAGAGAAGGAGAGGAAGGAGAAGCTTCCCTCTTGCATTTATACAATGTTGATTTGCCCAGTGGCTCCTACAGAGCTTTGTGTCCCCTAGAAGAGAAACTCTCTCCCCAGTTCCCACAAAGGATTCCCCAAGAGGCCTCCCCAGGAGCCCACAGGTGGCAAAATAAAATAAAACTATCAACCTTTAATTTTCTTTTCCCTCCCTGGGGTCTTTTCTATCCCTCCCATCCTTTCTGTTGCCATAGGCAGCTGGCAAGAGGCTGATGTCTGAGGGAAAGCTCTGGGAAGCCCATGGCCTGGGGAGGGTCGGGGACTGGGGAGGAAACAGGAGACCATATCCTCCCAGCTCAGCTGGAGATCTGGCCCTGCCCACCTCCCCATTGGCATCTCTCCATAGCTGATGGGTGGGTTCCTCAGGCCAGGCTGGGCCCACAGATGCCAAGCCCAAGTAAGCCAGGCCTGTTCAACTGGACCAACTGCAAGATTTAAGAAGGGCTGAGAGAGGGAGAGAAACAGCCTAGGAAGGACAAGAAGCAGGGGCCTGGAAGAAATCTCAGTGGTTTCTGAACATTAAATGAGTTGGTGTTTAAGTGAAATGCAAATGACATGTAAATGAGCCTCTCAAACTTTTGAAAAGCGGCACCAGCAGTTTGGCTAAGAGAATAGCAGTTAACCTCTCAGCCACCAGAGACACTGAGAGTGACCTCTCCTTGGGGACTCTCTACCACATTTAGTAGCTAGCTGCCTGAGCTACCCAAAGCTGGGTACCTGCCCAACTAGGGCCAACCTAGCACTATCTGCTATGTGCTGGGTGCTCCCCACAAAGCCTGTGACTTCTCTTTCTTTGTTCTCACCAGAAGCCATAAGCTGAATGGGTAAGAGGCAAAGGAGCACCCCACACCTAGAATTCACAGAACCACAGAAGTGAAAGGAGGGACCCAGGTATCAATGTTTCTCCATTTTACACATGACAGGGCCTAACTAAGGCCACAAAGCTGTTTTATGCCAGAGCTGAACCTAAAACACATGGCTCTGAGACCCATGCATCTCCCTGCCTCAGTTGACCATCCTACCCTGGTGTCACTTGCTCCTCTTTCCTGTGAGTGGAGTTTGCCTTCTGAGGCCTGTCAGGTAGAAAGCTGCTCATAGGAAAAGGGCCAGAGAGCATCCAAGAGGAGCATCACCTGTATCTTGTATCTGTCACTTTGGCACAATTCTCACACAACTCCAGAGCCAGAGGAAGTGGGTCGACATGGGTAGATTTTCCAACTGACTCACACAGCTTAAAGTTTCTCAGGCCTCAGTGGACCTCCACCAGCAATGCCTCCTGCTTTCCCCATTTTTCCCAATCCAGATGCTACACAGACATTCCTGGAACCAGGCCTCCACCTCCCATCTCAGGCCCTGCAATGGTCTGCAGCTGGGGTCTAGGAATGCCAGAAGGAAGACAAAAAGTGATCAAATGGAAGAAAACAGAGTGAAAGGCAGAGACAAGTGTCACTTGGGCATTGAGTCAGCATTTCCCAGAGCTTTTAGGGACTTGAGATGCCAGAAAGGCCTCCAGAGGGCAAAGGGGAGCTGGTGGAACCCCCTCAGAAGACAGGCAGTCAGGGATAAGGAAAGGCGGGTGGAGATGGAAAGAAGGTAAAAATGAATGTGTTAATAAGCATAATGCACTTAGACCAGTATCCAATATATAGTAGGTGCTCTGTGAATTTTTAAAAATAAAATGGCAGGCTCAGATATCATCTCCTCCAGCTTGAAAAATCTGAAGTGATATGAAATGCTAGCCATAAGCTCCCCTCTGAGTGGCCTGTGTATCACAGGGGTGGGCAGTGGGGATCTGCAGACAGCTTGTGAACCAAATAGAGGAGTCAGGGCAGGAACTGACTCAGGGACCCAGAAGCCTAGAATCTAATCCAAGCCGTAGGCCTAATTATCCCCATTTCTACAATTATGTATTTGGGAAACTTAAAAATCAGACAGATTCTCCTCTCAAATGGTTTAGGCACTATCCTTTGGGAGATAGCTTCTCAAGGCCATTGCAACCATGAGATCTGATGGCCCCTCCCTGCAGCCTGCCTCTCCGAGACCCAAACTGCAGCTTCAAGAATTCTAGATGTGTTCAGTTCACTTCCCAGCCTCTTCCTCCCCACTGCCAGTCCTCTGTCCCCAGGAGTTGGGCAGCAGCTGCAGTCACTGTCAAAAAATCCTATCTAGCCCTGGCTTGACATTTCAACAGCCCAAGGCCCAGAGATAAAAGTTGTTGTTGAAGAAAGTTCATGACCCCTTCCCTCTCCTTTCTGGAAGTTGACAGGCATCCATGTGGCACTGAGATGGCTCTCCCTTTTGCACTCTCTCTCTCTCTCTCTCTCTTTCTCTCTCTCTCCCTCTCTCTCTGCTGCAGCAGTTCCTGCTTTGGGGGGAACCTTCACAATTGATGATTACAAAGAAGCAGTTTATCACCTGTGCTTTTATGATTGTAGCAACTAAGGGGAAATGATGTCCTTTCAGATAAGCATTTGAAGAAGGGGGAGAAAGATTTTCAAAGTCTCCTTTGTTCTCCTGAAGAGCCATGCCATGGAGTTTTGGCAGGCAGCCCGGGAGAAAAGAGAATTTTAAAAACACTATCTGAGTTGGCTTCCAAACCTATACCATCCTGTCATCAATTAGGGATGTTCCTTAACAAGGAGTATGGGCTATTGTCTCATTCAGCGTGCTCTCCATAATTGGATGTGCATTTGTGATGAATTCTCTGGAAAAGAGCTTCATGCTGCAAACATCATTGTCTTCACCCCCTGACACCCAAGGTCAGCCAGGCTGTGCTGGTGCAGGCCTCTTGGGCTCATTGCTGGCAGGGAGATAAGAGGACTTTTCTGAGGCCCCTCAGTGCCGATGGAGAGCATGGACCCAGAGCTCAGAGAAGGACAGGCTGCCAGTCCATGCTGGGAATTGAATCTGGGTAGTGAGGGAGAAGTTGAAAGGTCAATTCTGCATCCCCTGCCAACCTCAGTTCTGTCCAACAGCTGCCTAACGCCCTTCTGCTGTAGACCCAGCCGCTCCCCACAGCTTCTGAATGTGAGTTTCATGGAGGCTCAGTGAGATTTCAGGGCTTCAGTCCACAAAGGGTGGGTCTGAATTAAGTTAAGCTGCTGCAGACACAACAAATATGCATTCTCAAGAAGCCTGTATACCCTGAGCCACAGCCTCATCACTGCCAAAAAATGACCATCATCCTTAGCAACATAAAACTCTGATCCTCCCGTTTTGCACTGCAGAGGGTTCCTTGGGTGAAATGGAAGCTAGCTGTTATGGTGTCCTGGATCATTTAACCTTTGGGGATGACAAAGACCTGGGGTTCAGGATGTTCCCCACTTCCCTTTCGATCCCAGTTGCAATAGGAACACTTTCTTTATAACTAGGATTAAGCTGGAATAATTCAATGAAACTTTACCAGAGGCTCAGGAGAAACAAAAGGGAGGAAACACAAGGTAATACAAAGCAGACCATCTGGTTCAAGACCTGCAGTAGGCTCATGTGCAACTCAAAGACCGCACATAGTTGCTCCCTGCTGGGATGGACTCTGCTTTGCCCCTTGCTGGAGGTCACTGCTCCACAGCTCATTCAGGACCCTGGAGGTCCATATCCAAGTAAATGAAATGCGTAAGTAAGATCTGCCTTCTGATTTCTAGGTTCTTGGTTCAGAACTCACACTTGTCTGGATAATTAAGGCAGTGACTATCCAGCAAATATTTCCACATCTACCCACCTGATCTTGCAGGCCTTAGCATCATGAGAATATAAAAATGCAGCCACCTAACCTCACACATGGGCAAGAAACACATACATTCAAAAGCAAAGGTCTATTTTCCAAGCCTAAGCAGGCCTAGCCCACTTGAAGACCTGGTCTTTAGCCTCAGTTTCCTGCTAATCACTCCAGTTCTCTATGGCAATAAAGCCATTCATTCCCTGCTTGGCCAGAGTCCTAATGCCTTGCTCTTGCCAACTCTCTGCCCTGTGAAGAGGTTGGGATGCAATTCCATAGAACTCCTATTTGCCAGCAGGGTCCCTACACTGACAAGATGGACCATCCATATTCACAATGAAAACACCTACCCAACTTCCTGCATTAACAACTCTTGAGCCCACCCTACCACTGCACCTACCCAACCCAGAATAAAGCCTAATGTCATCCCAAGTCTTCTTAGTGGCCCTCACCAGGTACCAGCCATATGGTTGAGAGAGACACTGATTGTAAGGTAACCATATGGAGGGCTCATCATCCTCCAGAATCCTCCTCAGGAAGAACATCCCATGAATTTCTACAAAAGAAGGCAAGTCTCCCAAGAGATCTGGAAGTGAACAGAAATGTTCTACACGAGGCAAGAATTTTCTCAATACTCTGAGAAGAAAGAGAAAAAAGAAATGAGAACAAGAAAGCTGGCATGATGACCAAAGGTTGAGTCTCACAAAGCAAACAGAAACATCTCTTTAGTTTCCATCTCCCCTAATTTTCAACAAATTTACAAAAACTCAGCAAATGCTGGGAGTGATTAGGTGATATACGAAACGAGTGAAGAAGATAGATAGGCCTGGGAGTGGAGCCACAGGGGCACAAAAAAAAATGAGTAAAGGAGCTCAGATTCCAGTCAAGTTTAATAGATCTTTAAGGATTAAGAGGTTTCAACTCATACTTTAGAGCATAATTATTGTAGCCTCCATTTTACTGAGTGCCTAGTATGTAGAAATTTTGCATCATTTGTTTTTTATCTTCATATAATCCTATGAGGTAGTTATTATACCCATCTAGTGAAGTGTAAACTGAGGTTCAGAGTGGTTAATAACTCCTCAAGATCATACAACTATTTTGTCAGCATTTGGGCCAGCTAAATCCAAAATTCATGTTCTTCCCACTGTGATATGTTGGACTACTGAAGTCTCCTGGTTCCCCTCCAACTTCATTTTCCTCTACTCTGTTCCTGATATCCCAATATGGGTCTATGGTGATATCAACTGAGTTAGACCACAATCAGTCAATCACTCAGCAAACATTTCTCAAGATCTTACTGTTTGCAGTAACTGTGCAAGAGATTGAGGAATCAAAATAAGTACAACACAAACAATGACCACATGCTGGGTGCCATGACAGACAAGTGTCTGTGGAGCTATGGGACAACACAAAGGGTCTACTGTCAGGAAACTGGCAGGATACAAGGCACTAGAAGCACTGGAAGTTTCTTTGGCCAAAATGGCCCACACAAAGTCTCCTGATGACAAACAGCTGAGCCTAGAGCCTCTATAAGATATGACTTTTATTCTTTTTCTTTTTTTTATTTTACCCCTTTTACCAATCAGAAAACAACAGAAAGTTTAGATTCCCTCACAGGCTCAACCTTACCTTGAAGGGAAGAAGAAACCGAGCTGACATTTCCTGAGTATCTTCTATACACCAGGCACCCCTTCCACACTCACAATTCCATTTTTCTAGTGGAGTAACAGATTGGTTAAATAACTTAACCTAAATCTTCCAGTTGAGAAATGCAGAACTAGGATTCAAACCCACTTACCTACTCCAAAGTCCAAGAATGATCTTTCTACTACATGCTGCCTCACATTCTCCAGGCAGAAGCTGCTGGATGTCCACCTGAATCAACTGGTTGATTAAATGTGTGCATAGCAGGTAGCAAGTGCTGCATAGTGCTGTTCCAACCTGCTCTTGCTTGGACCCTCCCCAAGTCAGAGGATGTAAAATAATGAAATGTCCTCAGGCTTGGGTCCATGCTCGTCCATGCTCTTCGGTCTCTTCTGCACCAGAAGACCCTCCCCCATGCTGCCGTGACTTCCTTCATCTCTACCAGACTTCCCAGCCAGGAAGTCTGAGCACCAGCCTCGGGAAAATGTCAGCCAGGCCTGGCCAAGCATATGCCTGTGTCACTGGCACCCACACAGGGAGTTCCAACAGTCAGGAGGTAGAAGAACCTGGTGCCAGGGGTGGGGCAGATGGCATCTCATCAGCCCAGTCACTGCTCTGAGAATCTCAAACCTACTCTTGGCTTGCTCTCTGAAACAAGGACTGCCCACAAGCCTTCATCCCCCATGCCCATGGCAATCCACCCAGCCCTCAATGCCATGCCAACCCATGAACTGGGAAAGACTCTACCATGGCTCCATTCCCTCTGCCGCCTGCCTGTTGCCACTCTTCATTGAGTGTCATTGGCCTGCCACAGGGCTGTGCTCCCAGGCTCCAGGCTTCCAATCTGCTCCCTGTGAGGCTGACAGAAGACTAGCAGGGCTTGGGGAGACACCCCTTCCTCATTCCCACCATCTCCTTGCCCAAGGCCTGGATGTTGGAACAAGTGCTAGGAACCCAGATGGCAATTGCTGCCATCTAATTATGCGTGCATATGATATTAGCCAAAAGCATTTGACTATCTCCTGTGGTCTCAGGCAGATCAAATGGAATGGCACATGGGTTCAAGGATTACTCCAGCAGTGTAATGGCTGACAAGACTGCCTGCTGCCACTCAGACACCCACCCACAGGCTGTCTTCTCCCATCAGCACCCTCATTCTTTACCTGAGGGAAGAAGAGCTGGAACTTAAGCCTTCTGGCACCAGCAGAGCCTAGAGTCCTCCAAGGCTGGTGGCTTTCAGTCTGGCCCTAACCCCGTACTCTTAGCCACAATATGGAAGACCTTGAGCTCCACTGGGATAGAAGCAAAGAGTTTGTGTTTTCCAAAAACTGCATTTATGTGCTGATGGAGAATTCTGCTCATGTAAATAATCATTAAGAAATCCATTTTCTTCTGAGGCTACTATCTCTCTCTCACCTTATCTAGAAGGCCACTTTAACTCATGTGGCTCTCATTTGCAATTAATTGGGAACTTTTATTGCTTTTGCCTGGCCCAGTTTCCTGAAGGTCAGATATCCTGTTTGGCTTTATTTTCTTATTGAAACAAGATACTAAACACAGTGCTCTGTATACATTAGGAGCTCAATGTTTATTGAGCTCAATTTTACAACACGACAGGTACTGTGCTAGATAATGGGGAAAACACATACACAAACCATAGTTTCTGCCATCTAACCAAAACCCAAAAAGTCTCCATCTAACCATGATTTAGTTGAAAGGTGAGTGAAACAGCAGGTGGAAGCCAAAGGTGGAGCAAATCATTGTTACAAGAAGAGTTTAGGTGAGATAACAGCAAGGACTTCCTGAGGATTTCAACAGTTGTATTGTCAATAAGCAGTCACTGTACCCACTTGCATATGAAATATGAGAAGGCCTCTCATCTCAAGAAATACATAAGGACGGTGAGGGAATAAGACATGTGTGTACAAAGATAACACTGCTTTCTGTACTCATCACATATGAGACAAGAGAATGGAAATCCTGTTGACAGCAGCAGTGAGAAAGCCTCATGGGCTGTCAGGACTTGGCCAAGCAGAACACATCCCTAGAGTAGATACAAAGGACAGGAAGGGTCTGGGCTCTGGCACTCACCTGCCCCCAGAGTAGGTTAGGTGCTGATAGCTGACTCAGCAGAAGACACTGACATTTGAGTCTGTCTGGTGAACAAAGCAGGTACCATGGGACACAGCTATCTCCAGTCCTGGTCCAGGATGAGAGCTGGAAGAAGATGAAGAGAGAATGATCCTTGGAAGGCTCACATTTCAGGACTGGGATTGAACTGAATCCTAGAATGGGGATTGGTGAATGCACTGGGGATCTGGCGCTAAGCTCACTGCCAGAACATGTGCATAACCTAAGTTATTGGAATTGGCACATGGCATTGACATGGGACCAGCAAAGAGGATGCAGTTCTCACCTAGGTCCTTTTGGAGCACTACCCCTAACTCATTGAGTCACTCTGGCCCTGGGCACAGGGTGTGGCTTCCCTTCAAGCTCACTTGGGCCAGCTGTCCAGACATGGGCAGGACCATCTAGAGACTAGGCCCAGGCAAGGTCTTTCTAGAACAGGTAGAACTCGAGTTGAACTCTAAAGGCTATAGACCGAGAGCAGTGCTTTATTAGCAGAAGCACAGAGTGAGAGAAGACATTGAGGTGGGATTTTTTTGTTCTGACATGCTTCTGGTCCAGTTAAAAAATGTGTTCTACTGGAGTATACTTAAAGAGTACTGCTTGTTATATTTGGGAATATGGATCAGGTCTAGATTGTAAAGGGAATCAAATATCAGACTAAGGAGTTTAGGAATACTTCTGGAGGAACTCTAGAGCTGATAAAGGAATATAGATATGATGGTGGTAGAAGAATGCTTAAAGATAAAGTGACCTCTTGGGGTCTCACATTGTCCATGGAAAATCCAAGGAGAAAGTAGCAAACCCTCCTATGTGTTGCTGCTAACCAGGTGAAGAGTTCCAGGTAGGAAAGAAAGAGATTGATTCAGGCAATGAGTTTGTGTGTGTGTGGGTGGGGGGACAAGGTGCTGGAGAAACAGAGCCACACTTCCATTGTGCTCACTGGAGTCACCCCACATCTGGCTTTGGATCTGGGGCTTTGGATTAGGTATGAAGCAAAGGCAAGGCAACACCAACTGTGGTTCCCACTTGTACCTCCAGCAGCCTCCTTCTCCTTTTTCTCCTTTCCTCTGTCACTTTGTCTCCAGATAGTATGCATCCCTGCTATTCCCCCCTCTCCCAGCAGCATGACTGCCTCCCAGCCACAGGGAAGTGGTTTTGTCAGATTGTAGATCACCACAGCAGGGTTGACACCTACTAGGTAATGAAGAGAGAAAATGCATCAAGGGTGTTTCGAAGAGATGACAACTGATCACAGAGGCCTTCTCCTTGCCCAGATGCATTTGTTGTCAACTGATCACTCAGCAGACCAGAGGGAGCTCAATAAAACCTCATGGATGCTCTGGGGAAATGGGGCTCTTTTGATCCCAGATGGGCTTAAATCTAGTCTCAGCCACACACCCACTGCTCCCCTGGTGGGGTGGAGTGAGGAGGGGTCGGACTCAACTTAGAAGCTCTTCCTGGAACAGCGCAGAGCTTCCTTTCCCTGCAGAAAAATGAGAGAAGCAAGCATGATGTGCTCAGAAATCAAATCCCCCAGATGCAAAGGCGATGCTCTGGCCAGGAGAACTGTGGCTTTTGGCATTGCCCTAACTTGTCCAGGGCTCCTCTTGCCTGTGTAGACAACAAAGCATGTGACCTTGAAAAGTCACCAAAACTCTGAACTTCAGCCTCATTATCTGCAAAACAAGAATAACTCTGTATTTTATTAAATCTAAGATACCATTGATTGTAAGACCCATCATTCTTTATTTACCACTAAGAAAATAAATGCTATCAATTAAACTATGACATTCCATCAATTCTAAGACCTATCCTGATGTCAGAAATGTTAAAATGAGAAAAAATGTCAGTGTGAAAATTTATGAAATATAATAGTAAATCTTTTCTGCACAAGGTTTTGGAGAGGATCAAGCGTGCTTTGTAAGCTATGAAACACTGTAACAATGTGAGGGAGGTTTATCATTAGAATGTGGACAATGGGAAAGATCCTGATTGTCCTAGAATGGAGCTTCAGGAGGGGAGACCTACTGGTCTGTCTCCTTCCCCACCACTTCCCCGGTGCCTGGAACAGTGTCTGGCACATAACTGGCTCTCAAAAAAATATTTTTGAACAAATGAATGACAAGTAATCTATGAAGTTTCAAACTGTAACAGTTTCACACTGTGACAGGCACATCTGTGCTGCCAGGCCATGGGGCAGTGTCAGGTTCAGGGTCTGAGGCTGCTGATGCTACCCTTCCTGACACGTTGGGTCAAATGAGGTGAAATGTTGGACAGACTCCAAGTCAGAGCTTCCTGAAACCAGCCGGTCACCACCTCCCACAGCCTGGTTCAGTTTTCATCAAAGAAGACTGGAATTCTCCCCTAATGAACAGGGGAATCATCCCCCTTTCTGAACAGCTCAAAAATTGAGAGGATTTATTGAGTATCAGATGCATGAAGAACCACGAGCTGAGACCTATGTGCACTTCTTAAATTTTGCACCCAGGGTGACTTCTCTTGCCTCACTCCAGTCTCAGTCCTGAAGAACTACAAGTGAGTTAGAGTTGCTGGAGCAAAAACTGCAAAGCAGGAATAGTAAACAGCTAGGCTAGAGAGAGCTGGAGGTGGGCCAGGAGAGATGGTGTGACAGAGCAAGGAGATTGGCCTTTGTGCTGAAAGTGCTGGAGACTGAAGACATCCAAGATGGACTCTGGCTGTGTGTCCTTGGGAGCATTTCTTAACCCCTCAGATCGGGTGGGCACATATGTCATTGGGTGGTTGTGATGCTTACCCAGCAAGCACTTTGTCAAATGCCTGATTAGTCTGTTATTATTATTGTGTAACATGTTAAGTGTTGTGCTTGAAGCATAGTAGGTGTTCAAAAACATTTGTTCCTTCTATTTTTTTTGGTGCTTATCACAGTCTGCCATTTAGCATATTTACTTGTATGCTTCTCTCTCTTGTTCTTTTAGAAGCAAGCGTTGTGATTTCATGCCCATTTGGCAGAGGCAGAATGGAACTGTGGTAGGGAAAAGGGCTTTGGAATTAGACAAAAAGATCTGAATTCAAATCCAGGCCCACCACTTACTTGCCAGCCAAATGACCTTAGAAGAGTTGTCAACATTTCATTAAACCTCTATCTAAAAATAAACCTCTCATCTAAAAATATTCATCTCCCAGATGATTCATAAAAGACAATGTATAGCCCTGGCTAGGTGGCTCAGTTGATTTAGAGCATCGACTCATGCACAAAGGGTTGTGGGTTTGATCCCTACTTGGGACCCATACAGGAGGAATCCAATAAATATTTCTCTCCCACATCTATGCCTCTCCCTCTCTCTCCACCCCCCCCTTCTTTTCTTTCTCTAAATATCAATGAACATTTCCTCAGGTGAGATTATTTTTAAATATGTAATATTTAATGAAGAAAGAAGAGAGAAGCTGCCCTAGGCATAGGCAAAAATCCCAGTTGCTCAAGCTCATACCTGGTCATCCTTGACTTTTCTTCTTTCTAAGCTCCTCACCTAATTAATCACCAAATTGCAGTCATGCTATCTCCTTAATAGCTGCAAGTCTATCTACTTCTCTTCCTCCCTATTGCCTCACTATTGATCTATTGATCCAGGCCACCAGCATTTCCAGACTGACTTTCTGCAAGAGCCACCTACATGATTGTTAGAAGCAGACACAGTTGGTTACCCACCAACTTTTTTTTCAGGTGTCTATCTCTCTTGTACACGGCACAAAGGTAAGTGTGTATTCATCAAAACCAATCATTGTAAACTCATTCCTCTTGTCAGTGATTCATTTAGGAAGGGCATCTGACACAAAACTGGCCAATGGAAATAAAGGGAAATCTGTTGGAGGGCTTCAAGGGGAGATTTCCTTGCTGATAAAGAAAGATGCATAGAAAGATTCATGGCTTCTTCTTCTGCCCCAGGCTGTTCTGTCTGTGGGAGAAGCCACCTTGCACTATGAGGAGTCTTGGCCAACATGCTGAGGACCACAGAGAAGGAAGATGGAAAGAGTCTGCATTCTCAATGGCATCATAGAGGTGCCAAATTAACCAAGCCTGGACAGTCTCTGCTACTATGCTTCTTTCCCTGTGAAATGACTGTTTTCCTTATTGTCTGAATCATTTTAATCTGAGTTCTCCATTACTTGCAGCATTGTAACTGATATATCATTCTAACTCCAGCCTTATCTCTCTCAAACTATTCTCCACAACCACACACTGGAGAAATCTAGTGGCAAATCTGGCTACATCAGCCTTTCTATGGCCGATGACTTTCTATGGCTTTCTATGGCTTCTCTTTGACATCAATTTCAAGTCCAAATATCTTAGAATGGCTTATGATGCCCTTCATGATCCAGCCTCTGCTCCCTCCACAGTCCTACATCCTTTAACTTCACTCTTCTGGATCCTGTCGCTTCCCCTTACCCCTAACATTGCTATGATCTACTCTCAACCAATTGGGCAAGTCATTCAAGATTTCATCCTCAATTTCCTCATCTATAAAGTAGGAATAATGACAGTACCTTCATCATAGAATTACTGTGCACATGAAGTGTGTTAATGTATATAAAGGACTTGTATATAGATTAATCTGTAAAGTGCTACATAAATATTGTTATTTTTATTCTTATTCTTATTATAATTTCCCCAAATGTGCCTTCTTTTTCTCCCCACTGGCTGAAGGCCGAAGACCAGGACCTAGAGAATGGCAGAGTCATAGGATAAAAGGAGCCTGAGTCCCTGAACCACCACAAAGAAAAGCTTGCCACAGACATGTTGCCCATAGACATGTATGCAAAAAATAAATTCTAGTATGAATTTGCTTGTTAGTTCCAGTAGCTAGCACTCCCCTAACTAATAGAGACCCCCCATTCCATGTTCTAGTAATTAGCATGCGGTGTGTGGCCATTGTCAATGTACATTCTCCTTCTCCCTATGCAACTAAAAGCAGAAACAAGTCACGTTTATCCCTGAATACTACTATTACAGGTTGAATTGTCTCCCTCAAAAAGATATGTTGAAGTCTCCACCCCTAGTAACTCCAAATATGACCTTATTTGGAACCTAGATCATTGCTAATGTTGTTAATTCAGATAAGGTCATACAGGAGTATAGTGGGCCCCTAATACAATATGACTATTGTCCTAACAAAAAGCAAGAAATTTGGACACAGACTTGTGCAGAGGGAAGACCATGTGAAAATGCACAGACACACAGGGAGAAGCCCACATGATGACAGAGGCAGAGAGTGGAGTGGTACAGCTGCAAGCCAAGGAACCCCAGGGCTTGCTAGCCACCATCAGAAGCTGGAAGAGGCAAGGAAGGATTCAACCGGAGTCTCAGAGGGAGTGTGGCCCTGCCACCAATGTGATTTTGGTCTTCTAGCCTCTAGAACTAACGTATAAATTTCTGTCATTTTAAGCCACCCAGTTGTAGTATATTTGTTACGGCAGCCTTATGGAATTAATGCAAGTACAAGACCAAATCTTACAACAGTGTCAACCAGCATTGGATCATTACCAATATTTTTGGAAGAAAGAGAGGGAGAAACAACAGTAGAAGAAAAGGAAAAAATAAGGGAGAAAATAAAACTCCCTTTTGCCCCTGATTGATGTCCTTCTCAACAGTTACCAGGGGGTTTTTTTAGGCTCTGTGTATAGGAAGAGAAAGATTTCTCCCAGCAAATATTGTAAACATGTGCTTGATGCATTCTCCTGAAAGAAGAAGTGAATGAAGTTGAGAAAACATTTCCTTCAGATAACCAGTTGACAAAATAATATGAGGCTATAAAGTTAGAGAATCCCCATGGCCTCATATGATCAGAGGCAGCATTATATAATTTCTCTTAAGTGTCTTCTGGGCACCAATAGCCTATATATAAACAGTGCATCTGCTGTGGAAACTGTCTTGGTGAGAGAGAGGAAAGAGATAGGGGTTTTACACACAGATGCCAGACTATAGACTCTGGATCTTTCCAGAATTGTCCAGATTCTGGGGACAGGGTGTGGTGTATCAAAGACCTAAGAGCTGAGGTATTTGCCCTGGGTGGGAAGCTGCTGAACAGGGAAAGGCAGAGGCTGGATGGTACACTTGCTGGCCTGTGAGACAGCAGGGAAAGAACAAACCCCCATGCCAGTGTTGGTGGCACAGCCATTAACGATCCCTTGCTGGGAGGTGTGAAGATGGTATTACTTGCCTGTTGCTGCTGTAGCAAATTACCACAAATTTATTGTCTTACAGTTCTGGAGGTCAGAAGTTCAGAATGGGTTTCATGGGCTAAAATCAAAGTGTCAGATGACCTGCATTCCCTTCCGGAAGTTCTAGGAGAAAATCCATTCCCTGGCCTTTTCCAGCTTCTAGGGGCTGTTGCTTTCTTTGGCTGCTCTGCCTTCAGAGCCAGCAACATTGGACAGAGTCCTTCTCATGCTGCCATCTCCATCACCCTCTTCTGCCTCCTCCTTCCACCTTTAGGGGCCCTGGTGTTTACATTGGACCCACTTGAACAATCAAGAATAACTTTCCTGTTTTAAAGTCAACCAATTCGCAGCTTTATTTCCACATGCAGTCTTAATTCCTCTTGGCCATGCAAGGTAACATATTCACAGGTTCCAGGGACTCAGAGTATGGACATCTTTGCTTGTCTGTGGGGAGCATTATTCTTCCCACCATAGTCTGCCCTCTGATCCCCAAAGATAGAGGTTCATTCTATAAGTAAATACCCAAAAACATTCACCCCACTTTGGTACCAAAATCTATATTAGGGTTTGACAGAAGAAGCAGAACCAGGTGTATATTAAGAGACTTATTACAAGGAATTGGCTTACATGATTCTGGGGGGTGGCTAGGCAAGTCTGAAATCTGTAGGGCAGGCTGGAACTCTTGAGCATACCCTGAAGTTGTGGTCCATGGGTGGAATGTCTTCCTCTTTCAGGGAAGCCTCAACTCTGTCTTTAAGTGTCTTTGAACTGATTGAGTCAGGAAAGCCAAGACTATCTAGGATAACATCTCCTATTTATAGTAACCTGATTATGAGTTTTAATCACACCTACAAAATACCTTCACAAGAGATTAGTCAAAGAACATATAGGTATGAACATGCACATGGACAATGGTGTGGGCATTAACTGTGGGGGGGGGGGCTGGGGGCTGGTTGGAGGAAGCACAAGGGGAATAACTAGGACAACTGTAATAGCATAAACAAAAAAAATTATTTAAATTAAAAAAGAAATTCTGATAAATAAGAAAAAATACATATCCTTATACATAAAATAGAATAATATTTAGCCTTAAAAAGTAAGGAAATTCTGATACATGCAACAACATGGATGAACCTTGAAGACTTTATGCTAAATGAAAAAAAGACTAGACACAAAAGGGCACAAGTCATATGATTCCAGTTATATGAAGTACCTAAAATAGTCAAAATTATTAAGACAGAAAGTAGAATGGTAGTTGTCAGGGATGGAGGCAGGGGGTCATGAAGAGTTACAGCTGAATGGTACAGGGTTTTGGTTTTACAAAATAAAAAGAGTTTAGGGAATAGATGATGGTGATATTTGCACAACAATATGTATGTAGTTAACACCACTGAACTGCACACTTAACAATGGTTAAGATAGTACATTCTATGTTATTTTACCACAATTTAAAAATTGGTTAAAAATACATACCCCTTGACTCAGCAATCCTACTTTCAAATATTTACTTTAGGTTACATAAACAAAAATATGCCAAGTATGTTCATTTCCATTGTAAGAACAAAAATTTCAAACACTTAAATGCCCAACAATGATAAATTGGTTAAATAAATTATCATAAAGTGATACAATATCTCTGCAGAGATTTTGAAAGTGTATTGTTCCAAGATACATAACTATGTAATCAAGGCAATATGGCCCATGTGCATACATTTTTTAAAGTGTGTGTGTGTTGTGTATATGAGATATATTTATAATAATTTTCATATGACCACACTGTATTTTTCTGGAGTTACATATTCTTAATGGTGGAGAGAGGAGTAGTGACAGATAATTTTAGAACTTTTTGTTGTACTTGAATTCCACCCCTCCATTTGAATGTGTTTGGTTTTTATTTTTCTAAATTTAAAGGAAATATAATAATTTGTACCTAGATACTGTGAGCCCTGGCACATGGTTTACAAGATGTATTTCCATTTGCATATGGCATCTAACCATCCTTTTTAATAGGTCAACTTTCAAAATCATAATCTTAAACATTATTTTGCCTTTCTGCAAAAAAAAAAATGCCTTCACAGTGACACCTAGATTAGTGTTTGAATAACTAAGGACTGTAGCATAGTCAGGTTGGCTCAAACATCAAAGAGACCATCACACAGATGAAGATGGCTCACAAAGGACCTAGTCTTCTGCTTCAGCCTGCTAAGCACAAGGATGCTTAAGCACAGCCTGCTAAACCTCAGGATGCTCCATTTGATGAAGTTAAATGGGCCTGGGAAGCCCTAAAAACTCATTCTATGGCTCTGTCCCCCTGTTCTCTGATGTGAGGAGCTCCTTGAGAACAAAAGCCAGGATTTTGTATTTATATTTATATCTAGCAGGGCTCATTAGTGTTCTTGTACTGGAGATACTCAGGGAATGTCATTTGGAAGAATTTTGTTTTTGTCGAATAAATATTCTCTCCTATTTCTAATCTGCCAACCCACTTCAACAGCTACCAATTTAACTACATTTTCAGATGTTGTAATTCAGATGTTGGTACAACTTGCATCCTATCACAGCATCATATGTGGCATTGGTGGGATAATGGCAAGTCATCCTAGGGAGGGGGGTTTAGTCAGTGATGGTGAAACACATAAGTAGATTAAAGGAAGAGGCAAAGGCACTTCTTGGAGACATTTTTAAACAGAAAAGAGCCCAGTCTACCTACATCAGGGTAAATATTGACTTGTCTAGAGACAAATATTCTCCAATTAGTCCAACAGCCAGGGAGATCTCGTATTCCTGAGTGTTTCAGATTTTTTGGAAATCCAAGATGGTTTTGGTACTAAAGACATAGAGAAAAAACTGAAAGGCTGGCCCTTGGAGAGCATGTTGTCCTAACCCCTTATTTTATAGAGACTCAGTGAGAGAGAGCGATTTGTTCAAAGTCACACAGCCAGCCATGGGCAGACAGATCTAGAACTAGAAGCCAAGGCTTGTGATTATAATGCATTTTTCACTTTTCCCTATGCTATCATGTCAACTCCAGTGATATCATGTACCTGGATACTCAGAGCTCAGTCTGTGCACTCAAAACAGTCAAACATATTTCTCCAAAGTTCACTGATACATTTACTTATAGGAAATCCAAAAAGTGACTCAGATATGGCTTTAATATCTTCCTCTTCAATGATTTCTGTAGGCATGTCCAATAAACATCCATTTAAAAAAAAAAAAGTTGTGACTTAAGAAAAGTTCCCTTTCCATTCTTTTAAACCAACTTACTTCCCCCAAGTCTACCCAATACAGAAATGCTGGAACCCTCACTGATTTCACAGGATACTTGTGATTCATTGGCTTGAGTGATCTCATGAAAATAAGCCCAACTGAAAGTATTTGCTTTGCATGTAACTGGATCATGAACAAGAATAATTCACAGATGTAATCATAACTTGTTTTTCTTTCCCACTGTCCCTTCATGGTTCATTCAACAAGGAGCAATAATCCCCTTGACTGCAGCTTCAATTTTGGTCCTGGGTGTGTTCCATAGTGTGCTGGCTGTGATGAGTAGAGTTCTAAGATGGCCCAAGATTGCTGCTCCCTGGTGCACACAACCTGTATAAATACCCTCTCTTGTGTGGGCAGGACCGGTAAATATCGTGGATAATTACTCCCTTCAGTATGTTACACTATATAAGATTCCTTCAGAGCAGAATGGATAGAGATTTCCCTGCTAGAAGTTGAGGATCCCAGGACATTTCTTCTTGCCAGCAAGAAATGGAAACCTCAGTCCTACAACCATAAGGAACTAAATTCTGCCAACAGCTAGAAGAGGATCCCAAGCTTCAGATAAGAATGCAGCTCAGCAGATGCCTTAATTTCAGCCTTATAAGACTAAGCAGAAAACCTAGGCAGGTCAAAGGACTCCTGACCTATGGAAACTATCAAATAATAAATAGGTATAATTTTAAACCATTAAGGTTGTGGTAATTTGTTATACAGTAGTAGCAAACTAATAAAGTAGCTTCCTAACATTCTTTCTATCAAACATAAAGATAAATAGTATTTATAATAATATAATACACAGCAAGATAAATGGGCAAGTATACCCAAGACTGGGCGCTGCCCTAGGGGCTCTGCCATCTGTGTCCCAGACCACAGTCTAGTCCCACCTGTCAAGAAGCTCTGCAGATATAAAGTCCTACTGAAACTGGAAAACACACTGGCATTGGGGCTGCCTGTCACTACCAAACCCAATAAGCAATGACAGTGACTGAATCTTTTGGGGCACTTTACTCAGCTAGCTGGCAATCTGCGAAGATGGCGGGTTCATACCCTAACAGACAATCTTGCCTTCTCTTTCTAGACTAGACTTTTTATAGCAGGGAATAAACAAGGTGTGGTGAGGGCCTTGAGATTCAGGGAGGACTGGGTGAAAGAAGTTGCAACATTCCTGTCCTGGGCAGTTAGCTGTTCTCAGGGATGGATGGTCTTCTGTCTCTCCCTGGAATATAATCGCCTGGATACCTCCAGTTCTCCCCAGGTGCTAATCTTTAGCAGTGTCCCAGAAGGTCAGCTGTTTTCCCGGGAGCCAGGACAGGCCTTATCTGTAGTTTCTGAAACAAAAGCTTTAACATATACATTACTGTTAGTCTTATAACTTTTTACCTTAAGCTAAAATTTTCCAACTCTTAAGTCCCCCATCACTACCAGCATTTTAAGTTGTAAACACAATCTCAGTTCAGAATTGTGAAAGTTTGGTAACTCTTGATTTGATCTGTTGTCAAATCTTTTGCCCACTCCTGCAGGATCAAGCTGCTTATACAATGCTTGCACTGGGAGAGGGGAGCAAGGTTCTCTCCTATGGTCCAGCAAAGGCATCTGCTTGTCAGCTACACAGACTCTGAATCCTTCTCATTACATTAAGAATGCCTCTTCCAGGCCACCAACCCTCACAGCCACTGCCAAAACCTTCTGGGAAGGAATGCAGAAACATGTTTCTCCTTGCCTGACCCTTACTGAAATGTAAGGATTCTAAGAGGCTGGGGAGCCTTCAGGCCTAGACACATTTAACCTCTGTCCCCACACTGTTTAGATGTAAACCCTATGGACACAAGACTGTGGTGCATTCTGGCTGGTCAGCAGTCACTTCTCTTCTTGAGGCCTGTCTTAACTCTGTCAACACTGCAGCCTGGGCCTGGTGGCACCCACCTGTTTAAACTTGAATCAAATTCCCTCCAAATCTCCCTCGTCCACTCCACCTCACCCCCGGTAGAAATCTTATCTTTTGGGGGGCTGAGCAAGAGACTGTTCTCCTCAACAGTCTGGTTTATGATATAAAATCTGTGCTCTGAGCCCTTTGGCTTTGGCTTTTGATATTTAAAGCCAAGCTTTTGAATTTCAAAAACACCCTTTTTTCTCTCAAGTACCTTGCCCTTAGAATTGAAATCCATGACTCTCAATACCATTGCCTGTACAATAGATTTACAAAAGGCTACTTAAGAGCTCAAAAGCCAGGGAAAGAAACCCTTTGTTCTCTCTGTATGGTCCCTACCTCAAGGGCAAAGTACAAAGAAAACCCTGCTGCTACTCCAAAGGTGAGGCGAGAAGTGAGAGGGTAAAGGAATTGGAAAAGCACCAACTTTAATATCAAAATTTTACTGTAAGACATTTCTAAAACACTGAGATATGTTTCCCTGAGGCTCATCAAGGTGTGGTTTTCATGACTTGTTCTAACCAAAGTGTTACAGAACACAACAAGGGGGGCCTGGGACGATATACTATTATTGAAAGAAGGCCCCGGGTCCGTTATGTCCACCGCCCTAGGAAAGACGTCTCTCAATGCCAGAGATTTGTGAAAAGGAAAGGAAATGTTTATTTAATGCTATACTAACTTAAAGTAGTGACCTAATGTCTTTATCAAAAATCCCAAAGTCCCCCAAAACACCCACAAACACACACAGTCCTTCCTTCCTTCCCCCCTTTGCCCAGTCCAGAGTACCGTATCTCAGGAAAGGAAATAGAAGTCCATGGCTCAGGCAGTCCTCTGGTCCTTCCCAGTTAGTCCTCCATCTTGACTGGGAGACCTCCCTGGGTTCCCGGCACCCTCGGCTGAGTCGCCAGGATCTCTGCTAAAACCAGGTGGTGGTTCCCTTTCTAAAGCTGCGGGAGTCTCCACTCTGTCAAGGCCGCGTGGTTCTCTCCTAAAGCAGCACGGTTCTCCCTCCTCAGGGCTGCGCATGGCTCTCCTTCTCAAAGCAGCATGGTTCTCCCTCCTAATGGCCGCCAAGTCTGGGTTTTAAATCCCCGAGGCCAATCTTCCTCTGCAGCCTCATTTCTGACTCCTCCCACTCTTGGCTTCACATGCCAGAATTCATATCTTTCCAGCTTTACTGGGCTGCCATCATGAGTCTGGGCAGGTGTGGCCTCATGTCCTGGAGCCAATCTTCTCCGAGCTCCCACGCAGACGCTGTAGCTTGGGAGATTTGCCCCCAGTCACGTCTTGGTGGGGAAGTTACTTCCATTCCCCTGGCTCAGGGCGTGGCCACAGCTATTTAACATATCTAAGCGACCAGCCAAAGGCTATAGATATGTTAAATGACACACCAGAGGGTAGCTTCAAGGCTGTTGCTATGCAAAACAGCTCTCAATGGCCCTGCTCCATTTGTCTCTTCCCCCAA
Organism: Phyllostomus hastatus; assembly: GCF_019186645.2. NCBI lineage: Eukaryota > Metazoa > Chordata > Mammalia > Chiroptera > Phyllostomidae > Phyllostomus > Phyllostomus hastatus. The sequence goes on from NW_025333530.1 coordinate 12,525,765, forward strand.
CCCACACTGTGGTGGGGGGGAGGGGCGGGTGGAGACATCTTAAAATCTTCTGGACACCTTGAGTTCTGGACTCCATTTTAAATGCCCATTTGGGGTCCCCCCTCTAGGCTGCACCCTGTAACAAAAGTATTATGAAAGCAAGCAAAAGTGTAACTGAGCAAACCAGGGCTTGTTCATGTGGCACCTTGACACATGATCCAACAATTAGTGTTAAGGGAAACATTTTTATTTACAGGATTCCAGTGGGAGTTGGGGTCAGGAGCAGGGGGGGGGGTGGGGGGGGTGGTGCTGAGAGCACTCTGCTCAGAGCCCTGTTCTCCCACAAGACCCAGCACTTCCCTTATTCCACAGCAGGCTATAAGCCAGGTTCTTCATATCCTTATGTTATTAAGCCAGTTGCACAAACAGTTCCCCATCCTTGTGTGTTTCAGAGTCACCATCCTCTCACAGCAGTTTTCTCCTTCAGGATCTGGGGTATGTTGTCCTCAGCCTCCATGTATTGTTACAGAACAAAAGGGGGGCTTGGTGTGATATACTATTACTGAAAGGAGCCCCCCAGTTTCATTATGTCTGCTGTCTGATAGGAAAGACATCCCTCAATACCAGAGATTTGTGAAAAGGAAAGGAAATGTTTATTTAATGCTATACAGACTTAAAGTAGTGACCTAATGTCTTCATCAAAATCCCAAAGTCCCTTAAAACACCCACAAACACACACAGTCCTTACTTCCCCCTTTGCCCAGTCTGGGGTACCATATCTCAGGAAAAAAAAAATAGAAGTCCATGGCTCAGGCAGCCCCCGGTTCTTCCCAGTAATCCATCTTGGCTGGTAGGCCTCCCTCAGTTCCTGGCACTATCAGCTGTGTCGCCAGGATCTGCTAAAGCTGGGTGATGGTTCCCCTTCTAAAGCTATGGGGGTCCCCACTCTGGCAAAGCCACGTGGTTCTCCCCCCAACGGCTGCCGCGTCTGGGTTTAAATCCCCGCGCCAATCTTCCTCTGTAGCCCCATTTCCAACTCCTCCCACAATTGGCTACACTTACCAGAACTCTCATATCCTTCTAGCTTTACTGAGCTGCCATCATGAGTCTGGGCAGGCATGGCCTCATGTCATGGAGCCAATCTTCTCCAAGCTCCCATGCAGGCACTGTAACTTGGGGGACCTGCTCCCCAGTTATGTCTTGGTGGAGAAGTTACTTCCATCCCCCTGGCGCAGAGCATGGCCACAGCTATTTAACATATCCATGTAACCAGTTAAAGGTTATAGATATGTCAAATGACCACTCGAGAGGTTAGCTGCAAAGCTGTTGCGATGCAAAACAGCCCTCAATGGCCCTGCTCCATTTGTCCCTTCCCCCAACCCACACCTGTGTGGGGGTGGGGGTGGGGACATCTTAATATTTCCTGAACACCATGAGTTCTGGACCCCATTCCAAATCCCTATTTGGGGTCCCCCCTCTTGGCTGCACCCTGTTACAGTAGTAGTCCAGGAAAGCATGTGCTGTGTTACACTGGATCATGGTAGAGTCGGGAAAGGCACATGTCCCAAGAGAGTGGCCTCTCCATATGTCCTTCAGAGAAGCAGAAGTCAGCATTCTCCAATCCCAGTGCAGCATTCTAGGCATCTCTCACAAATCTGTCCTTGGTTTGGCAGGTTTCTGCACAGCTCCATCAGCTCTCTCCTTATACCCTTTCCTCAGTCTGCATGGCTGCCTTCCTTACAACCCTAGACTGGGGTAGTACATGTAGTAGAATACTTTCTCATGGTACTGGGAAATTGTAGGCTAATGTAAGTGTTCTGAGCCTTTTTAAGGTAATCTGGGCTAAGCTATGAATTTCAGTAGATTAGGTGTATTAAATGTATGTCTGGCTTACATTTTCAATTTACAATGGATTTATCAGGAAATCACCCTATTGTAAGTCAAGGAGCATCTGTAGTAACACAAATAGTTGATAGGTAAGTTTATGATGTTCATTTATGAGCATTTGTTAATTTAAACTTTTAAAAAATAACCTAAGAATTCTACAATGTGCTACTTTAAATATATAACTTATTCCATACTTGAAAGATAATATAAAAATATTTATAAGAATCCACACATATATGAACAGCTAATTTTTGGCAAAGTACAAAGACAATTCAGTTGGAAAAGGGATAGTCTTTTCAACAAATGGTTCTGGGACTATTGGATACCCATATTTTAAAAATTAATTCCATCAGCAGTGAAATGGCACCAGAATCACTGGTAATTGAACCTCAGTTCAGCAACCTTGATTCTTGAGTTCTGGCTAAGAAAGAATTTAGAACCAAGACTCAAATATAAGCAAAAATTTATTTAGAAAGTCAAAGGTAGAACAAGTGAGCCATGGAATAAATGAGCCAGCTGGGCTGCATGGGCTCACAAAACAAGATACAGAGGCAAAAGATGAGCCCTTGGAACTTAGGAGAAAGAAAGCAAGGCTATACACACCTGGAGGAAGGAGAGGGAAAAAGGCTCAGGCATGTTCCAGAAAGAGAAAGAGAGTGCTCTGGGTTCTTTACCTAAAGGGTTTTAAATGTGGGAATTTAGGAGAAATGTCAGGAGAGGATCTTAATAGAATATTCAATAGCTTTCCAAGTGTGTCCTTTCAGAGTCCTAGTCTCTTCTGATTTGTCAGCCCTAGGGTAGGGGGTCATTATTCACTGCAGGTTGTCCTGATGTCAGCCACGGCATCACTCTGCCTGGCATTGCTGCATTTCTGGGCCTGGAACTGAAACACAATTGAGGCCTAGATGTTATCTCTAGGGATTAATGCTTAAAGGAGTGGTTGTGCAAGGGTTTGTATGGGGGTTGTATGAGGTTATTCTCTGGGTCCTTTTGTTCCCCCTTTAAAGGGATTTATTGCATGCCCAGTGACATGCCAGGGAGGAAAGTCACAGGAAGGTCTGAGCCACATAACCAATATGCCAAGGAGGAAAGGTTATCCTAGCAATAAGGTCCTTGTTTTCCCAGTTCTGTCCATTGCCAGGCACCTGGAGCTTTCTGCCCTGGTGATATTCCATACCTGGCCTATCATTTCTACTTTGCTCATGCCTGTCTAACTGCCTACTACACATCCACACATCCATCCACATGTAAAAATTAACTGAAAATTAATCAGAGTCTTAAATGTAAAACCTTATGTGTAAATGTAGAAAAAAATAACAATAAATTTTTGTGACCTTAGATTAGACAAAGATTTCTCAAATATGACATAAAAAACATGACCCATATAAAAATCAAAATGATAAATTGAACTATTGAACTTCATCAAAATTAAAAATTTTTGTACTTCAAAAGATACTGTTAAATGAAAAGACAAGCCATGGACAGGGAGAACAGTCTCATAATATACCCAATAAAGAATTCAATAATAAACAATACAATTTTTAATGAGCAAAATATTTAAAGATACTTCAATAAAGGAGATATATGAATGGCAGATAAGCACATGCAAAGATTCTCAGAATAATATAGTCATTACAGAAATGTAAATTAAAACCACAGTGAGCCCTGGCTGGGTGGCTCAGTTGGTTAGAGCATCATCCTATACACCAAAAGTTTGTAAGTTTGATTCCCAAACATGGCACATATCTAGGTTGCAGGTTCAATCCCCACCAGGGCATGTTGCAAGGTAACCTATTAATGTTTCTCTCTCACATCCATATTTCCCTCTTTCTCCCTTTCTTTCTCCCCCCTGTTTCTAAAATCAATGAACATATCCCCAGATGAGGACTCAAAAAAACAACGATGAGATAACACTTCATATCATTAAGACGACTAACATGTAAAAGGCTGACGATGTGACATGTGGGTAAGAAACTGATATATTGCTTGTGGGGATGTAAGTGGTACAACCACTTTGGAAAACAGTTTGCTGGTTTCTTAACAAAGTAAACATACTCCTACCACATTGGTCAGCCCTTCGTCTCTTAGGTATTTGTCCAAGAGATATGAAACATATGGCTATGCAGAGACTTTTACACTGAAGTTCATAACAGCTTTATTTTTCATATCTCAAACTGAAAAGAGCCCAGACGTTCATCAACTAGGGAATATATAAACAAACAGGTATATCCATACAATAGAATGCTATTCAGTAATAAAAATGAATGAATATTGATCCATTTGACACCATGGGTGAATTAATTATGCCGAGTGAAAGATACAAGATAAAAAGGAATACATCCTGCCCTGGCCAAGTAGTTCACTTGGTTGGAGCATAGTGTCATAGACTGAAAGATCACAGGTTGGATTTCCTGTCAGGTCACATACCTGGGTTTCAACCTCAGTCGTTGGTTGGGGCACATATAGGAAACAATCTATTGATGTTTTTCTCCCACATCAATATTTCTTTCTCTCCCTCCCTTCTCCTCTCTCTCTCTCTCTCTAAAATTGATAAACACATTCTTGGATGAAGATTAGAAAACATAGACAGAGGACTTGAATAGACACTTCTCTAAGGAAGACATACAGAGGACCCATAGATATATGAAAAGATGCTCAGCATCACTAGCCATCAGAAAGATACAAATTAAAACAATGAGCTATCACCTCACACCTGTCAGAATGGCTATCATCAATAAATCAACAAACAACAAGTGCTGGCAAAGATGTGGAGAAAAAGGAAGCTTACACCCCAGCAACAGTGCAATGTTGGTGAGAATGCAGATTGGTGCAGCCTCTGTGCAGAATAATGTGGAGTTTCCCAAAAAATTAAAAATGGAACTGCCTTTTGACCCAGCGGTGACACTGCTGGGAATATATCCTATTAATCCTAAAACATCATATGCAGCCCTAAGTTCATAGCAGCACTATTTATAATAACCAAGGTTTGGGAATAGCCTAAGTGCCCATCAGTAGATGAGTAGATTAAAAAAAAACACCTGTGGGTACATTTACACAATGGAATACTATGCAGCAATAAAAAAGAAGGAATTCTTACCTTTCACTTACCATGGATGGAACTGGAGACCACTATGCTAAGTGAAATAAGCCAGTTGGTGAAAGACAAATACCATATGATCTCACTTATAAGTGGAATATAATGAACAAAATAATCTAACAAGCAAAACAGAACTAGAAGTATGGAAACATGGAACAGACTGACAGCTGTAAGAGGGGAGTGGGGAGGTGGGGACTGATTGAAAAAAGGTGAAGGGACTAGTCAAAGAACATATGTGCATGACCCACGGTCATGGACAAGTGTGGGAATTACCAGTGGGAGTTGGGACAGGGTCACTGGGTGGAGGAGGGCAAAGTAAGAAAAATTGGGATAATTGTAATAGCATAAACAATAAAATATTTAAATAAAAAAGAAAATTATGGGAAGAATTTTAAAGTGCAAAAAGAAAAACAAAATAAACCATAATGAGACACTGTTATTACACAGGGGTCTGGCCCTGGGGGGGTGTGCCTAGGGCCATCAATAGTGCATGGGCTCTTGACTTTGTGTAGGAAAGATTTCACAACATAAGTCCCATTGGCTATGAGGGTACATTTATTTAAGCCGGGGACAGTGAAACAAGGAAAGGGTTAACACAGAAGAAGCAACACAAGAGCCTAGGCTGGGCTGCCTTAGCTCACTGGGAGGTCAGAGAAAAGGAGGTTTGGGGGACAGGTTCAGGGGACAAGCTGCCAGCTATGCACTGCCCTAGAGTTTGAGGGACAGTGTCTGTGGGGAAAGAATTGGGGGGGGGGCGGGGGGGGAAGGAAATGGTGCTGCGGGTGATCCCCAGAGGGAGAAGTTAGTCTTGAGGCTCTTATCTCTCTCGTAGGCCTGAATCTTAGAGAAGGTCTCAGGGAAGGGTTTCAGCAGAATCTGCATCAGTTCTCCAGGTGTGTCCCTTCAGGGTCGTGGTCTCCATTGATTGGTCAGTGACAGGGCAGGTGGTCTTCATTCATCACAGCTGGTTTTGGTATCGTCCTCTCAGTTTTGCTGCTTTTCTTAGCCTGGATCTGAAATACAACTGAGGCCTAGGTGTTATGCCCAGGAAGGAAAGGCCAGGAGAGGAAAGGTTACCCTGGGGGTGAGGTCCTTGTTTCCCCAGTTTTGCCCTCTGCCAGGCAGTTGGGACTTCTGCCCTGATGACCATGTGCATCTGGCTATGAATCACTAGGCCATTGTGCTCTTTCTCAGTTTCTGTATTCCACTTGCCAAGGACTTTTCCTAGCTTCTTATTATCCTGTCTCAATACCACCTTATACCTGCTGGAATGGCCATTATCAATAAGACAAGAAATGTCAAGTGCTGGAGAGGTTGTAGAGAAAAGGAAATCTTCATACAATGCCGGTGGGAATGTGAACTGGTACAGCCACTATGGAGAACAGTATGGAGGTTCCACAGGAAATTAAGAATAGAGATACCATATGACCCAGCAAGCCTTCTTCTGGGTACCTCCCCCCAAAATCTGAAAACATTTACTCATAAAGATATATGTACTCCTGTTTTATTGCAACATTATTTACAATAGCCAAGACATGGAAACAACATAAATGTCCTCCAACTGATGACTGCATAAAGAAGATGTGTGGTACACATATTCAATGGAATACTACTCAGTCACAAAAAGATGAAATATTGCCATTTGTTACAACATAGATGGATCTTGAGAGTAGTGATGCTGAGAGAAATAAGTGAGATGAAAAAGAACAAGAACTGCATCATTTTACTCACATGTGGGATATGAAACAAAAAGCAACAAACCAACGAACAAGTAAACTCATATACACAGACAACACTATGGTGGTGACCAGAGAGAAGGGGTTTGGGAGGAGAACAAAGAAGACAGGAAAGTCAAATATGCAGTGACAGAAGCCTGGGCTTCACGTGGTGGGCACACAACAGAGTGTACAGATGTCATATTATAAAGGTGGACACCTGAAATTCATATAATGTTATTAACCAATGTTATCACAATAAGTTTAATTTTTAAAAGAAAATTTTAAAAATTATAAAAATGCAAGCACTGATAGTGACAGGAAGCACATCTGTGGTTGTCTGTGGGGAGAGTGGGTAAGAAGGTTCAGTGGGAGTCAGAGAGGGGCCGGATAGATACCTGACAAAGGTGCACAAGGAAATTTGGGATGTAATGGGTGCTTACTATTCTAATTACAGTGACAATTTTACAGGTATATTGATACGTCAAATATTACCAAACTGTACATTTTCGTTATGTGCAGTTTCTTACATGTCAATTATACCTCAATAAAACTATGTTTATAAAAACTGCATGTGTTTATGAGTCTACCACGGGGAAAGACTTCTAATATAGTCCTTACATACCTTCCAAAGCCTGATTAGTCAAACGCAACTACATGGGGGTGTTCCACAGTTTTACCTGTTAATCTCATTACATATTGTCCATAAAATTAACATTTAATTTTTATTTGTGCTTATAATAAAATGTTTAAGTAATTTTAAATGTTAATATCTTATAAAATTATTAAGATCTGTGAATTTTATGGCAGTACATCAGTAGACATCTAGTCCCTCACACTGTGTTTTACATGGTCTGTAGTCGTAGTGGGTGGGGTGGTTGGCAGGGTTTGGTGAGGATGAGTATCTTCCCCTAAACACAGAGCCCACAATCACCCAGCCACAGGAGCAGAGAGCAAGGAAGGAGAAAAACACACAGAGAAGTGGCCAGAATGGAGTGTGGAGCACCACATAGCCTGCAGGAATAATAATACCAACGGCTATAATTTATTACAAGTTTTCTATGTGCAGGTGATTTGCATGTATTACCTCAGTTCACCCTTAAAACTTTATGAGGTAAGTACTACCACTAAAAACCATAAAAGATGAGGAGACTGATGTCTGATAGAAAATTTAAATAACTTGCCTGAGGCTACAAACCACAAGAACTGGCAAAGTTTTCAACTGTATTAGCTTCCTGTTGTTGCTGTGACTAATTACCACCGATTTAGTGGCTTAAAACAACATAAATGTATCCATTTACAGTTCTAGAGCTCAGAAGTCTGAGCTCAGTCTTCCCCAGCTAAAATCAAGGTGTCAGCAGTTCACAGCCTGAAAGTCCCTTCTACCACTGAGGTAACATATTCACAGGTTCTGGGGATTAGGCCTCAGGTACCTTTCGGGCCTGTTACTCTGTCTATCACAACAACTCTGGTGGACTGCTTCAATCATCATGGAAGGCCTTTGTTGATCAATCCCCAACCAATGTTCCCCATCCCACCTTCTCTCACCCCCTTCCCCATGGTTAATACTGCTGCCAGAACTCATAACCTACCACACACCAGCGAGGCTGCACACTTCTCCCACCTTCCCCCCAGGATTACCCTCTACCAAAACACCTCCCTCTTCCTGCACTCAGTGTCAACTCAAAAGCCAGCTCCCTCCCTGTGAAACCTTTCCTAACTTCCAGTGGGAGGTGCTCTCTGTTGTCTGGAACCCCTGCGGCATTTGGGTGCTACATTCTGCTTTATTCTGAAGTAGTTTGTGTAAGCTCTTTAGCCTGGAACCATGTGTCATCCATCTCTGCAGGCCTCACAGCCCTCACCTCAGAACCCTGAACAAGTGAGTGTTTACTCAGCATGGAGTGTGCATCAGTGGATGAATACAAGCCAGGATCCAGGTAAGACATCCTCCGCGTCTCAACCCTGAGATACACTGATTCTCCCAGAGCCCCTGGAGCCCAGGTTCTAAACTGCCAAGGCAGCAGCACTGGCCCAGAGCAGTATTTATTCTAGGTTTGGACAGCATGTCTGATCAGAGCTGTTTTAACTTGGAGTCTAATGAACAGATGATGTAAATGTATAGGAATAGATGGAGAAATCAAAGTAGAACATTGATGGCATTCAAGGCTAATGGGATCTAGTCCTTGGGTCCTCATGGCTGAGAAAGGCAGGGCAAGGATGCTCAGTTTGGGAATGCATTGTCTCTGACTGGTTCAGGCTCCTGGTCAGCCCTTTTCTGCTATTTGGGGCAAGTGCATTTGCAACTGGAGCCACCAGCCTCTAAGCTCTCACCCAAAACATTGGGGTCAGAGTAGGCAATGACATCACACTGCTATAGACTAAAGGTTTACATCTTCCAAATTTATGCGTGATTAGGTCATAAGGGTGAAACCTTCATAAATGGGATCAATGCTCTATAAAATAGAGAACCCACAGAAGTCCCTTGCTTACCCAGCCATGTGAGAACACAGCAAGACAGCCATCTGTGAACAAGGAAATGGGCTCTCATCATACACCAAATTTGCTCAGACTTCCCAGCCACTGAACTGTTTGTTGTTTAAGCCACCAGTCTGTGGTGTTTTTGTGACAGTATCCTAAACGGATTAAGACACCAAACAGAGCTAATACTTGTATTTTACCTACAAGAAACTCAAAGCTCAAGTAAAGGACTCAGTCATTGGTGGTAACACCACCATTTGCATCCATCAACATTTATTGGCACAGTGGGCAAAAAGCACTGAGTCAGGCACCAGCTCCCCTAGTCCCAATCTCTGCACACACAGGGGCAGACGAGTGTATATGTGTGCAAGCATGTGCATGTCGCAGTGTCCATGGGGTTGGAAGTTAGGCCCTCAGTATGCTTCAAGGCAAACCTGGGTTTCCAGTTCTCATTGATTAAATCCATTGCTTGGCTTATCTACTTTGTGGACAGAGGGGCTCAGGGCCAGGGATTTGAAAGTTAAACTATAAGGCAATGACTCTTAAACAAAAACACTTTAAGAGTTCTTCCAAGAATGTGTGAGTTTCAGGAGCCTAGGAATTGGGAAATGTTCTGCCCAAGTATTTGACATTTGCCTGAGTGGTGATGCTATCTGCCCAGCACGGAGTAAAGATATGGATAAGGAAGAGGGAAAAGAAAATTAGGCCTGCTTAGATAATTGACTTTCTCCACATTTGTCAGATTTTCACATGTAGTTTGGAATAGTGTAAACTACCACCTTCAGTCACCCTCTGCCTAATAGAACTTTAGTAATATATGCTAATAGCAAACAAAAATGGATTTTTGGCATATAAAGTGTTTGGCACTGGATATAGCACCGCATATTTCTCTTGAGATATTTGACAGTAGCAACTGCCCTGTGCATTTGCAGCGTTGTACCATTCATACTAAACAATAGACCAAGACACACGGATAGGCATGGACACTGAACAAACCTAGGGGGCACCATTCACACTGTAACCATGCAGTACTGTATATTAATTGTGACAATTTTCCAGCAGATGTGTCTTGAGGAAGGAGCCCTTGTTTACAATTTGCACCAGGTACCATTGTGCTAGAGGCAACACTTCAATACCCAGGGTGTCTGGTCCACCTACGTGGCCTTGGATTCTTTTCTTAGAGACATAATGTTGGGAATCCAAAGATGGCCATAGGGCAAGACCCTCCCAGCCTGGGTCCATGTGACATGTCCACTGTGCTAGGAGTGGTGTTGGATAGAAAAGAGACCTGGGTCTGATAAAGGCAAACTGAGTTGCTGAGGGCATTCTAACCTCCATCCTGAGCCCCATCCACATCTTGCTTTGGAGGAAAGAGTGGGAACTGAATGTCTTTCTCACTACTGTGTTCCCAGAACCCAGCATAGTACCTGACACAGAAGGGGTGCACAATACAAGTTACTTGATGGAATGAATGAAAGAATGAATGAATTCTTCAACAGGTACCTGTGCAGCACATGGGTGAATGTGTGATCTTCTATCATTTCGCACAGTCTCTCTGATACTCTGAGACAGACAGCGGAAGAAATGCCCTTCTCTGGGACTTCTCTGAAGGAAGGGAAAACTGCCAAAATGAATTCACTTAAAAGATCTCTCACCAGGAAGCAGTGCCTGGAGAACCCCCTTCCTAGAAGAGCAAATCTCCTTTATCACCCCAGTGCTACTGCTCACTGTTATCACTCCCTCATTCCAGCTGTCTGTCCCCCCTTGCAGCAAAGCCTATTTACTAGACAAATTTGCAAGTCTAAAATGTAATCATTGGCTTCCTCCTCCGGATGTTAAGGACTTCCCAGAGCCAGGCTGGAGCCCTTGCTGCTTTAGCTGGGTGTGGTCCTCCCACACTGATGCTTCTCAGAGCCAGAAAGATACAGATAATGCAAAGTAGAAATCAAGTGAAGGTCTGGGCTAGGGCCAAGACATCTCTGCTAGAGATAAGTAAGGGCAGACTGGCCTTAGAACAGTCAGCTGGCTGGGCTTAGAGAGAAAAGCTGGGGAGCCTGAGTCAGGCCTCAGGTGCAGAGGGCTCCATCCTACTTTGCTGGACTCAGTGCCTCCCACACGATGTCTACAATGCTGCAGGCAGGACTCCCTGGGTTTAGTGAATAGTCTGGCTCATGAATGTCAACTTACTTTTCTTGTCCTGGACCAGCCTACTATTCCTTTCCACAGCAAGTGCTTATTGAGCACCTGCTCTAATGCGGGCACTATGCTGGATGCTAGGAATATACACAGAACAAAACAGGCATGGCCCCTGCCTCATAGAGTTTATGAACAAACAGGAAATATAAATAAGCAAACTATTTAATGCACTGCCAGAGCCAAGATCAGCAGGCTTCCTGGAGAAACTGACAATAAAACCAGGACTTGAGGGATGATGAAGGGGAAACAGCATGTGCAAAGGCCTGGAAGCCAGAGTAAGCATGGCACTACCAAGTCAGAATTCAGATTGGCTAGAGCTATAAATGGAAGAATGGCAAGAGAGGAGGTTGCAGGGGGCGGGGGGGGCAGGTCCCCAAAGCCTTCCTTGTCAACCAGGCATGGAGTCTGCACTTAGTCCTGGGGAAGGAGTGTTAGCAGAGAGCAAGAAAAGGGTTTGGGGAATATGTGAGGTCAAAGCAAATTAAGGAAGAGGGGTTCAGCAAGGAGGGAACAACAAGAAATTTGGTCAACCTGGAAACCATTTTTGAGCATTTAAGACAGACTCTATCTTATCTTCCTTCCCTAACACACTGAGTATAAAAGGTTGCAAATAACCATCCCTTGTGCTTCATAGTTCAGAAAGGATTTTCATGTCCATCTCCTCCTGTGATTCTATATAAGGTGGTATGGAAGATCACCCTCACTTTACAGGTGAAAAAAACTGAGTCCCAAGGAGGTAAAATAATTCATCTAAAATAGCATAAATACAGTTGCATCAAGAGCTTTCTATTTTCTAACACCAAGTTTTTACATTCATTTTAGGGTTATGAAAGAGCACTTATCCCCAGTGAGTGACAGCACAATGCTGTGCATCTTTTGACCATATTTTCCTCTCTGAACAGGAGGATCAAATAGTCAAGCCAGGGATGGATCCCAAGGCTTGGAAAGCTGACCCAGTGCCCTTGGCATGGCAGGTCACACAGCCAGAGAGACCTCAGAGGGCACCCTGCTTGGTGGCTGGGAGAATAGGGCAGCAACAACAAAAGCCCTGGGCATATTCCATGCCAAGCCATTAGCAATGAATAATCTCACTGGGCTTCCCAAACCTACATGTCTTCTCATCCCTCCCTGCTCCCTACCTCCCAGCCTCCCAGATCTTGAGCCCTACAATATCCTATGAGGGTGTACTGTGGGGCCCCCTGGAGGTCTCACTGCTCCTCACCAGTTTCTGAAACCTGGGTCTGTCATGCTGTTGGGCACCGTGCTCCTCTGTTGCACCAAGGGCAGGAGCCAGCTTTCTTGGGCATGCTGCTTAAATAGGAAATAAATAATCCCCTTTCAAACAGAACCTTTCATCTGAGGGCCTTTCTGTCCTTGCTCCTGTTCCTGGGTATCATCTCTACTAGAAATGTTTTTCTGGGGAGGGGGAAGAAACAGAGGGTGGAGATGGGCATTTTTCTTTTCCTCAGAAAGTCTGTGTTGCAGTTATTTCCATTTGCTCTGAGGGCTGAGAGCCCCTGCAGAACCACAGAGCTGTGCAGAGCCATGAAGACAATAGTGAGAGAAAAGAGAGATGATTATGGTTCCAGTGGAGAGGGAAGGGCAGGAGCACCAGTGGGAGCAGTGACTGACAAGAGAAATATGACAAGTCACTGAGGACCCAGGCTGAGAGCCAGTGGCAGAGTGTGAGATTCAGAGACTGGTCTTGTCAATTCAGAAGGATTGCCATGTCACAAGAGACAATGCTCTGTTTAAAAAAGAAGCATCCCCTGAAGTGGGGAACCTAAAAAAACTGCAGCTGGTAGGAGGGTTGTAGGTGAGGACAGAACCAAGCACAGGGCAGAGGGCTGTCCTGCTAACACATCCCTGATGGATGTGGGGCAGGAGAAAGACAGCAGAAAAGGAGGGAGAGGCAGGCCTGGTGGCCAAGGCAGGAAGAGTGGGCCTTCCAGAAGGGCAGGAAGAGACCCACAAAAACCTGGTTTCCAGGGGCCAGAAAGTTTGACTAGATCTGCATGTAGTAGGGGCTACATGTAGATCTGCACGTAGTCAGTAAGCAATTACTATAAAGGTCAGGGACCTCAGAGGTTACTCCCAGAGCTCAGTCAGTGGACCAGGATGTATTGTATGCTTGCCTGTGCCCAGCACCATGCTAGGCAACTTGTAGGACACAAACAGAATACTAGATCTGTCCCTGCCTTCCTGATTGGCTAGAAATACATGTCTAAATACATGTATGCCTCACTTGTCAGGATTCTGAGTGGTCAGGATGTGGCTAGGCTGGAAGGCCTCCCTCAGGAGAACTGGCAGCAGGAAAAAAGAAGAGAGAGCTAGGCAGTCCCATGGAAGCAATCTACTTAAGTTCTCTGGACCTCAGTTTTTTTATCCGTACAACAGAGCACCTTGCACACTAGCCTCGCTAGGGTGCTGCAACAAAGGCACTCTTCCCACCTTTTAAACAGAGTCTAGCTTCTCCTTTTGTAGCAGCAGGGACCAGTCTCTGTCTCTGATATCTGTATCTCTCAGAATAGAAGTAACTTGGGCCATGGTTTATTACCAAATAGAGAAAGAAAGTCATGTTGGTATCTTCCAGGCAGCTGGAGACCTCTTCCAAAAGCCACTCCACCACACCCAAAATAATTAGAGGAGACACATTTTCTAGGCTCTTCCTGACACATATAACGGATATCAGATAGAAGTGTCCACACAACAAATAGAAATCTAATCTCTCCCCTCATTCAGCCAAATGGAAACAGCAGGACATCCATGGCTGAGCCTCTAGCTTCTGGTGGGGGATGCATAGAAGGAAAATGGAAACAGATTACAGTCAGTCTGATATCCAAATAACAAATAGGTAACCCAGAGAGAAATTTGTTTTATTGATGTTTGGAAAGAGATCCACTGATTTCCTTGTCTGCTCTGCCTTTCCACTTTAATTGAGGAAGATGCTGGTTAAAAGCCAACAGAAAAATAAAATAAAAGAGAGTGCTTAATGGCTGGCAGGCATCTGCTCCTGTGCACACACAGTCACATACTGCACACACTTTGGAATAAATTCTCCCAACAATCTGAAGTTTCCTTTGGAACTGGCCATCAACTGAACACAGGTCATTTTCCCAGGGTTGACAGGTGCTCTAGGCTTCAGGGCAGTTGGACTGCACAGGAAGGGATCAGCCATTGGGCCTGGTGCTGAGAGGCTGGGGCCTGGGGATATGGGCTCCATAGGGAGGAGATGAGATTGGGCTGGGATTCAGGCAGAGAAGGGATGTGGCCTCCCAGAGGCCAGGAGAGGCAATGGGATCTTAATTAAGAAGCCCTCAAAAAAAATCTCAGCTGTGGACTCTCAAAATTGGCAGGGAAAAAAAAGAAAAAACATGGGAGAAAGACAAAGAGCTCAAAGAAAGAAAAAAGAAAAGGTGTAAAAAGGAGGGGAGGGGGTGGGAAAGAGATAAGGCCCTAGTGCTGCTTCATTATCATCAGAACCACAGTCCACATCTGAAGTTCCAGGTAGAAGGGGAGCTTTTTGTGATACTATAAATATACTTTATAGGCTTTGGTTTATCTTTATGACAGAGCCAATGAATAATTTACTGGTCAGTAAAAGATCAAAGAAGCTGCTAGGACTACAACCTGAAACATCAAAACCTCTAATGCTTGTATCGATGCTATACCAACCCTGCATATTTACTGCTTGATGGTTTATGGTCCTGTGCCCTGGTCCCCAAAAGGTAAAACTTCTAAGAAAAAAAGACTAAACAAAACACTAGGGCAAATAGACATAGAAACAGACATAATAAGAACAGTGCTAGGGGTCACAGTGGAGCTGACATCATGAGGGGTAGTCATGATTGTGGGAAACTGTAGTGACCTAGTCCCATTCTACCCCCTCACCTGTCACAAAGAACCTCAGAAAATATGTGAAGATTTGTAAATGCCAACAAAATACATGTGATTAACATTCTGAGAGCATATTGGAGAGAAACCAAATCTGACTGAGTAAAGAGTGAATGGCCCCAAGTCCAGTCAAGGTGACACAGGCATTTCCCCAGGAGACCTAGATGTGGTTGTTCTAATAGGAGAAGGTGCCGGGCTTGGATACTGGAAGAGGAAGCCCAAAGTAGGCCCTGCCCCATCCTCTTTCCGACTGGTACTATCCCAGACCTCAGGCCACACGTCCAAGCTCTGTCTCTCTGTCCCTTGCAAAACAACTGCTCTTCAGCCATCCTCAGCCTCAAGATGATCACAATGGCCTTAGACCTGGAAAACAGTCCCTGGGAACTGGCTTGGGCTATTTGGGCAGAGAATTCCAGGTCCCTGGTAGGGAGAGGACCAAAGCCAGGACCTCTAAAGCACAAGTTCAGGGCAAGAACCTTATTACCTAGGTCTATGTGTGGTAGCAGCCTGAGGAGCAAGTGTTTGTTGAAGTTTATCCAGCATTGGCTAAAAGGGAAAGACACAGGTCTACAGAAGTATTCCAGGCTCTAGAGAGGTTTAGTGCCAGTTATGAAGACTTTGGGGTTCATCGGGCCTCATTGTGCACTAGCTTCCACTAACCCCCAACCCATGCTCACCTTTGACCAATAGGTCACTTTCACACTTGTCCTGGTACAAGGAGATGCTCCAGACAGTAGATAGAAGCCTCTGTTCACTGAAAAGGAATATCCCCTCTGTAAAATATTGCACTGAATTTGTCTTTATCAGTCTCTTGTCAGTTAGCATGAGTTGGTTTACCATGAGCCCACTTATTTCTGAGAGCCCTTGTCCTTCTTGGGATGAGATGAATCTTGTGTGGGACTATTTTGCCCATTGCAGGATTTCTAGCATCCCTGGTCCCTACCCACTGAATGCTGAGAGCCAACAGTGACCCTTACTCACTGAGACCATCAAAGTCCCACACATTTCTAAGCACCACCTCTCCCACATTGACCCTTTCTCTGGTTGGGACCCACTGCGCAACTACAAGTAGGGAAGAAAAGCATGGGAGTAGACATGAGGATCAGCCAATTGGGAGACATGGACAGATGTGGGTATAGAAACATACAACAGATCAGAGACCAAACAGAAATGGGGACAGATGAAAAATCATGGGGAATAAGTAGGACAATCTATGATAAGCCTCACACACTGCTACAAATTGATGCAATCAGCAAATGGTTGTTTTATTCTTCACTTTCCTTGGGAGAAAAATGTAAAGACTCTTTTGAACCTAGTTGTCACCTTGAAAGAGACGATCAGCTATTGCCCAGTCTACAAAGGAGCCCCCACAGTCCCTTTGAGATTTGTGAACCTGACAAGATTAACAGACAGAGCTGTCTTTGTCCCCTTTTCTCTCTCCAAGCCTGACCCTTTCCCAGCCCACAGGCCATGTGATTCCTGACAGAAGCCAGTTGCTAATAGATGGTCAGTGGCAAGTTGCTCTGCCCTCTTCTGAATTGGCTTCCCCCAACTTAGGAGAGCACGTGGTCAGTGGCAGGACCAACAGGAATGTCAGACTAGATGAACTGGCCAGCAGCTCCATTCATTAGAGCAACTCCAGGCAGTGTGTCAGGCCCACACTGTGGCTTCAGCTAGGGTCGAGCCAAAGTGGTGAGTCTCTCTGCACAATACTCACCCTTTCCCTGCCTGGGCCAATACTCTGCCCTTGCCCTTGCCCTCCCAGGGCTCAGCTTCAGGAGAGTCCTGCTCAAGGGGAGGGCTGAGGCAGAAGTGTGCCAGGGCCCCAGGAAGTTCTCTTCCCTCCCACTGTGGAGCGTAGACAGAGGACTGCAGAAGAAGATACAGTCTATCTGCACCTGCTTTGCTATCTTGGCCTTTCTGTAGCACAAACCCAGCATGATCCCCGTGCCACAGGCACCCATCCCCACACCCCTGTGCATAACTCTTATCTGGGGAGTTGGGCAAATGGCCCAAGGGCCCAAAATTCTCAAAGGATGCTGAATGGAGACCCCATGTGGAGAGTGGCATATGACCAGTACCCAAGATATCTGGGCCTGTTCCCTCATTGTCATCTAAAATTAAGGGTCAGAGCTCTTTCTTGAGTTGGGGCCATGGGAACCCAGCTCTGCTCCCATCACTTCTCTCTATTCCCCTCCTCTGCTCAGAAACAAATCCTTGTGGCATTCTGTGCCTGCTATAGAGAGTCTAGCAAACAATTTCACTGAGTCTCTGGAACCTTGGGGTATGAACCACATATAAATATATAGCATGGAGATAATTACTATCTTTACCATTTATTGAGCACCCACCACCATGTGCTACCTCTGTACCAAGCTCTTTAAATGCATTCATTTATTTGATCCTCATAGCAACCCCATGAGTTCAGTACTATTACTATTTCTCATTTTTAAAGCCAAAGCACCTGAGGCTCAGAGAAGTTAAATAATTTGCCAAGGGCACGTACGGTCAGTGCTCTACTCCACGGAGCACTGTACATAGAACAGAGACTTAATAAATACTTGACAAATGAAAGAGTACATTAAATGCTCAGCTTTGTCTCCAGTGATTCAACCTTCTAACCCCACCCTGAAACCAAACCCAGCCAGCTAAGCTACTTGTTTATTCAATAAATCCTCATTGAGTACTTACCCAATTTTCTTCACTGCTGTGAGGGGGTACAAAAAAATACGTCATTGGAAAAGTCCATGGAAATTTAGTTAATAAAAAGTTAGCAACATTTAACATTTACTTGAATTAATTTCAAGGTTATCTGTTGTTACTTTCAGCTAATTAAATGCCAGTGAAATGGTGCATAACTAGTTGACTACAGAGTAATATAGCAAAAAGAACACTAAATTTGAAGTCCAGGGTCCTGGGTTCCAAAACCTTACCAGCCTGTCAGCATGAGCATAAGGGAGACACAAGACCTGTCCCAGCCTCTGCCTGCATCTCTCCCCTGAGACCAGGCCTCTCTCACTTTCGAAGTGTCCTCGTATGTATCCAGAGGGGAAATGCTCGGCAGCAAATTGATAAATCTTAAAGCTGAGATTTTTAAAATCTTAAGAATCTATTCATTCTATTAAAATCTATTCTTAAAGCTGAGATGGTATTCTTTTTCTGAAGGTTGAAAATTTGTCCATTGATAGTATTTAAATTTTTTGAAAGCAATAATGGGCAATCTGTCCATAAGCTCATAAATTTGCCTGAAAATTTCCCTGAAAACAATTTGTCCTTTACACATAATCTGCAGAATGACAATACAACAGTGTTGCTCAGCTCCCACGTCATTAGTTTTTCATTTGATGATAGCCAAGAAGGGACAGCACAATTACAGTAAGGAAGGACGGTAACATGGTTTGGCACTATGAACCTGGTCACTGGGCATGCAACTCATTTTCAGCACTTTTTATATTGTTTTATAGAGATCAGTAACCTTTCTTTCAAGTCCAACCAGACTGCAAACTCCCTGATGGCAAGGAGGTGTCTCTACTATCTTTTCACCCCCGAACCATCCCACAGTCAGTGCAGCACCTCCTGGAAGGAAACAGTGCAGGAATGTTGTTTGCACAGAGCTGAATAATAAAGAAGGATTTTGATGCCCCACTGTAGTGTCGCATTAAAAGGAAATGCTAAAATCTTCATGTTTAAGTTTTAATTTTGATAGATTTTTTTTGGCTGGGGGCCCGTAAGAAACATAGAAAGGAGGTTGATGTCTTTGGTGATTTGGTGAGGTGTTTATAGCAGGTCATCTGTCACATTACGACTGGCAGCACTCACTGAGTGCTTCCTCTGTCTGACACTATGTTTAGCCCATCTGATTCTCTCAACAACCATGAAGTACAATGATTAGTCCCGCTTTACAGATGAGGAAGTGAAGGTGCAGCAAAGTCAGGAAACTTGGCCCCCTACAAAACAAACCTACAGCTAATGAAGGGTGTGCTGAGATCTTCACTAACCCCGAAGCTGTGCATTCTTGACCACTATGTAAACTGCCTCTGGATGGAGCAAGCAAAATCATCTTGGT
The DNA here is from genome assembly GCF_019186645.2 of Phyllostomus hastatus. NCBI lineage: Eukaryota > Metazoa > Chordata > Mammalia > Chiroptera > Phyllostomidae > Phyllostomus > Phyllostomus hastatus. Next base: position 12,545,077 of record NW_025333530.1, read on the forward strand.
TCCACCTCAAAATGATATGAGGTCATTCTCCAACTTTCAAAAAAAGAGAAGGTCAGAAAGAACAATGATTTTTTTTTCCATTCAGGTAAGTTTGGATTTGTGCAAGGAATGACAGAGCTAAGCAGCACTTGGCTTTTGGCCAGAGTCAGCATGTTTGTCTTTCTAATGACAATGACTGATCTAAGTTGTGACATTGCTGACTTAATTTCGCAAACTTCAAGCCTACTAGAGACAAGGTAGATACCAGGACTGCTACACAAACTGGCAGCGGGTTTTTCTTGGTTGGGGATGTCTATCCTTCCCAGTCATGAACAGAGTACAGTGTAGGAGTTGAAAGCCGGAGGAATTACTTGGGTTGTTACCAAGTATTTTTAATAGCAGAATCCTTCAATTTCTCTCCCTTGGCTCAACCTAACCACAGGAAGAGAGAGATACCTGGTCATCTATGAATCTTGCTTAAAAAGCCACTCTCTGCAGCTGTAAATGGAACCATGTGAATCAAGACCCTAGCACAGTAACTAGCAAATATAGGGCCTCGGAAAATATGATGTGTGAGCTCCTGCAGACACATACCCTGCAGTCCTACCAGTACTTAGGACCTGCAGCATTTGTGGTTCCTAACAGACCCAATCTCAGTGGGGCACTTGTATTGGAAGCTCTCAAACAAGGTTTTAAGGGGGGGGAAATGTTGTTGCCCACTGAGGATAATGAATGCACGAATGAATGAATGAGTGAATATTGTTCTCAAAGGGTTTCAAGTCTCTAACACACTTTTAAGCAAGTTCAAGTTAAGTCCTTTTAAATTGTTGAATTTAAACATTGACCATATTTAACTACAGTGACATCATAGAGAAGGCATTAACCTTTTAACTCACTAGTTATTGTTTAATTCATACACCCATAAGTGTAAGGTATTGCCTCTGCCCACAAGGAGGTTTCATCTAGTTGAAAAGGTGAGACATGTACATAAATGATCTCAATTCTAGGAACCACATGATCACTGCCATGTTCACCTGGTAAATAGAGAAAGTGTTTGCTTTTTTTGGTGGGCAATCAGAAGGGATTTCATGGAGGAGCCACCTAGGAAAGGAACATGAAGAATGAGCAGGATTTTACTAAGTAGATTTGGAGAGAAAAGGGAAGAAGAAAGACTCAGAATTGGGTTAATGGAGTAAAAAGTAAAGTGGACCAGTTTCACTTGAGTATGCAGTTTATGTGGGATGAGTGGGAGATAGGATTGGGAAAGTAAATTGGGACCAGATTGTGTTGAACTTTGAATGTTAAGGTAAGGTTTATGGGATTTATTTGGGATGCAATGGGGAGCCATTGAAGGTTATTGAGCAGGGAAGAGAAATGATTGATTTAGTTTGTTCCCAGTCCCTGTTTTTTTGAGAACATATGATTCTTTTTGGCAGACACTATGTACAGCCTAGACTGAAGCCAAAACTACTCTCCCAGACAGCAGCTAACTTGGCTGTGCTTCCTGCCTGCTCCCCATGCCCAGAACACTCTTGAACAGTGCTCTTTCTGAGCCTGCGGCCTGGGTCAGCTTCCTAGAGCTGCTGTCTCTTGCTTTACTGAACACACACCATGGCTAAACAATGCTCCAGAGTCTTCAGCAGCTAAAATTCAGTAACAGCAAATTTACTCTATTCCCAGATAGATGAGTTAATTGATGATTGCCTTCATTATAAATTTTTCAACTACAAATTTATTTTAAACGCTTGGCCTCTGTTATAGCTTGCCTTTAATGGTATCTAGTATGAGATGCTACTTGGTTTACTACAAAATTATAATTAGCCTGGGCTTTGAAGTCAGGCCTATCTGGATCAGAATCCTTGGTCCACCACTTATCAGCTCTGTGACCTTCAACAAATCAGTTGCCATTTCTGAGCCTCAAAACATTCATCTGCAAATTGTGGGCAATTATGTTTTTCCCACCCAGTTGTTATGAGAACTAAATGAGATCAAACACATATGGAGTGCCTGGTCAAGTGGCAGATTAAATGAGATTAAACACATATGGAGTGCCTGGTCAAGTTTCTGTTGAGTACTTCAACATGAACTCTGTTTCCCATTCCCTTTCCCACTTCTCGTTTTCCTGCCCTTGGAGTGAGAAGTATGCTTTATGCCAAGGCTGGACTTACCAGCATTTTGTGATATTCTGCAAAGAGGGAGGCAGTGCTGGAGGGTGGAGCCAGCATGAAATTTAGGTGTAGGACAGGGTTGGGTTCAAATTCTGGCAGTTCTCACTGGCAGCACAACTTGGGTAAAGGATTCACTGTCTCCAGCCTTCAGTCTCTTCCTATGAAAAATAACATGTACCCTGCGTAGTCACTGTGCTGATTCAGTGAGCTGGTACATGCATACAGCATTCCTTAGCACCATGGTGCTCACACAGTAGGGCCTCAACAAATGTTAGCATTAGAAGCTTCCTGCTGCCAGCCAAGGCAAATCTGAGGACAGTTGGGCTCAGTCCTACCCAGTGTTCTTGGTTCTCCCTTCCTCTTCTTTTCTAAATACTCTCCATCCTTCTCATATTCTATTTGACCAGGAGGAGGTATATTATAATGACTAATCATTTTGTTGCCCCAGACAGACAGACCTGTGTTAGAAGCCTGGCTCCACTACTCACAAGCTGACTGACTTGAAACAGAGTTCCCCCTTCCTCCTAGGGTAAGCATGTAGACTGAGGGAGAAATGCAGGGCCTGCACGCGGCAGACCTCCACGGGTAAACCACACTAACCACCTGAATGCACTCTGCTTTGTCAGCTCTGCCATCATTGCCTCTTCTGGTCTTCTTGGGCCCCTCTCCAAATTCACATTCACAAAGCCCACGTGAGCACTGATCCTTTTATCGGCAACAACAACAAAACCCAGGTCCTTGTAAGGCACAACAGGGTGTGGGGAGGGGGCCTCATTTCCTGGGGGAAGCTGGCAGTCAGTGGCCAGGCCAAAGGAAAGGCCTGAAAAAGGAAGCCAAGTGGATAATTCCTATCTCTTTTTTGTCCATTTTGTGTAAAGCAAAGCTCATAGCCATCTCTCTCCCTTAATCAAAGCAATTGTTATTTCTGCTAACTCACCTTGCAGACATGAATTAACTCTCTGCCAGGCATAGCCAGGTCCTACAGAAGTCAGTGCCCTAGAAGACAGAGGGGTCCCCAAGTAGTGTGTAGTGACCCCCTCTCCATGCATCAGGGTGGGGTGGCTGTTTGTCCTCTGCCCCTTTGTCTCCGCCAGCTCAAGAGAGCTGGAGATTGTGGCCTCAAAAACTGGGCCTCTGAGAAGGGAATTCTTCTTCCTAAAAAAACAAAGAAATGCCCTTGCTGCAAGAAGGATCTAAAGTATTAAAATAATCACTTTCGTTTACATTTGCTTTGTCGTTTACAACTCAATGACCCCTATATCACCTCACCTCTTAGAGCTGGAAAGGCTTTAGAAAAAAATCACCAGCTTTTTCATTTCACTGTGAGGAAATGAGGTTGGAGAGGCTGTGAAACTTGCTCATCATCAGAACTGCATTTAGCTAGGCCCAAATGAGATCTTGGCCTCAGGATTCCTTGCACAGCTCCCCACCCAGGGAGCAAGCATGGTGCAGAGTAGACACTGGCTCTATCCATTTCTCAGTTAGCATTTATATTAAGCACCTATTATGCCAGACACTGTGCTACTCACTTTTGTATATATTATGTCGTGGAATTGTCTTGCTCAGTTTTGGACTCCTGCCAGCACTGGCACATAGTTGTTGCTCAATAAATGTGGATTTTCTTCTTTGCCTTGGGAGCCATGTTATGAAGTGTAAAGAAGTGGGTTTGGAGTCAATCTGGGTTTGAATCGTATTCCTGCCACTTGTCAGCTTTTTGGCTTTTACCTCTTTAAGCCTTTGCTTCTATATCTACTCTAAAATGGAGATAACAAAGTCAGACTACAATAAGTTTTAAAGTTATTGTATATGAAGGACGTATTAATTATAGTAGGTGCTCCATCAACAATTAAAGTAGTTTTTGTCACTGGACATGCTGTAATTGACATTATTACCCGCCTTCAAGGAGCTGATAACCTCAGAAGTTAAGACACATATATCTATATAAGTAATCAAAAAGCAAAGCAGAGAAGAGACAAGCGGTGGACTGTTGGATTCCGGGGATAATGGAAGACTTCCTGGAACAGGTGTCATTGTGGTTGGAAGGAGGTAAACAGATTGAGCAGGGGAGCAGTGAAAGCACTGAGGAAAGAACAGAATAAGGACGAGGAGGCAAGAGAATGCAGCACGTGTTTAGGTCCAGGAGTATAGGAATCTAGGGGTTTCAGAAGATTGGAAGTTAAAGTGTAGTTACCGATTCCTTGGCCAGGACATCAGTTAGAGAGTGGAAAGACAAGGGAAGATACAAAAGTATTTGAAACTGGAGGAAAGGAAAACTGAATTCGTTTATGGATACTCTCATTTGGTCCATAAACATTCACTGAGTGCTGTCTACCTGCCAGATGAAAAACTGACCTTCATTAACCTGTGTTAGACTCCCAGGAAGTTAGAGACCAGGCCATCCACAAAGGGAGGGTGGGTTAGAGTCCTTGGGAACCTGTGTAAAATGACAATCCCATGGCCCCCCTGTAAAGACACTGATCTGGGTCACTCTCCAGGGGTTTTGGGGGGGAGATGTCCCAACACCACAGTTTGAGAAACTAAATCAGAAGCTTACAAGAGTTTGGGGTTACAGCTGAGGTCACAGATTTGTGAAGGAACCAGGCTGCTCATTTCATAGTCAGCCTAGGAGTGCTGGGGGGAAGCAGTAAGTGGGACTTGCCCGTTGTTTGGATGAACAAGAAGGAAGTAACAGGGGAAGAAAGGAGGGTGATTCTAGGAATCAGCAGGGAAACACTGCAATTGGCTGGACTCTGATTCTAATAGGCTTTGAGCACCCCCGTTTCTGACCTCATCTTCCCACTTTTTCCAACCTCTAAAAACCCATCTAAGAGCTCCAGGGAAGTAGACTCCCTGAGGCTTCTACACTTTCTTCAGCTCTGATATTTAATTACAGTTACACTTAAAACATATCCAACAATCAGATCTATTCAAAGGAGGAGACATTCCTCATGATAATGCCTAAGGTTTGTGTTGAATGTCACGGTTTGCAGAACAATTTCACGCATGTTACTATACATTCTATTACCTTCACATTTCTTAAGTGTGATCCATAGACCACCAACATCAACACAACCTTGGTATATGGTACAAATGCAGATTTGTAGGTCTCAGCCCAGACCTGCAGGACCAGGCCCCTAGAAGTTCAAATTTTATGTTTTAATCTTCCCCCAAGGATATGTTTATTAATTTTAGAGTGAGGGGAATGAAAGAGGGAAAAAGAGAACATCAGTGTGAGAGGAAAACATCAATTGGTTGCCTCCTGTATGCTCCCCAACCAGAGATTGAGCCAGCAACCTAGGTATGTGCCCTGACTGGGGATCTAACCCTCAGCCTTTTGGTGCATGGGACAGTGCTCCAACCAACTGAGCAACCCAACCAGAGCAGAAACTGAACTTTTAATATACTCTGGGTTGATTTTAAAGAAAACTGTACCTTGGAAACTTGATGTAATAAAAAATATATATTTGGCCTTTGTCTGCAGTTCCTGGCACAGAGCTTCAAAAACCTTTGAAATTTCCTGATAGGGTGTCTATTCATAACCAGTTCCTTTTGACCATGCTGAGTGTATACCAGTGGTGGACCCTTAGATAGTTTCAAGGAATGGGTTGGCCATTCCAGAAATCAAAAACAGGATTAGAGAGTTAGGACTTTCACTTCCACTGTCCAACATCTAGGGAAGGAGAGAGACTGGAGGTTGAGTTAAATCACATGGACATTGGTTTAATCAACCATGCCCACATAATGACACTCATCTAAAAACTCCAGACACTGAAGCTCAGTGGAACTTTCTGGGTGATGATGAACATATTGATGTGCTGGGAAGGTGACTTGACCTGATTCTATAAGCAGAGAGCATGGAAGCTCTGTGCCACCCCAACCCTGAGGCCATTTGGCTGTTCCTGACTTGAAGTCTTTATAACAAAACTGTAAATGTAGCACTTTCAGTGAGTTCTGTGAGTTCTAGAAAATTATTAAACCTGAAGGGAAGCTGTGGGAACCCCCAGTTGTGTAGCCAAGTCAGACAGGAGTACATGTATGATAGGGATCTCACGTGTGGCTAGCACCTAAGGTAAGGACAGTCTTGTTGGGGATCTTGGCCCTTAATTTACAAACTCTGGTGTTAACTCCAAATAGTGTCAGAATTGAATAGAATTGCAGAACCTTCAGCTGCTGTCAGAGAATTGGTGTCAGAACACAGAAACCATAGTCCTTTATAGCCAAACAATAATCTTATAAGTTATAATCAAAACCCCCATTTTACAGTAGGGAAACTGATACACAAAGAGGTAAGTGACGTATCCAGAGGCATAGAGCCATTTTGGAGCAAAGCAGCAATATGAAACTGGGTCCTTGGTCCCAGGTCAGGCCTCTTCCCTCCAGAGCATACCTGCTGCTTTGTGGTCCAATATGCCCCCTAAGTTGGTGGTAAAATCACAAAGCTTGGGAGCTGCTAGAGCCTGCCTTAGGTGGAGGGGGGCTGGAGGGAAGGGCTGAGAGACCCTCAGCCCTTTGAAAATATAAATTATACCTTTCTGACTGTGTGTGTCTTGTGTAATCCTTGAAGATTTGTAATTGTGACAGCCTAAGAAAATTACAGGTGACTAGAAGCAATTTAATGATAATAAAAATAAAATAAAAACAGTAAACAGCACTGCTGCTCCCTCTAATTTCCCAGCATCTTTAGCATATAAATGTCTCCCATTATTTCCCCCACAGACAATTAATGAATCTGCAATTGCCAGACTGGATGATCACTTCTCTTTAATTCTCTGTCTGCTGCAGCTCCAGCTCTAGCAAAGCCCCTTCTAACCCCAGGGCTAGGCTAGGATCCTCACAGGTTCAGCCACACTCCAGAAGCAGCCATAGGAAAGGCATATTTCCTCCCTCACCCACCCAGAGCTGGCTCCTCCAGCCAAGTTTCTCCAGGAGCCCTGCTGATCCGAGCAACCACAAATTGACCTTCTCTCTGGGTGTCTCCTTGCCTCACTCCTGGTGTGTTAATATGTGCCTTAAAGAGCTGCAAACTCCACAAGTCTGTTATGCAGGTTAATTCAGAGCACAGCCAAGCTCTGATCAAATGACCCTTACCCACTTTTCTGCTAATTTTGATGGGCAGCTCCATTTTCCTTCTCCCTCCTGGTACCTCCTTGTTCTAAATTGGAAATCTATCAATTTTCTAGGTAAATGGAAAATAAAGACACATGGCACAAGCAACACACACCCACATACACACAAGCATTTACATACAGTTGTTGAGACAGGGACTGGATCGGGCCTGCTTTTTTATCCTGAATGTCCAGATTTTAGGAGACTGTTGTAGCTGGGTCCTAGCTGATGCCAGACTAAAATAAAGGTTTTGAGAGGGAATCCCTTCTCCACAATTTTATTTATTGCTTCATCAGTGGAGTACAGTAACAATAACTGGGGGAAATAATAACAAAAAGCTAGAATGTATCAAGTGCTTCTTACTTACTCATCACTTCCACAAATTGTCTCATTTAATTTCCTCAATGCCTCTATGTTGATATTATCCTCAATTTATAGAAAAAGAAACTGAGGCTTCCTAAGATTATGGAAAAGAGATTAAGGACACACATACAGAAAGAGACAGGGTAAGCATTTGAACCTGAATGGTCTGATACCAAAGCCAAGTTCTTGCTTGTTACTACCCATGTGACCTAGGACCTCGCACACAGCCACACTAAGCTTCAGTTTCCCCATTTGCAACATGAGGATAATAAGGTCTACCTCATCAATCTCCTATGGGATAAAATAAATGGTGAACATCCTTTGAAAACTGCAAACCACTGTCCATTTACCATTATTGTAATTATGATTATTAACTCAATTACTTCCTTGTACAAATATTTCCTGATCACCTACTTTGTGTCAGCCCTGTTCTAGGCCTGGGGGTACAGCAGGAATCGAATAGATAAATAACCAAGATCAATAACCTGTAACCAAGGAGCATGCATTCAAATGAGGGAGACAGACTGACAAAAAACAAGTGAAATATGTAGTATTTCAGGTGAAGCTTAATGCTAAAGAAAAAAATTAAGTGGGAAGGGAGTATAAAGAGTAGGGTAGGAGGGCTGCAATTTGATATAGGCAGACAGGGAAGATCTCATATTTGGACGAGGGTCTCAAGGAACAATGATAGCAAGTTAGATAAATACATGGAGAAAGTGTGTTCTAAGCAGTGGGAATGGCAAGTGCAAAGACCCTGAGGTAGGACCAGTGAGGAGGCCAGAGTAGGTGGAGCAGGGGAGGAAAGAGAGAGTAGAAAGAAATGAGTCCAGAGAGGTAAAGCAGGTGGCAGGCCACATAAGGCCTTGTGGATCATTGGCTTCTACTCTATGTCCCATGGAGGGGGATTGGGGTGAATAATGTTATAGAAGCAGTTTTTTTAAATATATTTTATTGATTATGTTATTACAGTTCTCCCAATTTTCCCCCTTATCCCCCTTCACCAGGTACCCCTCATTCCCTCCAGCAATCCCCTGACTTAGTTCATGTCCATGGGTCATGCATATAAATTCTTTAGCTACTCCGTTTCCTATACTGTTCTTACCATTGCCCTGCCTATTCTATACCTACCAATTTGTACTTCTTTATCTCTGCACATTTTCCCCCCACGTTCCCCTTCTCCTTCCCAACTGATAACCCTCCAAATAATCTCCACATCTATGATTCTGTTTCTGTTCCATTTGTTTGCTCAGTTTGCTTTTTAGATTCAACTGTTGATAGTTGTGAATTTATTGCCATTTTAATGTTCATAGTTTTTATCTGATTTTTCTTAAATAAGTCCCTTTAACATTTCATGTAATAAGGGCTTAGTGGTGATGAACTCCTTAACTTGACCTTATCTGAGAAGCACTCTATCTGCCCTTCTATTCTAAATGATAGCTTCACTGGATAGAGTAATCTAGGTTGTAGGTCCTTGCTTTTCATCACTTTGAATACTTCTCACCAGTTCCTTCTAGCCTGCAAAGTTTCTCTTGAGAAATCACTGAACATCTTATGGAAACTTTTCTAGATAACTATTTGCTTTTCTCTTGCTGCTTTTAAGATTCTCTCTTTATCTTTAACCTTTGGCATTTTGGTTATGATGTATTTTGGTGTGGTCCTGTTTGCATCCATTTTGTTTGAGACTCTCTGTGTTTCTTGGACTTGTATGCCTGTTTCCTTCATGAAATTAGAAAGTCTTCTTTCATTATTTTTTCAAATAAGTTTTCAATTTCTTGCTCTTTCTCTTTTCCTTCTAGCACCCCTATGATTCGAATGTTGGTATGTTTGAAGTTGTCCCAAAGGCTCCTTAGCCTATGCTTGGCTTTTTTTTAATTCTTTTTTCCTCTCAATATTCTGATTGAATTTTTTTCTTCTTTATATTCCAAATCATTGACTTGATTCTCAGCTTCATCCACTCCACTGTTGATTCCCTGTACATTTTCCTTTATTTCACTTAGTGTAACTTTATTTTTGCCTGGATCTCTTTTATGCTGTTGAAGTACCCAATGAGTTCCTTGATCATCCTAATAACCAGTGTTTTGAACTCTGCTTCTGGCAGATTGCTTATCTCCATTTTGTTTAGTTCTTTTTCTGGAGTTTTGTTCTGTTCTTTCATTTGGGCCATATTTCGTTGTCTTCTCATCTTGGCATCCTCCTTGTGTTTGTTTCTGTGTATTAGGTAGAGCTCCTTGGACTCCTTGTCTTAGTAGTGTAGCCCATTGTAGAAAAACACACTCATAAGTTGGATGAGGTGGAGCCTTAGGTAATCGCCAGAGCAGGGCAACCAGTGTGAATCAGGCTGATGGAATGACAGATATGGTGTCATGCTTTGTGGCTCTGTGTGGGGGAGGGCTCAGAAAGGGCACACTAGCTGCAGCCTGGCCACTGGAGTTTTATCTGAGAGGAAGCTTCCCCCGGCACTTGCCCTGATGCTGGACACTTTAGTTTCTCCCCATATGCCACTGGTGTCCTTGCAGCTGCTGCCTTAGTGCTGGAGCCCAGAGGGAATGAGTCTGCATAAGTCCTAAGTTCAAAGTTCATTGAGGGCCTTTTAAGAGGAGATGCCTGACAATCTTGCTGTTTCTTCCACTGCCCCAACCCCCACTGGTTTTTATAGCCAAAAGTTGTGGGGATTTATCTTCCTGGCACTGGAACCCTGGGCTGGTTGGTCTGGTGTGGGGCTAGTACCCCTCACTCCCAAGGTATCCCTCCTGATTTTTATCCACTACATATGGGTGAGTGACCACCCACTTTGCATCTCCATCCCTTCTAACCATTTGGATGAAAGTGACTTCTTTAACTCCTTGCTTGTTGGGCTTCCATACATCTTGATTTTCTGATGATTCTAGATACTAGTTGGGGTTTGTTTTTTGTTTGTTTGGGGTGTTTTTTGTAGTTTAGTTGTAATTTTTGCTGTGGTTGTGCAAGGAGGCAAGTCATGTTTACCTATGCCTTCATCTTGACCATTACCCAGTTATGGAAGAGTTTTGAGCAGAGCCATGACACAATCTAACATCTTTAAATGGTCACTCTGGCTACTATAAGAAGGAAGGAGAAGAAGCAAGATGAGTTAGTGGCTGCTGCCACTAATCCAGATAAGAGACAGTGGCGCAGATAAGGGAGGTGGCAGTGGAGGCAATGAGATATATTTGGATTCTGGGTGTATCACCAGATATGCTGATGAGTTGGTTGTTAGTATGTAAGAAAGCAAGGAGTCACTGATGACTCTAAGGTTTTTCACTTGAGCCCTCAGAAGAATGGAGTTACCACTTGCCAAAATGAGGTACCATTAAGAAGAGTAGATGTGAATTGCATTGTGTCCCTCAAAAAAGATATGTTTAAGTCTTAACCTACAATACCTGATAATGTGAATGTATTTATACATAGAGTCTTTGAAAATGTAGTCAAGTTAAGTTGAGGTCATTAGGGTGGACCCTAGGTCAATATAATTGTTGTCCTTATAAAAACAAGAAATTTGGACAGATTCATACACACAAGAGAGCACAAAGCAAGGACTGGAGTGATGTTGCCACAAATCAAAAAACCACCAGAACCTGGGAGAGTGGACAGAACGGATCCTTTCCTAAAGAGAGTGGGGCCCTACTAACACCTTGATTTAGACTTCTCACCTTCAGAACTGTGAGTAAATTTCTGTTGTTTAAGCCACTCAGTTTGTACCACCTTGTTATGGCAGGTTTGGAGGGAAAGGTCAGCAGTCCATTTTTAGATATCCAAGTAGAGATGTCAAATAAGCAGCTGAGTCTGGAGTTCATGGGTGAGAACTAAACTATGTATATACATTTGAGAGTTGTCTTATCTGCCCTGAACTTATAGCTATGGGACTGGCTGAGATCACTTAGGGTAGATGGGAAAGAGGTCTAAGGACCAAGCTCTGGGCTATTCCAACAGTAAGAGGACAGGGTGTCAAAAAGCATTGGTAAGTAAAGAGGAAAACCAGGAGAGCTGTTGTCCTTAAAGGCAAAAGAAGAAACGGTTTTGAGAAGGAAAGGGTCATCAGCTCTGCCAGATGTCAGCAATTAGTCAAGTGGGATGAATATGAAGAATTGACCATTGGATTTAGCAACTCAGAGCTCATTTGTGACCTTGGAAATGGCAGTTTCAGAGATAGGAGTGATGCTTAATTGGAATGGGTTGTAGAGAAAATTCAAAGAGAGAATTGAAGGCAGAGGTACAAGCATTTCTTTGGAGGAGCTTGCTAAAGGGAGGTGTGAGGTTCAGAGAGGGCTTTTTTAAGGATAAGAGATAATGGTGTGTTTCATGCTGAGAAAAATGATGCAGCATAGAGGAGGATATTGATGAACAAGAGAGAGGAGAAAGAATTGCAGAGTGATGTCCTTGGAAATCTAGTGGGGGTGGGATCAAGGACATACCTGGCCAGGAGCCTAGGTGATTCATCCATGATTAGAGGACAGAGGCAGGAATAGGGACACAAGTGCATAGGTGGGTGGATGTGGAAGCAAAATAGGAGGTAAAGTCATCAGTTGAGGGTGAGGAGAGGGGAGGAGGTGCTGCAATTAAGGAGGGGGAAAGGGAATGAAGTAGTTATGGAGGAGAGTGAGAGATGGGGAAATGATAGCAAGGTTGTCAGGCAGCACTCAGGTGGCCTGAGTTTTGGCTCATGGTTGTAAAATAAGACTAGTAAGATAAGGATGTGTTTTTCTCCAGCCATGTTCAGCTGCCCACCTGTAAGTTCAAAGGCAATAGACAAGGGGACTTAATCAGACTTAGAGTTTTGGTCCCCAAATGTAAAGAGAGGAGGCATAAGGGAACCAGGGGCTATGCAAAAGAGAGATTATAATGATGGTCTATAGAATTTAAGCTGGATAAGAATAAAAGGGAGGACTTGAGAAGGACAGGAAGCCCCCCCCCCATTGAATTTGGACCAAGAGATTGGATGTTTCAATCGGTAAAGGATTATTAGGGTTAGTGTACCAGAGCTTGTGCACTAGAAGAATAAAAGTGGGGGTCAGAGAATAAAAGTAGGACTCTCTAACATACATATCTTGGAGGGGCACCAATGACAGCACCTAGGGTATGGCCATGGGAGTGTGTGGCTAGGGTAGGATGGAGAATAAGAACATTGGAAGAGGAAGTCAAAGAACTAAGAGGTCACAGCACTGGAAAGATCATGGATACTGAAACCACCAAAAATTTTGGAGAAATTGTATTGAGAGAGTGACAGTGAGCCAGGAGCTGAAATCTTGAAAGAATCACCAGAGAGCAAGTCACCAAGTTGTTAGGTAACCATAACAACTGATGATATGAGTTCCAAAGTTGAGGGTTCTTAGAGAGGAGACCAAAAATAGCATGAAAGCAGCAAAGAGAAGTAAAGGAAGGTTTCCCAGACACCTCCAGGCCCAGCAATGCAATCAGAGAGAAAAGAGCCACCAATTAAAAGAGCTCCCAGAAAATGACGTCTTTACAATAGAACTGAGGAAGTGGGGCTTTGCTGATGCCTGTCCAGAGGTTCCAGAGAGCAAAGGAAAGGGATGAGGAAGTACAGAAATAAGTCAGAAAAGGAGACTTGAAAGCTTAATAGAGGGCAGAACCAAGAGTGAGGGGACTTCTCACGTGGTTGACTTACAGGACAATGAAAGGCATCCTTCTGAGAAGACTAAGCTCAAAGAGTGGTGGTGAGGCCTGGTGCTTGGAGAAAAGGGGTGTGAGGTGTGTTAGTGGGACTTCTTTCCAGGACCACCAGGAGTTCTGAAACCCCCAATCACTTTTGCCAAAGAATGGTTTATAGTTACAATAAGTGAAAGATTATCATTGTCATTACTCTAGTATCAGTCAGCCTTCTTAGGTGAAAAGAACCCAGTATACTCTGGTTAGTTCCTGCAAAAAAAAATAAGAGAGAGAGGGATTTATGAAAAGATATGCATAGCTCCCAGCAACTCAGAGCCAGTGTCCAAAGCCAGGCAGTCAGGACCAACGGACTAACTTCACTGTAGGTGGTCTGTGAAAACACCCCATTGACTTGCCTCCTATGATGGTCAGCACAAAAAACCAGGAGCTCAGACACTACTCCCCTGAGAACACCAAACACCATTGCACTAGCCTGAAAACTGATTCCCTTCTGCCTGATGGTTTACACTCACTGTTCACTCTCTAAGCAATTATCTATGGACCAGTGTGATTGGCCCAACCCCAGGCACAAGCCAGGTCTCAGTAGCAAGGGAGGCTGATGATGTAAGTCCTCAGGTCTCTACCTTAAAAAGAGTTACCAAAGTTGCATGAATCACCCAATTCTAAAGAGAGATTTCAAACAATACATGTCAAAGACTTATTAAATAGCAATAATAATTTGCATGATTATTTCATCTAAGCTTTGCAGGAAAGAGATAGGGAGGATTCTGTGCAGCCATTTCACCCTTAGGAATTCAAATGAAATCTCTAACTTTTCAGCAGCTGTTGAGAATACTATTTCTATTGATTAGTGCCAAGGTCTGAATAAGGTGAGACTTTAGGCCTGAACCTCCCAAGATAAGATCAGGCCCATTTGAGCTCACTCTATAGCAAAGGACATTCTTGACTCTGAAAAGACAAGGTGTTAGAGACTCCTACTTACTCAGCAGCCCCTATGTGCCAGATGCTGTAATCTTCCCTCTGCATGCATGATCTCATTTAATCCTCAGGTTTGCTCTGTGAGAAAGATAGTGAGATTGCCACATTACAGATAAAGAAAGAAAATTTAAAGAAAATATTAAGTTGCTGTGACCACCAGCTACAAGGTCAGTGCTTGCTGACGTGCAGGTTGCTCACTGCAGAACTCTGTGGTGCACACTTGTATGCAATGTGGATGGCACCGCCTGAAGTCGTGCAGTGTACAATGAATCTTCAACCCTGCTCACTTGGTTCCAAAGTACATTTTCTTACAACTATATTATACAGTCCAGCAAATAATGTCTTTTAACTGAGAGTTCCATAAGGTGAGAGGAGATTTCTTCTTTGTATCCACAGAGAGTAACACAATGCCTGGCACCTAATGGGTGCACAATATAAATGCCTGTAAGATTAAACATTATCAAAGATGAACTTGAATGAGCTCATCAACTCTTGAATCACTGGATCTACAAAGGCACCACCTGAAGCCTAACATAGGTAGTTTAAAACAAATGAAAGGAAGAACTGCTTGGCACAGCTGGTTGTCAGCTTATAAAACTCGTTAACCCAAAAGGTGGTATAGGCAGCAAATACTAATGGATTCCACGAGTATCTAGGAAAGTTCAAGGCATCTATAACCATAGTGTACTACTAAGAGTAGCCAAAAAGGGAACTGAAGTTGTTTGAGCACCCACAATAATCCAGGCACTGGACTAGATTGAATATGTTACATTATTAATCTCTCCAAGCTAATTTCCTTCTATGTAAAATGGAACCCATGTCACCTACCTGTGGTGAGTATAGTGAACACTGAGTAAAATGTGCAAGACACTTAGAGCAGGTCTGGTGCAGTGCTGATCCTTAACAATGCTGTGATTAAGATTAACTATGAATAATAGGTAATAAATGTTAACTATTATTTCTAGAAATAATAATAACAAATGAAATTACTTTGACACTTGACTAGTACAAAAGAAATTCATAAAACTTGCATCTCATACAAAGAAACCAGGTTCAATTATTCCTTTATATGGACACTTCACTGATCAACACTAAAAACCTGACTTTTAGCCTTTGGGACTGCACATAAATAGAAGACCAATTTAATTATATTCTCTTATGATTTTTATCCAGAGCTCTAACTAAAACAGCAACATAATGACAATCTCCTACTTCAAGCATCCCCCACCTCTCATTATTTCTACCAAGAGCTTTCAGGAGACCAACACTGTGTCAGGCACCAAATAGAACATTAGAATGAGACTTCTGCCTTCCTATGCAGAGACTTTGTGCAGAGTTTGTGAGTGTTATGGAACACAGACAAGAAAAAAAATAGATTAATTTACTAGAAGCTAGATCACAAAGAAAATCATCCCAAATTTTCCAGCTTAATCATGCTTAGTAACAACATTTCTACAAATCTGATGTGGCTTCTTTGAGTCCTGTCCTTCTGCACTGTGTACCCTTAAAGGCAAAGACCACTCAGTTATGTGTCAGCTCTTCTCTGGATTCACAAGCCTATCATAGTACCTAGTAGGAAGTAGATTTTGTGTACAGGCACGAAAGAGAGAAGCTGAGGGTGAGGGAAGTGAGGTGGGCAAATGAATGACAGAATGTTGGTTGGATGAAACAGCAAAATATAATTGACCTTAGCTTCATCTCTAAAGTTATACTAGGTTCCAAAATCAGCTCCACCATTATATAGTTATTTGACCCTGAAGAAGTTGCTTAATCTCTCTTGACCTCAGTTTCCTTATCTGTAATATAGGGATAATATAAGTACCCTACCTTACAAATCTGTTTAGGTATTAAATATGAGAATACACATAAAGCACTTACTTAGCCATCAACATATGTTTATTGAGCTCCTAATATGTGCCAAACAGTAATCCAAACCCAGGGACTATCTCATTAAATAAAACAGATAAAAATCCCTGCCTTCATAGAGTCTACATTCTAATTGGGAAAGCAAGCAACTGTAATAAATTAAACAATTATCTAGTATATTAGAAGGTAGATGTTTTTAAGGGGAAAGTAGACCAAAGTAAGGGGATATAGAAGAGTTTGCTATTTAAATTAAAGTTGTCAGCATGGTCCTCACAGAGATAGGAACATTTGAGCAATGATTCCAAGGAGTGAGGGAGTGAGCCATGAGGATACCTGGAGGAGAGCATTCCTGGAAAATGAAACAGCCAGTGCAAAGGCTCTAAGGCAGAAGTGTGCCTGCCATGTTTGCAGTACAGAGAAGACTGGTGTGGCTGGAACAACAGAGAAGAAAAAGAGTAGCAAGAAGTGAAGTCCAAGAGGGAGTATTAGGTTAGATTCCCTAGGAACAAATAGGCCACATAATCTTTGGCTCCCCTGCCCTTTCTTTTAGTGAAATTGGGATGCCTTTGGAGCACCAGAGGAATATGGTCTGATTTAACCTTTACAGGATCACTTTGTTGTGTGGAGAAACTAACAGTTGGGACACAATGGTAGCTATTATGAACGCTTAGCCGCAATAGTTACCTTTTGGGGGCATCTTAGAGAAGCTGTTTCACTTCTAATAAACTCAGCAAAGTTAAAATAGGAGGAGTTAGAAGCTGGCACAGTAACACTGTATGATGTATGAACCATTGTCAGAGTGCTCTCAAGAGCATAGGGGGAATGGGCACATATGTAGACACATGGTTGACCATCATGAAGAGAATACTTTGAAATCACTCCTATCCTTGCACATCTGCTAAGGGATGCTTCTTCCATAGCCATCTGGCAGCCACTTCTGGGCCAGGAGAGTGAGCATGTTCTCTCTGAAATTGGTGAGGAGGATTTCAACACAGGCCTGACTCCTTCTTCTCCTTCTCCTCTTCCACCAACATCATCTTCATGTCCATTATCATTATCTTTATCAACATCATCATCACCACCACCAGTTATTCATCTCCTATTCTGCTTGCAACTACTACAGCCCTTTACATGCATTACCTTTACTCAATCTCCATATAACTATTTGAGACAAGTATTACTACTATCTTCATTTAACCCAGGAAGAAATTAAAGCCTGAAGAGGTGAAGTAACTTGCCAGAGGTCCCAGAGCTGCTATGTGTCAGGGCAGAACTGTGACACAGACAATCCGGCCCTGGAGCCTGAGCCCAGAGCCATTATACTACCTGCCTACAACTGCTTTTTCCTGGAGGCTATTGTTCTTCTTCTTTCAACCTATTTGAAATGTTGTTAACATGCCCCTTAGCATATAGACAAGGAGGGAAAGCAAAGCAGAGAAAAAAGGACAAATGGCCTCTCACTGCAGTATGCTTGATCACAAGCCCAGACTGTGCCCTGATACTCATCTAGGTGTGAGCATGTGCAGACAGGAAGAGAAAGAAGGTAGATCCAGTATGGGTGTAGTTGCAGATCTGGCCATGAAGAAGGCTTTCACTGTCCTGGGAAGGGGGTGGTGGAGGTGATACAGAACACCAGCTCAAGAACCAGACCTTCCCTCTGTGCTTCACCAGCTAGAAGACATTCATCTCTCCACACCTCCATTTCTCATCTGCACAATGAAGGCGATTACAGTGCCTATTTCATAGGTTTGTTACTGGGATTAAGTGTGCTAAGACACAGTGTAATAGGAAAACTACTAAACACTTCAAATTACAAAATATGTAGACATTGGCTAACTTCTAATACTCAGCCTTGATATGGCCACTTACTTGGCATAGATCAGGGGTATTAAACTCATTTTCACCAGAGGCCACATCAGCCTCGCAGTTGCCTTCAAATGGCTGAATGTAATTTTAGGACTGTATAAATGTAACTACTCCTTTACTAGGGGGAAGGAGTTCAGCACTGCCACCAGCTACAAACAAGGTGCCGGGCCACATAAAACGAGGTAGAGGGCTGGAGTAGGCCCTCAGGATGAATGTTTGCCACCTGTGGCATAGCTTTTTAAACAGAATTCGAGCTGTGGATCAAAGGAAAAAGGATGCCTTGAAAGTCTGATCCTGACCTGCGGGATTAAAAGGCGTGAACCTGAAGTGAGACATGTCTCAGGAATGCCCATGTGCCAGGGTAGGGCTCTGTCAACATCATTCAGTATAGGCAGACCTGGGCTTCTGCTTCCATGTGAGCAACTATAGGGAAAGACATCCACTTGTACTGGCATTGTACTGGGGATGACCCACTCTCCCAACAAGGTCTGTACAGCCCGGAGGGGATCTACCAAGTGTTCAGTGTGGCTGGGTCTGCCCAGAGCTGAGCTGTTACAAAGCATCCTGCAGTCATGGATTCTTCACACTAAATACTCCACATGAAAAGCATTAAACATCACTAATCATCAGGGAAACACAAATCAAAACCACAATGAGATATCACCTCACAGTTAAAAGGATGGCTTTTATCAAAAAGACAAGTGATAAGTGTTGGTGAGAATGTGGAGTAAAGGGAACCTTCATGCACTGTTGGTAAGAGTGTCAGTCAGTACAGCCATTATGGAAAACAGCATGGAGTATCCTCAAAATGTGGTCCAGCAATCCCACTTCTGAGTATATGCCCAAAGGAATTGAAATCAATATCTCAAAGAAATACTGGCACCCCATGTTCATTGCAGCATTATTTACAACAGACAAGATATGGAAACAACCTAAGTGTCCATCAGTGGATAAATGTAAAAGGATGTGATTGATATACATGCACACACAATGGGATACTATTCAGCCATGAGAATAAAAGGAAATCTTGCCATTTGCAACAACATGGATGGAACCTGACAGCATTGTGCTTAGTGAGATAAGTCAGGCAGAAAAGACAAATGCTGTATTATGTCACTTATATGTGGAATCTGAAAAAAACTGAACCTGTGGAAATGGAGAGTAGAATGGTGGTTGCTGGGCCTGCGATGGAGGCAAGGGGAGGATTGGAGTAGTGTTGTTTAAGGGCACAAACTTACAACTAGTAGATCAATAAATTCTAGAGATCGAATGCACAGCATAATAATCGTAGTCAACAATACTAGGGTATAAATTTCAACTTGCTAAGAGACTAAGCCTTAACTGTTTTAACACAAAAAAAGAAATGATAGATACGTGACATGACAAAGGTATCGGCTAATGCTACTGTAGGAATCATATTGCAAACCAACTCATTGTACACCTTCAACTTATACCATGTTCTATGTCAGTTGTATCTCAAATTTTAAAAGGAGCACTTTGAGGGCTCCCCACCTCATGGGAGAGGGCAACTGACCTCTGAAAGCAGGGCTGTGCCTGTAGTGTTCACTTTTGGCTTCCCAGCACCTAGCACAGTGCCTAATACACATAGCATCAGACAAGCAATATCTGTGCAAGAAGGGAATAAAGAAAAACTGTGAGAAAGGAGGAGATTTTGAGCTTTTAAATCAATAATGCCTGTGTTTTTTCACCTGACCAAACAAATTTGCCAATGGCATGAGAAAGTTACAATGATTTTCTAGTCAGTGGAGGAGTGTAGATACAACTGGAGAAACAGGTATAGCCATGAAGGTTCCCACCCAGGCTGATTCATCTCCCCATTACATCCACTATCCCAGTCCCTACATCAGGAAGTCTCGCCTTCCCCAGGCACTCTCCAGAGACCCACCCCTTCCCAGTATAAATAAAGCAAACCACATAATTGCATGCACCTCCATCTGTTAAATTACAAATAAATCAGCCCAGGCTCACCAATTAAGAAAAAAAGGTAGGACTGCAAAATGTGACTTATTCATCTCAGTGATAATGAAAGGTGTTTGTCACAGTTGTCAAAGTGATAGGGGCTTCCCACCTCTCCCACAGTCCCTGCTCCCTTTGCACAGCCATGATTCTCTCCCTGGGGCCCAAGAGAAGACTCAGGTGACATGCATATTGCAGAGCCCCATGACCCCAGGTCTGTCTTAGTTTCTGTGTGAGACAGTAACTAAGGCAAGGGCAGGGGATCCAAAAAGCTGAGAGCTAAGTTTAGACTGCTCTTCCTTCAGCCCCCTGTCCCAGCATCTACAGTCCACCTGTAATGTGAGGTCAGTACCCAAGTCTGCACCAAAAGACAAAGTGGTACTTCTTTTTCCCCATCTTTACTGAAGCATAGTTAACAAATTAAAATTGTATATTTCTCAGGTGTATAACTTGATGTTTTGATTTACATATGCATTGTGGAAAGCATAATTACTTAACCTATCTGAGGACCCTGGGCATCAGAATCACAAGGAGTTTGTAAAAATGGAGATGCTTAGGCCCAGGCAGTCCCATTGGATCAGCCTATAAAGGGAAATGACTTGCCCAAAGTCCTGTAGCTAGATAGTGGCTGAGGCAGGACTCCAACTGATCTCAGACTCTATCCTGGCTTCCATTTGCTCCAGTACACTGCCACATCATCTCCCCTTCCAACCTCTGCAAGGCATGACCCTGAGCCCTCTAGAAATGCAGAGCAGGTGGCCATTCCAAGGAATTCTTCCAGATGCAGAAACCAGAGCATGCCTGCTAGAGAGGTATAGCCATTCAGTGTCCAACCCATAAATCAGAATCAATCCACTCTAGCAAATCAGACCAGGCAAGTGGCCACGGGGCAGCAGGCAAAGGCTTAACTCTGGGTGCCATTTGCAGTTGCTATGTACTCCTTATTTTTAACCCAGGTGAAACTCAAACTGGAGATTAGCAAACACACCAGGGACCTTTCCATGCAGTCTTTCCAAAAGAACAACACACAGCAAGCTTCCCAGGTTGCTCAAAGAAGTCTCCATATGGGGAAAGTAGACATTTTCCCAAAACTCAGAAAGCTACCCTTCTACCTTATAGTCTCAATGAAGCCAGCTCTGAGGAGACAGTGACAAGACCTGTTGGTGGGCGGGGGCCGGGGGCTCACCCACTAGACAATACCTCTCAGTACAAAGTTATCCTCACCCTCACAGATACTTCATTCTGAAACCAGGTCACTGGCAGAGTGTCCAATGCCCCGAACACCTGTTGATTTCTACCTCTACCGTCCATGGTGTGCTGGTTACCAACAACCCTATGACACAGTCGCACAGGTTCTGATCTGTGATGCCTGCATGGAGTAGGAGGGGAATCTACCAGCAGGGTGGAGAATTCCATGTGGCTTAAGAATCTTGTATTAAGGAGCAAAACAAAATTCCTTAGAGCTATGGTCCCTAGATTTTGTTGTGGCTGATGGAAGCAGACATAAGATTTCTTAGTTCTTTAGGGACACCCCCAGACAGTGCCCTGGGAGCTAGAGAAGCTGGTGTCCAGGGAGGAAGCCTCTGCAGTCAGCTCTGAGTGAGCAGGAGCTCTTGCACACTGCCACCTTCGCCTCAAAGGTCCCAATGACTGCAAACTTGTCATGCCCTAGGGTAACATCCATGAGGAAAGTAATCTTTGATGAGAATGGAGAGAGAGAGAGAGAGAATGCAATCAAATAAATTCTAATAACATTGATAAGAAGATTTGGAAGCATAGCCAATGAGTCCATTAAAATAATGACTCTGGGTCTCCTCTGTCATCACCTCAAGTCATCTCCCCCTCTTTTGCCCACTGTATTTTGAGATGCTGGCAATGACCACTGTGTTAGGAGAGAGGAAGGATGGCAGGGATGGAGACTGATGCTATGGGGGGAGACCCTCTTTTTACCTACTAGATCTTGATGATCAATCTTCAGTCCCCCCTGGTTGGCAGCTCCCATCCTGACTATGGGAGCAGGAGACATGGATATAGGAATTGTACAATATATGACTTTCATGACTTGCTTCTTTGACTTAGTATGTTTCTGAGGTTCATCACATTGTAGCATGTATCTGTACCCCATTCCTTTTTATGGCTCAGTAATATTCCATTGTATAAATATACCAAAATTTGTTTATCTCTGTATCTGTTGTTGGACATTTAAGCTAAATCTACATTTCTGATTGGACCCAGAGTTCTCATAGCCACCTTCCCCTTGCTTCCCAGCTCTGATTCTGACTACCAGGTTAGACCCAGCCCATTTTCCACACAGACCCTACTCAAACACAGCTCCCCTGGCCATAGATTTGTGTAGCCCAAGTAATTCTACTCTCAGTATTGCCTCTCCTAGGACAGCACCCATTAGGGTGTTCAGCTGAGAGATGTAAAGATGCCTTAATGTGAGCCCTCACTCTAAGCCACTAGGGAAAAGGAGGAGATGATGTCAGCAGATCTTCTGGCATCAATCTGGTCTCAATTTTGCAATTTAAAACTGTCAATCAATGAGAATTTGAACAAAGTTATTTAAACTATTGTATTTGGTATATTTGTCCCATCAGGGCAGATACATAAGTGTGAGTATATTCTGATCTTTTTAACTCCAGAGGAGGGTTATTGACCACACTGAGCCAGGCACATCCCAGAAGACCATGCCAGGACCAGAACACAATTTCATCCAGTACGTCCTCACTGGATACCTGATCCATGCCAAGCACCACAGTACACCAGGGGTGTATAATGATCAATAACACATGGCCTGAGTAGCCAGTGGTCTGGAAAAGGAGACAGAAACATGTAGGACTCACATTAAGACAGAAAAACAGACCCTGGGTCATACAGGGGCCTGAGAACCCAGAGCAGGAGAGCTGTCCTCTGGGAGTCTTCTGAGATGTGACCACAGAGGTTAAAGAAGGGTGAGTCATGTTTGAGCAGGAAGGGAAGTGCTTCCAGAGAAGACTGTGGAAGTAAGGACATGATGCGTTATAGTTTGCTTTGGAAGGGCTCTCCCCTCTGTGGTCATGAGGGGATGCTTATGACAGGCACTGAGGGTGGGCTAGAAGGGCACTTGGGACATCAGGTTAATGTACCTGTCCTAAAGTACCTACAGATTTGTGACCTAAGGAGGAGGGATCAGAAGGGGCAAAGGCTGGAGGCTGGGAGGCCCAGCAGGAAGCTATGGCAATAGCCCTGACCAAACTCTGAGGAACTGACCCCACAGCACCTGTACTCTGTGCAAGATTAAGAAAACCAGTGGGGCCCTGACCTATGCGGCCCAGTTGGTTGGAGCATTGTCCCATAAACCAAAAGGCCTTGGGCTCAATTCCAAGTCAGGGCACATGCCTACATAGCGGGTTCCATCCCCAGTCGGGGTATGTACAAGAGGCAACTGATCAATGTTTCTCTCACATCTAAGTTTCTCTCCCTTTCCCTCTCCTTTTCTTTCTGTCTCTCTAGAATCAATAAGCATTGTTCTCAGGTGAGGATAAAAATAGAGACATGATAACTTCGAAAGAAGTAGTAAAGCAATTTAAAAGAAGAAGAAGGAGAAGGAGGAAGAGGAGAAGGAGAAGAAGAAGGTATGGAAAGAGAGGAACTGTATCAAGAAGACATTTCAGAGGAGAACAAATGGGGTGCTCAGACATAAATTATCGTGTGTCCCTCATACCCAAACCAGGAAATTCTCAAACAGACAGTTTCCCACAGAGTCCAGACCTGGGACACCCTCTTTGCCATTCTAAATTTGAGGAGAACCTCCCAAGTCGAAATCTATCTCAGAGCAGGTGTCTACAGCCACTGGCAGGAACCTCCTGATATGGCTGGCCAAACTCCTGTGGCTATTTGTCCATCTCTTCCCAGAGAGAGCAGCTAAACTGCCAGGGCAGAATCCAGCCAAGCCCTCATCTTCTCTCTGTGCTGCCACTTGTCAGCACCAGGCAAGAGAGATGCCAGCCTTTCCCCAGCCTGAGAGCCCATTCAGGGCACTGGAAGATGAATTATGTTTCATTTATATCAAAGAAGCAATCTCGGAGCCCATTTGTGATCAAATTTGCTGTCAGAGAAACTTTGCTTTATCTCATTACATCTGATATCTCTTGGCTTCTTGTCCTTGAGACTATTAAAGTTTAATGTCAAATTCAAGACGAAATGAAATCTTTGCTGTATCATCTCATCAGAACCTGAGCATTCCCCCTTCCATCTAAAAATTTTTGACAACTAATTACAATGGGGAATTTGTGGGGTGGGGGAGAAGACCTCCCTCCCTCCCATTTTGCTGAAAATACTATATTTGATGGGGTTGCCAAGGAACACAGTGGCTATGTGATGGTGGAGAACAAGGAGTGGTGTTTGTCACCATTCAATTCCTCTCTGTCATTCCTTCACCCCAAACTCACCATCCTCTGAAACAATGATACCTGTTCTCATCCCTGACCAGCTATAGCACTCCTGCCTAAGGCACATAGTGAAGGAGAGAGAGCACACAGCCTGGAAGGTGGATCAGCACTTGATTCCAGGCTCTGCCAGCTACGTGACCATGAGCAGTCAGTCACCCCCGTCTCTGAGCATCAGTTTCTTCAACTGGAAAATAATGCAGTTAAACTAGAATCATGAACTCCATTTAAGAACCAGGAGGGAAAGTAGATGACTAAACAGCTGTGTGTTAAACAATAAGGGTAGGGGAATGTGGCAGAGATGAGTATATTTCCATCAAAAGGCATTTGACTTAAAAAAAATCAGAAAATCATGTCTGCAGAAAATTATTTATCTTGACAACCCTGAGACTAGTTTACTTTGGAGACTTATGATTGCCTCCAACTAAGAAAAGCAGCCACAGCAAACAGGCTTTAGACTGGGGATTTGCTTTCTCTGAAAGAGAGTTGGTATACTGACTAACAACAATGACAGAAATCCAGTCCTGTACAACTCAGGGCTGGCAGAAGGCCCAGCGTCACCCAGGTCAAAACTCCTAAAAAAGCAATATTCTAACAAAAGGTGGGTGAGAGTTTTTTAGAAAGCATTGTATTGCAATGAATTAACAAGTTCATTCATTCAACAAACACTTGTTAAGCATCTCTTATGTATTAAAAATGACAAAAAAAAATTAACCTCATAGAACCTAGATTGTGGGGTGGAGAAAAACAATAAGTGTAGTAATAATTCATTCATTTGTAGTAATTTGCAAATTTCTAATGTGGAAGGAGTCAAGAGTGATGAGGTTGCTGAGATACTAGGATAGCTCCAATCCTGGCTCTGCTACTAACAACCTCCTGACCTTGGTCAATCTGCTAGCCTCTCTGGGCCAATGTTCCTTCATCCATAAAGTAAGGACTCTTAAAGTACCTACCTCCAGAGTTAAATGAGTGGGTGTATGTGCAGTGCCTGACACACAGGAAGTGACCATATTTATCAGCAAAGTCTTATTTCTCTGGAAAAGCCTTCTGGAGAAGTTGAGTTTTTACCAGCAGGTCCAGCTATTCTACTGGAAGAAGTTAGGAATTACTTTAATGTACTCAGCCAAGCTAGGATACTGTTTCTTAATAAATTATTTCTCTACCATCTTTATTCACCTATCTCTCTGCCTAATCATCTTCAGGGAAGGTCTTCATGAAATCCAGCTTATATTAAAAGCAACCACATGCCAGGTCTTCTACTATTCTCAGGAATCAGAATATCTTAAAACCCAGTCTGTAATCTAAGTTTCCAAAAATTTAAAGGCAGCAATTTATTTGTTAGCCCTTCTATTCTCTAGGAGAAAAATAACAATGCAAAATGTTTGTAGATGTTTTCTTTGAAATCAGAATACCTGTGTGCCAGAATCAACATTCATTTTCACAACAGCCCTATAGATACCATACCCCTATTATATAGACAAGAAACTACCAGACATGTTAGTAACTACCCAAGGTAGTCCATCTAAAAGGCAATAGAGCAAGAACATAAACAGCATCAGTTGGCCTCAAGTGGCATAATCTAACCACACTATATTGATTCATCCTCCTCTGAATGACACAGACCTGTACAAGGTATGACATATGCTGGGAAGACTGAGTCCTTTTAAGAAGCACTCCAAAGTTTATGGATCTAAGTTAATGTCCCTCACAAGATGGTACTTTGGAAGGCTCTGCATTTATTCCAGTGATGTTGCCACTGCTCTTTGGTTAAATTTTGTTTTGGTTTTTTTGGTTTTGTTTTGTTTTGGGTTGGGTTTTTTGGCAGTTTTGTATTCCTTCCTTTCATTATTGTGAATCTACTCCGACATAGTAAATCTTTAATGTTTTGAAGGTAGATTTGATTTCTGGAAAAAGATCAAATTTATTTGGAGCCAAATCTTGCCAATAAGGTAGACAAGTAGTTTATATTAAATTTTAAAAAACAACTCTGTGCCTGGAGCTCAATAAATATTTTTTTACTAACAATGACTACAACATGAAAATTAAATACACATTGTTTGACTCTAAAGAAAAGAGACTAGTTTTATTCTTTGGCTCATAAACCTCCTCTGAAAGCAATTCCAGAAAAGAAATTCCCAGAATATTTTGAACAGTGGTGGGGTCACTGGAATAAAAACAAAGCAGCAAGTGCAGTTGGGCTTGGAGGACAATCTAAGGTTACTAAGCTCTAGATTTCAAATCAAGAAACAGCTATAAACAATAAACTTTAAACAAATGGATAAATCTCCAAAGTTAGGATTCAGGCCCATCTTCTGTTTAGCACTTAGCAGGGTGCCCTGCTTAGAGATAAAGGTCCAGGTGATTCAGAAATCAGGTGATTCAGACATTCAAGGAGTCCCAAGAACATGCAAGACAAGTTCTAGACACTATGTGTAACCAAACAAAAACAAAATTCTCAAAGAGCTCCCAATTCTTGGGAGAAGGGAAGCAGGGAGGATGCCACTAGCAAAGCAATAAATACCCGTGACACAAAGCAAACTGTAAGACACTCTGGAAGGATTGGTGGAGACATTGGAGGAAGGGATGGAGCCTTCTCTCTGGATGGCCTGGAAGATGCTTTGTGGAGGAAGCTGCATTAAGCTGGGGCTCAAAGCAATGCTTCCCAAACTTTTCATAGCATGGCACCCACAGGAAATCATAACAGCTGGTTGTCTCACTGGGACGAACTGATAAGGCCACCCATGCATGAGAACACTGACCAGGAGGGCTTCCAGGGGCTCCAGCCCCAACTGGCTGCCCTCAGGACTAAGGGGCAGGATTACTTCAGTACACATCAGCTGGGAAGCCCTTCCTTAAAGAAGGAGCAGAACCTCAACAGGTGGGTTGGAAGAAAGGCTGTCACAAGTTCAAAGGCACAGGGCAGAAAGGTGGTAAATGTTGGGTGTATTCTGACAAAATGCTAATATCCTGTTTAGCACGTGGATAGGAACCCAAGGGGAAGTAAAGCAGTTAAGACCAAGTAGGCAAGTTGAGGACAGAGACATGGGGGCCTTGAGTACCACGTTACAGAGTTTGGAATTGATGCCACAGCCAACAGAAATCCTTTCAGAGTTACTGATACGGAGCTGGGTTGTGTGTTTGAAAAACAAAACAAAACAAAACCTCCAACTTACTATGATTCACTTTAAACAGCCATAAACAATAAACTTTAAACAAACAGACAAATCCCCAAAGCTAGGAATCAGGCCCATCTTCTGCTTAGAGCTTAGCAGGGTGCCCTGCTTAGAGATAAAGGCCCAGTTGATTCAGAAATAAGATGAAAATCTCCAATCCCAGGATTTTTTTTTTAATGTTGTGAAACTAAAAAGTAAACACCAATGTTTCCTCAGGTGCGCAAGGCACCCAGGAACTAAAACAGGCAGAGTCCTTCATGTGTCAATATTTTCTGTTCATCCCATTAACAGTTTGAGTCGCCCGGGCTGTCGCCCGCGGGGACCGAACTGAGAGCGAGGGTGCCCGCGGCCAGCCGCCGGCGGGGCCCCGCCCCGGCGCGAATGGGCGAAAAGGGGCGAAAAGGGGCGGGGCTGCGGTCGCCGAGGGGCTGGGAGCGCTTCCAAGATGGCCGCCAGCGTTGCCAGGGAAATTCAAGACTAGAAGCAAATCCCACTCAAAAGGCCAAGAATGGCCATGTTAGGTCAAAAACGGAACATGAACTGGGGGAAAAGATTGCTTTTCAAGAGAACCAGACAATTAATTTATCAGAGGAACCAACCTACTGAGAGGAAATTACAGGTAGCTCATGTCAGGGATCTTTATTCCGTTAAAATCCAATCTTTCAAAGTGCCCACAGGGGATATGGTGCAAGGGAGCGACAGCTCCTCCTTCAGCCGAGAAGTCTTCGTGCTGTGGGCCGCTGGAGCGGAGAGGTCCGGACAGACTTTTCCGGCAGAGGCAGGAGCGTGGAAAACGCTTCTCTGTGTCCTCGAGGAGAGCTGCAAATCTGTTTCTCTAGGAAGTAGAAAGAAAAGTAGACTTGGGTACATGGCAGGGTAGTTCAGGTTAAGGCCTTCCAACATTTTTTACTCTAAAACCTCTGAAATTGTCCCAAACACCGTTTCCTTAGGTGTAACTCTCACTGAAGACGAGGAACCCGCGGCCTCGCCACTCCCCAAAGCTCGTCCATCACCCCCCTGTGTGCACACGGAGCGGCGTGTGAGGACCGCGCGTCCGGCCAGAGCGGAAGAGCTGCCTGACCCACGTGCAGGCAGTGAGGGGACCATGCACATCCCCAGGCACTCCCTTCCACCCTTCTCCTCTGTATTTGCTCTCTTCTCTGTCTATCACCGTCCTGCCCACAGTCCACAATTCACCACGGGGAGTGTCGACTCAATCAGCAATATTAATTGGGCTGCTATTGTGTCTGAGGAACTGTGTTAGGTGCTATGGGGAAAATAAAGAGGAAAAGATTTTATCCCTGCCTTCAAAGAACTTGTTCCAAGGGAAGCTTAAATGTGACACCTAAAAAGGTAACAGGTCAGTTTGGGGGCCTAGTCATAAAAAATGCAAGCATTATTAGGGGTCCTGAAAAGGGAGAGTTCTTCCTTGCCAGACTGGCCAGAGAAGACAGAAAGAGTAACTTATTTTTTAAATATTGTAAAAAGCGTATAACATAAAATGTACCATCTTAACCATCTTTAAGTGTACAATTCAGTAATGTTAAGTACATTCACATGTTGTGCAACAGATCTCCAAAACCCTTTCCATCCTGTAAAACTAAAACCCAATACTCACTAAACAACATCTCCCCATTTTTCTCTCCCCCCATTCCCTGGTAATCACCATTCTACTTTCTGTCTCATGAGCCTGACTACTCTAGGAGCATCACATAAATAGTATCATACAGGACTTGTCTTTTCACGACTGGCTTATTTCACTCAGCATGTCCTCAAGGTTCATCCATGTTGTAGCATGTGTCAGAATTTCCTTCATTTTTAAGACTGAATAATATTCCATTGTATACATACACATATTTTGTTTATACATTCATCAATAGACAATTCAGTTGCTTCCACCTCTTGGCTATTGTGAATAATGCAGCTATGAACATGGGTGTGCAAATATCTCCTCAAGACCCTGCTTTCAAGTCTTTTGGATATATACTCAGAAGTGGGATTGCTGGATATATGGTAATTCTTTCTTTTTTTTTTTGAGGAACCACTATACTGTTTTCTGTAACAGTTGCACCATTTAATAATCTCACCAAGTGATCCAATTTCTCCACATTCTTATCAACAATTGTCATTTTTTTTATAGTGGCCATCCTAATGGATGTGGAGTCATATATCACTGTGGTTTTGATTTGCATTTCTTTAATGATTAAATGAGCATATTTCTTTAATGAGCATATTTTCATGTGATTGGTGGCCATCTGTATATGTCTTTGGAGAAATGTCTGTTTAGGTCCTTTGCCCATTTTTTTCATTGTTGGGGGGGATTGTTGTTGAAGGGAGAGCATCTTGAGCAAAGTATGAAGAGACAAACAAGCCTGGGCAGGTAGAGAGGAGATAGGCTTTTGTCAAGTCAGAAGTGGGTGACCCAGTCAGAATGCTTTAAGGTAGGTGATTCTGGTGTGCTGTGCTGACCAGATGGGCAATGGGGGTGGGCAGAGTGTCCAAATCAAGATCCTGGAACAATTTTTTCAGCATTTGAAAGGCTGGGGGCCCCAGACACGTACCATACTTAGCTAAACTAAAGCTCTGCCTTTAAAGGGGACTGCCTTTTTTGTTATTATAGTTTCTCAAGTGTGTCCCTTTTGGGGAGAGGATGCTCAGCTGTACCTTATTCCAAGTGAATGATGGGGCAACCGTTTTTATTTCTATTGTTAGTTTGATCTCCAAGTGACTGGAAACTTAACCCTCTCTTTACCTTCCTCTGGCCTGCTGTGGCTGGGGCAAGAACCAGCATAGGAAGAAAGCTGATGCAATGAAAGGGATCTCAAGTGAGGCAGCAGGATCAGACTGGCACAATCCCGAGACATCCTTGGGACAGTGGGGATGGCACACTGCCCTGCCTCTCTGGCTACCTCACCAGCCAATGGATTTTGTGGCCCTCTGTCTTCACTGGAAGTGGGAGAGAGCCTAATGTGTCAGTGTTGAGATCTCCCCTGAGAGCCCCCAACCCCAGACCAGATGCCTGGCTACACATTTTGTGTAGGGAAACGCTCCCAATATGCTGTTATGAAGTAGGTGACAAGAAAGTATTACTGCATGAGATTCTTACTGAAAAACAGAGATAAAGAGACAGAAAGAAAGGGAAGGACAGTGAGGTGATACACCTCAAATATTAATAGTGGTTGCATTCAGGTAGTGGAATATGGATGAATTTTTTCTTTGTGCTTTTCTATATTTTCCAAGTTTTTGACCATGAATATGTATTACTTTTGTAATCAGAGAAAGGACAGTGCATGGTAATTTTAAAAAGCCTTTGTTGGGCTTCATGCCCACTTGGGCTTGGTGCTCTTATAGATTTCACACAGAAAATTTTAAAGTCCTTGCCCTTCAGAGCTCCTCTTCCCAAATATGCCTCCTGATCTGCCCAAAGGTCCAAAAACATTCCTGGGGTGCCACAGAACAGCCCTTGTCACCAGGCCAGTCAGGAGAGAGAAGACACCGTGGGACTGACGACCCAGGTGCAGTAAAAAACATGATGAACACCGAAAGGGAAGTGAGTGTCCCCTGTGAACCGGGACTCCCTTCATCTCTCCTCAGTCAACCCAGGACACCCTCGGCCTTACTGAAGACTGCCTTGCAGATGAGATTAAGAAGACCCAGGGATGGGCATGTGGGGGTGTGCTGGTACCCCCATACAGTAGGGCCGGACTCCTTACAGCTCAGCCCTTCCTCACTGGAGAAGTCACATTTTCAAGGACCAGCTCGTTCTCATTCTCTCTCTCATCTCACTCTCTATCTCTATCTCTCTCTTTCTCTCTATTTCTCTCCATGGGCCTGGTAAGGGAACTGGAATGAGTTCAGCAAGACTGAAAGGAGACTGACAGACAGTATCTTGATTTGAATCAGTGGTACAAAAGCATGGCAAGTCTCTGGATTCTAATATCAGCCATTTCCCTTTCTCCCTTTGGGGGGGTTGGGGGGGAAGCATCTTGAGTCCTAAAGATAGCCCTGTGTGAGAAAGGGGGCTGGGAGGCTGCACCAGACAGGGTGGAGACAAAGTCTTCCCTCTGAACTGTCCCTTAGGAGATGAGGCTAGGCCCATTTTTTGTACATGAGAGATGAAACTTATAAGTATGGTCTTTTGCAATTTTTGAGCACCTTCCCACCCACACAGCTTTTATGCAATACATCCTGTTAAACAGGAGGGGAAACTGAGGCCCAGAGGAAAAAGCAACATGCCCAAGGGCATGGAGTGACATAGCTAGGACTACAGCCTAGGAATCTCCAGAATCAGGCTTCTCTCCCCCAGTACCTGCTGAGTAATTTACACAAGCCCATTTACCTTCCTGAGCTTCAAGGAACTCTGCCAGGGGAGGGACTCGCCTGTGTTCTGGTACCAGATGTCTGAGAGTCTAGATTCCCACTCAACTCTCAGTTTTGTGGGCCAAATCCTAGCACAACCCCACTGTCTTCAAGTTTCCAATCTTATCATGGCAGGCTTGAATACAGCCATTCCTTACAATCTAAAAGACACCATATCTGAGGTCCTGACCAAGAAATTTCTGGCAAGGGTCTTGTTTGCTAAAAATGAGAATAGGGAGCTCCCTCCAGGAAGCTTAATTAGAACACAGGGCCCTCTGGTGCCCAAGTGAACCCCCAAGGTGGATCTCAGCTCTCACTCAACCCACAAGTGGGGAGCCACTGTGCTGGACATGTCCTGGGCCTCATCCCCAAGGATCTAGTAGTCACCCTTCTTCTCCCCCACCCTTACTTCCCAGGTGAGTCCTCAACACACACACCATTTTCTCTCAGGCTCACCACTTGGTGATGGGGAAGTCTCCCTACCCCACACCCACCCCTTGCCAATGGTCTAGATTGGATTTCTAACTGCCTATGTAGAGCTGATGAGTCCTCATTCCCAGGAGGAACCAAGCACTTTCTTCATCCTCTGCACACACCCACCCACCCCCTTGGAGAGCTCCTTTCTACTCTATTTTTAGTTTCTTGATTGCAAGTGAGATGTAGGAATCAGAGTATGCCGGGAAACTGCAGCAGTAACCAACCCAGAAAAATGGACAGCAACACGGGGTGGGAGGAGGGGCTCAGAAAGGAGGAAGAGAGGTAGCATCTGGACAGCACCTAATCTCAAACTGCCCAGAGGAGGAAAAGAGGGAGGTCTGAGGTTGCCATCCACCCCACCTCCAGACCAGCGCAAGAAAGTGGTTTCCGAAAAGCCACAGAGCCAGAAGGACCCTGAGAGGCCATCTAGCTCAGTCTCTCCTTTCCAGGGTTGGAAACTGAGTCACTCAGCTGGGCATGGCAATGCCTAAGGAAGTAGCCTGACTCTCGAGGATCCCTTTTCTGGTCAAGGACAGGGAAACCCCGTGGCTTGGCGGAGACCATCTCCCTCCGAGACATCCTCAAAGTGGTGCTATCTGCCCGCCCACCGCGAGAAAGAATGAGGTGTCTCCTGCCCAACCCAGGCCAGCCCAGGCCGCCTCCGCTTAGTCACCCTCAAGCGGGCCGGTGCTCCTTTCCCTTTGCAGGCAGAAGTCGGCGGTGGACCTTCACCTCTGCCAAATGCATTTTCTCCTCCGAGAGAACAGACAGAAAAGACGTGGGAGCATGGAGCGCTTCCCCTGATGTGCCGCCGCGCTCCCTAAATGAATGAACTGGCAGTTCCAAAACGGCGGTGCAATTGGCAGTTATTGCTGGCAGTTTATCAGTATTAACTGATTAGGCCCGGGATGATGGATCCTCTGTCTCGCTAAGCCCGCTGTCCCGCGGGCCCGCGGCGCCCTCCACCGCGCCCGGGTTGCCCGGCGCGACCAGGCTCCTCCAAGGCTTCCCAACCCCGCCCCGCCTCTGCATCCCTCTAGTCCCAGCCCTTCCTTCACCGGCTCCCCACTTCAGAGACACTCCTCCCCCCAAAAAGAGACAGATTTAAATAAATAAAGCAAAATTCAAATGAGGACACTAAATCTCCCCGGCGTTTAATTGATGATCATTATGCTTGGGAACCTAAACTCTTTTAATTTTACTGCGGTGCAGGGAGATGAATTATAGAATTACAGTCGCCAATTATCAATCACGCCTTTGCTCCCAGTCTCTTGGCTGCCCAGCCGCTCACCCTCCCTTTCAAAGGCCAGGGGTTGAAGAGGCCGAAAACTAACATTGAAAGTATGAGCTCAGCCTAAGGAGACTAGGGAAACTCTGGGTTTGGGGAGCACCCCCTGGGGTGCGCGCGCGCTCTCGCGCGCTCTCTCTCCCTCTCCCTCCCTCCCTCCCTCTCTCTCTCTCTCTGCCATCACTCCATTCCTAGCACACCAACTTTTCACTGAAAAATTTTTTTTAAGCAGCAGAGAAAGGAAAACCTTTTTCATTTAGACTTTGGCGTTTAATTCACTTTGTACTGGGTAAGATGTGCTTGTAGCTTCCGTCTTCACACCGGGCAGGATTCCAGCAGCAGCCTGTGCCCCACCCTGAGCAGCGGTTGTCAGGCTCACCTTACCAGAAAGCAGCCTAGTGAGGAAGGATTTACAGGGGTGCAAGGCAGGCAGGAGAGCGCGGCCCCACTACCTGGCACCGCAGAGGCTGGCCTTCCACCGTGAAGGCCTGATTCCATTGCCCTCTCCTTCCTGTCCTCCTTCAGAGTGAAAATAATAATAATAATTTGAATGATAATTTCCACCAAAGCTGTGGATGATTTGCATTTGTATAGAGCTCTGCAATTTACAAAGTGCTTTCATGTGCATTATCTCATTTGATCCTCCCAATAATCCTGAGAGAGGTCGGTAGAGCAGGTATTTTTGTTATTCAAACGTTTATTCATTCATTCCACTAACATTTATTGAGTTTTTACTTTACACCAAGCCCTGGGGATACAAAGACAAGAAAAAAGGAGGCCTCTTTCTTCAAGAAATTCACAGTCCACTGAGGAGACCTACTAATTGAGCAGAAAATTAAAAAACCTAATGGACCTACCGTTCCACTTCACTGGGGAGGGACAGAGGGTCAAAGAGGCTAAGTAACCTGACTACAACTGAGTGACAGAAACAGGATCAGGACCCAAACCCATTGCACTGGGGGTTCCCAATATGCACTCCCACCACCTTCCTCCCACACACACATTATTAAATTGGCATCATTGTATTCATCTAGTCTATTGTTTAAGTACCCATATGAATTTATTTCTAGCCTTGGGTCCCCTAAATTATCATCATTGGTATACAGTTTTAGGTTAGGAGAAGAAAGTGTGGGGACCTCTGACACCAAACTCTCAAGGTCAAGTGTACTGCCACCACACAAAGGGCTGTGTGAATGAATGGATGCCAGAGGCCTGGATCCTCAATGGGTGCCTGGCACCCAAGGTTCATGTGAGACGCTGTGTTGAAGCTTCTGATCAAGTTGTTATGGTTGATTGTTTGGCTGACTGGTTGATTGTTCATAATATTCTGTTTTATTCCAAAAAAGGATTTGAAGTGGACCAAGACAATGCATTCTCTCCTACAAGGGCAAAAGGAATAAGTTCGGCTTGCCCATTAGTCATTGTTCTATTCATATAGTAGTCCCAGCCCCAGGTTTTAGTCTGCAGATGGAGGTCTAGCGCTCACTGTCTGATACTGGTCCACAGCTTCTTTTTTTGTTTTGTTTTGTTTTTCTTTCTAACCCTCACCTGAAGACGAGTTTATTGACTTTAGAGAGAGAGAAATGGAGAGAGAAACATCAATGTGAGAGAGACATATCAGGGTGAGAGAGAAACATCCATCAGTTGGCTTCTGTATATGCCCCAACCAGGGATCAAACTCACACGGAATTGAACCACAGACCTCTGGTGTACTGGATGACTCTCCAACCAACTGAGCCACCTGGCCAGGGCTGATCCACAGCTTCAAAATCTCTCTAGGCACTCTGACTGCAGGGGTAGAGAGAGTTGGAATTAACCTTGGCCAGCTAGTCAACTCAGCCCTGCCCCCAAAGAGGTTGAGTCCTGAGGTTCCCTGTGCTAGTGTGACTGAGGCAAGAGGACACCCTGAGCAGAGCCAGGCCAGTGTCTTTGCCTCTTTGCAGAGCTAAATATCTCTAAGAAGAGGTTCTGTAGGGATCACAGCCTGGGTCAGAGCCCACCAGTCTGCCAGCCAAAGCCAGGACAACTCTATCCTGTCACCAGCTGGCTTTTCTGGGCTCTGGGCCACTGGCCTCCAGCCATAGGCCAGGCACCCAGCCATGCCAGGGAGCCAAGCAGTGCTGGCATGGAGGAGCCCTGTGACATTCTCCTAGGCCTTGGAAGGCTGAGATGGAAACAGGACACTGTACAAATTATGTCTCCATCTTAAGTGGTTCTGAGGACTTGCTTCCTTCCCAACCACATCCCTCTCCAGGGTCCGTGCTACAAAAACACCCCATTACACATAATTTTGTTCGCAAGTCTAACTATATCCAAGCCCTGCCTCTTGAGCTCCACCCCCAACCTACCTTTCAGTCTGTTAGTCTGTAAACATCTCTTTAGCCTTCAAAACCTCAACTACCACCTCTGGGAAGCCTTCCTGACTACCACACCACCAGCACACCAGAGTTTACCTCCACTCTTCCAGCCTCTTGGGTCTCACACAGGTCTCAGTCAGCCTCCTTATCACCACTGTAAGGCAATTAATCTGTCCCTCTTGCTGCTCCTTCTCTGTGCTCTGAGCACCTTCAAGGTACAGCTTGTTTCTGTCATTCCTGTATCTTGGTGCCTTGGACATGCTGGGCATGAACCACCATTTATGAAACTGAGATTGAACCCTGTCCTAGGGTACCTAGATCAGACTAGTTTGCCCAGGACTTCCTCAGTTTTAGCACTACAAGTCCTCCATTCTTGGAAATCCCACAGCTCCTGGCAAACCGGGTAGTCGGTGGCCCCTACTTTCTGTGCCTCCTCACTGGACCTGAAGGTTGCAGTCCTCAATAATGTCACACTCGCTTTTGAGGTTGGTTATCCATGTCTATGAAGTCTGCAGGGAATGGTGAAACTCAGCTCAGCTCTCCAGCCTCCAGGAGTGGTGTTGATCATACAGGTCTACAGATTCAGAGAGTTCCAGAATGGATTTATAGGATTTGGATTATTTGGAACTGGACCACCTTGGAGATTATCCAGGATGAGGAAACTGAGGCCTAGAGAAAGGTATGGGCTGTTCGGGATGCCCCTGGAAGATTAAGACATTGTGGAGTGACAGAAGGGACATTGGCGGGGACTCCCAAACCATGACATACTCTCCCCTGCTGAGCCACACTTCTGCCCCTGAAACAAAGGACATGCCAGGCAGATATTTCCCACCTGCTTCCTACATAGGCAGTGAGAGAAACACTAGTACTACTGAGTCCCAGGCTTTTGGGCACAGCCTTATATCCGTTATCTTACTCAATCCTCCCAACAAGTCTGTGTCATTTTACAGCTGAGAAAACTGAAGCTTGGAAAAATCAAAGAATTTTTCTACTATCGCTCAGCTAATGGTAGTGCTGGGTTTCAAACCAATTGTCTCTGGCTCCAAATCCCAAGCCCTTTCCATTCACCACCAGGCCACTGATCACTGTGGTCCAGGCTTCAGCAAATCTGACTTTCTTTGGATCTCGAGATAGCAGATGTCAGGTGCACCCTTGCTGCTGAGTCAGGTGCTCAGTGTCATGAAGAGGAAGGAGGTCCTGAGTGGAGGCTAAGGGCATCCACTCTAGAAAAAGAGTCAGGGGAGAAACAAGCAGAATGGAGAGAGGCCACTATCTACAGCTCTCCCCTGAAACCAGGCTCAAGGCCGGAACAAGGGGAGGTGACTGTTTAACAATTAGAGTTGTCTTGTTCAGAATGACATGCAGAGAAATACTGCAGGGGAGGAAAGCATAGGAAAAAGAAGCAAAGGAGGAATGAAACAACCTTCAGGGATAATTGCATAGAGTCGAGAAGGAGCATGAGGTCATAAGTGTGCAGGTGAGCCTTTTACTGCCTGCTGATTTCTCCATTCCATACCCTTTAGCAGCTAGCATGTGGCTGCAGGACATAAGCATGTTCCCCAGGATGCCCCACCCACTGAGGAGGAGCAGGGACCCACCCCACCTCTTGGACCTCTATTCTTTCTACAACCAACCTGCAAGCAGCAAAGAATGGACATTTGTTTCTAGCTAAGCCCATTGAATGGCCTCACCCCAGGTGCTGTCCTGGCCCTGACAGATGGTCAGAGGCTTCCACAGCCACCAAAGATTGTTGCCTGGACCCTGCCCCTGCCTGCCCCAACAGCCTGGTGGGTCTACTGCTTGGCTTCACCCTGTTTCAGTGAATACAGGGTGGTGGTAGTTGCTCAGCAAGGACAGGGGATGACAAGGACCTGTGGGGCTCCTCTATTGTTGTGAGCCAGCTTCAAAAGTGACAGATGAGCTCAGGAGCCACCAGGTTGGGCACCACCTCTGTCTTGCCCATCCTCACTTCTCCCAACCTATCTTTCTGGCCCAGACCCCATATTTTCATTGCAGCCTCAAATAGCTGTGTTTCTGAAATGTAAAGTGCAGTTGCTCTCCTAATTATAAAAATAACAGCTGACAAACACATGCCAGAAGCCGTCTTGTTTCCTCCTGGGCTAACAGCCCCCATTAGGACAGATTCTGTTATCTTCTATGACCTCTCTATGTATTTTATGGAACAGCCTCAAAAGTGCTCTGCATCTCACTCTCCCTCCTTCCCTCTCTCTCTTTTTCAAGGCAATGGCTTTGTGAAAGCTGAAGGGAAAAAATAAAGCCTTTTACTAAAATGTCACTCTGAGCAAAGGGGGGGAAATTTTCTAATAGGTCGTCAAAGGGTTGCTTTTTTTTTTAAGTGTGATAAATTTGGCCTGTCTTAAAAAGACAGCTCAGTGTTGCTTATCCACTGTGATTTGGCCAGATAGCCAATTCAAAAAACAGACACTGGTCCTTTTATAATAAATGAAAGCAGTGAAACCAAGAGCTGGGCCAGAACTGTAATTAAGAATCAAGAGCTGAAAAACAGTGGGTGTGTCAACAGAGGGCAGAGTCCAGTCTTCAGGCAGGAGGCGTGGGCTGGACAGCTAGGATCCCGGCGGGGCAACACCCCATTAGAGGGTGTCCCCACTGTTCCCTTCTTTCCCCCTCTCATTTTGGATGAGTTCCTTTCCTGGACAGATGGGCCTGGGGTGGGAAGAGAACCAAGGAGGGGCTCATCACCCACCACTAAAGCCAAATCAAATGCCTATCTGAAATTCAGCTAGAAATCCCCGTCTTTCTCTGTCTGTGCACAATAAACATCCCAGACGCAGCTACTTCTAAAGAGCTGTCTGTTTAACACAATCTCCATCTCAAGCTGCTGTTCTGCATTTCCTTTTGGCTTTATTAAAACTGATTTTCTATTTGCACTATAAAAACTGATCTGATTAAATTTCCATTTTCCCCTTAAGAGAAGACTCTTTTCTCTCTCTCCCCACCCTTCTTGTTCTCTCCCCTTGCCTTCCTATCATTGCCCCCTCACAATCTCTCTCTCCACTCCTCTTTTTTCCCAAACAACTTATTCTTAATTATTCTCCCTCCTCATCCCTTTCTTGTCCTCCGCCCACAGGTTCCCACCACTGTTGCCATGGGGATGGCCGTGGATGGTGCTCCCTGGGAAAGGAGCAGGAGGGAGCTTCCACCCTGGGACGCTGAAAAGGAGGCTGACAGTGAGGGAGATCTGTGGAAGTTCAGCCATCTCCCAACCACACCATGTGAAGGATCTCATATTCAGGGAGGCCCAAGTGACTGCCTACCTGCCCTGTGGATCATGGTTCTAACAAAGCCAAGGTTGTAGGTTTAATCCTCCTGTTGGCCACTTAACTCCCTCACTGTGTTCAAGGCCCTGGTGTAAGCCTATTACCCTGACCAAACTGTGTGTGACTAAGGCCCCTAGATAATGGGCCAAGAACCCACCTGCCCTATGTTAACAAAATATAGCACTTTTCACTTCTCTCTCCCTCTTGACAATGGAGAATCCCATGTCTCTAGGACAGTGATAGCTATCACTCATTAAAGACTCACTATGGTGTGCACTGGATCAGAGCAGTGCACACACAATCTTCTTCACTCTTACACTCACCTTCTGAGGGATATGCCATCTTGGTAATGGGCTCATGGGAAGACACAACCCCAGGTGCACTACCTCACAGCCTGTGTTTGAACCACACACTACCTCCTGAGAAGAAAGGACCCTGGCTAAAGACAAACCCAGAGTGCTCAAGGGTTTGGCAGAGAAAGACTCAGGAAGCAGAGTTTCAGACTAGAGGATAGGCTGACGAATCAGTTCACCTCTGCCCTTCCAAGGCCACCTCCTCTCACAGTTCCCTGGCTCCCTGGGGTGGTGGCTTCCACACCCTGAAAATGCCAGTCTAAGCTTGGTCCCATACCCTCTACCCATGGCACAGCAGAAGCTGGCTGGCATTTAAAAGAACTTAACTTAATATTCAGAGAAAACAAAAAGTAAATAATGACAGCTAACATAAATAAATGGTAGGTACCACCTGATTACCTGCTGCATCTCAGCACTTGTGCATGTATCATCATTAATTTATTGTTGGATGAATAATGAATGAATGAATGAATGAATGAAGAGCTTTATTGCTTACTAGAGGAAATCATAAGAGACACATTTCCTACCCAGCAAGGGCTGTTCATCTGGGGCTGGATTCCAGTCTAAGAGGTCACCTAGCCCACTTGGACAGGTAAAATGACAGGTACTGACTTGCATATAAGGAGAGCTCTCACTTCTCATGTGATATCTCATTTCCACACTTTCAGAGGTGGCTTTCATCATTAGAGCTGCACAGTATATCTTATGCATGCACTAACCATATCATGCATACAAGAAAAGTTCACACATGTTTATAACAATTTATACATTGTCATCTCCCTCTCTGGATCTGAGCTAAGGTATTGAGCCCCACCAAGTCCCCTCATGACAAGCTCAGCTCCCATCACTTCACCTTGACTCACTCACTCTGAACCCCAGTGGTTGCACACAAACCTTACACCAGGCCCAGGAAGCCATTAGGATGACCACCAAGTTCCTGCCCTACAATCCAGCAAAAGAGGCGAGTTATGCTCTAGATATCTATCATACAGGTGGCACATGGGAGCTACAGAGGAGAGCCACAACCATTAGAGAAATGGGCTGTGGACACTCAGCAGGAGAAGAGAGACTGTTTGCAGGGAGGGGTAAGGCTTCATGGAGGAAGAGGCTTATTGTGCACCCCTGATCTTGAAGAATGGTTATAATCTTCACATTTAGAATACAGAGGCCTTTCTAACTGAAGAGATGGCTTGAGTGATCTATGGATCCTGGAAGGCACCAGGAGTTTCAAGTGTCCTGTTTCCTAGGGTAGAGTGTTCAAAGGACAGTCAGCAGGAAAGACAGCCCAAGTTGGGCAGAGCAAGAGCACAGAGTACCTGACTATAATGGTGAAAGAGGAGCCATAAGAGCTGTGCCTTTCACCTTCACCCCACCAGTCCAAATCCTTACCCTTCAGTGTGCAGCTGGAAACCCACTTCCAACCAGGAAGCTTTTGCTGATCTCTCCAGAAAGGCTCTTTCCTCTGCTGAATTCCTCTGCCCTTATAGTCACAACCACTCAATGGACAGTTAAGCTTTTCCTTGCACAACTGCCCAGTCACCAATGCAAAAGCTCACACATTCCCTATGCATGTATGTGTGCTATTCTCCTTGAAGTGCCCTCCCTCCCTCACCAGCCACCCAGCTTCAGCTTGCTGACTAATGCCTGCTCATCCTCAGGAGCCAGGTAAGCCATTCCCCTCTCCAGGAAGGCTTCCATCTCCCAGGCCTCTCCTCCCTACCCCTACAGTGTCCTATGATGCCTGTCTCCTTCACCTCTATCCTGTCCTCACAGATCTCTGCCTTTGTATCTTTCTCCTCACCAGAGCATTGTCTCCCCAAGGGCAGAGACTGTTTGCTTTATCTCATTTACTGCAACCAGAACAGTGTCTGGCACATGTTGGCCTTTGATAAAGATATAAATATCAAGATATTCACTGCCTTGTGAATATCTTGCACCACTGTCAAGGTTTGCCACTTTTCTTCTTGTGGACTCATTGTTCCTTCATTTTGCAGGTTCCCTAAGGGCTGGGCTCCTACTTTCAAACCCTCAGCATTTAGTACAGTACTAAATGCTACAGTACTAAAGGCATGTTCCTTACACAAGGCATATTCCACATTTATGTGTGTGTGTATATATATACATATATGTGTGTGTATGTGTGTATGTGTGTGTGTGGATTGTTTTCTTTAAACCAAATTATGTGCTCAAAGTCTTGAGAAATTTCCTAAAGGAAGCAAAGCACTGTTTCAGCATCTATGCATAAGGCAGCCCCTGTCAGAGGCCGGTGACAAAAAGAGGCCATTGAAACCTAAGCCCTATTAGGACAGGAAGCTGTGTCTGCTTTTTTGTTCCTGTATCTTGTGCCTTGCAGATAATAGCTGCTC
This sequence comes from Phyllostomus hastatus, assembly GCF_019186645.2. Taxonomy (NCBI): domain Eukaryota; kingdom Metazoa; phylum Chordata; class Mammalia; order Chiroptera; family Phyllostomidae; genus Phyllostomus; species Phyllostomus hastatus. The sequence goes on from NW_025333530.1 coordinate 12,587,128, forward strand.
AATACACGCTTGCTGAAAGAAATATGATCACATACAGAAAGGTAACTTGAAAACATAAATACCATATAAAGGTTTCTTTTGATAACTGCCTGTATACAGGAAACAAAAAAGAATGCATTCTGAAAAAAGAATGCTGGGGGCCTCATGGTTCAGAAGCACTGATTTGTGAGAGCAGATGCTCAATGTGGTTTTAGACCTTTCATGGTTACAGCAAGATATTTAAGGAGAGGTATCCCCTACAAACTGGTGGATTTATGAGATTACAGTTCTGTTAAGAGGTCAAGACTGGAAATGAACATTTGTGCATCTTAGAAAAAGAAAGAAATAGCTGGAAAATGAGCTCATACAGGAAGTGAATCTAGCCACAGGAAAAGGTGGCATTAAGAGGGGCCTTAGGGTATAGGAAATGAAATGGTAAAGATAGAGAAGGGAGGTAGGAGTCAGCCAGAGGACAGTATGGATAAAAGAACAAGGAAGATAAGCAAAATCAGACTCACTTTTAGAAACTTTTGCCCTTTCCTGACAGCTTTCATCTCTGATTTTTCTCAGGAGCAGTGCAAGCATGTCCTATTCCAAATTCTGGCTAGTCCCAGCTTCTTGTTCTGCAGGTGGCACCTCCTGCTGCACAGCCACTCGCCTTCCCTTCTTTCCCTGCCTACAATCAGGATATCAGTGGGACCACATAGGATCATGGGTACCTAGCATAACATGGATTTTTTGAAAGGACAGGGAGAGAAGGGAAGGACACAAAGTGTCAATGTCTCTTGCTCTCTCTCATGTTACAGATGAGGCCCAGAAAGGGATAGAGATCTGCTGGGAATCACACAGCTGCAGAATAAAGAGCAGGACTTGATGCCACATCTCTGGTGTCCCAGCTAGTGCTCTTGGATTTCTACTTCAGTGTGTCCTGCAAAGGAAGCAGACACCCAGAGGGGGAATGTAGCCTGTGCATGATCACAGCTGGGCCAGGCTACAGCCAGAATCCAGAGACTGAATTTCCTGTCCACACTTTTCCCTCTGCCTGGACAAGAACAAGTTGCCTACTAATTCCCAGATCCTTGATGCCCACAATGCTCCCTAGAGCAAGCAGACGCAACCTTGCAAGTTGAAACTGCTGGGCAAAGATCCAGGGCTCAAACCCTGAGTGCTCCCTTCATCTGTAGCCCCCTCTACTCAGAAAAGTTCCATGAAGATGAGTCGCTTTTAAAGGCAAGGCACTTTTGTTACTTGAGCAGCCTCTTTTAATCTCCCTTCATCCACACCTAAAATCTGGGTCATTCTAAAGACACAATTACACAGTCTTTACCATCCCCAGAGCTGCTGGCTGTTTGGAAACCGCTGGCCCTCCATGTCCTGAAGCTGCCAATTTCCTCATCAGTATTTTATTTGTCTGTTTTGCTCATTTTTAAGCTGGTGGCAATTGCTATTTAAATTGTTTTGTAAAGTGTCTTTGCATTTACAATGCTGGCTGTCAGCAGCCCCACAATAGGAAATGAGATTTGGCATCAAAGGCAAAGACACTACAAAAATACATTTTAATAAATATGTAAATCAATTAATCAATCAATCACCCATCCAGAGAAGGAGCTTCAGGAACACAGACAGGCTGGCTAAGAGAAAAGAGTTCCAGAGCATGTTGTCCAAAGTGCTAGAGGAAGCTCAGTAGGCATTGAACATGAGAGTTATGGGCACATCTGGTCCTGGAGCCCTGGCCTGGGCTTCCACCCTTCCAACTCTGCACAAATAGACCTCTGGAGATCTTGTCACAGCAGCTCCAGCCAGGAGAGGAGACAGAACCCATCAAGGTACAGACAAAATCAGCTTCACGGGTGAGAATAAAAAACCCCACCACCATTCTCAATGTCTCTCCATTGATGCTGTTTCCTATAGAAGCCAAAGATTACAAAGTGCTTGCAAGGTGTATATCTATAAGTTGGACCAGTCTAGAGGATTAGCATAAATAAACATCAGGAAGAATTGACTCTTTTCCTGAGACCAAAGGAAAGGAGCTTCAGCAGTCTCAGGCAGCTCAAGTAGCAGGGAAGGGGAGTGTGCTGCTCACTGGAAGAGGGTCCTGCCTAGGAAAAGTAAATATGACTCAGGGACAGTACTGAGGGGACAGAGAAGAGTCCTACCAGTGAAGAGCTTTTAAAACAGGAGACCAAATACACACCTTCTGATGAGCAAGATGGGGCTGTCTGGTGGCAAAAGGATGGCTACACACAGATCCTCACTTTGTACCAAGGTATGTTAAAAGTGGCATCATTCTGGCAAATAAAATCTAAACTAGCATGCATCTCTAAGTGTTGGCTCGACAGACTCTAAAAACAGATCCCCTTCAGCCCATGGTGTATGGTTTGCTAAAGAGGGTACCTCAGAGCTATGATAAGGTATAACCGTACATGGCTTCAGTGTGACCTTGGGCAAGTCACTTGTCCTTTCTGGGCCTCTATCAAGTCATCTAGACAATGCAGGAGTTGAGCAAGATGGACTCTGAACTCAAAGACTCTCTGACTTGCTTTTCACATCGTTGTGCACATGAAATTAGTATCTTCCCGTTAAATCAGCCAGCCCTTTGTGGCTGTCAGCAAAGGTTGGCCTGACCTTGACAAGGAAGGGACTGATGATTGGAAGTCTGAACACTAGGGTAGACCCATCTGAGGGAACTAAACATCCCCCACAAAAGACCAGGATATGAAGAGAGTGATGTATACCCCTTAAAAGAAGCCAAAAGACCAGCAGCCCCTCCCCTGTCCTCTACATTCCTTCCCTACCCCAGCCCCATCGCCTCCTTGGAAGATTTAAGCCTTCTGATTGAATACATGTCTGGTTCCCAAGTTACCTTGTTTTTTGAACTTATGCCACCTGGACCAGAGGGCAGCCACTCCCTTTAGGGCTGTGCTATAGGGCTGAGAGCATATGTCCACCCTGGGTACCTGGAAGTGGATGCAAATGGTGTCCACACGGGTGTTTCCGTGAGCACACAGAGATGTTTCTGTGAGAACACAGAGATGCATACCTTGAGGCATATTTGTGTACATTGCTGCATGCCTATGAGTGTGTGGGCCTCTGTTGCTCAATGTGTTCACATTCAGGCAGGCACGTATGTTTGTTATATGTATGTATACATATATATCTCAGCAGGTTGAACGTGTGAATTGTACCTAAATAGCCATGCTTTGAGACACATCTGTGGACAACACAAGTTGCATGCCAGCAGAGGCTGGGGGACATTTCTGTAGCCAGAGATCTTGCTCATCTTGCTCTCTTCTCCAGGACAGTCGTTTTTACAGTGTTGCCCAACATCGCTGCCATGAAGGCCGCTGTCAACTTGTGTCTGCTCCTTCCCAACTCCACCAAGGCAGATGTTTGAGTAAGGCAGCTCTTCATATGGAACTGTAAGGGTCATTCAGCCGTGGGCTCTCTGCTCAATTGCATTGACCCTGTACATGTGACCAGGCACAAGAGTGGGGGTAGCATTTGTCTGAAGAATCCCTCCAGTCTTCCTAGAAAGATCCAAGGCTCATCTCTAGAGAGCTGCTAGGCAATGTGTCCCTCAGCCCTCACTGCTACATCTGTCCCCACCCTGCCACCCACACACAGCTGTTAGGATGAACTCTCTCAAAAGAAAACCAGACACCTTCTGTGTAATTCCTTTGGTGGCTTCCCATGCCCCATCTCCAGATGGCTTGCGTTACCCAAATGCTCTGATGTAACGTGTGCCATGTCTTCCTCTCCAAAGTCTTCTCTCATACCTCCTGCCTCATCCTCTACACTCTAGTAGTATAGACCCCACAACTTGCCACAATGCTTCATACATCCATGCCCTAGCTCATGCTGTGACTCTCTGCTTCAGTGGGATGCTCCAACCTCAACTGACTCAGCTTCTACTCAGCCTTAAAGACCAGCTTCCATGAACCCCTCCCTCACCCACCCAACTCCTTCTTCAGTGTTCCCATGCACCTGGAATAGCTTGATAATGATGCTATACTGCACTTTCTTACTACCTGTTACTGGTCTTTCTCCTCTCCTCGTGATCAGGCACGGCATCCAAGTCATTGTAGAGATGCAGACAGGAATGCCTATGAATGACTGATGACTCTCCCTAGGTTGCCTTGCATGAGCTGGTTGAGGTTAGTGGCTGCCCACAGTTCCAGAAGCTGTAATGCTGGGCAGCTGGCATACCCAGCTCTGGGATACAGTCCCTCAAGCAGCTGGCACTCATGCTTACTTAGATTGTTTTGCAAAGTTGTTCTCAAGTTCTCCCTATAAAACAGTAGAACAATAGCAATGCTTTTTTATTCTGAGGTTTTAATATCTGATTATTTATTATTTCCTGCTAACTCTGGAGGGACTGCCCTCCCAGTGCTCACTCCCCTAGAGTAGAGTTGGCCTTTCACTTGCAGACCAGCCATTCTATATTCTACCCCCCCACCTGCCTCCTTTATTGGGCTCATACTGGGCATTTACACTCCATTACCTGCCCTAATCACCCACAGACCAGTACCAAACAACTAGGGACAGCCCCTATGTCCCAGAGCCCACTGAAATTGTTCAGATTAGCCAATCCCAAACCTACTTATCCTGCCTCACCTGTTTCTTCCCACAGAGATCACAATACAGTCTCTAGCCCACGTTTTCCTCTTGCTCCCTGTGCTTCCTGATTGGTCCTGGTGTGCCCCTCGTGGCCCTGTGCAACAAGACACAGGGAAATGTTACAGACTATCTTTTCAGTGGCAATCATCTCCTGATCTGTTAGCCTCATCATACCTAAATAACAATAACCTACATTTTAAGACAGAGTACCCCTCTCCACGAGACTCAAAGACTGGGGATCGCATGGGTTCTTTATATGTTAATGCTCTGCTCACAAGCACAACAGTTGCTGGGATTCCCCTAAGCTTTTCTAAAAAGTCATCTTTGTGCCTTTAGGCATGAAGCACACTACCTGGCACACAGAGTGATAATGACCGAGGAGCATCCTCATGAGACAACAGAGTGGGGGATCAGTCCAGATCTGATGCTGACTTTCTGAATGGGATGGAGGAGATTCCCTACCAACAGCCACACCTCCCTCATCTCCCTTCAGACTGCTACTATCCAACAGCATACATTAAGATACAAGAGTCATAGTCATTTATGCTTGTGGGTAGATTTATTTAGTATGATGCCTTCTATTTTAGTTCTCCTAGCACCTAACACATAGTAAGTACTCTGTAATATTTATGAATAAAAATAAGTGTTCTGAAGTTGTGTGCATGCACATACATCATATCTTCCAAAATATGTTGTGAGCATCTCAATGGCAAGAGTACAGTATCCTCTATGTCTTTAGAATGTTTCCCCTCACCCAACCCCCAGCTCACTGCTGGCTGGGCACTCAGAAGGCCAAAGTGCCCATACATGATGATTGCCAAACTGTCCAGCTATTTGATCACCCTATGGCCCCAAACACACTGTCTCCCTTGATCCCTGTGGCTCCATCATCCTAACTCTGAGGGTAACACCATTTCTGGGGTGGCTTCTGAAGACCAACATTATTAAGATTGATTTGGCCTCTCCACCATTCTGACATATCCAAAAGCAAACACAGCAGGGCCGTGGGGGAGATTTGGTCATAATTACCATCTTTAATTACTGCTAAAACATCAATTGCTCTTGTTCAATTAGCAGTGCAGTTTTAGGCATGGCAAACTTCGCAACACAAAATAAGCTGAAAATTGATTTCTGAACACTTAATGCAGATCTGCAGTTGCAAACCTGATAAGGTTGTCATAGAAGAGCCAACATGGCCAGGGAGGAATTTTGCAGAGCTGTAATTGCCTTGGTAGGAAGATTAATAATGTGTATACTTACATCTTGTTCATCAAGCAGGAGACACTTGTTGGGGGAGCCCATAGTAGTGAGTGGGTATGAGGCACAAAGGCAGAGGGAGGGTGTTAACAAGGACAAGGACAATTAGGCAAGAGAGAGTGGCAGCCTGCACCCAATGGTCTGTAAATAAGGACATGGCCCCATGGGATGGCACAAGGGAGGGGCTGGCTGCCTGGGATGACTGCCAGGGAGAGCCAACCTTTGCAAAGTAGGTAGTTATGGCCACAGGCCGGTGGGGAAAGGATGCCCAGGTTCCAGCCACCTCCACTTTTTCTCCAAGCCCTGGCAAAGAACCCTAAAGGTCAAACTCCTTTGAAAGCACAGTTGGCTTCTGGAAAAGCTTTCTGTATTCAGGCCTCCTGGCAAGCAAAAGAATTGAATATGATGGACAGGAGGAGCAGAATTTGGGTACCAGGATGTGAAGGCTGCTTTTGCTGCTGATGCTCTCACTGTGTCTCGTTTGGATGCCAAGGTCTTCCTGCCTCGGGGATGAGTGGATGTCTGGGTGCCTATCACACAATGGTGGATGGGGAGCATTTTTATGAACTACCAGGTGCTCCACAGAGTGGGCTATTATTATTTTTATTGTTATTGTTATTATTATTAGTAGTAGTAGTAGTAATAGCCTGTGGTTAATGTAGGGGCATAGTCAAGACTATAAATAGCAAAAAAAATTTATATGAGAAACATTGGAAAAGGCCCCCTTCTTTCTGAGCCCTGTCATTTAATATGAGGGAAAGGAAAAAATATTCCTCCTCAGCTTAGCATTGGTGTTTGTCAGAAACTGGGAAAAACATTAGATAGATAAATTAATGGAGATGATAAATAGATAGATGATAGATAGATAGATAAGAAAGAGAAGTTGTCATATTTAATCCTCTCAACAGCAGTAAGGAACCAGTATTATTATGTCCATTAGATGGATGAGAAAAACAGAACTTAGCAAGGTTAAATAACTTACCCAAAAGTCACACACTTACTAAACTGTGGAGCTGGAATTCACACCCATACCTCTTTGAGGTAAGAGAAATACTCTTAATTTCTTCTCTCTGCCCATGAAGCATCCATTTAAGTCTGTTTGGTGCCTTTCACTAGACTGTGCTAGGCCCCAGGACAGACACAACTGAGGAACAGAAATGTCAAGCCAACCTACAGAAATGGAGACAAACATTCACCCAACCTGCTGTGCCATGCACCAGCCAACAGACATCCCAGGGGCATGTTCCAAGCAGCAAATCAGATACTCAAGAGATTTGCTAATGCCAGGCTTTGCTGGAGCCAAAATGTAAGCAACTGTCTCTCTTTTATTTTCCCCTTAGAGTACATGCCCATGGCCCCTGGAGAGCCAAATTCAACTCAGTTCAACAGAAGTTTCCTAAGGATCTTCTTACTCAGTTTAAGCCCAGAGATAGTAGAGTAAGACCTTCCCAAAACACACTCACTAGTAGAGGAACATGACAAAGGACAGTCACATCAGTGTAAGCCACACAGAATAGATGAACAAGGTTCTGAGGGCACAGGAGAAGGAGCAGTTGGGAAAGAGTGCCCAGAGGAGGTGATTTCTGAGCAGGCTTTGCAGCTGGCCAGGAGTTAGGCAGATGAGAGCCAAAGGGTGCTCCAGGCAGACACAAGGTGGTGTGAAGGGGCATGGTCTGTTAAGGAAATACAATAGAAACTTTTCTATACCTCTGGAGCTTAATGCCTGACTATTAGGAAGAGATGAGGCTCAGAGGTTGGCAGGGCCAGATGAGGAATGGCTATGGGCTACATTAGACTTCATGTCATAGGCACTGAAAGTCAAGGAGCTCATTCAGACTAGAGGGAAAAGAGGGTGTATTCATTTGCCAGGTCTTCTATACAAAGTACCACACACTTAAGGGCTTAAACAATAAAAATTTATTTTCTCACATTTCTGGAGGCCAAAGTGTCAGCAGTGTTGGTTCCTTCTAATGTCTCTCTGTCGTTGGCTTGTAGATAGATGCCTTCTGCCTTTGTCTTCACATGCTTTTTCTTCTGCACCTATGTGTGTCCTAATTTCCTCTTCTTATAAGGACACCAGCCATAGTGGATTAGGGCCCACCTATATGACCTCATTTTAACTTAATTGCCTTTTAAGTGACCTGTCCCCCAAAACAGCAACATGCTGCGATATTAGGGGTTTGAACTTCAACTATGAATTTGGGGTGGGGTAAGCACACAATTTGGCTAGTAACAGAGGGATAGTAAATAACAGGACTGGAGAAAAAGAGCCCAACACAAAACCGTTGCTGCAGTCTGGGCAAGATGTTGTGAGGCCTGAATCAGAGCAACAGCTTTAGTCACCCCCCAAAGGAAGGGGCTGCTTGGAGAGCTGTGGTATAGAGAGAAAATAAATAGGACATGTGAGGGGCTCAGTGGAAGGACTTCCTCAAAGTTGCACACACTTATAGAATCAGAGACTGGGTCACCCACTTTAGAGAAGTTTCTCTAAAATATTGCTTTACAGGACTCCTTGGGACATTCTGATATACATATATTCAAAGCAAACACACGTGCAGTACAAATCATTTACTGAGGAAATCCTGCATACTGATAAGAGAGGTCATCTAGCATAGTGGAAAGGACACCAGAACAAAAGTCAGCTGGCCTGAGTTCTCCATTTTTTTTAAGTCATGTCTCCTCTTTGGGCCTCAATTTTCTCCTCTGTAAAAGGAGAGGGCTGGACTAGACTGTCATTAAGGTACTCTTAACCTCTGATAACCCATAATCCTATTACTGCACAAGGACCGGAGTGGGAACAAAAGTAGTAGGAGTAAAGGAGGCCAGAGGAGCCTGCGGAGAAATGAGAGAGAAGGCGCAAGTCTTCCATTTGTCACACTGACAACACTCCAGGACAGTCTTACATATGATACACTGAGAGCCAGAGGCCAGCCCAACTCAGTGACACCCCAGCCTGACATGAATGTTTCTATCAGTCACTTAAGAGAAAATATTTATTGCGATAACTTGAAACTGGTACAACAAACCTATTTGTTTTATAACTTCAATTTCTTCAATGCTGGTGACCTGAAAAGTTCTCCCCACCCACCTCTGTTCCCAGCCCCATTCTCTCTCCTGCACCAGTGTAATCCTCCCATTTGCCGGTTTCAGTCAATAGTACAATCTTTGACTACTCTCCACTATGCCCACATCAACAATCTGTACTTGAGTTCTATGGCTCAGATTTAGCAGAGGATCTTGCCTCTGGCCCTCCTCTCTTTCCTTCCAATGCTATCTCAGTCTTGGAATTTTTCAACATCTTGACTGTAGAAGTTCATTCTTCTCAGTTCCAGGGACTTGCACCCTCATATGGAAAGGCAACAGAATCCTAACTGGATTCTTTCTCCAACTCACTTCCTTTGGTGCTTCCTTGCATGTTCTCACTCTTAAACCCAGTATCTCCTAGGCCCTACCCAACTGCCAAACTCAGCTAAGTGCCACCCAGGTCGTGAGCCAATGAGAGTTGCTGCTTTCTGGGGGAGTTCCCAGGGTAAGGAGGAGAAGGAAGTGAGAAGCACTGAGGGCTGGGTACAGATACATGAACACTGGAAATCAGCCTTCCCATCTGATCTCCATGAGGTGTGCAGAACCAGGTTCAGAGCTCTTCAGCCTGAATCTCTGGATTCTTCTCCAAGTTTCAGCTGGACAAAGACTTAGACTTCAACTCTGGCACAGTATTTGATCTGCCTAATTACTCTCAGCATCTTCCCCTAGAGCAAGGGGAAAAACACCTTCTTCAGTCTTTTGCATCAATTTGTATGTGTCACCCTATTCCTGTGCTGATGCTCAGCAAACAGGCAGAAACACAGCTCCCTTTACTGTAGTCCCATGCTCAGATTGAACCTCCTGAATATCAACATTGTGCAGAGCTGGCATAAGTTTGTTGTGGTCATCTGGACTTACTGATATAGACTGCTTCCTACTCCCAACACTTGCAGGGAATAGCCCCTTCTATCTTGGTTACTTCGCTTCTTCCTTTTGTCATGCCACTTCTTTCCAGTTTCCAGTGACTCAGAAGAGCCTATGAGTTTAAGTCCAAACTTCTCCGCATTAAATTCAAAGCATAACATAGCCAGCCACCCCCTCTACCTACTCAATCTCATCTTGCACTACTCCTCAACATGTTCTACTTCATCCAGGATTGGTTTAGGGGTTCCACCCCAAACTCTCCAAACTCAGTCCTAACCTCAAGTCATTGCCCACACTATGCTTGCCTATACAAACCCTCCTGCCTATATTTTCCTGCTAAGAAGAGGGATAGCTCACAGCTACTTGGCAGGTGAAAGGAGCTTAATCCAAAGGTTTTCCTGGGATCTTTGAGGGCAAAAAGTTCTACACAAATAAGGATAATGATTATTAGCACCAATCAAAATCTCAGAAGTTTGAATAGGAAACTATGTGGAAGTATCAATAGCAAAAGTAAAATTTAAAAAGATATGTAGAAATAGGTAGGTGTTGAGGTAATAGAGTTATTCATATGCTTTGAGTAAGCAGAAATTAGGAGTAAATAGAAACTATAAGTTAAGCAGATCACACAAAATAAAGAAATAATCTATAGAACCTCTGGTTGGTGTTTCTCCCTCTAAAAGAAAAATACTTCTCTTGAAAGTTACCTAAAAGCAACAAGGAGAATAAGAAACAAGCTCCTTCTTTGATCAAGCTAGCAAAGACATATAAATTTAGACATGGCACATAACCAAGGTGCAGAAAACACTATGAGAGCTTCTGTGGCACAGACCTCAGGTGACACTGGCCAAACCCAGTTTTCCAAGGGAACTGCCATGCCCCGGGGTCAAAAAAAATAACAATTCCTGTTGTTAGGAATAATAAGGACAGGTATGTGGGCTGGCAGTGGGATCTTTCCTGAACTTATTTTAACATGAAATAAAAATAGGAAAGGTTGGGCTGATGATAAATCATGCAAAGAAGTCATATTTGCAGAAAGCAGTCTCTCAGTGAGGTGGCACAGAGGACAAAAGTTCCATATTGTGAGCACATCTGCAGCTGTTACTGTCAGTTGGCTGGAGAGAAGTAAAGCTTAAAAGATCTCACTCACACTCATGTCCCGACAGGAAAGTCCTGGTAGCCTAGAATATGGCCATGCCCTCCCTTTTCCACTCCAGAAGCTCATACAAACAACTAGTGCAAGAAGAATTTACTTTGTGCAAATATGAATGAATAATCAAAAAGAAACTACCACAGAAGCTATATGATGAAGATACTGCAATTTTAAAAAGAGAAATAGAAGGAGGAAACAGAGAGATAAAAATACTCACCAGAAAAATATTGCCATAGAAAAAATGAGCAAACACATCACTGTGAAAATGTTTAAGCTTAATGAAACAATTACTTCTACAAACCAGGAACACAAAAAAATGCAAATTTTCTGAAAAATACATATGACAAGACAAGCAAAGGATATAAATCATAAAAAGGTAGAGCTCAAAAAATTAGTGAAAGAAAAATGTAAAACCAACCACAGACATTACTGAAAGCATAGGAAAGGATGTAGAAAACAGAATAGAAATGGTGAAAAAAGATAGTAGAAATTAATAAGACATTAAAAAAAGATGAGAGAGAAAATGGCAGATATGATAGATAAATATATATGCTATCATGTCCCTACAAAGAGAGCTGATAAAGATATAATTTATAAGAAATTTTCAAAATAAAAAAGAACTCAATCTACAAATTAAAAATGTCTACTGTATCCCAGGAAAACACTGTCAAAGAATGATCAATATAGTAAAGATTCTGAACTTCAAAGGCAAAGAATCATTTGGAACACCCAGCCCAAAAGGTCAAGTTGCCTAAAAGGGAGAGAAAAAATATCAGGGTAACCTCAGGCATCACCACAACCTTATTTGATGCAAAGAAATAAATAGTGTTACCTAAGGTGCTATATCCAGACAAACTGTCAATTAACTATATAGGCAACATTTATGAAAATGAAAGAACATGAGAACCTCCATCTCCTGAGCCTAAATAATCCACAAGAGGATAATTTCAAGCCAATCACAATATGAGTGGGAGAAAGTATAGCAGAAACACTGGAGTGACACTAGTAAATCAATGTACATGAGTATAGGTCATGACTAAAGCAACGTGGCAACAATGGTTACAGAACCAAATACAAAGGTCATAAAACTTGGTAATGTAGAAATTTTATAACTAGCAAAATTTGGCTCAGAGAAGGTAGAAAATAGTGTTTGTATGCTGATAACATTTTTGGTTTTAGTCAAAGATGTTTAAAGCTAATAAAATGATAGACAAACACATATGTGAACACATAAAGGTACAAAAGGGAAGTATTAAGAAAATTAGTAATAATATATTCAACTAAAATAATGTGATTGGGAAAGTTTGGATTCATGGAAAATATAACAATTTTGTCATTCTTAGAAAAAGTAGTGAATAGATACTAAGAAAATATATATATTTACATAAAAGGTAATCACTGGGGTTGGGGAATAAAATCCTTTCAAATTATTAGAAGAAATATACACATAAAAACCAACCAAATGAAACAGAATATAGAGTAAAAGACTGAAAAAAAAACAAGTGAAGCAGCAATAAAACCAGAAATATAACATAAAACATGATTTAAAAGGAAGAAAACCTAGAACAAACATGTCTGTCATATGAATTTATGTGAATGGGATCATTTTACCTACTGAAATATTTTACTCCAAGACTGGCCCAAATTTCTTCTATGTCTTAGAACACAATTAGTTATAGAGGTTGAAAACAAAAGAATGAACAAAGATATAATATGCAAGTACAAACAAAAAGAAAGAAAGGAGCACCATTTTTGTAGCTAAAAAGACAAAATTTAGGGCAGGGAGTGGGGATGCAGAGGGTCACAAAATAAAAAAGGAGCTCTATCCCCAATGATAAACTAACAATTATGAATATTTGTACTTCAAATACCATCACATCAGCATCCTTAAAGTACAACTACAGTATGTGCAAGGAATCACATTCATAGTCAGAGATTGTAGCTGACCACCCAGACCAAGGGAGATGTAAACAAAAAATTACTAAGGAGGCAAAGGAGCAAATAATCAAAATAATAGTTATTCTAACTGACACTCTGAAAATAATACATTTAATACCCTAAAAACAAGATTTAAAAAACTGAAAATATTAGGCTACAAAGATAACCTCAATATACTCCCCAAAACGGAAGCCATACAAATAATATTCTGGGATTATAATGTAATAAAATAAAAATGTTGAAATAAAACTCTTATCACTCAGAAATTTTAATCCTTTCTCTTAAACAGCACTTGGGACAAAGAGGAAATCAAAACTGAAATTGGAAATTGACTTTAAATAATCTTAATGAAAATAACATGTCAGAATCTACACTAAAGGTGTGTATGTTCATCAGTAAAAATAAAAATAAATTAATTAAGCATGCAACTCAAGAAGTTAGAAAAAAAGACAACAAATTCAAGCTAAGGAAAGCAGAAAGAAGATATTAGTTGTATGAAGCAGAATACAATGAATTTAATTACAACTGTAGAATATATATACATATGTCCAAAATGCTGACTCTATTTAAAAAATAATAGTAAAGGTAATAAGAGAGAAAACCCATTAGCTAACATTATTAAATCAAAAGGAGGAAACAGAAATATCCAAAGTAATTATAATGGGAAAATAACCATAAAAACTGATAAAGTTTAACACATAGTATGATACTATCTTGCTCATCACTATGTCAAATAGCTTGGGAATGGGGATGAAAGAGTAAATTTAAGAAAAATATAAACTGCCCAAAGTAACAAGAGTTACTTTAACAAAAGTTACACAATCTAATGATTCATTGCTACAGAAAAATAAAGACAGTTGTCCAAGAGCTACCCTCCACCAAACAAGCACCAAGTCCAGACAGTGTTCCAGGAGAATTCTAACACACCTTTAAGAAATGGGTAGTTCTGATGCTTTGTAAACTTTGTGAAAATGTACAAAAAAAAAAACTTACAATGATTTTTTGGGAAAATAGTAATAACAGTAACCACAATGAGGTATCACCTCACACCTGTCAGAATGGCCATCATCAATAAATCAACAAACAACAAGTGCTGGTGAACATGTGTAGAAAGGGGAATGCTTTTGCACTGTTGGTGGGAATGCAGACTGGTGCAGCCACTGTGGAAAGCAGTATGGAGTTACCTAAAAAAAATTAAAAATGGAACTGCCTTATGACCTATTGATTCCACTTCTGAGTATTCATCCAAAGAAACTCAAAACACTAATTTGAAAGAATATACACACCTCCATTCCCTGCAGCATTATTTACAATAGCCAAAATATAAAAGCATCCCAAGAATGAATAAAAAAAAGTTATGGTATATTTATACAATGAAATATTATTCAACCATAAAAAGACTAAAATGCTACAATTTATAACAGCATGAGTGGTCCTGGAGAGTATTATGCTAAGTGAAAGAAGTTAGAGAAAGACAAGTACCATATGACTTCACTTATATGTAGAATGTAAAGAACAGAATAAACAAACAAGCAAAACTGAAACAAACTCATAGATACAGAGAACTGACTGGTGGTAACCAGAGGGGAGGGTTTTGGGGTGCACTGGGTAAAGAAGGTAAAGGATCAAGGAGTACATATGGCCTGGCTGGTGTGGCTCAGTGGAGTGAGTGCCAGACTGCAAAGCAAAGAGTCACTGGTTCAATTCCCAGTCAGGGCACATGCCTGGGTTGCAGGCCAGGTTCCCAGTAGGGGGCACACAATAGGCAACCACACATCGATGCTTCACTCCCTCTCTTTCTCCTTTCCCCTCTGTCTAAAAATAAATAAATAAAATCTCTTAAAAAATAAATTAATGATGCCATTTTTGCCTAACACATATGTTCATATGTCAAAAAGTTGAAAATCCTTGTGAAGGAAAAGGTGCAGAGACACCGTTTTTTCAGGGTTTTTTTTCTGCTGGTGGGAACATAAGTTGATAGAGCCTCCACAGGGCTGTTACTCAGAGATCTTTTGACTCTGGGCAAGTTTCTTACCCTGAAAATTACTAGCACTATCTCTTAGAATTTTCTATTTTCAGAATTCAAAAGAATGGCATATGCAAACTAGCACAGTGCTTAATACAGTAATGCTGACACCCCTCACAGGTTGGTCAAGCAGCAACTCAGCCCTGGTGAGCTCAAAGAATGTTCTACCCATGACTAACTTGTTCAGAGCTTCTGCTCTCTGGGACAGAGCCTTTCCTCCTCCCAGAGTGGGAGGCAGGAACTGGTGTCTAGCTTCTGCCAGGATATTAAAGAGTAAGAAAATCAGGTCCATGACTTTCTTTGACAGCAAAGGAAGAACTGCTTCTGCAGTGAAAAGGCCTGTACCACCAGGATTTGTCAGGGGTAAATGGTGCTTCTGCATTTCCCTGGACCAGAAGTGGCTCATGTGGAAGGGAGACAGACATCTGAAGCCATTTTGCATCCTACACAAGATGGGCACACTCTTGATGAAAACGGGAGCTCTGGGGAGGGGTGACGGCTGGAGGAAGGCCCATGTATAAGAAAGTTTCGGTCACAGAGGAGCCTGTGAGGAACACACAAGAGAACAAGTCTGCTTAAATATCTGCTAGGCACAGAGAGCACAGAGCTTGGTGCCAGGGAGAGTTTCATCAGGAAAGTGGAACTGAGGTGAGTAAGGTGGAATTAAACCTCACACAATTGTGTCAGCTGGTAAAGGAGTCTATGGCAGGCTGTTGCCTCTGTCTGATGTTGGGCCTGCAGTCACCAAAGGTCATGAAGCAAGGAAGAACAAGGGCAGCCTGGAGCCTGTGCCAGTCTCTCTCTGCCTCCAAATCAAAACAAACTACAGAAGAGCTGGATCTCCTGCCCACAAAGCCACACACTCCTGGCCCAGGACTCAGAAAGCAGAGAGGGGACCCAGTGGTAGCTGCAGCCTGGCCCCAATGAGGGAGGCAGTAGATTGCCACCAACATGGGTGAGCTACAGTGGCACCTGAGTCCATGCAGTGACTTTCCCAGCATAATGGTTGGGGCTTTCCTTCTGTCTTCCAAATCTTGCCCAATTTTCTCTTGTAGTCAATCCTAACCCAGAATCATTCCAGGAAAGAAATTCTGGGAAACTGAATTCTAGCTAAGCTAGGGTGACACAGTGTAAATCAACCCACTGTCTTCTGATAGCATTATTCAGGGAAGAACTTTCTCCCCTCCTCAGCCTTCCTCCCTGCACCCTTACACCTGAGGGGTCAGTATCTCATCTGGTGACTGGAACAAAGCAAGCTGGAAGTGGAAAAGAAGCTGAACCCATCTTTTGCTTTAGGAAAGGCAGCTGAACCCACCTCCCTCAATATTCTGCTGGAAATCTGGTGCTGGCCACAGACCTAACCAAAAATATAAAGTATCTGGACATTATCCTACATAAAAATTTAACGGACTTTGACATAGAAAAATTATTGACTACTAAAAAGTAAAACAGTAAAATAAATGAAGAATATTATTCCCATATTAATCTATCAACTCAATATAATTCTGAACAAAATTTCAACAGGATTGTTTAAAATTAGTTTTTAGTTTATTATGAATGGATCTGAATATTTTTTTCTGCATATTAATTATTTAGTTATTTAACTTCCTCCTTAGAGAAATGCTTGTTGATATGATTGCCTTCTTTCTTAAGAGTACTACTGGGTTTTCTTGATTTGATGAACATGTTACTAAAGTTACATTTTTCTTGTCATATTTATAGAAATATCTCCAAGCTTATTGATTGCCTTTAAATTCTGTTTATACTGTTTAGACAGTTAGCAGTTTTACATTTTTATGTAGTTAGGTCTGTCAGTTTGTGTATGATTTCTTCCATTAATTTTAAGCTTCAAAAAAACTAAAAGCAGGTAATTATTCTATTTTTATTATTTATTTTTACAGTTAACTTCTTTTTTATTGAGATATAATTAACATATAACATATTAGTTACAGATGTACAACACAATGATTCCATATTTGTGCCATAGTTTATTGTGAAATGATTACTTCAATAAGTCTACATAACATCCATCACCATATATAATCACAAAATTTTTTCTTGTGATGAGAACTTTTAAGATTTTCTCTCTTAACAACATTCTAATATGCATTATAGTATTATTACCTATAGTCACTGCTCATTGCATCCCCATGACTTATTTCTTTTATTACTGGAAGTTTGTACTTTTTGATCTCCTTCACCCATTCCCCCACATTGGTGAACTTCTTTCTCCATATGGATTCATTCTTCTTTTTTTACAATATAAAATATATGTCTGAATGTATGTATCACCTTCTCACCATCCTGTCAACTTTCTAATTTGTCCCAGGATCTTGTCTGTGTAACTAAGTGTATAATTTTGCATTATCTTAGCAGCTGACATCAGAATTCCTCTCAGTGGACAATGTCACTGTTTAGAAAATTCTTTTGATAAATGTGGAATCCACATGAATGCAGGTTCATGCAGCCACTGTAAAAAACAGTATGGGACTTCCTCAAAAAAATTAAAAATTGAACTGCCTATGACCAAGCAATTCCACTTCTGGGAATTTATCCAAAGAAACCTGAAACACTAATTTGAAAGAATATGTATACCCCTATGTTCACTGCAGCATTATTTTAAAAAGCTAAGGTTTGAAAGCAGGCCAAGTGCCCATCAGTAGATGAGTGCATAAAAAAGCTATAGTAAATTCACACAATGGAATACTACTCAGCCATAAAAAGAAAATCTTACCCTTTGTGACAGCATGGTTGGACATGGAGAGCATTATCCTAAATGAAGTAAGCCAGTCAATGAAAGACAAACACCATATTATTTCACTCATATGTGGAATCTAACAAACAAAATAAATGAATAAGCAAAATAGAAACAGACTCATGGATACAGAAAACAGACTGACAGCTGTCAGAGGGTAAGGGGGGTTGGAGAACTGGGTGAAAAAGGTGAAGGGATAAGCAAAAAAAAACTACAGACACATACAGTGATTACCAGAGGGAAGAGGGGTGGGAGGAGGTAGAAGAGGGTAAAGGAAGCATAAATGGGGATGGAAGGAAACTGGGCTTTGAGTGGTGAACACACAATGCAACATACAGATGATATATTACAGAATTGTACACTTGAAACCTATATAATTTTATTAACCAGTGTCACCCCAATAAATTCAATTAAAAATTGTTTAAGAAGGTGAACCCCCTGAAGGCTCAAATGACAATGGTACCAAAACTCTTGATAAGGGGGAAAGCTGCTCTGAATGAGATTCAGAAAGAATTTGTGGTAAGGCACATAAAAGCAAGGGTGTGAGGGAATGAAAATCAAGAAGGAAAGATGGTGAAAAGATGAGTCAGAAACTGGCAAAAGGTTACAGTGCGTCAGGGGTCAGTAGAGTAAGTTGGAGATGAGGAACCAATACACGTACTTTAGGAGGTGATGCTTGTTATAAAAACTAGAATTCTTTGCATTTCAGCAATATAAACCACTCTCTTTTGTCACACTCTTGCTCAACACTTTCCGTGTGGGTGGATTCTTCCAGCTGGAATTTCTTAGAAAAATGACAAGTCATCAAAAGGGAGAACAAAAAGCGATAGAGAGCTAAGGAATGTTTTAAAAGAAAAACAAAGAGGAGGGACATGCACTATCAGGTAATGGTAATAGTACAGCCATGGCAGTTGTTTAACCAAGGTAGACTAGATTCTGCTGCAGAGACAAAACCTTCAAGGGCAATCATTTAAAACAACCAAGACCCATTCTTCACATTACATGTCCTCTGGGGGTTGCTTGGAGGTCCTGCTCTATGCCTCTCCACTCCAGGGTGTGGCCAACAGCACCTGCCAGGCCGTAACACTGCAGGTTATCATGGCAGGGGGAAAGGACATGGTGAATGCACACCATCTCTGAAGGCTTCCTCCCTGAAGTCACATGTGTCACTTATACTCACATTACATTGTCCAAATCCAGTCACATGGCACAGTGAACTCCAAGTGGACAGGGAAATGCTACCCTGCCATTTTCCTGAAAGAGAAGAGAAGAGAACAACGCCATTTGTAAACAGTACTAATGACTACAACAATCATCTTTTAAAAAGAAAATGGTAGTCCTAGAACAGGGATTTATAACTAAACCAATGAAGCAGAAGAGAAAATTCACAAACACACATATTTTTAATATAAATACATGTAAGTTATGTGTTTATGTGCTGGGCACACGCTGTGGGAGCTCATGAAGCCCTGGGGAAGATGGTTTGCTGAGTGGGCATTGTGGGGAAGACCCACTTCTCATACAAATGAATACGACTTTCAACCTGTCTTCCTACTAGACAAAACTTCAACTTCAGAAGATTAGAGCCCTGAATGTGAGTTGTAAAACTACACAACTAATGGGGAAAATGTAAAAAGAATATCTTTGTTATTCATTTGACCTCAGTGTGGGAAGATTTCTTTAATAAGACCCCAAAAGACTAAAACCATAAGGCAAAAAAGAAATGATGAATTTGACTAGAATAAAATTGAGGCTTTCTATTCACTAGCAGAACAGAAAGACAGAGTTAACAAGCAGGTGACCAACCAGGAGAAGATATTGCTATAACTAAAATAGAGAATGTGTACATATCTAGTATATCATCTATATTAAGTAGTTCGATCAACAAGAAAAAAAAACAGAAAGAACCCAGAAAGGGCAAAAAAATGTGACTCACATAAGGTAGAATCTGCAGTTCTTCCCGATAACAGGTACATGAAGAGATATGCACAGTAGTGAGAGAAATCCAAAAGCTAGAGAAGTAACCCTGTAAACTGCCAGCCTGGCAACAGCAGAGAGTCAGGTAACACCAAATGTTGGAAAAGATGCAGGAAACAGGCCTCACAGGTACTGCAGTGGGAAAGTCTGTGGACAGATCTGCTCTCAGGAGTCACCTGGCAGTTCTAATGAAACTGAACTCAGCCAGCAAGCCTTCCCTTGGGTGTATACTGTACAGAAATTTCCCCAGGGACCCATAAGAGGACATGCTTAAAATTTTTCATCACAGCAGAGAATTGAGTTAGTCTGGGAGCCTATCACTAAGGGGATGAAAAGCAACACATAGTGGATGCATAGTGTGAAACACTGTGCAGCAGCCAGAAGTAGGAACACAGGTATGAAACAGCAGAACTAATGTGAAAAACAGAGTTGACTGAAAAAAAACATAGGTAATGGACCAGCCCTGGCCAGTATAGCTCAGTTGGTTGGGCATTGTCCTACAAAACAAAAGGTCACTGGTTCAACTCCTGGTCAGGGTACATGCCTGGGTTGTGAGCCAGTCCCCAGTCAGGGCACATGAGAGAGGCAACCAATCAATGCTTTTCTCACACATTGATGTTTTTCTCCCTCTCTTTCCTTTCTCTAAGAACAAATAAATGAAGTATTTTTTAAAGAAACAGACCAAAAGTATGTAGATATTTTATACATAATATACATTATAAAATATGTAAGTATATATAGTTGGCCTATATGTCATACATATGATATATATTAGAGAGATAAGGATGGGAGGAAATGAAAAGAAGTAATGAAATAAGGCAAAATGGCATCTTTCCAGGTGAATGATGATAGTTGCCATGGACTGCAAGACACAATCTGCTCAATTCTGTGCATCTGCATCCAATGACTAGAACAAAAAGAAAGCAATCTCTCAGAATCACTGGGCTGCACGAGCACAGCACTACCACACACATTCCATTGGTAAGCATGGCTTCTCACACTTTAACCTGCAGTTCCAGGCTCAGCAGCCAGAGATTGGGATTCAGGAGGTCTGAGGTAGGTCTGAGAACTGGTGTTTCCAGTCAGCTCCCAGGTAACAGTGACTGATGCTGCTGCCCAAGGGACAATGCCTTGCCTGGCAGAGAGCAGGACCACAGTCACAAACCCATACCAAACTGCCAGGGAGACTGGAAGGGGCAGTATAACTCTGCCCCAGAAAAGGGAGGAAAGAGTTTTAGTAAAAAGATAGCCAGTGTCTGCCACTCGGTCACACCCTCACTGCCAGTCACGCCTGTGGTACCTGCACTTCTCCCTCACACCCACATCTGCTTCTCTACTAGATTATAACCACCATGAGAGCAGGGGCCATGCCCCTCTGTGCCTAGCTCAATGCCTGCCATGTAACAAAGATTCAATAAATGTTTGTTGGCACCAGGCTGGACATTTAAAATTTTTGAGGAAGAAACTGACTGATAAGCCCTGGCTGGCATAGCTCAGTGGATTGAGCATGGGCTGCAAAACAAAGCATCACAGGTTCGATTCCCAGTCAGGGCACATGCCCGGGTTGCAGGCCACAGCCCCCAGCAACCGCACATTGATGTTTCTCTCTCTCTTTCTCCCTCCCTTCCCTCTCTAAAAATAAATAAATAAAATATCTTTTAAAAAAGAAAGTGACTGATAAGAGTTGTAGACTCAGAATAGGAATCTCACAACCAACTGCGGAAGGGTGGATTAGAATGGGAGTCAACCAAGCTTAAGAGGAGGAAGGTCTAGACTAGGGAGGCTGCAATGGAAAGGAAAGCTGCTGTCGCGTCCACTCACTGTCACTACCTACTCATCTGAGTTGCTTTCATCTACTGCTCTCCCTCTTCCACTCCCATCCCTCCCTCCAGCTCAATTCAGAAAGAGAACCTCAGGGCAAAATCAACTTAGACCCTATGGACTAGCCCCAAATTGCTGGAAGATGGGAGTGGAGGGATGAAGTCAGTCTGAAATTCACATTCAGTCCTGCAATTCCAAATTGTATTAACCACATGAGGATGAACAGCAAGATGTCTGGATGCTAGGCCACATGCTATCTGACACCCAAAGGGTCGGGGTAGAAACATATTTGGGAAGTATCAGTTGATATTTGTCTTGGCGATTCTTTCTGCCACCACACTCCCTTGCCCTCTTCTCTCTATGCCCTGCTCTTGGTGCCTCTGCTTGGAGAGCACTGATGTGGAGGACTGCTCTGCGGCCGGGGCAGCACTTCTTCTTTGATCTCAGTGTGTGTACTATAGCACAAAACCCTCCAAGGCACATCTCAATGCTGAGATTCTAGGGGGTTATTTACACCTTTATGTAATTTATTTTGTTTCACTTCCTTGGAGTTTTTTCCTCTTAAAGGGATAGGGACAATTAAGTGATTCCAATAGTGGCATTCCACATGCAGGGAAGATTATAAGAACCATAGTCTCCCCTACATGACCAGGTCAGCTGGCCTGGTTGGGTGGCTATCCCCAATCTATCTAATTCACTGTGACCCTCTCCCACCTGCATGAAACCCAAGCTCCTCTCTGGCACAGAGGAGATGCCACATTTAGAACATTTCTCAAATTTTCCAGCTGTCATCTGGGATTCAGACAATAGAAAAAAGACATACTATTTGGTGCCGGAGGCCCTGGGAAGAACTAGCTAGACCTGGGACACAGGTGGGTCTGCCATCTGTCAGCCAGTTCACCACTGAGCTGCAGGGTCCCATGGTCCCCAGACGGAGAAACCGCTGAGCACACCCACTCCAGAGAGCACCCATTCCCAACCCCAGACTGACCTTTCCCAGCCAGGCCCTGCAAAGCAGTTTGGAAAGAGAAAGAGTGAGGAGTCATTCTTTTCTCACCACCGTCCCCCAACCCCACCAGAGAGAGGGAAGGAGGGGTACAAAGAGGAAAACGAGAGTTAGTTGTCCCTCTCACCCTCTAGCCTCCCACCTCTCCCTCAGACTCCAGCTGTTGACCTAAAATCACAAAGGATTTTCACTCAAAACCCAGAGAAAAAAGAGAGGGAGGCAGAGAAAAGGGAAGTAGCAGCAGCAAATTTCAAAAGGAGGGCTAATTTGTGCAGCACAGGACAGCTGCATTTGCATAATGAAATGTGCAGAGGATGTTTGGCTCATGTATTTTTTAGAAGGTTTAACTTTAATTTTATTTAGCCTAAGAAGGGCATGTCACTCAAGCTCCGCTGGTCATTTATAAAAAATATTTCAATTGTGTTTCCAAGGAGCTGTCTTTCTGGCCTAAGTGGCTGGGGCTGAGGTTGTGAATGCTAATATGGAGGTCGGGAGCCCCATCAGGAAGGAGAACACAGGAGAGAAAAATGGGACAGGCAGAGACACCAAGAAAGACACGCTGAACACAGCAAGAAAAAAGAACCAGCATGAAGACAAAGAGTGTGGAGTGCAACAAGGCCCCGTGGACTCAAAAGCACCTGGTCAGGTAAACATCCACAGCAGCTGTCGGGACAGTGTTCCCAGTGGACCACACCTCACTCAGGCAGGTGGGCCCAGCTCTCAGGCAGGTGGGCCCGGCTCTCCTAGCCCGTGTTTGGATTTGTGTTGAGTATTGCTATTCTAATCTCCAGCTGAAAATACCATTTCCAAATAGGGCACTCTATGACCAAACTCTCTTCCTTCTACCTGTTGGTCCTGAGCTGGAAATGTTTTCTCCCATCTGTAATTCTGAACCTTAATGAGGGAGCTTGATTGTGGACTAATTGTGCTGGGGATGGGCAAAGGAGGGCTGATCTGAGTCTGGTGTGTGTACTTTTTTTCCTCCTGCTAATACAGCAACAATTACCCTTGAACTCCCCTCCCCAGTTTCCACCACAAACACCCCAGCCTCCTGAATCAAATGCTCTTAGACTTACAAATCACATGTTACAACACTGGCCCACAGAAGCAAGGGAGCAATGAGAATGAAGGGGAGACCATACTTGCAGAACAGTTCTCTCATCAGTACACTGGCCTCAAAGAGCTTCAGAGAAACCCTAGAATCTCTGACTCAAGCCCAGTCTCTGATTAACTAATATAGAAGCTGAGCCCTACAGGAGGGAAGAAACTCCATTGCAGAGGGAGCCAGGACCCCCTCCCCCAGGTTAGGTAACAGCCAGCCACACCTCTTGCTTCCCTCCTTCCTTTGCTAAACCACCAGTCAAACCCCAGGCTCCCTCTGCTGCCTCCCTTGGTCCTTGGTCTCAAAGCTCGGAAGAGAGATCCCCAGCAAAATGCTCAGGAAAATCCCACCCCAGGAAAACAATTTAGATCTCCTTGTAGAGTTCTCTCTGTTGCATTGTCTAATCTGAGTGCTTAGCTCTCATCTTGATCTGGGGATCAGGCATTGTGTGTCAGGGGACACCCCCAAAGGTCCCAGGCTTGGAGATCACAAGGCCTGATCCAGACTGTGGAGCAGGCAGGAACACTAGACCATGCCCCACAGGAAGTACCACAACCCCCCCTCCCCCAGTGAAAAAGTAAAAACTACATAGCCAGTGTGGTCTAGGGCTAGTAGCCCAGCTCCTGGAGTTCATGGATGTGGCAGGAGGTGCAGGATGGGGTGGAGAAAGGATGGTTCATATGGTGACATGGGACAGGGAGTCTGAGGGGGCAGGGGATTTGGAGTTGAGCTGTCTGGGTTCAAATTTGCTTGAGCTAATCACTTGATTAGCTAACCTTTCTGATTCTCTGTTTCTTCATCTGTAAAAAGAAACACTATCTACCTGTAAGATTGTCATGAGGTTTTGACTTCATGTGTTCTAATTTGCATGGCCCATAGTGGTTAGAGGGTTTGAGGGGCTGCCTGCCATGCCCTTGCAGGACAACTACTGCTTTCCTATTACAGACATACCTCAGCACTCGTCAGCTTCAGAACTTGTCAAACCCTGTGCTCATCTCATTTTGACAGGAAAAAATTGTTTCAGCACTCAGCATTTGCTCAGGACTTGTGGCACTTGCTAGAACTTGTATGAGTCACAAAAATATTTCATCCTTCCTTACTCGTTGGTTAGCACTCATCATGAGTTCCGGTACTCATCGTTAGTTATCAAATTAACTAACGGTGAGTACCAAAGTACCACTGTATTCTGTTGGCCCTTATTGTTAACAAAAGAGTTTTGACAAAGACTAGAAAATCAGCAACTATTGGAAGCAGGAAGGGTAGAAACAATCTAATGCAGTACTATCATTTCAAACAAAAACCGACTAAAGCCCAGAGAAGGGACGCAATCAGACCTAGGTCACATGGGTTGTCACACAAAGCCACGACCTGAACCCACTTTTTCAGGCCCTAGTTTCTGCTCCTCCCTTTTAGGTGACAAAACTAATGGGTTTTGGTGGGTGAAACTCCACCTGGTGCCCCTACCCCTGGCCATCCCCACCACCCCCACTGCACCCATCACACACACACATCAGGAAAGGGCTTCTGAGGCAGCAATTCCCAATGTGCAGGCACAGGGAACAGCTGAGGCCAGACTAGGGGCGAGAGAAGAGCCAGAAGAGGGGCTGGCACTGGCCACGGCAGCCCCTCAGGAGCGCCTGCATATGGCCAGCCAGGCCCGGCAGCTGTGTACACTAATCCTGCTGTCAGCCAGCCAGGCGACGGATTAGGAAATGTCATGTTTCAAAGGAAATTATTTCCATTTTCTGCCCAGGAAAGGAAAAAGGAGAAAGACAAGCAAACTCCCAGGGTCGTGTATTGGGAAACAGCCCAGGATATGAGCACTAACAGGCACCTCCCCAACTCTTCCTGCAGGCCCTCTGTGGATGCCCTGAAGTGACAGCCATCTCCTCACTGAGTTCATCCCAGCCAGGGACAAATGGATTTCACAGTTTATCAAGGGAGGAAGGGGCATGTCATGGACTCATCAACTGTGACCCACCTTTGGTCCCTGCTTCTCTCCCCCACCACTACCCCCAGCCACAGCCCCCTCACTGAGCTGGCTCCTAGGCTCTGCCTGCTGGCATCAGCAAGTCTCAGAGAGACCACCACTCTGGACCTTCCCTGCAGGGTGCAGGTGCCAGAACCTGTGCCCTGGCCCTGCCCTGATACCATTATCTGGGGCTCCCACTCTGCAGGCAAGACAGAAAGCCTCGAGACACAGAGGATGAAATAATACAATCCTCCCCTCTAAATTTCTCTCCCTGCTATTACTTTCTCTTCCTTTCCCAGCCTCATCTGAGACAATAATAAACACTTCTCATTCTCACTGCCACTGGAAATTATGGATTTTCTTAATTACAAATTAATGTCACAATATTAGCAATTAATTAATTCTAATCTGGCCCAGAAGAGAGGTCAGGCATACAATCACCCCTATAAGCCTCTGGAACCAAAGACCAACCCGATAGATATTATGATTGAAATATATTTGTATGGAGTTATTAGATACTATCTGCAACCAATTCATTACCATAAACTTAAGCTTCCACATTCTTTCTTATTAAATGAATTTTCAAATCACATTTCCCAATAAGCACTGACTCAAGTCAACCCTTATTTATCTAATAACACCATGCAAATATTTTATTATATTTCAATGAAATGTGTCGAAAACTATTACCTTGTGCTGCCTTTGGAGGCAGGAGAGAACAGGGCTGGGTGGAAGGTGGGGAGACCTCCCTCTGTGGCTGCTCAGTGCAGAAGCAGCCCCCTCACCCTGATACCCACATTCCTCTGCTCCACTATAGGCCCCTAGCCCCTTCAGGGGGCAGGTCTACAAGAAAAGCATTTCCTACCCCACACAAACTGAGGATGTGCTGGGCAAATATAAGCCCCTTATGAAGAGGAGAGACCTCTCCTCAACTCAAGCAGCCCTCTGACCCACCCACTAGCCACAGACCAAGATCAGGGCTGGCTTCATGGGTGTGTGACCTATGCACTCACACAAGGCTTCACACTCAGAGGGCCCTGCACTTTGTTGAACAGCCAATATCACCTTTTTGAAATTCCCAATCATTTTGAATAAGAGGCCCCCATTTTCATTTTGATCTGGGAGAGACCCTGCGATGCAGCTGGTCCTGTCCAGGATACATCTGAATTCCACAAACACTGTGTTTTGTTTTGCACCTGTCAGACATGCTACCACCTGCAGTCTAGCAGCCAGACCTTTCTGGTCAAAGAGGCCTTTCTCACCTGTCTAGCCTCCCTTTCTGGCACAAACTCTCTCCCAGAGAATTCAGCATTGTGCTAATGAGGACCCAGAGGCTTGTGCCAAAGAGGAGCAGAATGCAGACTGGATCCCCGATACTGAAAGGACCTCAGAGTCAGGAGGACTCCCAGCCATTGCACTGCTGGTGACACTGATACCAGGCCATCAGGGTGTAGGGCCACTTGGATTTGGGGATAGAGCTACAGCATCTGGCTCCAGCCCTGCTCATTGTCCCCTGGGATCCCATGTATGTATGAGAAAGAGAGAGAGAGCCATCATTCAATGCTAAGTGCCCTGGAGGCAAGGATGCCACAGCCATTGGCTGCAACCACCATTGTGCCTGACAGTCAGAGGTAAGCTCATCCCCACTGTCCCCTTGTCCCTGCTGTCCACAGTCTTTCTTCACTGATCTTGGAAGTGTTGGCCTCTTGGTGACCAAAATTCCCAAATGGCCATTTGGTTATTGTAGCTTTACAATCCCTTCAACCAAGAAATACATTTTCCAGGGACTGACAGACATCTACAAAGCAAGCTTGCATACACAGCTTCCATTTTCTAGTCTTCAGTTTTACCATCTGCAAAATGGGAAAATAACATCTTCCATGAAAATCTCTCAGAGCTTTTGCAGTAATTAGGTGAAATGGCATAGGTTTTAAAGTCTGATGTGGAGAATGATTATGTTTTGATTTCCCAGTTCTCCAGCAAGTGTGTCCAGGGTAAAACAGATCCTCAGAGATCTTTCTATGCTCTTCCCCAGGCTGTGACAGGCTGTGTAAACCTCACATGTCACCTCCACATGCCCAGGTTATCATCCTTTCTCCCTGGCACTTCATTGAACTTTATCCCTTTAGTCAGAAAGGCAAAGAGGGCTTTGCAAACGTGTACACAGGAAAGTGGAATTGACTTATAACAGGGAGGAGCGCATGGTCCCAGTTAAGGGATGGTGTGTTCACTCAGCCCCCTTCCTGGTGAGTCCCAGATGCCCCACTAGTGTAAGACTGAGACCTCAGAGCAGGATTTGGCTTTCCAAGCTAGCCAGGGCTGTGGAAGTCCAAACCAGATTACATCAAGGGCCCACTGAGATTAAGCTTCCTTCCTTCTGGCCCCACTTCTGTTGGGGCTTTTTGTGTTCCTTCTCCTCTCACTCCCATTCTTACACATTTAATCCACACCATGACTTGGTGAGGCCTTTTCACAGAAGAAGAAGCTGAGGTCACCTACTTAGTCATGGGCAGACTGAGATTCTATCCTGGATCTAACTCAAAGCCAGGCCACATTCCATGACACAGGACAACCTAGTGCACTGCCTCTCCCCCAGGCATTTGCATTTTCAAAAAGCCTGCTTACAAAGTAAATAAAACCTTGACTGTGGAATCATGAAAAGTCTCCATTCATTCGTTCATTCATCCTTCAAAAAAACATTTACTCTATGCCAACAGAGTGCCACACACAGTTCTAGGCACTAAACACACCAGACACAGACCTGTACCTCTAGGAGCTTACATTCTGGCCTTCAACCACAGTCCTATGGTTGCCCTAAGCCTAGCTCTGAGCCCAGAGTGCTACCACTCAGCATGGAAGCACTCAACTCAGGAACCAAAGAGAGAGGATCCCTGGGCCATTGCCTGCCCACCTCCCAGGTTAGGCAACTTGCTCTTAGTGCTTGCTCTGGCTTCCAAGTAGCTGACCAAAGATTTGAAGGAAGTCAGAGTCACTGCTCATGGGAAAAGGTATTTCAGGTAATAGAACAAAGAAAGGTTTCATGATGGAGAGTCTTCCCAGAATGCCCTAAATTGTTCCCTGTAGGAAACCAGTCACTGGTAAAATTAGCTTGTACTGAAGACTCCTCTGTGTGTTTGAGTCAGTTTGTGTGTGTGTGTGTGTGTGTGTGTGTGTGTGTGTGTGTGTGTGAGAGAGAGAGAGAGAGAGAGAGAGCCATCATGCAATTCTAAGTGCCGTGAAGGCAAGAATGCCAGCCTGTTTCTCGCCCATCCCCCATCCAGCTGCATTTGGGGAGTTTAAGCAGATGGACTAAATACTGGACAATCTACCTCGCCGACTGAGTACACAGACCAACCCCAGTCACCTGGATGGACAGAGACTCCTCCTCTTCTCATTCTGTTCCCTGCCTCTCCTCCCTCCTTCCTCTAATCATTCATGGTGACAGATTGACAGAAGTGCCCCCACCAGATAAAACTGCCTCTGGGCACAAGTACAAAACATAAAACATTTAGGGAAAATCATCCAAGAACAGTTGGCACCACGAGTAAACTGCTTTAAACACTCAACTATAAGCAACCAGTTTAAAACTGGCACAGCTGAGTCCTGGCATCAGCCTGGCCTCCTTCACGGGGTGCTCCATCATTAGACCCCCCCGGCTCTCCTGATCAGGGCAATAATGCCTCCTGAAACTGGGCAGGAGCCCCTCTTCCCCACAAGCACGTTCAAGGAAGTTCTAACACTGGAATACACAAAGCAGGGAAATTCCCTTTTCTTGGATTCCTTTCTCACCAAACCCCTATCACACATATCCCCGTACAGGGCTGAAGATTAAGAAGTCCTGGCCAAGACTCATTTTTAAAAATTTTTTAATATATTTTACTGATTATGCTATTACACTTGTTCCATTTCCCCCCATTTATTCCCCTCTGCCCTCCACACCCTCTCGCACCTGCATTACCCCCCTTTAGTTCATGTCCATGGGTGGTACATATAAGTTCTTTGGCTTCTACATTTCCTATACTATTCTTAACTTCCCCTGTCTATTTTATGCCTACCATTTATGCTACTTATTCTCTGTACCTTTTCCCTCTCTCTCTCGCCCTCCCACTCCCCCAGTGATAACCCTCCATGTGATGTCCATTTCTGTGGTACTGTTCCTGTTCTAGTTGTTTGCTTAGTTTGTTTTTGTTTTTGTTTTAGGTTTGGTTGTTTAATAACTATGAGTTTGTCATCATTTTACTGTTCATATTTTTTATCTTCTTTTTCTTAGATAAGTCCCTTTAACATTTCATTTAATAAGGGCTTGGTGATGATGAACTCCTTTAACTTGACCTTATCTGAGAAGCACTTTCTCTGCCCTTCCATTCTAAATGAAAGCTTTGCTGGATAGACTAATCTTGGGTGTAGGTCCTTGCCTTTCATGACTTTGAATACTTCTTGCCAGCCCTTTCTTGACTGTAAGGTTTCTTTTGAGAAATCAGCTGATAGTCTTATGGGCACTCCTTTGTATGTCTCTCCTTTCTTCTTGCTGCTTTTAAGATTCTCTCCTTATCTTTAATCTTGGGTAATATAATTATGATGTACCTTGGTGTGTGCCTCCTTGGGTCCAACTTTTTGGGGACTCTTTGAGCTTCCTGGACTTCCTGGAAGTCTATTTCCTTTGCCATATTGGGGAAAGTTCTCCTTCATTATGTTTTCAAATAAGTTTTAAATTTCTCGCTCTTCCTTTTCTCCTTCTAGCACCCCTATGATTCAGATGCTGGAACATTTAAAGTTGTCCCAGAGGTTTCTAAACCTCTCCTTGTATTTTTTAATTCTTGTTTCTTCATTCTGTTTTGGTTGACTGTTTATTTCTTCCTTCTGATCCAAACTGTTGATATGAGTCCCAGTTTCCTTCCCATCATTATTGGCTCCCTGTACATTTTCCTTCATTTCTCTTATTGTAGCCTGCATTTGTTCATCTAATTTGCAACCAAATTCAACCAATTCTGTGAGCATCCTGATCACCAGTGTTTTGAACTCTGCATCAGATAGGTTGGCTCTCTCTTGATCACTTAGTTGTATTTTTTCTGGAGCTTTGATTTTTTCTTTCATTTGGTCTTTTTGGTCTCCGAGTGTCTGTTATGTAGTAAGGGGTAGATCCTGGTATTCACCAGACTGGGGCAACCCAGGATGCTCCATTATGGCACTGTATGTGGAACAGGGTTAGAGAGGAAACAATGCCTCTTGTTCAGCTCTCTGTAGGCTTTCAGTCACTTCCTCTGCTACCCACAAGGAAATTGGGCCCTCCTGGTGCTGATTCCAGAATGGATGAGTTTGTACATTCTAGGACCCTATGTGTCTCTCCAATTAACTTGCCTGTTAGGCTGGGAGTTTCTCCCACTGCCTCAACCCTCACAGGTTTTTTCAGTCAGAGGTTTTGAGGCTTTATTTCCCCACAGTGGAACCCTGGGTCACACAGTCTGCCCCTCTTGCCAGTTGTCCCTCCTGGTTTATCTGCACTCAAGTATGGGACTGCCCACTCCACCAGTCGCCACCGTGCCCACCCGGGTCCCCCAGCCACTGCTTTGCCACAAGTCCTCTCTGCCCGGCTGCCCATCTCTGCCCCTTCTACCGGTCTGAATGAATGTTTCTTCTTTAACTCTTTGGTTGTCAGACTTCTGTACAGTTTGATTTTCTGTCAGTTCTGGTTGGTTTTTTGTTTTTTAATTTGTTGTTGTCCTTCTTTTGGTTGTATGAGGAGGTACAGTATATCTACCTATGACTCCATCTTAGCCAAAAGTCCAAGACTTATCTTTTGACCATTGCATTAATTTCACAGAGGCCTGCACAAAGCCTGATGTCTCTGATCATTCTTACTATCCAAATAGCATTTATATTCACAGGGTAGTTTCACATCTTTTATCTACTCATCCTCACAACAATCTATGTGGTGGGCTCCTAACTCCATTCTTGAAATGCAGAAAAGTCCCAGAAGCAACTGCCCAGGCCATAGATTTGGGAAGTGGTAGAGCTGGGACAGAAACCAAGTCCCTTCATTTCTTCATGGAGTTCCTGCCATAGAGAACTGCCTCTTGGCCCACACTTGGGAGCCTCTTTAGGCTCAGAGGCAATCTCCTTGGGAGGTCAGGTGTGAGTCCAGGAAGCAGCAACAATGGGGAGAGTCTCAGTGGGGTGAAGCCTCCCACTGGAACTGGGCAGTCCTGCTCTCCAGTCACCTCAGGCCACCCTCTTCTCCTAGGGGATCCAGGTCAGGGTCTGTTCCTAGGCAAAAGGCCTGGCTCCAGGCAGGAGCTGAGTCTTGCAGCCCCTCTCTCTGCAGTGATGCTCCTAGGAGCTTTGAAGCAGCTGGCGTTCTCTGTCCTGCTGAGACTCCAACCCCAGGCCCAAGGAACAGCCACTTCCTTCCTGTGTATGGAAGCCTGTGTATGGAGCCTAAGGTCCTCATTCACCCAAGTCCCCAATGAATGCCCAAGAGACCTCCTTCTTCACACTTGTGAAATACATAGATTCTCGTAACTCTAACCTCATTCAATTCTGACCACAATATTGTGAGATTGGCATTAATTTCCTCATGTAACAAATGAGAAAACCAAGGGTTTGAGCAGGTTAGAGGAATTCTTATGAGTCATTAATAGCTAAGAATTGGCAGAAACATAACTTGAATTCAGGTGCTCTGACCTAGAGTTCATTCCTGCTTCCACCATCACTGGTGTTGCCAAACAGGTACCAGGCCATCAGCTGTGTGGTGATGGCCTCCTTGTATGCCACACCCTCGAAGCCCTTCCTATCCATAGATGCCCTTGTCTATTGTGGTCCTAGCTGGGCTCTGTGTCAATTGATGCATTGCTTGTCTCATTGCCCTACTTACTCTTTTTTTTTAATCCTTACCCAAGGATATGTTCATTGAGTTTACAGAGAGAGAGAGAGAGAGTGTATGTGAAAGAGAGAGAGACAGAGAAAAAGAAAAACAAAACATTGATCAGGCCCAACCAGGAATCCAACCTACAACCTAGGTATGTGCTGTGACTAGGGAATGAACCCACAACATTTTGGTTTATGAGATGATGTTCCAACCAACTAAGCCACCTGGCCAGCACTGCTATCCTTACTCTTTTACTTAACATACATTTATTGAATACCTACTATGTACCAGTTACTATGTGAAGTGCTAGGAATACAAATGATGAATAACACAGCCCCCTCCTAGCAGGAGCTTCATGGTGGGGTGGAGAACAGTGAGTAAAGCAGCTGTGACATCACACTGTGGTGGTTTCCAAGACAAAGAATCACAGGGTGCTTTAGAGCACTTCTGTTGAAACTCCTGGGTTGGTCTTGGAAGATAAAGGGCTTCTTATTAAAACGGACATCCAAGATGTTTTCTGAACTAGGAAAGGTTTGCTAGGCAAAGATGAGGAGGCAGGGCATTCCAGGCAGGAAGGACAGTGCTTTTTTTTTTTTTGGGCCTGGGATGACAAGTATTTCATCCTAGATGTAGCATAGACCCAGATGAAGGCAAACTAGGAGAGATGAAGCTGGAGAAATGAGCAGAAGTCATGTCATACAAAAACAGGTGAGTAATTTAGGTACCTAGGAGTCTGAAAGCAAAGGGAATCTACTAAAGGGTTTGAAACAATAGAATGGTAAGAACTATCTGGTCTGAATAGAGATAAGGGATTGGAGGAGGCAAGGCTGAAAACAGCAAGATAAACTTGGGAGCTAAGAAAACAATAGGAATGAAGTGACAGGGAAGTATTTTATAGCAGAGCTATATTGGACAGAACTCAGTATTTTTACTAGATGGAAAGTGAAAGCAGCCAAAGCTCACATCAGGGTTTCTGTCTTGGGCAGCCAGGTAGAGGGCGTCCAGAGCCTAGAGTAGTGCCAGGCATACAGCAGACCCTCAGACAAAATGAGCTGAATGAATGAATTCACTGTGGGCAGAAATACAGGAGGAGGAGCAGGCTTGATGGGTGGGAGAGTGTTGATGAGTTAAGTTTCAGAGATATTCAGAAAAGAGGAGGGTACACAGATGATCTGGGTGGGGGAAGATGCCAGAGTAATCACCTAATGGAACACAGCTGAAACCACCAGATTGGATTCAAGCACCTGGAGCAGGAGTGTCAAACTCATTTTCACCGGGGGCCACATCAGCCTCAGAGTTGCCTTCAAAGGGCCGAAATAATTTTAGGGCTGTATAAATGTAACTACTCCTTAACTGTTAAGGAGTTAAAATTACATTTGGCCCTTTGAAGGCAGCCGCAGGCTGATGTGGCCCCCCGTGAAAATGAGTTGGACACCCCTGACCTGAAGGGACTGTGTGACACAACAGTGAAGGAGGCAGAGAACTGAACATGAGAAATGTCCAAATCTGAAGAAAGGGAGAAGGAAAGAGAACTGAAGAAAACTGTGCCATGAAAACCAAAGAAAAACCATTTTCAGAAGATCTGCTAGATCTGATGATCTGGGGAATCAAGCAGGACAAGAGCTAAACACGCCCATTGCATTGGTGACACACAGGCCATAGGTGAGCAGAGCAGAGCAGTGGGACGAAAGCCCAGTGCTTCTAATCACGCAACTGAAATAAAAATAGGAAATTATAACAATGTCTCAAGAAGACTGGCTGTAAAGAAGAAAAGAGAGATGGTGCAATAACCAGGGAGGTGAGTAAAATCAAACAAGGGGATGTCTTTCTTTATATAATGGGAGATGGGTATGTTTAAATGATCCATGGATGAATCCAGAAAGGGAAGGAAGATGCCTGCAGTCTTAGCACAGAAGCGAGTTCATTGATAGTGATGTGAAGTGTCTGAGCAGGGGACAGAACATTTAGTCTCACTGGGCACAAGGCCTTGAAAGAGCCCGGAAAAGGCCAGATACAAATGCAGAGACAACTGGTGTGGTAGTCGCTGGGTGAGGGGTTTGTTGAAGACTTTCCAGCCTGAGGGCTGCTGCTGCTTCAGTGGAGCCAAAGGTGGAATGAGAGGGTGAAGAGGATGGAGTATTGAGGAAGTTAGGAAGGTAAAAAAAAAAAGTTTGAGACAGCTTCATGAAGAAATGGAAAGAGGGCTGCCTGGGAAATCGAAGGACTGCTGACAGTACTGAAGGCCCAGTGAAACCAGATGCCATGAATTTAGGAGGTACCAGTCTGCTCAGCCCTGTGCATGTGGGTGCAGTGTGTATCCAGCAGCACTCCTTGCCTCTGACTAAAAAGTGAAAAAAGGAGACCATTGATTGATCCAGGTCACAAGACAAAAGCAATGGAGCAAAAAATTTGAGGAGATTGCAAAGTGTAGCTGAGATGGTTAATTTTGTCAAATCGAGCCATGGGGTGCCCAGACATTTGGTTAACATGATTCTGGGTGTGTCTGTAGGTGTTTTGGATGAGATTAACATTTGAATCTGAAGACTGAGTAAAGCAGACTGCCCTCCCCACCCCGCAATGTGGGTGGGCCTCATCCATCAGTTAAGAGCCTGCCTAGAACATAAAGGCTGATCTTACCCTAAGGAGAGGAAAACTCCTCCTGCCAAAGGGCCTCCAAGATGGGACAACTGCAGTTCCCTGCTGGAAGACTGGAAATGAAACATCGGCTCTTCCTAGGTCTCAGCCTGCCAACTTTCAGCATGGAACTACAACATCAGCAGTGCCGAGTCTCCAGCCTCCTGACTGAGAATTCTGGGGACTTTTCAGCCTCCATAATTGTGTGAATGGATTCCTTATAATAAATCTCTTAAGATAGATCTAGTTAGAATAGCCTATTGGTTCTGTTTCTCTGAAGAAACCTGATTAATACAGTGGCTAAATCATAGACCAGAAAATTTAAGCTGGATAGGGAAGGAAATGTAGACAGGGAAGGTAATGAAATCAGGGACACTCCAGAGAGTGAAAAACACACTTCATGGAAGGAAAACTGAGCAAGAGAACTCAGCTAATGAGAAGTTGTAGTCAAAGTGCAGATGTAGAATTTCCAAGGAGGGCAGGGGGCAATTCTGGACAATAAGATGCAGATGTCACCAAGGGAGTGGCTGCTGGAAGTACAATGAAGACAAAGACCAACACAGCCACACCTCGTTTTATTGAATTTTGCTTTACTGAGCTTTGCAGCTGTTGCTTTTTTTTTTTTACAAATAGAATACAAGGCTGTCCACCAGCAAATACATTACAACTCATTTAATTGTAATACTCACTTTATTGTGGTGATCTGGAACCAAAACCACAATATCTTTGAGGTCTGCCTATACACATATGAAGAGATTTGAGGACAGAGATGCCAGGGTTTTGGATAGGTCTTCCATGTGTCCACTGAAATTCCTAGGACCTTGGGAGGTGTTGGCATGAGGACAGAGACTGAGGCAGATTGTGATAAGCTGCTGAAATTTGGTGGTTCATTGCTAGGGCAGCATAAGCATTTCTATGTGGTAATCAAAGATGGCATGAATGAGAGCTGGAGTGGGATTTAGCCAGCCACAAGTTTTCCATAACTAGTCACAATATTTCCCTGGCAGATTGGATTGGGAGAGGAGTGAGATGGGGGAAGATGGTTGAGGGAAGAAAGAGAAAGTGGGAAGGTAAAAAGATAGAGTTTTCTAGATGGATTCAGTCACAGCCTAGACTGATTAGGGTTCCACCCTTCCACTCCATCATTACTGAAAAGTTGGAAGACCTTTCCCCAGCCTGGGGATCTGTGGGTCCTGGGTCCGTTACAAATGTGCTATGGACAGGGTCATTCAACTTCTCTACATTTCTGATGCCTCCTTCACCCCGAGATGTCTCACTCCTTCATTCCTTCTGTGAACATGCATCACCCCCTAACATATTCCAACACTTGGCTAGAGGCTGGAATTACAGAGGTGAATTAGACACTCCCTATGCAAACACCAGCATGGTTCTCCAGGGCAGACATAGGCTGAAAGCACTCAATGCCCTTGGAAGTCCTTCTTGGAGTCATCATCTACAACCAGGGAGACGGGACTGGGCCATGTCATGAAAGTGCCCTTGCCTGTGATCCCTCCTCAGCAGGGTGACAGTGAGACAGGTGAGACAGCCCCCCAACCCTGGATGCAGGGCTTCTCCTAGATATGGCTTAGTCAGTTTGGAAAGGCTTTGAACATGCACAGCCTTGAGCTCCCTTCCTCCCTCAAAGCTCAGAGGAATAACTCTGTGCCCAGAAGGAGAGGGGATGTTCAGAATGAGAGGGAGTACAGTAGTTGAAGTTTTCACCCTCTGGGACCCTGACCTGTCTGGCATTGTTGCCTGGGCCTCCTGGGGTCTCTGATCTGACCCCCTGCCATATATCTGCCACCCCCTTCTTCCCTTTCTGGGGAAGGGAAGAAGACCCCCAGCTCAGCCCCTTTTCCTCTCCCCAACAGCAGCTCCATCTGGGTCATTCTCCCTCACATTCATCTCTGTCTTTTCCACTTCCCCACTCTCTTGCTCTGTTCCCTGGCTTCCCCTTCTCCCTCTGTCTCCGGAGTCTGGGCCTCACTCTCACCTCCCAGGCTTAACTCAAGCCCCAGGCTCTGCCTCTGCCTGTGTGTCCTCCCTTTCCCTCCTGCTTCTCCCCTCTCTAATCAAATCAACAAGTATTTGAGTCTGATCCCTGTCTCTCTTCCCCTTCCCTGACTCTGTCTCCTCTTGGCCTCTACTCCCACCCTCCTCTGCTGCCCTATGGTCAGCTCTACTCACCCTGGAGGCAGCCCACATGGGGCTGCCAGCGGCAGGACCCTGGGGGTGAGGGACTAAGTGTGTCCCTCACACACTAAATCCTGCTCTCCCTCTGCTCCTCCCTCCAGGCAGCCCAGGAAGCATTCATTATTTAGAGAAATTATTTAGCATTCTGCTTCTGTCATTTCTTGCCATGGTGCCAGGCCTTGATATGTGATAAAAATATCAACGTTAAATCAATTCCGACAACTGCTGTTTTCTTGCAGTGTCACTAGATCTTAAAGCCAGGGGCACAGAAGACTCTCTAGCTACCCAGCCACTCAGGCCAGACCTTAGAAGGAAGATGGGCTTGGGGAGGGGCCTGCTGCTGCCCACACACCAAACCACACTACCTAACCACCAACTAATCCCTGCTTTACTCAGACTTCTCACCCTGGAAAGTGTTTATTTCATCATCGGTAAAAAAAATTCCAATTAAAAAAAATCAATTGATTCTTTACAACATGCCTGGCACTATGTGAACACTAGACCAAATGGTATCTCCTTTGTTCTACATCAGTTCTGGCAAATGGAAATTATACCCCCATGTTAAGGACGTTCTGACACTGAGGCTAGGAGAGGTTAAGTAGCTTTCCTAAGGACACACAGCTAACAAGAAGAGCCTGGGTTAGGACCTGGGTCTCTGTGACTCAGGCCCAGGGAATCACACATACTGAGGGGGCAGAGGGCATCTGGCATACAGAGATCAGAATCTGACTTGGACCATGGACAGAGGCTGTGAAGATCTGAAGGCCTATAAAGATGGGTCCCTCTTCCTAGCATCTGATCACCAGCCTGGGATGAATTAACTCAACCTACCTAGAGGTAGGAGGATGAACAACTTGACCTACTGTGAGGATGTTGGATGAGAGTTGTTTAGAATTTTGCACACTCCCTCCCCTCAACCTGTGTTACCACCAAGGCTAAGCAAGGATCTGCTAGCAACTGGGTAGGACTTCAGTGAGCAGGGACAGGTCACCAAGGAGACCAGGAGGAAGGAAGGACAGACCAAGAGACTGGGCACCAAAGCCAGAGAGATCTCTCCCCTCACAGGACACTCACATGATCTACATCATCCTCGTGGGTCTCTTTTTTCTTGGGAACAGAAGCCATGTCTCCTAGTTTTGAACTAGCAAAAGACCAAATGTAATGATCAGTCAGAAAATATTTGCTGGTTTGGTTTCCTCAACTAAATGAGCAGAGTAGAGTACGGTAATGGCCTCTAATGGGCATCTCAAGGGCCATGGATGATGACCTGCAATAAGGTCTTACCTGGTCGTTGTGACAGGGACTCAGGGACTCCAGAATGAAGTCAACACTGTGCAGGGGTTGCCAGCCACACTAGTGGGTATGGGCTGCTTTCATGGACACACAGGTCCAAAATAAAGGAGATGATAGTCTTCTCTGTCTCTGTAGGGTAAGTCCTCCCTGGGAACTGGGTTTAGTGCCGAGTGTTGTGGTATAGAGCAGCAAGTTTCAACCACTGCACTGCAAGAATTTTTAAAACAGGAAATACTGACTATTTAGTCAGGGGCACTGATGTCTTTTCCCTTAGATTGTCAAATAAATAAAAATGACAACAGCCAACAC
Source organism: Phyllostomus hastatus (assembly GCF_019186645.2). Lineage (NCBI taxonomy): Eukaryota > Metazoa > Chordata > Mammalia > Chiroptera > Phyllostomidae > Phyllostomus > Phyllostomus hastatus. The sequence goes on from NW_025333530.1 coordinate 12,625,970, forward strand.
ATCAATAGCCATTGAATGTGAATGAATCAAAATTATACTATTTTTTGTCAGAGAAGCAAAAAATATGTTTTTAGGTTTGCCAAAGAATTTTAGTAATTAGCTTGTATGTTGTGGGATGAGAAAGATTGCCATTCTAGAGAGATTTAGACAGGACAGTGACCAGTATAAGGACAGACTTCAAATGATATCAAAGAAGAAAAAGTAGAGGAATTGGGCATATTTAGTCTGTGGAAGAGTTGCAGGTACAAAGTATCCAATATTTAAAGAGCTGTTATAATGGACTTGACCATTCCAGCTATGAAATGTGGAGTTCATACTGTTATTGGAAACTGTAGAATAAAAGATGATTTAGGCACCATATGAGGTCCTAGAATTTAGGGCTAACAGACGCATCATGTGGCAGTGCTTCCCAAGTTCGTTCACGTCATGACCTACACAGAAACTGATCATATCTGTACCACTCACTGAGGAAGAGGAATGAATGAGGTAACCACAGCTGGAGGCAACCAGTGATGGGACTGCACCACCCACATGGCAATTTAAAAAATGAGGAGAATTTACAAAATGTGCCCAATGGGAGTACACTGGAGAAGCTCTGGTATAGGCGTAGTGAGTTTCCTGTCATTGAAGGCATGTAAAGATGGGATTGGGGGTTTGGGGAGAAAGGGTTCGAATATTAGAAAGCAAGTTGGTTCCTTTCAGCTCAGCACTTCATAGATTCTCATCCTCCAGGGAGTCCCAGATGGAGAGGCTGGCTGCTCCCTGCATGTGCACAAGCTCAGAGAAGTATCCATCAAGGTCTTCAGCTTGAAGAGCAGGGGACTTCATCATTGCTGACCCCTGACAATGATGAGGGACTGTGTCAGCCCACTCACCATGCTGTGGGAGACTCAGGTGCCTCGGATACAACTAGCCCATTAGCCTCCCACCCCTGTGAGGGATAAAGGCCTCCAGATAGACTAATGAAAATCACCCAAATTGAGTTCAATTGAGCAGAAGAAAGGAGGATGAATCCCATTAATTATTCCCAGACTCCCCCTCATGCATCAACCCAAACACAGAGCAGTGCCATGTCAGACAGACAATAGCAATTAGTGATATGTGACTCTGATGTTGTCAAAACAAAAACCCATACTCTGCTGCCCTGGTTAGGTGACTCAGTTGGCTGGAGTGTCATCCCACACAACAAAACAAAAGGTTGCAGATTTAATCTCAGTCAGGGCACTATAGGAATCAACCAACAGATGTTTCTCTCCCTCTCTAGCTTCCTTCATCTCTCTCTAAAATCAACAAACATATCCTTGGGTTTGGATAAAGAAAAAAATCCACACTCTGCTCACAGGATGTGAGATGATGAGATGGTCCCAGGTTGACCTGGCAACTATCTCAGAATGTCTGGTGGGAGGGAGTGGAGTACAGAGCCAGGCAGACTTGGCCTCTGTGACCTTGAGCCAGTTCCTTGGCCCCTCTGAGCCTCTACTTCCTCAGCTATAAAAAAGATTGGATACAGCCTACCTGATAAGCTGGTTAAAAGGACTCCATAAGATAATGTGTGGCCTTGGGAAAGTCACACATTCATGAAGTCTCATTGTCTCCCTTGTAAAATGAGGAGTGTTGTCCATAGGTCACTAAGGTTCTTCAGGCTGTAAGGCCCTGAACTCTATGATTTGAGAACTCATGGTCAAGCTTGGTCTGGGCCAAGAAAAGTCATCAGTCCCTGGAACCCAAGGCCTCTCTCCTTCCCTCAATTCCAAACTTACTTCTTTATATTTTTTCTTTTTTAAATTATATTTTATTGATTATGCTATTATAGTTGTCTTGACTTTTCTTCCTTTGTACTCCTCCACCCAGCACACCCCACTCCCTCACGCAATCCCCCCACCATTGGTCATGTCCATGGATCATGCATGTAAGTTCTTTGGCTGCTCTATTTCCTATACTGTACTTTACATCCCCATGGCTATTCTGTAACTACCTATCTGTACTTCTTAATCCCTCACCTCTTCACCCATTACCCCACATCCACTCCCATCTGGCAACCATCAAAACACTCTCCATATCCATGGTTCTGTCTCTGTTAGGACAAGGGTCTTGAGATCATCTGCCCTCCCACTCCCCAACCCCAATCAAACCCAAACATCAACTCTACAAATGTCCATTAACCTCAAAAGACCCAGAAATCACTAGCTTTTATTTATAAAGCACTTCAATGTCCCCAACCAGGTGCCTTCCACCTCTACCCTGAACAAAAGACAGCCTACTCCCTGCAATATAAAAAGCCACTAATTGTTTCCCAATCCACTCCAACAGTGATTGGGAGAGGACAAGCCTATTGATGTTTCATCAACAGCCAGCTGGCTTTCTTGCCTGGTATTTAGTGAGAGAAAGAGAAAAAGTCTGTTAGGTCATGGAGTCAGAGGAAGGTCAGGTGAGAGAGGACTGTGCTCGGGACAAATTGCTGATATACTCCTATGTTTCTGGCATGGAGTCTCAAGGCCACACCTGCCCACATCCAGCCTAGCCCAGGCGCTATATGTAGTGAGGCCTGTGGAGTCACAAATCTCTCTGAGCTGATGTTCTCATCTCACCCTATACCCTATGCTCTACATATCATCATTTCCTTCCTCCAGTACTAGCTGCACCCTTCTCCACCTGCCACAAGACCCAGGAGACCCACTTCTATGAATTGCATCACCCAAACTTTCTTGCTCTCTGGCTTCTATTTGAGTTCACCAGAGGAAACACTAGCAAGCAAGTGGAGGGTGGAAGGAAAGAAAAGTAGGGCTATTGATTTCCAGCTCCCTCCACTGCAGACTCTACCTAAGAATTTCATAGCTACAGCTGCCTCAAAGTCTTGAGTAGTAATATCTTGCTATGCCCTGGGGTTCTTTGCCATCCTTGTTGGATTCCCTTAACCCTTCATTAGATTCACTTTTTAATTACTCCCTTGGAGTGGACAATCTGCTTCCAGCAGGGACCCTGGCCTGGCCTACTCTTTGTTCTACACCAGTCAGGGACCCTGTCCTCAGCCCTAAGCTGCTATGAGAATGACAGGAGTCCAGTGGTCTGCAGAGTATATGAGAGAGAACACCTAGTGTCCTCACAAATAAGAGGCTCACCATGGAGACACAGGAGCCAATGCACCATTTATATTATTGAGTCAAGGTTCTCTTGTCTGGACCCATCTCCAACTACAACTGTATTCTCCAATTCACCCATTCTTTTTCTCACTTAGTAAGCCCTTAGCTTATTCTACATTCCCGGCACAGTGCAAGTTACTGAAACATGAAGATTAATTAGACACAGTTCCTGCCCCAAGTTGCTCACAGTCTGATGGGAGTCAGACATGCATAGAACTAAGGGCACAGAGTCTTGGAGGTGCTGCGAGAAGGGCCATCACGTGGCAGATTAGATACTGCCCATTGTTCTCTGAGAACTGAACACCCGATAGATATCTTTGATTTATCCCATCAATATACCTAGAGGTATGGTAATCTGAAGCATCACCATCTCTTCCAGGGTGGTACTGGCTTGGAGGAGGTGGTAGGAAGTGGGGTTACAGCCAGTGCCCTGCCTGCTCCCCTCCGAGCTCCCAGACTGCCACCCTCCAGGTACTAGATTGGGTGGGAATCATCTCAAGATTCAAAACTCCCCCCACAAGGACAGGAGTTGCTCCAGAATCTCCCTCCTAGAAGGTATTCCATCAAGGAAAGGGCTTGATTAAGGGCTCATTGCAGCTCAGAGAGGAATTTATGGGATTAATCTCTACAACTTGCCAGCACCAGTAATTTGGCTTTAAAATAACAAATAATAAAATGGTAAGTTGATGCCATACTATTTGATGAGATTCTCTCCTCCCAAACACAAGTGTTCCTACATACACACACATACCAGCTGTCTCACCAAATCCCATGGTCATAGCACTGAGAACCAAGATCCCTGAGGGCAAAGGTGGAGTTGTGGGGAGGACATTTCTTTTCCTTTCTTTTCCTTGATTATGCTAATACAGTTGTCCTAATGTTTCCTTCTTTGTCCTCTCCACCCAGCACTGCACACTCACTCAGGCAATCCCCCTACTATTGTTCACATTCATGGGTCATTCGTATAAGTTCTTTGACTACTCAGTTTCCTACACTGGACTTTACATCCCATGACTATTCTGTGACTACCTATTTGTACTTCTTAATCCCCTCACCTCTTCACCCATTCTGCCACATCCTCTTTCCATCTATTGTTCATAGGTATGTATTTATTGCCATTTTATTGTTCATAATGTTGATCTTCTTTTTCTTAAATAAGTCCCTTTAATATTTCATATAATAACAGTTTGGTGATGTTGAATTCCTTTAGTTTGTTCTTGTCTGGGAAGCTCTTTATCTGCCCTTTGATTCTAAATGATAGTTTTGCTGGGTAGAGTAATCTTGGCTGTAGGACCCTGCTTTTCATGACTTTGAATATTTCTTACCAATTCCTTCTAGCCTGCAAAGTTTCTTTTAAGAAATCAGCTGACAGTCTTATGGGAATTCCCCTGTAGATAACTAACTACTTTTCTTGTGCTGCTTTTAAGTCTCTCATTATCTTTAACCTTTGGCATTGTAATTGTGATGTGTCTTGGAGTGGGCCTCTTTGCATTCATCTTGCTTGGGACCTTCTGTGCTTCCTGGACTTGCATGTCTATTTCCTTCACCAAATTAGAGACTTTCTCTTTCAGTATTTTTTCAAATAGATTTCTGATTCCTTGCTCTTTCTCTTCTCCTTCTGGCACCCCTATGATACAAATGTTGGACCACTTGAAGTTGTCCCAAAGGCTGCTTGTACTACCCTCATTTTTTGGATTCTTTTTTCTTCTTGTTGTTCTAATTGATTGTTTTTTGTTTTCTTATGTTCCAAATCATTGATTTGGTTCTCAGCCTCATCCACTCTATTGTTCTTTCTCTGTAAATTATTCTTGATTTCAATTAGCATATCCTTCACTTCTGACTGAATCTTTTTTATGCTACTGAGATCCTCACCAAGTTCCTTGAGCATCCTTATAACAAGTGTTTTGAACTCTGCATCTGATAGATTGCTTATCTACATTTTGTTTAGCTCTTTTTTTGGAGTTCTGATCTGTTCATTCATTTGGGTCATATTTCTTTGTCTCCTTGTTTTGGCAACCTCCCTGCTTTTGTTTCTGTGTATTAGGTAGAGCTGCTTTGACTCTGTGTCTTGATAGTATAGCAAATGTAGTAGGTGCTCTGTAGGGTCCAGTGGCAGAGCCTCCCCACCACCTAGGCTAGGTATTCGAGGTGTACCCTTCATGTGGGCTGAGTACACCCTCCTCTTGTAGTTGAGCCTTGGTTGCTGTTGGCAGGTCAGTGGAACAGATTTTCCCAGGCCAGCCAGCTGCAAGGACTGGCTGTGACCACTGACGACCACCCTCTCCCTCTACGGAGGATCAGCTCTGCAGGAGCAGGGTGATGGTGCTCTAACATGGTCTGTAGCTGCCCACTAGCTGCACAAGCTCTGGGGTTTCCTGGGTTGTGCAGGGCAAGGTCAGCCCCCACCAGTGTTCTACCAAGGGCTATCCTGCTGAGCTATAAAGCAATCTGAGATGGCTGCTATTTGTGCTGGGCTTGGAGAATCCCAGATGAAGCCAAGCTGTGAATCTAGGCTGCTTGCTGCTAGTGCTGGGCTTGAGGCTTACTGAGGCCAACTGTTGCTTGTCTGAAAGGATTTAGAAAGCTGTGAAGAGCCAAAACCAACCATTCATATGGAAAAGCAGCTTGGATGGGCCTGTAAGTTGGGTGGAGTGGAGTTTCAAGGGATCTCCAGGGTGGGGCAAACAGTGTTAGCCAGGCTGATGGAGTCTCAGATATGGTACCTGCCTGCTGGCTCTGTGGCTCTGTGGGGGGAGGGTTCAGAAAAGGGACAATGGCTTCTGCTCTCCTTGATCCCAGACACTTCAGTTTCACCCTGTATGCAACTGGTCCCTTTCAAGCTGCTACCCTGGCACTAGAGCTCAGAGAAAGTGAGTCTTAGTAGGTGTGTCTGTGTGTGGTTCTTTAAGAGGAACTGCTTGGGGCTCCAGAAGTTTCTTCCACTGACTCAATCCCCACTGGTTTCTGCAACCAGAAGTTGTGGGGACTTATATATTCTTGGCACTGGAACCCTCAGCTTGGGGCCTGGTGTAGGGCTGGGACTCCTTGCTCCTGAGATATCCCTCCCAAATTTTTATTCACCACACATGGGTGAGGGACCAAGCCATTCCACACCTGTGTCCCTCCTAACAGTCTGGATTGATGTGGTTTCTTTAATTCCATAGTTGTCAGACTTCCATTCTATTAAATTTCTGACAGCTCTGAGTGATGGCTGTTCTATATTTTAGTTGTAATTTTGATGTGGTTGTGGGAGAAGGTGAGCCATGTCTGCCTATGCTGCCATCTTGACCTGAAGTCAGAGAGGATGTTTCTTCAGGCTCCAAACACAGTTATTTATAACAAATGGACAAAACTGAACTGAGCAATTCTAGAGCCTGAATATAGAGTTTGGGGAAGGTGGCATGCCCCAGTGCTACTAACAATAACTATCAAATAAGTTAAAAGCCACCCAAAATAATAAAAAACAATTTGAATTTATTGAGTGTTGTCATGTAAATCCTACTTTTGAATAATCAGATTGTATTCCAAAGAGTTCAAAACCTACAGTATGCCATCAAGAAAACTCACTTCCGGCAGAAAAGATTATAGAAGGTCATCTCACATTCAACAAACATTTATTAGTAACCCATCACGGGCCAAGCACTGTGTCAGACACTGGGATATAAAGATGAGCTGAAGACAGACCCTGCCCTCAGATAACTCACAAATTAGAGATAAATAAACAGCAGTGAATGATGGGCTGGCCCAGGCAAAGACAGAGTGCTCTGGAAGGACCGAGGAGGGACAGCACCTCTGACCAGAGAAATCAGAGAGGGGTTAATAAGGCGACAACTGATAAGGTGACAACTGAGACGGGTCATTAAGAAAGGACTTTACCAGATGGAGAAAGGATAAGGCATTGTAGGCAGAGGGAAGAACACAGGCAAAGGTGAGTGAGCATGGCATGCTCAAAGAGCAACAACATTATTCCCTGGGCTAACACAGAGTGTAAGGGGCAGTAACAGGAGGGAAGGCTAGAAAATTGAGTGGGGACCAGATCATGAAGGAGCTTGAATCCCAGGCCCAAAGTTTTAGATGTTAGTAAATAGCAAATGCCAAAACAATAAGGCTTTAAACAAGAACATGATAAATTAGAGTACTGTTTTAGAAAGTTCTATGGAGAAAAACCTGCTGCTCCAAATACTGCGGGATCCTGAAGGCAGTAAAGATCAAGTAATCTTCAAAGAGCAGTACCCCCTCCACCAGGGAGGAGTTGGACAAATACTCTTCTTCTAAGGGGAGTGGTCATAAGACAAGCCCCATAAGAAAGCAGATTTCCAATTTCAGGGGTTCTGGATGGAAACCATCCCCTCCATTTCCATCAGTGACATGCACCAGGTATGGTTGATGGGTTAATAGACCTTCAGTGGTGGGAGGATGTGGCTCAAAGTGTTGAAGTAACTAGTGCAGGGGCTGGTCCTCTGATGTCAAGGGGACAATAGTGGAGAAGACTTTAGGGACAGCATCCAAGGCTCATGACAAGCATCTAAATTGGTTTTGTCCTGAGAAAATGTTAGGTCATCGAAGTCCTCAATAAGCTCATGAGACACATGTAAAATGTAGAGGGTTTGTCCTCACTTGAAAATAGAACTCAAGCTACACGTTGATCAACCCAGGCCTCAAAAATCAAGGCAGGATTTTTGGTGATGGTGGGGTGAAGAAGCCAGCAAATTCTCTTCCCAAAATCTAGGGGGAAATAGTCAGAAACAAAAACAACCACTTCAGATCTCTGGAAATCAACCAAAGGCAAAACAATAAATTGAGAAGCGCTTGTTCATGGAAAACTGAACCTTGGTAAGAAATGTGGGAATGTGGAAAATTCTGTCTGGGATTGCTCCTATCACCAACCCCACCTGTGCTGAGTAGTGTTGATCATGTAAACAAGAGCCTTGACCACAGAGAGTGATGATTTGATTTGAAGTGAAAGGTGAGGAACCCAAGTACAGTAGCTAACAGTACAAATAATCCATCAGTGGGGAAGCACCTGGGTGAGGTCCACAGTCTTGCTGGACTGAGGCTGCAGTCTCATGGGAGCAAGCAGCAGAGCAGCAAAACAGCAAACAAGCTTGAAATTTAAGAGGGAGCTCCTGGAAATGAGAGCACCACAGAGCATCTAGAGAAACATCCCTTCCTGCTCTCCTTGGAGGCTGCACACATGCAAGGACTACCAGGATAGCCTCAGAAATTCAAAGCAGGGAAGACCTGAAAACCAACTGAACTTTTAATGTTGCCCCGACAATCAACACAGAGGATGAGGGTTTTCTGGCTTGAGGTGTTTACACATCCCCTGACCAGTCACTGGCTTACCATCAAGCTACAAAGATGTGTACACAACCCTTAAGAAGCCAAGCTAAACATTTTTTAAATTTTTGTAAGTGAGTAGAGCGGCTTCCAGTCAAGAAGACAGAGTAGGTAAATGCAATACTTACCTCCTCCAACAACCACATCAAAATTACAACTAAATTACAAAAAAGTCATTATTTAGAACACCCGAAATCTAGCTGAACTCCCATAACTAAGGATATAAAGAAGCCACATCAAGACTGGGGCAGAGTGAACTGGTCCCACACCATGTTTGGCAGTTAAAACTTAGGAAGGATATCTCAGCTATGGAGGTCCTCCCTAAGAAATGAGGGGTCTCAGCCACACACCAAACCCCCCCATGATTCCAGTGCTGGGAAGAGAAGTCCCCATGACTTCTGGCTGTAAAAAAACAATGGGGTTTGTGCTCGAGTCCCAGGCTTTCCTCTTAAACAGCGTTACTTGGACTTAGTTGGACTTAGTTGGACTTACTTGGACTTACTTGTACTTACTTGGACTAATTCCTTGTGAGCTGCAGCCCTGGGGCAGCAGCTCAAAAGCTGCCAGGGACATATAGGGAGGAGCTGAAGTGTCTGGCATCAGAGCAAGTGCTGGAGGGGTAGCTCTCTCCCAGACAGAAGTGCTGGCAGAAGCCATTTTTCCTCACCTCAACAGAGCAGACAGGCAGGTGTCATATCTAAATTTCCATCAACCTAGCTAACACTTTTTGACCTGCCCAGTTTACTCCCCAAAACCCTTCCCCGCCCAAATTTGGGCCCACTCAGGCCTTTTCCACTGTTTTTTTCATGTGATGGCCTCTTTTGGTTCATGCTTTGGAGTTTCCTAAAATCTCTCAAAAGTACTCAAACTCCAAGCAACCAACATCTGGTCTCAGTGTGCCCCATACATCTTGCTAAAAGGCCCCAGGTCCAGCACTAGCAGCAACCGAACTGAGTTTGCAGCTTGGAATCTCCCAGGCATCTCCAAGCCCAGCACAGTAGCAGACATCTGCAAATCACTTTGTAGCACATTCTGTGTGGCCCCAGGCAAAGCAAAGGTGGTAGCTGACCATAGCCTGCACCTCCAAAGCCAATACAACCAGTGAACAGCTTCAGACCATGCTGAAGCACCACCCAACTACCTCCACATGTGGTACACATAAGGGCAGACATATTGGGGCACCACAGCCCCACAGAAGTGAGTACTGCTCTGTGGGGTTAGCCCCTACACAGCATATCCAACACTGTGGCCACAGTCAATCCTTACAACGAATTGACCTGGGGATAAACCCCTCCCATTGATGTGCCAACAGCACTCCAGGCTCAACTATAACAGGAAGGTGTACACAACCCACAAAGAGGTAACCTGCATCAGGTTACCAGGGAGGCTGTGCCACCAGACCCTACAGAACACCTACTATATTAATCCACTCTGCCAAGACCAGAAGACATAGCCACTCTACCCAACACATAGAAATAAACACAGGGAAGCAGCAAAAATGAGAAGACAAAGAAAAATGTCCCAAATTAATAAACAGAACAAAACTCTAGAAAAAGAACTAAACAAATTTAGACAAGCAATCTACCAGATGCAGAGTTCAAAACACTTGTTATAAGGATGCTCAGTGGACTTAGAGAAAGAGTTAATTAACTTAGTGAGAACTTCAACAAAGAGGTTTGGAAACATAAAAATGGAGTAGAAAACATTGAAAAAGAACCAATCAGAAATGAAGGATACACTAACTAAAATGAAGAATAATTTATAGGGAATCAATGGTAGATGAAGCCAAGGATCAAATCCGCAAATTGGAATGTAAGGAAGCAAAAAACCACCCAGTTGGAACAACAAAAAAGAAAAAAGAATCTACAAAAATGAAACTACTGGAAGGGATTTCTGAGGCAACTTCAAGCATACCAACATTCAAATCATGGGGGTACCAGAGGGAGAAGAGAGAGAGAAATAAATTGAAAACTTGTTTGAAAAAATAATGACAGAAAACTTTCCTAACCTGATGAAGGAAAAAGACACACAAGTCTAGGAAGTATAGAGAGTACCAAACTAGATGAACCTAAAGAAGCCCATACCAAGACACATCATATTTAAAATGGCAATGGTTAAACACAAAGAGAGAATCTTAAAAGCAGCAAAAGAAAAGCAGTTAGTTACCTACAAGGGAGCTCCCATAAGACTGTCAGCTGATTTCTCAACAGAAACTTTGCAAGCCGGCGGGGACTGGCATGAAATATTCAAAGTGATGTAAAGCATGGACTATAGCCAAGACTACTCTACTGAGCAAAGATATCATTTAGAATCAAAGGACAGATAAAAAGCTTTCAGACACGAAAAAGCTAAATGAGTTCATCATCACCAAGTAAGTATTACAAGAAATGTTAAAGGGTCTTTTTTAAGAATAAGAAGAGAAAAAAGATTAAAAATATGAACAATAAAATGGCAATAAATACATATCTACAAGCATTTACTTTAAATACACCAAACAAAAGACATACAGTGGCTCAATGGATAACAAAAAAAAAATACTCTTATATATGTTGTTTACAAGAAACTCACTTCAGATAGAAAGACACACAGACTGAAAGTAAAAGAATAGAAAAAGATATTTCCTGGACTTGGGAACCAAAACTATAGCTGAAGTAGCGATACTTACACCAGACAAAACAGACTTTATAACAAAGGCATAAAAAGAGACAAAGAAGCCAGCAATTCCACTTCTGGGTATTTATCCAAAAAAAAAAAAAACAAAACAAAACATGCTAAATCAAAAAGACATACATCCATATGTTCATTACAGCATTATTTACAATAGTCAGGATATGGAAGTAAACTAAGTGTCCATCAATAGACAAGTGAATAAAAAATGGTGCAGATATACAATGAAATATGACTCAGCCATAAAAAGAATAAAATCTTGCCACCTGCAATGACATGGATAGACCTAGATATTATTTTGCTAAGTGAAATAAGTCAGACAGAGAAACACAAATGCTATATGATTTCACTTATATGTGGAGTCTAAAAAACAAATAAACAAACAAGCAGAATAGAAACAAACTCACAGATACAGAGAACATTTTGACAGCTGCCTAATGGAAGGGGGATGGGTTAACAAGGTCAAGAGATTAAGAAGTACAAATTGGTAGTTACATACTAGTCATGGGGATATAAAGCACAGCATGGGGAATATAGTCAGTAATATTATATTAATTATGTATTGTGCCAGGTGGGTAATAGATTTATCAGGATGTTCACATTGTAAGTTGTATAAATGTCCAGTCACTAGGTTGTACACCTGAAACTAATATAATATTGTATGTCAACTATAATTTTGTAAAAAATTATTTTTTGAAAACTGAGTAGAGATATTAGCAACATGTACCACTGAAGAGACTGATTCCCCAGATTAAGTCAAAATAAGTTACTAAAAATTTTAAAAATCTAGCAACAACAATGCTCATGAGTGAAAAATCAAAATCAAGTTTGTATAATATATTATTTAAATTGTCCAGTTCTCAACAAGAAAACAACACAGAAAGAAACAGGAAAATAATCCATATTTAGAAAAGAAAAAAACAGTCAATAGAAACCAACTCTGAGCAGGTACATATATTGGATTTGATAGACAGACTTCAGAGCAACTGTTTTAAATGTGTTTGATGAATTAAAAGAATTATGTTTAAATAATTAAAGAACTACATGATGACAATGACTTAACAAATAGGGAATCTCAATAAAGCAATAGAAACTATGAGAAAGAACCTAATGAAAATCATAGTTTTGAAGAATACAGTAACAGAAAAAAAATTCACCATGTGGGCTGAGCATCAGATTTAAGATGTCAGAAGAATCAGTCAACTTGTATCAGAAATGATACAGTCAGAAGAACAAAGAGAAAAATTATTGAAGAAAAATTAACACACTGAGACCTGAGGAGCAACGTGAATTGTACCAACATACTTGTCTACAATGTGAGGCCCAGAGATGGGACAGAGAAAAGAGAAGAAAAAATAATTGAAGAATCAAGAGAGCCTCCAATTTTGAAGTCCCCTTCACCACTCTGCTTTGGATTTGGGGAAGTGGGGGAGGGAGGTCAGAAGGTGCTGAGTTAGAGCTTCTGCAAGACTCAGCTCTGAGTTGCCTTTCAAGAAGGAGAAATTATACCCACCATGTGCTGTGCTCAATGCTTACACTTACATAGGTGCTTTGGCCCTCACAAGTCTGTGAGCAGTTCTGTAGTCACAATCCCCAGAGGCAAAAATGACTCAGGGTGGTGTGCAACTGCCCTGCTCACAAAGCCAGGACTGAAACCCAGTTCTCTCTTCTTTACTCCCTTCTCACAGCACCCTGATACCTCTCAGCTCACACACTAATGCCCTGTGGACTCAGCAGTAGGGGAAAGGAATGGAGTGACTCCAGGCAGACTGCAGCGCTGAGTGGAGGAACAGACTGCGAACAGGCGTGAGCACAGAAGCATCCAGGAATCCACAGGACCTTCTTCTCTTTCCGCAGATCAGTGAACCTCTTGCCAGGATGGGCTGCCCCACTCCCCAGGGAGCCATGCCCTGCCTCCAGGGGGTTGGTTCACCAGGAGGGGGCTGGGGTTTAGACAGGCACAATTCTAGGCAGGCTCAGCATTTCTAACAACTTTAGCCAGACTGACCCTCAGAACCAGGCCCAGCAGCCTGTCCTGTGCCTGGCTAGAAGTCAGTCTGGCCTTGCCTTTAGAGGTGATCATCACTCCCCAAATCCTCCACTCTCAGCTCCACTCACATTTCTATTCATCCTCATAGCCCTCCTAAAGAATGAATTCCAGATGAGAAATCTGGGGCCCAGGAAAGTTAGCACTTTGCCTGAGGTCACACAGCTGATGGGCCCGCGTTTGCCTCCTAGCTCTCCAAGCTGCTCTCCTCTCTATCTCTCTGGGTATCTTGCTCCAAATGTTCACCGCAAACTTGTCTAGTAAGAGGCTGAGATCAGCAGGGCACAGGCTTTGTATGTACAGCCCAGCTCTGGAAAGAGAGGCAATGTCTCCATCAACAAACCAGCTCCCAAGTCTCAGCCTGGACACCCTCTCCAACACCAGTGTACTTTGCCCAAGCCTACATGCCAACCCCACCCCACCCCCATCCAGGGCCAAAACCAAAGAAAGGAGATTTCACTGTCATAGGAGCTAGGGAGATTCAGATCAAAATAGTCACCACTCAGGGAGGCCCCATCCACAGCCTCTTCCGGCTGGGTCCAGAACCCCCGCCCCTATAATAGAGAGCTCAGCTGGCCCACTCCTCTCCCACTCCAAGGGCATCTCATTTATCTGGACATTCTAAGAGTGGAGCTCATGGAAAGCACTCCGTAAGAACTATTGAACCACTGTTATTGGCCTCCTCTTGTGTCTTCCTTTAGGTGAAAGAGAAGACCTGGATGTTTAGCCTATTTGAGCCTCAATTTTTATCTACCTCACTAGAGTGGTAGGAGAAATAACAGAAAATATATAGTAAAGATGCTATATAGTAAATATGTAGAAGAGAGGCCTTGGCAAGGCAGTAGGGGAGGGAGAGCCTGTGGTGAAACCACAGGCTTGCTGCAGGACTGCCAGGGCTGGGAAGTACCTGAAGACAAATGAGGGGGCTGGGGTGTGGGAGATGGGAGGAGCAGGAGAGCCATGGTGGGTAGGGAGGCATGAATAAAGGCTGGTGGGTGGGGCATACAGGGCTGGAGGAAGCTGTGACCAGGGTGAGAATCAATGGTACCTGAGGGTTTGATGCCCAAGCTGCTGGGGAAACAGTAGTGAGTCCTCAGGCCCAGCTTGTTGCCTGCATGCTCCAAATTAAATAACTGCAATGCCCCTTTTATTTCTTCTCTGACAGCAACTTATTGCAAATGCAGCCACTTCTGACATTCTAATATTCAAAGTCACATCCTGTGGGATAAACTCACTGCTACTGTCTAAGCCAATGATTTGTTATCAGGCGAGAAGGGAGCTGGGAGGGGCAGGAAAAGGCTGGGACTGAAGCTGTTGGCAGCAAAAGAGAAAAAGAAAAAAGAAAGTGCTAGATTCTGCTGGACCAGCCCAGGTCCCCCTGCAACAGGCCTCTGCCCCTAGAGTAGTTGAAGCTACCTGATTATCCCTCCCCATCCACCTGTTCACTCAGTAAATGCTGAGGGCACTCACCACATGTCAGGTCTGTGCCCAGCACTGGGAGGAATATGAGATGCCTGATTCACAGGCTCCACCTTCAGGAAACTCACCCCACACTCCAGTGTGCTGGGCAGGCAGCATTTACTCCTGTACAAGGTGCTGTGGTTAGAGACCATGCTTTGGACACACACAAGCCTTGGTTCACATTCTCAGCCTACAAGCAGGGTCACCTTGGAAATCTTCCCAAACAATAGTCCCTGTATCTTTAATGGGAATAGCAGTTTGGTCTACCTCCTAATGTCATCCAGAAAATTAAAGAATGCCAAGAAAGCACTGACTGACCCCAGTATTTGGTGCAGAGTAATTGCTCACTGTGGTCATGAAAATGACTGTAGGTGGAATGAAATGCTGCTGAAAGCAAGGTGCCAGTAGATGCTGTGACAATGCTGGGGAACACTTGGTCCTAAATCACAGCCTGAGTTAGTTAGGAGCTTCCCACACAGTCCACACATCCCTCCCAGCCTCAGACTGTGTGGGACCCTCCAGGCAGCTCAGTGTATGAGTAATGGGATGTGCCATGAGTTTTCTGTCCATGCCAGTCAGGTACCAAACAGCCAAGGATGGAAGCAAATGGGGAGAAAAGAGAACCCTTGTACACTCTTGGTAGGAATGCAGATTGGTGCAGCCCTTGTAGAAAACAGTACAGAGGGTCCTTAAAAATTAAAAATGGAACTGCCTTATGGCCCAGCAATTCCACATCTGGGAATTTATCCAAAGAAACCCAAAACACTAAATCCAAAGAATGTATGCACCCATATGGTCATTGCAGCATTATTTACAACAGCCAAGATTTGGAAGCATCCCAAATGCCCATCAATAGACAAGTGTATTAAAAAGCAGTGGTACATATACGCAATGGAATACTACTTAGGCATGAAAAGGAATGAAATCTTACTATTTGTGACAGCATGGATGGACCTAGAGCACAGGTGGTAAACACAAGGCAGGCCCATGAGCTGAATCCGGTCCTCCACCTTGTTTTATCCAGCCTAGCACCTTGTTTCTACCCAGCGGCAGTGCCAAGCTCTCACTTAACTATTAAGGAGTAGTCACATTTATACAGTCCTAGAATTACATTCAGCCCTTTGAAGGCAACTGAGAGACTGATATGGCCCCTGGTGAAGATGAGTTTGATACCCCTGACTGGAGGGTATCATGCTAAATGAAAAAAGTCAGAGAAAGACAATAACCATATATAAGTGGTTTCACTTATATGTGGAATCTAAAAGCAAAATAAATGAACAAACAAAATTGAAACAGACTCATAGATACAGTACAGAGAACAGATTGATGGTTGCCAAAGGGGAGAAGGGTTGGAGGGATGGGTGAAAAGGTGAAAGGGTTATGAAGCACAAATTCGTAGTTACAAAATACTCATAGGATATAAAGTACAACATAGGAAATAGAGTCAATAATATTGTAATAACTACGTATGGTGCTAGGTACTATGTATGGGTACTGGAAATATCAGGAGAAACACGTAAAGTATTCGATTGTCTAACCACTATGCTGTACACCTGAAACTAATACAAAATAATATTGAATGTAAACTGTAATTGAAAAATAACATTTAAAGTTCTTTTTAGAAAGAACTTTTCTTTCTAAAGGGTGTGGGCTCTACTGTTTCAAAGGAAAGTATATTGATTGTTTATAAGATAAATAAAAATGTAAAAGATGTTTAAAAAGAAGTAGTAAATGGGTTAGCTGACCACTCTAGAGGAGGCAGATCATTCCAGGGGACTAGAAACAAATGCTTGGGTGAAGTCAGGGTGCTCTTAAACTGGAGTATAAGGCAGAAGGCTTGGTAAGGTAGGGAGACCATGCAAGGAGTGAAAGGACCCTTGCATGGCAATCAGGGCAGTGGCCAGAAGGCTGCGGCTGCCAGCCTGTGGCTGGGCTCAGTGTCTGTGTGTGGGTGGGGGAAGTGCATGGCAGGGAGATGCTGGTTTTTAAAGAACCAGCAACATAGGGAGTCTTTAAGGGATGAGAATGGGGGGTTGGGGGGGGGGCGGGACCAAGTCAAGAGGCTGGGGAAGAGGAGACTGAAGGGGAAGCAACATAGACCATGGGTTCCCTGGCCTGTGGGGCCTGTGAATAGAACATAGATTTGGGTCAGGCCTTCCCAGTTAGCCTTGAAAAGGGAAAAAAATTCTCCGTAAGCCTAAAAAAAAAAAGAATAAAACCAAGGAAGAAAGAAGCTCTGAAAATACCCTGAAGAGTTGCAGGGACTACTCTGGCCTTTAAAATGCAAGGAGTATGGTAATCTAATAAACATGGCAACAAAGCATTTGTCACCAAGCTAATTTTATTAGAACAGATCTCAAATGGCTAATTTCCTTTTACTAATGAGCAAATTAGTTGAATCTCTGATCTGCTTTTAAGGCACTTATACTAATAAAACATGAACGACAGTGAAATTTACTGTGAGATGTGGTGATATGTGCATTAAGGTTGAAAGGAATCTCCAAGCACAAGTGTTGTTTTAATGCAACCTTGCCCAAAAGTGCCTCCCATATGTGCAGACCCGCTAGGAGGCCAGCCCTGCGCATGGCCAGTGGGTGGCAGGCAGGGTGGCAGACTGACGCACTGGCCCAGGGGTCTGGCTTGGGGGAGGAGAGAGGAAGGGAAAAGGCTCTTTCGGGGCAGCAGATTAGGTGATGCTTCCAGCAAAGACCCTGAGCCCAGGCAAGATGGCCTCAAACTTTCAGGGAAGTTCTTTTGAGGGAAGTTTGTCCCCTGCCTCCCCCACTTCCCAGCCAGTGTATCCTGTGTGTAGAGAAAAACTTTCTAAAACATTCCCAGACCTCTGGCAATACCAGCTGGTTGACACCAAAGCTGAAAACCTTCCTATCAAACCATCTTTCCCAGGGCCAGACTTAGGGCCCAGTTCTTTAAGTCAGTTTTGAAGGGAAGTGGATGAAGGGGATCTGGTCCTGATATTTACCACAAGCAGCCAGTGCAGGCTTCTTGTGGGGGTTGACTGCCACCCAGTGAGAGAGGTGTGCTGGAAGGTGCTCTGCCAGTCACAGCCCAGGGATGCTGCCTCCTGCCTGAGGGATGAGGTGAGAGGGTGGGCATAGGCCAATGGCTCTGAGCTGAAAGGGGGTGCCCCCTACTTGCTTTGGGGACATGCTTAGTACTGGCAGAGAGAAAAAGCCCAGAAAAGCACTCCTACATTAAGATCAGGAAGCAGGGCTCTCAGGTGGGTCCCACTCACCTGGCAAAAACAGGCCATCTGTCTGCATCAACCTGACTTTGCAAAGACAGGGTTTCCTGGGAAGGAGATCTAGGACCAGGCAGGTTCTCTGGCCACAAACACGCTCTAGGTGTGACTTTCTGCCCATAAGGGCTTGAGAGACCTGGAGTCTAGGGCAGTGGGCAGCACCTGAGGTTCCGTCCAGCAGTGAACCTGCTTGAAAGGCCCTTGGAAGCCCCAATAAAATGAGAACTTCCTCAAGTTCCAGTCCCAGCTCAGCTATATATATACATGTACATCCCAATTCACCCATTTATTGTAGTATTAGCAATGTGATTTGAACCCAGTTATCAGTTTCTCTGGACCTCAGTTTATTTCTCTTTAAAGGGGAGACACTCCTACTCCTGTATCTGAACTATCATGTGGACTCAATGAGGAAAGAACTAGGCACACAGCAAGCATTCAACAAAGGTGTGTTTCCTATTTCTGTAGGCTGAGTTGGGGGAGGTGCTGCCCTGTTTAGGCTGAGCATTGGGAGTCCCCAGGTCACACTCTTGGATGCTGATGTAGCTGACCTGCTGAATGAAAAGGGCAGCCTGAAGAAAAGAGAGCATCTCATCACCAAAAGCAATCCAGCACCTGGCTGGGATGCCCCTGAGGTACTTCCCAGGGAAGGACCTCTGCCTCCTTCAGGGACTTCTACACACACTGCCCTTGTCCAGCACCTGCCAGAAGTCATAAGAACCACAACCAGCCTCTCAGTGAATCTGGCTCTTCTCTAAATGCCCTGGGAAAGTCTCAGTCCTGCAATCCTCATAGTAGGGAGCTTCCCTGGGATCAGTCTAAACCCAACCCACAGACTATCTCTGCAAAGTCCACAGGTAGCTTTTCTTAGTAGGTACAATAAGGGTAGCACCAAAAGGTTAGATGTGCGACAGGTAGAGGGTTTACAACACAATCCATAAACAAGCTCTCCTGGCCACTTTCCTCCATGTGAGTCAACAGCACTGGCCTGCAGTGGAAGACACAGTGCAGCTCTCATTGGGGCTTCTGTCTTCTCTCCACCTGCCAGGTACCCCCCACCTGTCTGAGCCCCTCCCTCTACTGTCCCTGGGGCCACCTCTCTGAAGTGCTCTGGCCTCATTCATTATTCAGCCACTTCCTCAGTTGAGAGGCCTGGGGGCCAGAGGGCTGGCAGTTGTCGAGCTCTTTCATCTCCCAGGTGCAAGGGGAATGCAGAAATGCTGGGCTGGTGTCCAGGACACAGGCTCTCAGTCCTGGGTCTGGGAACCCTCAAGCTTTCTGCTTCAGGACCCACCCCTCACAGGCTGCCCCATAAATTAATCTACAGGGGCTTTATCACCACACGGGGGAGCCATGACTGAATGCACCCATTCCTACCCCTGCTTCTAAACTCAGAGGTCTGATTTGATCTCAATGTAGGTTCAACTGTCAGCTCTTTACAAGCTGCAAGTGGTAAGACTTGACTTCTCTGTAAATACCATGTGAGTCACCTGAGAAAGCTTTGGGCTGAAGGCAGCCTTAAAGCTTTGGCAACCCCTCGGGCAGAGGGAGAAAGATGCCTCCTGAAGTGGTGCCAAGATACATGCCAAATCTAAAGTCCACATGAGAATCCTGCTTTGCTGGGTCGCGCAGGAGGTGGGAGTGGGGAGGTCTCTCTCACAGAGTACCACATATCACACAACGTGCATGTAAACAGTGACAGGGAGACAGGGCTCTTCTCCTCCCCTCTCAGGCAGCAGGCTCCTCTTCGGTCACTCCCATTTCCCTCCCAAGATGCCACAACAAGCAACTTAGCCTTCAGTCACTGGAATAAATGCAAAAGTTAGGGGAAGATACAGGGTCAAATTGCCTGGTCCTAAATATTTCTTGTCCCTTTACCTATTCCACATCCATCTCCCTGCAGCTTTGATCCCCCTCCCATAAGATCAAAACTGGAACTTGTTATACACGGCTGTAGCCACTCTGAGTCTAGTGTTAGATTCCCAGGTCAAGCCAGAGGAGACAGAGCCAGCCTGACCTTCACTTTGGCAGGTGGACTGTTAATAGAAGCCCCTCCCCACACTGCCTTATATGGAGGGGGACAAAGGGAGACATGGAGCCCAGCAAGGATGATGTCCATCTCTCCTGCCCCTGTACCTAGTGCTATAGGGTCAGCCCATGACCATGACATGGTCTTCCCCTTCACAGAGTCCCATTTCAGAAACAACCAAAGGGACACCAAATCTGAAGCCTCTCAGTAGAATAGGAGAGAAAGTAGAATACCAAGGACAGCTGGCCCCAGGGGTTCTATGGTGTATTTGCTAACAGAAATCTGGGGATCCCTAGTGAACACTGAGAAACCTAGGGCCTGGTCAAAAGCATGATTTTTTCATGGATTCCTACACCCAAGCTGCTTTTTCAAAGCCTGCCTCCCACACCTGCCTTCCTTTCCTAAACCCTCCACTGTGCTTCCCTTGAGAGGAACTGGCCTCCATGTAGAAAACAGAATGGGGGTTCTAGACTCATAGTGGGCCATACAGAGAGGTCCCCTATCAAGGCTTTGAGCCCTCTTGGGTGCTGTTCATGGGACTCCAGGTTAGGGAGAGACGTGGGATTCACAGACCTGTCTGCCAGCACTCTTCAGACTCTAGAGCAGAAGTGGTCTAAGAAAAGGGATTGCAGAGGCTACACCAGTGCCCGTGTGGCTGCTCAGGGCCATGTGTTCTAAATGAGGGTCTCCCAAGTTTGGGAGGGCAGTGCACAGCAGTATCCATGAGATCCTCACTAACCTTCTACCCTCCCCCTGCCAAGTATCAGTTCCCCCTGTGTATAATCCTTGTGTTCCCCCCACCACACACACCCTAATAACCTGGTCTGAAGAGCCCACCCAACCTGAAATGGGCTAGATAGGCAGGACCATAAAGAAAACATGGAATAATGAAGAACAGCAAACCAGGAATCCAAAGGCCTAGGCAAAGAAAGCTCTGTTTCCTCATCTAGAGTGTGTGCAGCATCAATAGTATCGGTGAAAGTATTGATCATAGATACCCTGCACAGCACTGCGTATTCCTCATCTCACCTAGCAACAGTGGCATGGGCCCTGCCATACACTCTGGAATACCTGCACTGTAACCTCCATTGTGCACTAACAGCACCGTCTCACTCAGGTTCCCTTATCCCTACAAGGAGAAGTGCTGACGGCAGTCACAGTGGTCCCTTCCCATTCTCACATCCTGTGTGTCCATGACTGTCTGAAGTCCCAGTCTGCCTCCAAGGGCAGTTTGAGAACCAAAGGAAGGTGTGACTGTAGAGGTACATTATGGCCTGAGGAACAGCATGGATGGATGACCTTGGGACCCACGGTGCGAGGAGGGAGAAAAGTCTTTCCTGGGCTCAGCCTGCAGTGGGACATCACAGAGCACTGTGATGAGGCTGGGCAAGGCTTTTCCCAAGGGCTGAAGCTGTTTCCATCTGGGCTGGAGACAGTGGGCTTTCTGTAGCTTTGAGTCTCAGATCTTCAGACCCTCCCTCTGCTCTTCTCCTTATTAAAGTTTCCCTCACCCAGCTCATGTAATACCCAAAATCAATTGTTCATTTTACTGTTTATTTAGAAATGAAAGTGGGATTTACAGAGGGAACCTACAAGCCAGAAGGCAGCCCCAGGCGGAGCCAAAGGCACTGGGAGGGAGAAGGCCCAGGCAGCTGGCTTCTAAGCTGGTTGTAAAGGAGCTGAGTGACTGGGGTCTCCAAGGGCCTTGGGGTTGGAAAAGGGCCCAGAGCTGAGTTCTCAATTGACAAAGCCACTGCCTCTCCTCCTTGCTCTCCCTCACCCCGAAACAGAGCCTGGAACATAAGCTCTCTAGAGACCACAACTCAACAAGTGCAATGGGGCTAGATCAGCCAGTTCCAGCAATCGTTGGTCTTTAAAAGAAATCAATTCAAATTCATATGCAGGCTGCTCACAGACCCTTAAGCCATCTCCCCGTGAGGCCTGGATTCTAAGAAGCCTCTATGGCTAGCCATGGTTGGGACTAGAGATCCAAGAAGGAAGACTTCTAGAAAATATTTTTTAAAAAGCAAATGAAAAAGCCCTGGAAAACTGTAAAGAAGGTAGAAAGATCAGTGATTGGCAGAGGTTAGGAGGCAGGGAGGGATAAACAGGTAGAGTCTAAGGGATTTTTAGGGCAGTGAAACTATTCTGCATGACACTGTAATGGTGGATACATGTCATTATACACTTGTCAAAACCCATAGAGTGTGCAAAGCCAAGAGGGAACCTTAATGTAAACTATAAACATTAGTTAATAATGATGTATCGGTACCCATTCATCAATTGTAACAAATATGCCACATTAATGCAAGATGTTAAATAATACAGGAAACTGTGAGGGGAGGTTAAAGGGGGACTAAAGGGGTCTAAGGGAGCTCTCTGAACTTCCAACTCAATTTTGCTTTAAACCTAAAACTGCTCTAAAAGAAATAAAGTTTATTAACTAAAAATGGTAATAGCCAAAAACTGGAAATAACCCAAATGTCCATCATCAAATGAATGGGTACACAACCTGTCATGCATGTATACCATGGACCACTCTCAACAGTGAAAGGAATGAACTATTAATACACAGAGTCATCAGTTCTAGTGACAGAGCCACCAACTTATTGATGACCCCAGGCAAATCACTTGCAGTTTCTGGACTCATTGTGGTCCTATGTGAATCTTCTCACCCCAGCTCATCTCACTGCCTCACTCTTGTTGTAAGGAGATGAAGGATAAGGTGAAGCTAAATTTGATCCCTCTCTTGCCTCCAATGAAGAATATGCTCTCCACAGCCCCTGGCTCTTTGGCAGCCCTCATGGCTTCACCCCTCTCAGAGTTTTCCTCTAGCCAAGCTTAGCCAGGGCCCTGCTGCGAGGACCAGGAGCCCATGCATCAGCAGGAGCAGCCCCGAGAGGCTCAGGCCACTCTGGAGTCCCAACTCACTTTCTCCCAGCTCTCTGGCCCCAGCACTCTTCCTGTTCTCCTGACTTGTCCATACATCACCAGGAATGCAATACCCTTAAAAAAAGAAAACCATTTTGCTCTGAACTAACAGAGTCAGGCCTCATTGTTCCCAATATCACCAAGCAATTTCTGAGCTAGGGGAGTGTTGAATTGGAGTAGGAAGATGGGCAATTGGTCAGGGTCAGCTCATAATAGTGGGGAGTGGAGGCTGAGAGCTCCAGGGAGGTGGGAGGAAGGGCTCAGCTTGGAATTAGGAAAAGAAGGATGCTGGGGCGTTTGGAGGTGCAAGCAGAGGTGATACTACCTCTAATATTTTCTAGTATCTATTTTCTATTAGGTAGTATCTAATACTACCTAATATTTTCTACCTCTGCACTTCTTACCCCACTCACTCTACTCAAGCGTGGGTTCACCTGGAATGTAACTTCTTTACCAATTAATAAAATACCCTTTAAATAATGTTGACATGCCCTCACAGCTCTACCTTCTTAGCTGCAAGTTTCTGCAATAGAAATCCAGTCAAAGACAGTGTAAGCAACTCCAAAACCCAAAGAGCATAGCATTAACCAGTCTCTGCCTGCCCAAGGATTACCAAGTATCCTTCAAGGAAGGATCCCCAGGTCCTTCCTCTAGGAATCATGCTATAACTCAACTCTGAGAGAATTATTCATCCCCTGTCCTGGCTACCATGACATTGGCCCTTGCACAAATTTAGCACCCCTCACATTCATTCAGCTCCTAAGCCACGTGATGCAAACACAGCATAGGACTCTGCAAATTAACAACCTAATGCCACTGTAAATTACATTTATGGGCATGGCCCATGTTTATTTATTTATTTATTTATTTACCATTATATCTTCAGTCCCAAATACTGTTTCAGATAGATCACTGGGACTTAATAAATGTTAAATAAGCACAATACTCTGGTGGCACATAGAAATGTACATCAAAAAACCCTTAAGAGAAAGAAATTCATTTCCCACAGTACTAGAACAGTGCTGCCCAGCAGAAATCTCTACGAAGATGGGATGCAGTTGCTATGTCTAACACATAACCACTACATGGGGCTATTGAGCACTTGAAATGTGGCCAGTGTGCTGGAGGGACTAAATTTTCCATTTTAATTAATTTTAATTTGAATAGCCAAATTGGACAGTACAGTTCTAGAAAGAGGTGTCACTGGAGATGGGGCTCATACATGAAATGAACATGAAAGCTCCTGTTAAGAGCATGGTGCCACAGCACAGCATGGCAATAACGGGCACACTCTTGGCTTTGAATCCCTGTAGCTCACGTTACTAGCAAGGTATTAAACTCTCTGTGTTTCTGTTTCTCATGTGAATAACAGAATAACAGGCACCACATAAGATTCCTCTGAGGGTCAAATGAGTTAACACATTTTAACAGTGCCTTGCACTAAAGAAATTGCAAAGGTCTCCCAGATCCTAGCTCAGTGCCTAACACCCAGGATTTAGATGGGGAGGTTGACTCCTTGAGCTCCATGAATAAAAGCCAAAATCACAGCTTCTTCTACTGTGCATAGGCCCCCATCCTTAGCACTCACAACCCAGTTTGGGCCAGGGCGATAACACAGGCAATGAATTAATAATGGGACATGGCAGGGAACTGCTGGAATCAACAAAACCCTGTGGGAGTTTGGAACTCACCCCTCCACCCCTGCTTGGATATCAGGAGACACAGAAAGAGTAGAGAGGGCTTCATCAAATCCACACACTTGCACTAGAACTTGAAAGAAGGAGGCAAGTTCTCCTGACAAACCTGGAGTGAGAAGTAAAGGAAAAGGCATACCCAGTGGTGGGACTTGTGGGAACAAAGGCAGAGGTGGTCAAGGCAGCTGAAGAGGGGAAAAGAAGTTCCCCTGCAGCCTGGTCAGAGTATGGGAGACAAGAGAGGGCCGTCCTGTGATGCAGAAAGATGAAGAGGGGCTAGGCAGTGGGCATCCAAGAGCATCCTCTAGATAGAGGCAGATTAGTGTTAGCGCTGCTTCAAAAGGGAACTGCAAGAGAGTTATTTATAGTGGTAACAAGCAAGCACTCATTTAGCTTATATCCCACATTATACAAACACAGCATTGAGCTCTGCAAGTTAAAGCCCTAATGCCACTCTAAATTAAATTCATCAGTGTCTTAATTAAGATCTATATTTAGTTCTTAATTAACGGGGAGAGAAAAATTCATGATGTTGAGTAGCAGAGATTTGGAATGGAATTTATTGACACAGAAAGTCATCTCTCTGTCAGTAAATTGGGCACACGCCGACCCCCTCTCAAGACTCAGACCCCTGCCAGGTCAGGCAATGCTTTAATCCTTCCTCCCTGCCTTCCTTCCTTCCTCATTCATTTCTTCTTGTTTTATTTGTTCAACATCTATTTATTGAACACCTACTATGTGCTAGGCACTGAACTTTGATCCTTGGGCATTAGGGAATAAAATAGAGATGGTCCCTGCCCTCAAAGGGCTCATACTCCAAAGAAGGATGATAGTGAATACAACACGTCTCAGCTTTGAGACCTTCCCTGAGTCTCCATTGCTCTAGCAGGGAGAATCCAGACACCCTAGGTGAAGCCATAGCTGATACCTTCATCCTACCAGCCAGAGATGGTCTTAAAAGGAAGCCATGTAGATCATTCAGTCCCTCTGCCCCCACCACAATGGGCAAATTCCCAGGGGGCCAGCTACTGAGCACACCCTCAGGACCCTGGTTTCAACCCTTGCATTCCATCAAGCAAATGATGAAGACTAGTTGTCAGGAGGATGAGAAACGGGTCTATGAGCTTCCCTTCAATGCTAAGATTCTAGGATTCTCTGACACCAGCTGGGGAACTGTGTTCTGGGAGTGGCTTCATTAAACAGAGTTTATGAAGGAAGATCACAGAACTCAGAACATTACAGCCTCAAAGATTTATGCAGCCCAGCAGTTTGAGTTCCTGGGAGGTCAAGTGACTTGGTCAAGAAAACAGAGAGTTAGCAAAGGGGCAGGGCTGGAATCCACACCTGCTTTGTGCCAAGTACTGTATCCAAGGGGAAACAAACATGGGTGAGCCAGGGTTCCTGTCCTTGGAATAGCTGAGGGGGAAGTGGGGAGCCGGTGCAAATTAGGAGAGGGAGTCTTGAAGTCCTCAGGACCTGGGTGTGAATTATCTATGAATCTGACCCTGATGCCCCAGAAAATGTTTTTCTCTGGGGCCTCCGGGGTCCCTCCCAGCACAGTGGAAGTCTGGTAGGTAAGGAGGGAGCTATTCAGAACCTGCCAACACAATGCCACAATGCCTGAGGCTCCCCTCTCTCGGTCCCGAGAAAAGACTGGTACTGGGCTGTTTTGAAGTATGTAAGAACTGGTTAGCCAAAGAAAAAGACGGAAGGTCATCCTAGTCGGCGGAAAAAATTGTACAAAGGTACAGAATCTAGAAAGCAGGCCAGTTAAGAAAACCTGGAGTGGGGAGGGGAGGGGAGGGCAGGAGGAGGGGGGAGAGGGAGAGAGGGGGAGAGAGAGAGAGAGAGAGAGGCGGGAGGGGAAAGGGCAGGCGAGGTGAAGAAGGCTGGCGGGAGGGGCCTGGGGAAGGCCCTGAACGCAGGTATTTGCTCCTATGCTCATCCCCAGACCGGCCTTAAAGAATCAACACCTCTGCGCTCTCGGAGGAAAGATCCGAGGAGAAGAACACGTCCTTCCTCGCCAGAGTCCAGCCCGGGGCCCCACGCTGGAAAGCTCCGAAGCTCCCAGCTCTTCCTAGCAGAAAATCGACATTCAAGCATCCAGCTTCCCAGCACAGCCTGGGGTGGGTAGGGTTTACGTTAGAGCTAGCGACTGGATGGCCGGGAAGGACCCGGAGGCCGGGAAAGTTAACTTGGCACAATGGATGCATCAAAGTAGTGCAGCTGTGTGGCTCGTGGAGCGCGCGCAGCTTTCTTCTCACCGCTCTCTTCTCCCGGATTAATCAGCGGATACAGCGCGGCGCTTTGATCCCCGAAATCAAACTCTCCATCTGATGGCTGACTTGATGTTATGCTAATCCAAGCTGATTGAGCTGAGATAATTACACTTCATCCAGGTTTCCTGGGAGTTCCGAATAAATATTGATGCACATCTGTCCCCCGCTCAGGTGTAGAGAGGAGCTTTGCACTGGCAACAGTATCGGCTGGCCCGGAAGCTTGTGCGCACTGCTGCCACCCGCCTGCCTTCTCCAGCCTCCGCCCGCCTTCATGGCTGTGTGCAGACCTGGTGAGCCTGGCGGGATGCCCAGACACCTCACTGTTCAGGAACCTGGAGGCGCCGGAGAGGTGGTGAAAACCTGGAGCTCTGTGGTTGGAGGACCTGGATTTGAATATCCGAGTCCTCGTATGGGCTGTGCGGTCTTGGACATGTCACTTAACCTCTCTGAACCGCAGCGCCTACCCATTTATCTAGATTGCCCGCAGATTAAAGGAAATGCTTGAGAAGGGCTGAACTGCGCAGAGTCACTCGCCAGTCCCACCAAGTGCGGGAGGATGAGGTGGGGAGGGATCTGGGAGCAGGAGCTCCAACCAATGCAGCCTCCATGCCAGCACCGCGCCACCTGGCTGCGCACTCCAGACGGTACAGAACTGAATAATAAAGCTAGTGTTTCCTTGGCGCTGCTTCTCCCCGCGGGCTAATTAGGTGGTGTTTGTAAAGCACTTCGAAGACAAAACGCGACCCAAGTGATAATTATCATTAGTCCTGTCCCTATAGCTTTCAGATCAGCGCCAGAAGACCTGGAGTGTCCCCTTGCCAGCCTGCAGCCACCAGGAGCGGCGAGGAGACCTCAAACACTGGGACTGCCGCCTGTCTGAACCCCCCCACCCCTCCTGACTCTCGATCCCTTTCCCAGTCCCTCTAATAATCAGGACGCTGGGACAGAGATGGGGGAGGAAGAGGAGCAGGTCACAAAACGTGACTAACTGCAGGTTTGTCCATTCCCACTCCCGGTAAGGGTGAGGGAGATGTCTGGGAAGGCCTCACTGAGGAGGCGCTCCAAGTTTTTGATGTGTAGGAGTCCACAGAGGTCGCGCGAGGGAGGTGGTCTACTGGTACTGACACCTCCTGGCACCTCCTGACAGCCTTAAGCAATGTGTCTTCCTAAATCTTTGGGGTTTTGCTACCTGACCCCCACCGCTGCCCTCCCCGTGCCCCATCCAGGGCTGCCCACACAACCATACCCCCCATTGACCAGACACCCTGTTGCCCAATCCCTGCCTCCTGTGTGGCCCTAGCCAGGGCTGAAGGACCGTGAGGCACAAACCCAAACTCAGAACGGATTTATCAAGCAGTATACCTACCAGGCTATAATTCAGGTGGATCTCCGCCTTGCACTCAGAGTGACGCTGCCCAGGAAGTAGTAAACCCAGACTGAATGTTGAGTTCTTTTTCCCACCTTTCTTAGGGAGGGTGACTGTATGCCCCGGCCCTTGAAGGGTCTCTGTGTCACATAGCCAGCTGCAAGCATAGCCAAACCCTGGCCTCCACAGTGCTGGATGAACACACCTTACTGCTAGCTACCTTGGAATAACCACAATACTTAGAGAAATAATAATGAATGATATGCAGAGTTTGTAACCAGAAAAGACACCAGCATTCTGTCTGCCTGTCACTACCAAACCCAATAAGCAATGACAGTGATTGAATCTCTATGGGCCCTTAATTCAGATGGCCAGTGATCTGAGAAGATGGTGGGCTCATACCCTAACAGACCATTTGCCTTCTCTTTCCAGGCCAGACTTTTTATACCAGGGAATAAACAAGGTGTGGTGAGGGCTTTGAGATTCAGGGAGGATTAGGTTATAGAAGCTGCAACATTCTTGTCCTGGGCAGGTAGCTGTTCCCAGGGGCTGTGGTCATCTGTCTCTCCCTGGAACACAAAGGTCCAGATGCCTCCAGTTGTCCCCAGGCAGTCATCTTTAGCAGTGCCCCAGGAGGTCAGCTGTTTTCCCAGGAGCCAGGACTTATCTGTAGTTTCTGAAACAAAAGCTTTAATGTACACATTACTTGCTAGACTTAAAACTTTTTTCCTTAACCTAAAATTTTCCAAGCCTTGAGTACCCTATCAAGTCCATTACCATTTACAAATTGCTGCAATATGCACTATTTCAATAGGCTCTAAGCTCTAATAAGCCACTGAGGCTCAGAGGTGTCAGAAGAGGTGCCTTAGGTCACATCCTGGTTAGTGGCAGTGCTGGGGCAGGAGCTGTTACAGAACAGGGCCAAGGAGGGTTACGATATACTATTACCAAAAGGACCCCCCACTAGGTTCGCTTGTCCACTGCCAGAGGAACAAAGTCTCTCAATGCCAGAGATTTGTGAAAAGGAAAGGAAATGTTTATTTAAAATTATACAGACTTAGAGTAGTGACCCAATGTCTTCATTAAAATATTAAAGTCTTTTAGGATACCCACAGACACACACACACACACACACACACACACACACACAGTGCTTCCTTCTCCCTCTGCCCTAATCTGGGGTACCGTATCTCAGGAAAAGTTGAAGTCCGTGATTCAGGCTCCTGGCACCATCAGCTGTGTCACCGCTGTCAGGATCTTCAGTGAATCCAAAGTCACATGGGCACCTTCTCATACCTTACCAGTAAAAACCCTTTCACCCTTTTTTTCTTCCAGGCAAAGTCTTTCCTACTTCGTAAGCCATGTGGCCAAAGGGTGTACCCCAAAGCCACGGGGTCCACACTCTGGCCAAAGCCACATGGTTCTCTCTCACCAAGGCTGTGGGGGTCCCCACTCTGACAAAAGTGCATGGTTCTCTCCTCGCATGGCTGCCGAGTCTGGGTTTAAATCCTGTGCCAACCTTCCTCTGTACTCCCCTTTCCGAATCCTCCTACAATTAATTACACCTGCCAACATTCCTGTATTACTCCAAGTTTACTGGGCTGCCATAGCAAATCTGGGCAGGTGCAGCCACATGTCATGCAGCCAATCTTGTCCAAGCTCTCATGCAGGTGCTGTAACCAGGGGGAGCTGCCCCCCAGTTACATCTTGGGTGGAAGTCCCTCACATCCCCCTGGCTAAGAGCCTGGCCACAGCTCTTTAACATATCTTTGCAACCAGTTAAACATATCTTGCTTCCTCTTCTCCCCGCTACCCCAGTTAAAGGTTATAGATGTGTTAAATGACCACACCAGAGGTTAGCTGCAAAGCTGTGACTGTACAAAACAGCCCTGCATGTTCCTGCTCCATGTGTCCCTTTCCCCAACTCACACCTGTGGGGGAAGGGGTGAGGACATCCTATATGTCTTTCTAGTATTTCCCAGATACCTTGAGTTCTAGACCCCATTCCAAACCCCTATTTGGGGGCCCCCTCTTGGCTGTATCCTATTTCAGAGCCCAGGGGTGTCCTCTCAGATCCTGGGCAGCACCTTATAGCCCACCCTCTTAGAGTGACTGGGATCATATTTTTTAAATGTGTGCAACTATTGCCTACACTGTTGCTCATGCTGCTTTCCTGCAAGTGAGCATTTATCCATCCACAAGCATTTTTGCTCAAAAATATTTCCTGTTGTTTTTCAGAAGTTAATGGATGTGGCTGAGCCCCTAAACCCATCCCTTAGAACCATGAAAAGACAAGCCTTTTAATGGGGTGGAGGGGATTGATGGGGAAGTAATCCCCACCCTCTAGAAATGAAGACTCTAAACTCCACAAAGCAGAGTTTGAACCACACCTATCCCTTTCTCTTCCTGATTCCTTAAACAGTGTTAACAATATTGGCCCAATATTGCTCTCTAGAGACCACAGTGACGGGGCAGTGGGGGCATGGATAGGGGGTGGTAATGGAGAGAAGTAAGCAGACTGGGGCCTGGGAGAAGGAAGGAGACCTTGAGTTCATGCCATTCCCTGGCACCAGGCCTCTCCAACCTTAGGGGTGGGAGGACATTGCCTTCAGTAGCTCTGGATAGAAATAAATGGATATACATGGGATCAGGTGAGTATGATTATTTGATGGTCAATATGTGGGCATTTTTTGATCCCCAACTGGCACTCTTCATTCTTGTCCAGTGGAGAGAAAAGGAAGAAAGAGAAGCACCACTCTGGCCAGGGTTTCCTCACCTTCTCTTGCTTCATCCCCTCCCCGCTACCCCATCCTAATGCCCTACAAAGTTCCACCCTTTGTGTGTTGTGAGCAAGGGGCCCCACCTGTAGTCAGAGGCAATGGTCACTAATCCAGAAATTAGAGTGCCCAGAGAAAACAAGCTAATCAAATTATACATTCCTGAGAACCATTTACAAGCTGGGTACATTCTTTAATCTTAGTTAGAAATCTGAGCAGCTCCCACTGTCTCCACAATCACATTTAAACAGCACTGACCCCCTTGGCACTAATCTTAAGAGCCACACACCCTCCAGAGAGCTGGGGATTGCCTTCCCCCTGGAGAAGGGATGTTGTGGGGCAGTGGACTAGGTGGGATTACTGACTGTCCTCTGAATGCCCCCTGTCCTTACCTCCCCAAGGACACACATACACAGTCTCAGTTTATGCCATTTTCTGTGGAGGATCCTGGCCAGCAGTATCCATCCCTGCTGCAGATGGCTCATCGAAACACGAGAAAAACATACACAGGGACAGCCAAGTCCTGTGGGGAAATAGGGACAAAACGGCCACTCTCTCTAGTGGAGAATGCCCCGTTCTCCTGCCCAAGCAGGTTTTTATTGAGAATACAGATACAGTTTGTGGATTACAGTCTGGCAGGGAAGATCAAAAGAATAGGTAATTTTCAAAGGGTCTGACAGAACTCCCGCTGGGATTCTGGGCAAAGTTTGGGGTTTTATCACTTAAAAGGACTACAGGATCTAAAAGGCTAGTTTCGTTTCCTGCCCATGCCTTCATATTCTAATTCAATAGCATCCTCCAGCAAGCAGATTTCACAGGGTCTTGCATATTCTATGTCCCAGGCCTGATTACCCCAGGGGTCCGCTGACTCTGGTCTGGGCTGCACTGCCCCTGTTATTTCCCCTGAGTCGGGCAGAGGAGACAAAGGCAGCCAGGAGACTTG
The DNA here is from genome assembly GCF_019186645.2 of Phyllostomus hastatus. Taxonomy (NCBI): domain Eukaryota; kingdom Metazoa; phylum Chordata; class Mammalia; order Chiroptera; family Phyllostomidae; genus Phyllostomus; species Phyllostomus hastatus. The sequence goes on from NW_025333530.1 coordinate 12,657,900, forward strand.
GATTTCTCACAACTAAGAACAAGAACTCAGGCTTTGACAAAGCCGAGGGGGCAGGGGTCAATGTCGATCACCCCTTCATTTCCACAGCCCCGAGTCTCTTCCCTGAGGCCTCCCTGTGATCATGCCTGTCTTAGACAATTCCCCCCATGGGAAATCTTACCCATCATTGGCTAACTGATCAAGCATAGGAGGCCAGGCACAGAAAAGGCAGCGTTCATGCCAGGGAAATAAGTTTTGTCTCCTTAGTAGCTCCTGGTCCGGAGGTCTCTCACTCAGCCTAAGTCTCGGGGGGTTACAGCTTCCTGAGACCAGGCAGGGCGGGCCCCAACAGTTTTCCCCTTTTCTCCCCCACCTCTCCTACCCCACCCCCTCCACTGACCTCCATCCCAAACCAGGACCAGGTTTAAGACCTTGTATCTCTCACCTAGCAATTATAACACCTTTCTAGCTGGCCCATTCTCTGTGCTGCAAGCTCATGGTCTTTCTACAAACCACATCAGACCAAGTTGATTCTTATATTGTAAAACTCTGAGGTTCCTTACAGCCTTCAAGATACAAGTACAGTCCGATACCCCACTCCCCCTAGGACAACACCTTAAGCTCTGAGGCCTAGTGCCTGCCTACCTCTCTATTTCACTCCCCCATGACACTGAAGAGGTTCAGAGTATGCCACCCCAAAACATACCACTCTGGCAAAAGAATTACTTTGAGCTGAAGTCAATTTTTTTAAAAAAAGACACAGGGCAAACTCTCAGGCCTCCTTCTCTCTTAGCAGGAAGGCAGGAGGACTCTTAATCACTGGACATGACTCTAGACTCTTATCAGCCCAGAGATGACACAGAGGAATCTACAAGACAAATCTTGCTAAAACAATCCTTATCTTCCACTAGTTTCCCCTATACATTTACCTTCCACAGTTGGCCACCCCTAAAGCCTATACCCTTGTTCTTTGTCTTGTCACATCTCTACAACTGTATTGCTTTTTGTTAAGATGCTATATAAACCCAAGTTCTAACCACCCATTTGAGTTACTCATCACTGGGTTATCCCATGTGTACATGCAATGCATGTATTAACTCTGTTTTTCTCTTGTTAACCTCTTTTCTCAGTCTAATTTTCAGGGCCCCAGTCAATGAACCCAAGGTGGGTAAAGGAAAAAAGTTTTTTTTGCCTTCCCTACAATACTGAACTGCTGAATCCCCTGCATACAGCAGGCACTTTGATTTTCTGAGCTTTTGCACATACAGTGCATCCTGCCAAGAATGCTTTCCTCTGGCTTAACGACCTAGTCAGTTCCTGTTTGGTCTTTTAAACCTTGTAAGGAAAACATGTTCACACAAAGACTTGTACAGGAAGATTCATGACAAAATAATGCATAATAGCCCTAAACGAGAAATAATCCAAATGTCCATCATCCAGTGAATGTATAAATAAACTGTGGTGTATCCACCCAATGCACCACAAGTCAGCAATAGGGAGAAACAAACTACTGTTATGTGCAATAAGAAAGAGCTTCAAAAACATTATGCTAAGTAACATAAGCCAGGCTTTACATAAAATTTCCATAGAAGGCAAACCCATAGAGGTTGAAAGTGAAAGGGCAATTGCCCTGTGCTGAGGCAAAACAGTAACCGCAGCACACAGGCACAAAAGGACTCTTTGGGGATGACAGAAGTGTCCTAAAACAGGCTTGTGGTAATAGTCACACAACTACTTCAACTTCAAAAAATCATTTAAGTGTACACTTGCAATGGATAAATGTTACAGTATAAATAAAATTAACAGCAAAGCTAATTGTTGGATGTATGGAGGGATGAACAGATAGATTTGTGATGAAATAGGTGGGTTGAGTATTCACTGAAAAATTATTTCAACTTCTGTGTATACTTAAAATATTTCATAATAAAATGTGGATGGGGGGCATGGTCCTTTCTCCTTTGCTCTGCCCTCACTCCACACACACCAGCTCCCCAAAGAACTCTCCACTACTCTTCACTAACTTTGTTTACCCTACACAGGCTCTGTCCTTGTAGAGCCCATCTTTGTTCTGTCTAGGGCCACCTGAGGCTAGAATAAGTTTGTTGTTTAAGGGATTAAGATATAACAAAACCTGTGTTTTGGGGGTTTTGTTTTGTTTTAGTGGTTTAGCAAAACTCACCTTACCTTTGACTCTAGGAGCAGAAGTCCAATTCACACAACAAAACCAGTGCCTTTTGGAAGAAAGAGATAGATGAATAGCCTAACCTCTGCTGCCTATGACTCAAAGTCAGGGATGTGTATGGCTGGACTAATGGACTATAAAATCCAGTCCCCTAAAATAGAATTATCTTAAGGAAAGAGGGTATCCAGGTGAGTAACCTAGGCCCAAGTCAGGGACAAAAAAAAATGCAAACAAAGGGGGTGGTTTTGGCAAACCACGTAGACCTGTAGAATTTCCTCCAGACCCAGAGATCCTCGGGTAGTGCTTGTACTTTGGTAGCAATGGCTGACTATATGAGTTTAATCCATGAGTGCTACAGGTTTAAAGCCCAAGGTTGGGGACACAGAGTGGTCTGACAGGGGCCTTTGGATCAGAGGGCAAGAGCCCGTGGGCTACGCAGAGCACTGTCAGCTATGTTCTCATAGCCACAGCAAGTCACAGTCACGCTGGGCCCTCAGGCTGCAGCTCTCTCTGCACTTGGTAATGGGGAGAAGGCAGCTCCATCTGGACCAAGTATGCCACCAGGAGTACTGACCAATGCAAGGGTGTGGAGGAGCCTCAAAAAAAAATCTCAGACTAATTGTAAGTCAGAAAGGTGTGCTCTCAGGCAACCTGATTTAAAAGTGTAGCTATGCTTGTTCCCCAAGTATATGCAGTGGTTCACACCAGCTGCCTGTACCTGTGTTTCCTCCTGTAGCTGTCTGACAAGAAAGGAAAGCCTGTGAAGGTAAGAACTGTCTGTCATTTATCTCTACATCCTTAGCACAGCTCCTAGCACATGGTAGGTGCCTGTCTGGGAGTCAGGAGTCTCGATCTTTGACCCTTGACGATAGCAGCCCACTGCATATCATCAAGCAAGTCCCTGCAGCCTGGGTTATGTCTGCCCCATGGCAGCCATACCAAGAAGGGAGCAGAGATGAAATGCTTACGCAAGACTTGAAACTTTTTGGAAGAGAACTAATAATAAAGCAGACTTTAAGGCAGAACACCCTATGGAGTAAGTCCAAATGAGCCTTGAGTTCATCCATTCACTTATTCATTCCACATTTGAACTGGTACTCCAATTCACAATACTCAGATCCAGGGACAGAGCTCTGAATACAAATGGGCTGCACTTGTGAGAATCTCCCAGTCTGGAATATGATATGATATCACAGAGTATAAAAAGTACTCTTGGAACTGCATCAGTTAGCATGATGTTGGTTGCAAGTCACAAAAATCCTTTTTCAAGAATGACTTAAATAATAAGGACAATGTATTGTTTTACATAGCAGGAAGTCCAGAAGTAAGGCAGGACCAAGAATTGGCTCACCCCAAGGCTCAGTGATGTGACAGGAAACCCAGCTCATCTCCTCTCTCCCCCTCCTCTATGCTCTCCCCATTTGGGCTTCATCTTCAGTCTGGGGACAGGATCACCTGCAGCAATTAAAGGCATCCCTTCCAGACCTGACAATATGCATCACACAAAGAAGGTAGATTTTCATTTTCCTCTAGCTGTCTTTGAAAACCAAGAAGACTTTTCCCAGAAGCTTCTTGGTCTACCTATTTTTGTGTGTCTGATTGGCATAAATGTGCATTGCATTCCCAGTTCCTCAACCAGTCACTGGCTAGGGGGAGTGGGTTTATTTCAGACCAATCAGACTCGACCCTGACGCTTGATGGTCATGGGGAGTCAGCTTCCCCTAAAGCAACTGGCTGTGCAGGAGAACAGTAAGTGCCCAAACAGAATCAGGGTCTGTCATGAATTTTTAAAAATTGAGATGGGAATTGGGTAAACTACCAACAATAACCATGATAGAATCCCCAAGGAAAGGGTAGGCAGCCAGTAACACTGTCTCGAGAAAGTTATCTCTGAGCTGGGTCTTTGACAATGGACAGGAGTCAGTGGGACAAGAGGGAGAAGGTTGTCCCAGACAGTGGGCTCATCATTTGCATATGCATAGCAAGGTGCTCAAAGGACGAGGAGCTAGTTGCCTGGCAGGACTGGCATGCTTGGGGGCATGAGGAACTTAAATCCAGATCTGGCAGAAAAAATGAGCAGAGTAACATGGTGAAAGCTCTCACATGCTGTGTAAGCAGCCTGAACTTGAGTCAATGGGAACCAGAGGAGTCTGGCTGCTGTGAGGATGACTTTGAAGGCAATGTGAGAATGATCCGGTAAAATTGGGAGCAAGCCAGAGTATTTCTACTTGGGAATATTGCTGCACCTTCTGAAAACAATCCCTTGGCCCCACCAGGTTTTCTGAGCACTCTTGAAGTTGTGTGTGTTATCTGTTGTATAATTCAGGAAATTAAAGGTGGGGCAGGAAGCAACAGCAGGTGAGCAGCAGTGATCACTGCCTCACTGTGGGTCATGTAGCAAGGGCAGGGGTATGTGAATAAGTAGCCCAGAACAAAGCCACCACCCCATGGACATAAAGACAAACAGGACTGGAGAGAGCCAGACCACTTCCCAATGAGTCTTACTGTACCCACACCCATTGTGCAATCCCCACCCCCATCCAGCTTTGCTAAGGTAGCTGCTGTCTCCACCCACTGGCATTTGGCCAGCAGCCCACTCCCTGCCAGGAGGAAGGAAACATCACACTCCCTTGAGGATTCCAGTAAAGAGACCATGAGAAGAAATTCATCCACCCCCAGCCCCACTCCCTCATCTGCCCACTTCCAGATCGACCCACAAGCACAGTAATGTCCCTCATTCCCGATTCTCTCTTGAGCCAGTGACCTCTGACCCTCTCTCCCCTTCTCTTTCTAGCTTCAGAGGTGGTGGGGGGGGGGGGTTGCCCTGGCTTCTCCACTTACCACCTGTTCACCCCTCGCACCCCTGTAGCCTGACTCCCACCCAAACAAGCTTTATGGCTGTAGTCACTGATGACCTCCCAGTTATCACATCTAAGCTGTTCTCAGTTCTCATTCTCTGACTTCTGAGTGGCATTTCTCACTTTGAACGGCCCCCTTATGCTGTAATTTGAGTCAATATCAGACCCTTCCTTCATGAAAAGCACTCCCGGTCTTGATCTCAGTAACACTGCACTGCTGCTCACTGGGTTTCCTCTCCCTCTGACCATGTCCTCCCTGTTCCTTTCACAGCTCCCCAAATGTTACCCTTAACATGTTACTCTTGTCAGTACCCTTTCTCTCCTCCAGCCCCGAGTCCCATGTGTCGCTGTCACATTGGCTGTTTCTCTAGCCATTGTCTCCACCCTTCCTTTGGTGGCTGTTCCACCAAGATAGAGATGACTCTCATGTCTAAATCCTCAGGCCCCCTCTCCCCTTAAGAAAGCTCCCATCTCCCTTCTAAAGGGTACTTACTAGATCCTTCTCTATGGTTATGCTATAACAGCTCAAACCCCAAACTTAGGGCACCAAAGTTATTGTCTTTCCCAACCCCACCCAACTCCTCCTCCTTATTTCCCAGCTCCTCAGAAGGCCATCCACATTCCCATGCAACCAAATTTGAAACCCTGAAGTTCCTCAGGATACCTTGCTCTCTCTTGCTCCTGCCATCTAATCAGTACCCAAGTTTTTAGATTCTTACAATTCTGGTTTTTGTTATGCCTTGACCTAAACAGACTTGAGTGACTTCCCCTATGTCTGTCCAATCAAGTTCAAGCTCCTCAGCTTGGCATGCAAGGCCCTCTACAGTCTGCCTGCAGCCTCTCCTGTCACCTGTGTTTGTTATTAGCCTTCTTCCGTTACCAGCACCTCTTTGCTCATGCTACCTTCTCTGCTGCAATGCTTTCTCAGTCCCAACCCAAGCTATCCATTTTTGCTCTCTGTCTCAAATACCAGTTCCCTCCATGGGAACAGAAAAAACTACCAGCTTTATTGCTGACAAGGAGGGATTGGAAAGCATAGCTTGGACCTATACCCGCAGTTGGGCTCTTAATTCTTTCATTTGAATTAAACATGGTGCTCCAAAGTGCAGGCCTTTTCCCTACAGGGATAGACTTTGCCCAGTGAAGACAAGAGGAAGACAGGTTCATTGAAGGCAGGGCAGCCCTGGCAGGATAGAGAGGAAAGGTACTCAGGCTACTCTTAAGTGCCTGAGTACTAGGCACTTAGCACTAAGTACTCAGTGCCTCAGTACTTAGCCCCTCTTCCCATCTCATTGACTCATTTACAGAGGCAGTGATTGAGACCATGAAGGGAAGAGAAGAAGCAGCTCCCTACTGTTGCTGGAAGGGCTGCAGTTCCTATACAATGGGCCAGCTAGACTGCTGAGTGAGGAAAAGAGTGACTCCTCCCACATTGCTCTGTGCTCCATCTAGAGCAGGGAGGCAGAGCTGCAAGAAATGTCCATCTCTCTGGCCCTGGGTCCATGAGCAGCTCCTGTGAGGGGCATATGACTCAGCTCTTTGGGTATCATAATTGGCAGTATCACCCTACGTGCCAGCTAGGCCATTTCTATGAGATTTCTGTGCCATTTCTATGAGATTCTAACTATGATTCAAATCTTTTGCTCTCATTCTCAGTGGCATATTCCTAGTACTCTTCTCCAGTTTCTAGAAGGTGATTAGTGCCAGTGATACAAGAACTGGCTGATTCCCACACCAAGCCCCAGCCAAGACCCAGGAGTCTGGGTCGCACGCAGGTGATGGTGCAGGGCAAAGCCAAGAACAAGCTCCTGCATCAGCCCTGACTTTCTCTCCCCCTAAAAAAAAAAATCTGCTTAAGAAATTAGGTGTTCACTGATGCTACATGTTTTAAATCCCCAGTTAATCATTTCATGAAGGAATTTTGTAGGCTTTTTCTTTTTTGTGTTCTCACTTAATGTTCCAGAAGTCAGACTCTTCCCCTGGATCACCCAGTTCTTTCTTTCCAAACTGCAAGTCTAGTCTCAGTGTGGTTATCTCACATCTCTGTGACTTTCCAGTGGCACTCCATGGGTCATGTTGACTCTCCCTCCTGTCTTCAGCCCGAGTTCAGCATGTAGGCAGGCATGGGACAAACCAGAGCCCAGCACAAATGGTGTTACTCTGAGGTGCAGCAGCAGGCTGCAAAAGTCAGGTGCCAAACCCCAAAGGCAGCTCCCCAAATGTTACCCTTAACATGTTACTCTTGTCAGCTGGAAGCACAGGAAGGATGACTCATTTTCAGAAATAAATCTTCTTATCTGATAATCAAGCGCAAAGTGGTTCTCTCCTTTGCTGCATGCCATGTCCCCCTTGTATGACATCTGGACTTCTTTCTGCTCCTTTCCCCCCTCAGACTCCAGGCCTCTCTTCTCCTTTCCCAGGGTCCAGCCGTTTTTTCCTCTGACCTCTGGCTCAGGCACTCAGGCAATAGGTCCATCCAGGTTTCCCCTTGATGGAAATCAAATAGGGCTTCTGATTCTGCAAATGTAGGATAGAGGATGAAGGAACCAGCCTCTGAGAGAAAGTACCCAAGGAGATAAAGCTTCTCTAGCTTCACAGTGCTTATCCCTCACTGAGCATCAAACCACCAGGCAGCTTTTTCATAATAAAGATGCCTAGCTTCCAGAGATTTGATTGCATTGGTTTGAGGTGAGGTCCAGACATAACCTATAATCTCCAGGTAATTCTAAAGTGCAACCAGATTGTGAATCACCGCCTTGATATTGACCACCACTCATTGTGTAGCTGAAATACATTATTATTGCTAACAAAGTCTTTTTCACTTTTCACTCTCTTACCAAAGACCCTCTTTTTCTGCTGGATAGGCCAGGTGGCAGAGACAGGTCCCCATCCCAGGAAAGGGGCCCAGATGCATAAACAGACATGCCTCCATATCATACTGCTGTGCTAACCCAGGGCTAGGGAACAGGAATTGATGGGAGAGCTGGGGTTGGTTCTTTCCAGCTCTCAATGAGAGACAGTAAGACAAGACAGTGTGGCAATGAGGACAGTAGGAAGGAGATCACCACAGTAGATGTGACCTTCTCTATCCCATTAGAATCTGGTCAAAGACACCCACTGCTGTAGGGGTTTCAGCCACAGAAGGGTTGCCCCTTTGCAGCCTTTGGCAGGGCTTCCTAGAACTAAAAGGTAGAAGAGGGGAGGGGAGGTAGCTTAAACCAGAACCAAAGGCTGAGAGATCAGGCCCTATGGGCTACACTCTCACTCCTCAGAATACTTCCAGGCACCCAGGAGGACTCCAGATAGCCCCATTGATCCCAGGAGCTCAGGGTCTTATTAGAGGGTACTCAAGCCAGCAGCCCTGCCCAGGTCCTCTGTGTTCCAGGAGAAAGGACATGGTCCCAGGCTGGCTCCCTTAGGATTAGCTCAGGCATTCTCCTCAGTCCTTCTCACTCACTTCTTGGTCCCCAGCATCATCATCTGTCCCTGGGCTCCTGCAAATACCGTTTCTCCTCAGTTATCTGCAGATGGGCTCTGTCCGCAGGGCTGTAGCAAGAGATTGGTGTGATGTGGGAGGGACCACAAGGTATAAGATGTGTGTATTTCTCTATCTAGAAACCAAAGTTAAATACAGGTGCTTGGGTTGTTATTTCTTGGTATACTGACTGCCTCAGGAAATGGCAACTTCAAGAAATGAAGTTCTCCTCCCAGAGAACAGCAGGGCTGGTGAGAGTCTGAGCTTCCTGACTCCATCCCCACACCTTCCCCCATCTTTCCCCAGAAGTAATCTAATGGGGGGAAATGCTATGGAAACCAACACCTACTCTAGGACAATATTTTTTCCAGGGGCCTCTCATCCTATGCCCAACTCCAACACCCTAGTTCCAACTCAGGGACCTGCCTGACAAAATTCTCCCCCCAAATAACTACCTTGGCCAGTGGACCCACGTCCGGGTCTCTCTGCAATACTGCAGTCAATGGCAGATGTTGTTCTTGTCCTCCCCCATCAGTGGGAGCAGTCCCTATGGCTTCTATATCCAGCCTTAAAGAATCTGCTCAATGTCTTCTCCTCTGGGAAGTCCTCTCTGTTCCCTCCTCTTTGCTCCAAAGCCCTGGATACATGCTTCTCAACATATTACATTTTTCTCCAGTTATTTGTTCATTCATTGACCTCCTCTACCAGACTACAGACTTGTGAAATAGGATATTGCCTTTGTCATCCTGATGCCCCATGCAAGACAAGCCAGAAATCACCCCCAAACTAGGCTTAGGCTGGGGTCCTGAGCCCTGGTCCTGGATCAGCTGTGCCACCTCCTGGAGAGCTCAAGATCTGGAAAGTGACCAGTGGGGAGAATGAGTGGATCCCCAGCCCTGCCCTGCAGCCCTTCTCCTTCACTAACTATCTTACCCAAAGCCAGAAATTCCCAAGCTGAGCCTGTTGGATTTTAGGGCCAAAGGATAACATGGGGAGGGAAGATGCCACCCCCTAAGACCAGCCAGAAGGCCATCTGTCATCACAGATCAGGCATTTGGTCAGTTCAGGATGAGGGCAGAAGGTCCTGATGGGCAGCTTTTAGTGATGATCACAGGTCCACGCAGTACAGCTTTTTCCCATGAGTCTGCCCAGAGGTATCAGACACCATGCTCCCCAGTAAGGTCAAGGGCAAGCTTTGTTTCTAGGTGAGCATAGGGACTTAGATCTTGGCACAGTGAGCCATGAATAAAAGATCTCAAATGCATGTTGAATGAACCAACAAAAAAAGAATGAAGCCCCCACCCTCACCTGAGATCCAGGCTGAGATCCTCTATGGGGTCGCAGTACCCAGGGAAAGGAGATTCAGCCTTAACACTGCACAGAGCATGCCTCCAGACTGAGCATGGCAGCTTGTTGGGAAATCAATGAGGAGGTGGCCCTGTCTGGGCAGGCTGACATGCTGTATACAGGCCTTGTGCAAACACAATCATCTCCTCAGTTATTAATGGGGCCCGCTCACTGCCTCTTCATTAGTGTTCAAATATCAACAGAAAACCGTTTACTTACCATGGGCTTCTGCTCACACCAAGCAAATTTGGACAGGGCTAGTCAAACAGGGAGCTTGTTGTTGGGCTAATGACAGAGCCCAGTGTAAATTTTAGTGGTGGCAGAAGCAGACAGAGGGGGCATCAGCCTTCACCTGTCCCTAGGAGCAGCCCAGAGAGAGCTTCAGGAGAGGGGAGGGGAGCAGTGCAGGGAGATGTGGCTATCCTGAGCCCCAAGGCACACAGCCATGGTCCTACATGTGACCCTTGCTGAGTCCCTTACACTGTGTGTGCAGCCATGACCTCTTCAAATCTTCACATTGGTCCTGTGAACTAGGTCTGGCAGAAATTGCAAGGCAATGTAGAGTAGTGGCTGAGGACATGGACTTAACAGCTAGACAAAGCACAGGTTCAAATCCCTGCACCAGCTGCATGGCTAAGCCTCAGTTTCCTGATCTGTAAAACAGGAAATCTAGTAGTACTTATCTCATAGACACGTGCCATGAAGGTTAAGTGAGATAGAGCACAACACAGTGCTTAATCCCTACACTCCTCTTTTGTAAGTAAGAAAACTGAGGCCTGGACAAATGTGGGAATTCCATCCAAAGTTATGTGCCTAGAAATTGACACAGCCAGACCAGAGCCCACAGTTTTCAACCCACAGCTCAGACCAGAGCCCACAGTTCAGGGTACTGTCCCTCATCATATCCCCAGGTCTCAGTGCTGCCGGTGTGCACCCCACAATTGGTAGCCAGAGCTGCCCTGAATGCTCACTTTGGACCAGCCCGAACTGACTTACTCCTAAAGGGTCCCTCCTTGCCATACCCCTCATACTTTCTCTCTGAATGCCTTCATCTCTGCTCTTTGTGTCTCTCTCTGGTGGAATGTCAATGAAGAGGGGATCTTTGAGGCTCACCTTTCCCATCCTCACTCAGTCCTGGATTCTCAGAAAGTGTTGTCTCTTCCTGGGGTCTCCACAGAACAATCTGTCTGGGCCCTATGAAGGAGGGGCCTTGTAAACTTCCTCAATGGCATGAGTCCTAGGTCCTTCCTCCCAGTGGCCCAGGCTGAGGAAGCTGTTCCTCCAGTCATTGGCTCACCAGGCATCTGAACAGTCACCCATTGAATTTCTTCTCACTGAGGCATCACAGACCTTCAAGCTGAACCCAGGAGTCACTGGATTGGACCAATCTCTGGTGACCACAAAATCAGAGGGACTGGGGGAATGGGCAGGGAGCAGAGATTCTGTTGTTAGAACTACACCTTACATTGTCCAGCCAGATATATCATCACATGCCCTTTGCAAATAGTTGCCAAGCATGTATTGGTATCACAGCACCTCCATGCTAGGCTCTAAGGATACCAAGCTATAGGTCTTGTCTGCAGGAGGTCTGTGTCTGTTATGAAGGTACACAAGAAAGCAAGCATATCACAATGGTCAGAGCTAAGCAGCCCACAAGAGAGGCCCCCAAAGAAGGGACAAGACAAAGAGAAACTTGGTTCCTTCTGAGAAATAGAAGGAGACTTCATAGATTGTGAATACTTGAGCACAGGCTGGAAGAATGACAATGAGCTTCCAGTGAAGAAAATAAAAAGGGCCTTCCAGGCCATGTTAACAGCACATGTGACAGGCGCACATAGTCGGAGAGCTGAGAGGCTGGGCAGGGAAACGGGACCAGTGCTTGATGAGCCTTGTGTCCCATAACATGGCACTTGGGTGATACCTGTAGGCATGGAAAGCTCATAGCATTCATTCAGTTGCCATTTGAATGCTCTCATGACAAGTAACTCACTCTCTCCTGTGTTAATTTGTCCTTTGTTACAGTGTCTTTGCACTGAAGCAATACTTTTTCTCTCTCATGGCCTAGGTCAGCCCCTGGGGCACACAAGGAAACAAGTCATCACTCATTCTACACAGCATTTACTGAGTACCTTTTGTATACTGGCATGGTGTACACACATGCAAGAAAGCCAGTCCCTGGAGTGGGGCAAGAATGCTCTCCATATAAACAAACACAGAGTAAAATAATTTTAGGGAGAGATAATGCTATAAAGGAAATGATGTTTGTGCTGTTGTGGAGTTCTTTTGACTGAAGTGGTCACAAGAGATCTATCTGAATTGGAGAAACTTGAACTTGAGATGATAGAAAGGAAGGAAAAGGACTCCTGGGTTTGGGGATTGACAGCTGAGCATGTGGTGGCACCCCTCAGCAAGATCAGAGACTGTGAGCAAGGAGAGGTGAGCAGAGGTGAGAGTCACTGCCACCCACGCCTCAGAGAAAACAGCCTGACAACCTGCCCTGAGCAGTACAGCCTTGCACTCACCCTGGCAGTGATGGTGCCTGCCTGCACACATGCACACACACTCACACACAACTGCTTACTTCTTTCCTCAGTGCACCACTCACACTCAGACTCAAATGTAGGTCTCTATATCCACAATAATGGATGCACTTTCAGGGCCCCTTGTGCAGGGCCCCAAACCTAGGCCTGTCATCCTCATAGACACATAACAGTTTAGTTGCATAGAACACAGACTTTGTTCTTTTCTGGAACCTCATGCATACCCCTTGGGCCTTGCTGTGCTCACTAGTTCATCTGCTATTTTAACCTCAGCTAATGCAGATCTCCACCCCAGGGCGACTAGTCTGGGTTTCTTTCCTAGCAGGAAAGAAATTCTGAAGCCTGAGCATTTGAATCTGTGGCACTAAAAGGTCTCCTGACCAGAAGGAACAGGAAAATGTCACTGGCTGATGGAAACAATTTTAATGCAAAATTCCACCTTCTAATGATCGCACCTTTTGCTGCAGCTGCCAGCAAAAAGACACTTAGCTCTTTCCTGGGGCCAGACTCTGATCAAACAGTTTTGTACATCCCTCTGCCTCCCCTTTTCTCACAATTGTACATTTCAGGCCAACCTTGGGCTCCTCCCAGTGCCACCCCAGGCCTCCTCCTGGTGAAGGGCAGAATGGCCTGGGCAAGCACTCCCTGGATGGCCTTTCACTGGACTTCTGTCACTCCTCTACCTTCTGACCCCTGGGTGGGGGCAAGGGGCTCCTGCTCCACCCACTTCAAACCAGGACCTGGGGTGAGAGGTCCCCCTCAGGGCTCCCATAGCACACAGTGTGTCCCCTGTCACTACATTCCCTTCTGCATGGGAGTCCCTTTATCTACTCTCTTCTCTCCAGACTCTAAGCTGCATTGAGAGGAAATGGGTCATGCCCATCTTGCTCACCACTGTGTCCTCAGAGTTTATCACTGGTCTAGCATATAATAGGCACTCTGTACCAAATAGATGAAGAATAATGGAATGAAGAAAAAGCAGCACTCCTTTTACCCAGGGCAAAGAAGAACATTTCTGCTTTCTCCCAGACTTCTCTGGTCCAAAGGGCCCACACCCCGCAAAGTATACACAGGTGTATACTTTGTGTGTGCATGTGCACACACTCTCTCATCCAAAACCATCCCAGGTGTTCTTTTCCTGTCCTTAAACATCTTCAGAGTCCCCATCCCCCAGCTCAGTGGGGGGCTTCAGACAATCATGTGGCCAGCCAGCCTTACCTCACCTCTCATCACAAAACCCCTACCCCACAAACACTCACTTCCTCATATCCCTTATTAGGCTCTCTACCTGGAATGCCCTTTATATACTTTTTTAATTGATCATGCTATAACAGTTGTCCCATTTCCCCCCTTCACTCTCCTCTACCCTGCACACCCTCTCCCACCCACATCCCCCCTTTTGTTCATGTCCATGTGTTATAAGTTCTTTAGCTTCTACATTTCTCATACTATTCTTACCCTCCCCCTGTCTATTTTCTACCTACTATCTATGCTACTTATTCTCTGCACCTTTTCCCCCTCTCTCCTCCTCTCTGTCCCCTGTTGCTAACCCTCCATGTGATCTCCATTTCTGTGGTTCTGTTCCTGTTCTAGTTGTTTGCTTAGTTTGTTTTTGTTTTTGTTTTAGGTGTAGTTGTTAATAATTGTGAGTTTGCTGTCGTTTTACTACACATGTTTTTTTATCTTCCTTTTCTTAGATAAGTCCCTTTAACATTTCATTGAATAAAGCCTTGGTGGTGATGAACTCCTTTAACTTGACCTTATCTGAAAAACACTTTATCTGCCCTTCCATTCTAAATGAAGCTTTGCTAAATAGAGCAATCTGGGATGTAGGTCCTTGCCTTTCATGACTTGGAATACTTCTTTCTAGCCCCTTCTTGCCTGTAAGGTCTCTTTTGAGAAATCAGCTGACAGTCTGATGAGAACTCCTTTGCAGGTTACTGTCTCCTTGTCTCCTGCTGCTTCTAGGATTCTCTCCTTTGTTTTAATCTTGGGTAATGTAATTATGATGTGCCTTGGTGTGTTCCTTCTTGGGTCCAAACTTCTTTGGGGCTCTCTGAGCTTCCTGGACTTCCTGGAAGTCTATTTCCTTTGCCAGATTGGGGAAGTTCTCCTTTATTATTTGTTCAAATAAGTTTTCCACTGGTTGCTCTTCCTCTTCTCCTTCTGGTACCCCTATAATTCGGATGTTGGAGCATTTAAAGATGTCCTGGAGGTTCCTAAGCCTCTCCTCATTTTTTGGAATTCTTATTTCTTCATTCTTTTCTGGTTGTATATTTTTTTTTCCTTCTGGTCCACTCCATTGATATGAAACCCAGCTTTCATTCCATCACTATTGGTTCCCTGTGCATTTTTCTTCATTTCACCTATTGTAGCTTCATTTGTTCATCTAATTTGTGACCAAAATCAACCAATTCTCTGAGCATCCTAATCACCAGTGCTTTGAACTGTGTATCTGATAGGTTGGCTATCTCTCGATTGCTTAAAAAAAACTGATTGCAGAGCTTTCATTTCTATTTGAGCCATTTCCCCCCCGCCCCCGCCCCCCCCGCTTTGGTCTGGTCATGCCTGTTGCATATGAGGGGCGGAACCTTAGGTGTTCACCAGGGAGGGGTACCCCAGTCACTGAGTTGTGACCTTGTATGTGGGGGTGGGGTCCGAGAGGGGACAATGGTGCTTGCTCTACTCTCCATGGGACCTCAGTCCCTTCCACTGCTTCCCCCAAGAAAACTGGGCCCCTCTGGTGCCAATTCCCATGTGGGTGGGCTTGTGCACACTGTGGGACCCTCCAAGGACCTCTCCTGTGAGGCTGGGAGTCCTTCCCTGCATCTCAACCTCCACAGGTGTTTTCAAGCAGTGCCCAAGGCTCTATTTCCCAGTGCTGTGATCCTGGGTTGCACGCAGAACCTTGCTTCACAATCACCACCTCGCTGGGTCTGCTGGTTGCCACCCCTCAGCTGGGGTCTGCCAGCTGCCGCTTGTGCACTCAGGGTCCACCCGCTGTGGTCTTATGTGCCCTGGATGCCTCACGTGCCCGGTCCCAATGCTCCCTGTTCTCCATACCGCGACCCACGACCAGCTACCCGACTCTGCCCCTCCTATCAGTCTGGATGAACGTGTCTATTTCAACTTCTTGGCTGTCCGACTTCCATTCAGATCAATTTTCTGTCAGTTTTGGTTATTATTCTGTATCTGAATTGTTGTTGTCTCTATCTTGGCTGTGCGAGGAGGCACAGTGTGTCTACCTGTGCCTCCATGTTGGCCAGAAGTCCTGGAATGCCCTTCTTCACCTTTTAAAATCCTTCTTCTCCTTCGATCCCCATTCTAAGAACACATCCCAGAGTAGACAGAATTCTGAAATGCCCCCCAAGATTCTTCACCATGGTCATCCAATCAAACACTAAATAGGTATCATTGTCAGGAATTTTGCAGATGTGTCTAAAGTCCAAAATCAGTGACCTTAAAACACAGAGATGATTCAGGTGGACTGACCTACTTACCGAGCCCTTCTAAAGGAAAGCTTCTCCTGCTGGTCATAGAAGGGAAGTCAGGAAGGTTGGAAGCCTAAGAAAAATCTGACACACTGCTGCTGGCTTGAAGGTAGAAGTGGCCCAGGGAAAGGCCTGAGAGCAGCCTCTGCTGGCTGACGGCGACCACCAGCCAAGCACCAGCCAGTACATGGGACTTCAGATCTATAGCTGTTGATGACCTGCACAAGTTTACAAGTGGGCTTCTCTCTCAGAGCCTCCATATGAGAACTGACTCCAGCCAACACCTTGAGCTCAGCCTCATGGGTACTGTGAGCCAGGCCAGACTTCAACCTCCAGAAGAGGGGAGTCATAAATAGTGTTGTATAGGGTTTTGTTGTATGTTTTCCCATCATTTTATTTCTAATTATTAATTGTGGTAAAACACACATAACAAAAATTTTATGAACATTTTTAATGTACAGTTCAGCAGTGTTAAATATATTTACACTGTTGTACTACCAATCTCCAGACCACTTTTCATCTTGCAAAACAGAAGCTCAGCACTCATTGAACTCTAACTCCCATTACCTCTCCCCACAGACCCCGGCAACCACGTTCTATTTTCTGCCTTGGTGGTACATAGGTCTTGTGTTAAACTGCTCTGCATGAGTAAGGTGTGCAGCCAGAGGAAAGCAGTCCACCTCCTCTCCGAAGCCTTGGCCGAACCCTCTGCTGAGGCTCATGACTTTCTCCTTCAGCCTCCCCCAGTGTCTTCTCCTGGATCCCAGTCCCCATTTGGCCTTAGTGCCCATATCCAAGTGGGCAAGCAGAACTTAAGGTTCCCTGAGAGTGGGGTCAGGAATGTATTCACAACTCGTTCCCCATTGTGCCTATTAACATGATAACTAGTAAAAATGACAGTTATCGTTTAGTAAGCATCTATTGTGTTCTGTAATAAATCCTTATACAAGCCTGACTAAAAAAACACCAAGGTAGTAGTATTCATAATGAAAATAATAACTATAATTTACAGCATGCTGAATACCACACTAAGCATTTTATATGTATTTTCTCCTTCAAGCATCATTGCCTTATGAGGTCAAAATTATTATTAGCCCATTTTATAGATGATGAGACAGACTCAGAGAGGTTAAAAATAATAGTAATAATTTTTCAAGATCACACAGCTAAAAAATGGCAAAACCATGTACTAACCACAGGGCTGAGATCCATGGAATTATGCATATTGGGACCGAGGCAAGACTGTGTGGGTTGGTCCTGTGAAATTTGATCAGAGTCTCTCAGCTCTGGAAGAGACATGGCACGCACATCTGGAGAGTGGGCAGTACTCAGTGAGGCTGCCAGAAGGGTATCACAGGATGGAATCAGGTCACACGCTGAAACTGGGCCCAGTAGTTTCAAACCAGGTAGGGAAAGATGGGGGCAAAGTGAGGGAGGGCCATCTAATCCCCTGTCCTCTTCTTCAATCAGAGTAACTCCTCATTTAACTGTTTTATATATTAGAGTTCCAAACAGGGTTCCAAAACAGAGCTCTACTGCTACAAACATAGTCTGAAAACTATTACATTGTTCCAAGCCTTTTCAGTGTAAAGGTACACTTATTATAAAGATTCAGAAAGATAAAGTCATTTCCCTAAGTCCATACAACCTTTCTGTGATCAAACCAAGAGTAGACCACAGATCTTCTTTCATATCTCCCTTTGGGTCATGGAAAAGATCCCATGGTAGACAAGCAAGACTCCTAAATTCCACAGGGTTCTGCTGTTGGACTTGAAACCGTTCTGAAGCCAAGAAGACTGACTAGCACACTGATCTGGAAGTCAACACATGGGTACCCATCTCAACTCTATCCCTAGCAACTCACTTTTCTTCCTTGGGCCTCAGTTTCCCTATCTGTGAAATGAGGGAATAGGCTGGGTATCTCTATATTATATGTATCTCTGTGCTGTGTGAGTCTGTGGTTCTGTGACTGTAGGAAGCCCAGCAAAGACCACACCCAGCGCTAGTAGCGGTGACTCAGCCTCCCTTCTAGCTCTCTCTGTTGGCACCCCACCCCCCAAAAAGTAATGAGAGGCAGTAAAATACAAACCAGCTCCAGACAGAAAAGAGGAGCGAAGGTGCACAGACCCAGGCAGAAGGTCTCAGCACCAGAGGAAGTAATTTAATAAGCACCCACTTGGAAATTATATCACCCCAAATAATATAATAAACCCTAATTTACTCACATTTATCTCCCAGAGCTTTTTTGGTGGAAATATAATCATGCCTGCTCTACAATGATGGATTCGCGCAATGGAAACTCCACTGGGAAATAAAAAAAATACATCTTGTAGTTTTTGACATGTTATTATTCAGTGTTATCTCGTATGCCTCATTCCAGATCCATTACTCATGTTCACTTTTTCCATCTTTTCTCCTTCCCTTCTTAAAAACCAGAGCCAGAGGCCTGGCTGCTGGTAAGTGGCATCTCTCTCCATTTGCCTGAGCACAGCTCAGTGTTTGGGTGTTCTGGGTTGGGTGAAAGGTGGTAGGAGAGATTCCACAGGGGACAGTGAACACTGCTGGTATCTGTGGTGAGTGGCTGCCTCCTTTCTGCCTCCTCTTTCAAGCCTAGAATCAGAGCTGCACTGGCAGTTCTCCAGGGACCAACCTAGCCCCTGAAGTCTGATGAGACACCGGAGCCCTGTAATCTCTGACTGACCACCAGAGCTGGCCTCAAAATGGTTATGTCTGAGATTACTAAGGGAATCAGGATAGGAAACTATCTCAAGCAGGTAAAGGATACAGGATTGCCTCTAGAAACCTGAGAGTAGCAAGTACAGCAAGTACAAGCAAAGTCTCATAAGTAGAGAGCAAAGAACCGGGGGTGATTTCTGTGTCTTTCTGTGGCTTCCCCTTCTCTCTCCCTCTCTCTTACACCCATTTCTCTCTCCTTCCTCTCCCTGCCTCTGTGAACTTATTTCTAGTGTCTGCCTTTCTTTACATATAATTCAAATGGGCCACCCAGGGTCCTCATTCCCTGGCGCAGCATTCAGCCGTGTCCCAACTCTGCATTTCCAGAAGGAGCCTCTGAGTGGCCCAGTGAGGACCAAGAACCCACCCTTGGATCAGGCAGCCATGGAAATAGAGTGAGGGGAGAGGTTGGCTGGAGGTCACATGCTATTTTCATGGCAGTTAGGCCTAAGGCTTCCATGGGCAGTTCTCCAAGAAGTGGATGCACATCAGCTAGGCTCTCTAAGAGGTAACTGCTATTACTTAACCTCTCCAGGGCTGTTTTCTTATCTGCAAAATGGAGGTGGTGATAGAAGGAAATGACGTAATGAAAGCAAAGGTGCTCTGTAAAGGGCACCATGATATGCAGTTAGTGCCTATTGGGCCCTCCCAATTTGTTCTGGAAGGTTCTTCCCTGTCCTCCCCTCTGAGAAGAAGTAGACAGCCCTCTTTGGTCCTAAGTAAGGCCAGGCCACAGAACACAGCAACAGGAACCAGCTGCTTGGTTGGTGCTGCTTTTCCAGCCACCTGAAGGCAGCAGCCTGCAACCCTGCTCTCTCCCAAGAAGGAAGAAAAGAAAAGGAAAAGGCCCCTAGCACCCTGGGAGGTACCCTACATAATTGCTAATAAGCAGGCGTGACTGAGTTTTAACAATAATTAAAGTTACCAACTGAGAACTGTCCATTTCAGGGTCTAATGGTTTTTCAGCACATTAAACACTAAGATGTAATCACCTCACATGCACTGGTGCCCATGAAGCGGTCCTGTGTCTTGCCTGCTGATGGCAAGAAACTATAGGCAGAGCTCCAAGCAGAACCTGGGAGATTTTCTTCCCCTATCCTGGAGTTCTGGGTGCAAAACCTCATCAGGCTATCCCCTGCAAGCCCCATCACTACCTGGGGAGCTGGCCTCAGTCCCAGTGGGCTATCTCCCTGAAGTCCTACTTGGTGTCTCTAGGGGCTGAAGTCCCTAGGTGTGGAAGAATTCAAGCTCCCACATCAGGAAAAACCCTATGCAGTCCCCTTGCCACCTCTCTTCCACTAATACTACTCCAAGACACTACTCTGCTGCCCCTCACCATTACCTGCTGGGTAGATCGCATCCCTCATAGAATAGGACAGGTCCTGGACATTCAGGGTAAACAGAATCCTCTATAACTCTGTGCACTGAGTTAAGCCACTCATATTTTTCTTCTCTTTTCATACAGTTTGTGGGGTAGATTTTATTATTCCCATATTGCTGCTGAGAAAATGTCACCTCAGAAAAACTGATGAATTTGCCCAAAATCACACAGCTATATGGTACAAGAAGAAGTACCAATATTCAAACCTGAGTCTACATTCTTCAATGCCTGTGCTCTTTATAGGAACCCTCCCAGTTATATTGGCCTGATTCTCTGCGTGCCTTGAGAAGTTGATCTGGGCCATAGGAATAGGGCTCCCTGGACCACCAACTTCATCTTCGGTGCAGTAGACGTGGCTCCTGACAAGCTGCATTTATGCTCCTACTAACAACATTATCTTCAACAACTTGTTTAACCTTCCCCATCTGTTTTCTCATCTGAGAAATGGAAAGAACATTGTCTACTTTGCAGGATTTTAGGAGGAAATCAAAAGATCTAACAAGCTGGAAGTCATTGGCATCATCATCATCATCATTCTTGGCCTTCAGATACCATCTGTGATGATCAGCCAATAAAAGTGCAAGCAGGCCCTTCACACATTTCTGTGCATATTGGTGGTATGTGTACATGATCCTTTCTCTCTCTTTTGGTGTCTCCTTGCATGCATCTGTCTTTGTGTGACCACTCTCATTAAAAATTTCTCAGTAATGGGGAATTCGCCGACCAAGATTTCCATCTCACCCTGACTCCAACACAGATACAAGCCAGAAGCAAAATTATGATAATGTCTTCTGTAAGCCCTCCGCTCAGAAGCCACAAGACCCCTTAAACTGGCACACACTTAGCCTATTCCAATTCCCCCTCCAAGATGTACCTGTCCTGTGCTATATCTTCTCTTGGCTAATACAGGGTCTTCTCTTGGCTAATGCATTTTACAGGGTCTCTAAAGCTTCTCTCCACCTCTCACAGGTAGTATTTGTTTGGGAGGGTGGGGACAAAATGGCCTGGAGCCTCTCCAAAAACATGTTTATTAATTTCTTCTGCTTGATCAGTCCTATCTTCAACACAACAGTCACAGACTAGCTCAGTGGTCTATGAGCTCAAGTTCATTAGTACCCACAAATTGTATCATATTATAAATAATGGTGCCCACTCCATAGGTCCCCAGATTTTGGAAAGGCATTTTATGGCCATTGCCCTGGATTCCATCACCTTATATATTGGAGAATTGGAACTTGGCTAGCCCTTGGGCCCTGTCCAAGGTGTTGTTTTTCTTGGTTGTCATAGTCCCCTTTTGTGTAACCAATGCTTCCTCCAACAAGAGGGCCCATTAGCATGTAGCCTAAGATAGCAGATCAAATAGAAAAGGCACAATCTATATTTCCTAGCGTAGGGTAAACAGAGTCAGTCTGGCTCCCTCACCCAGATGTCTGGGTGACTAAGATAAGCAGTGTTCCCATAGCCTTGAGAGTGGGTCCAATAAACTGTATTCCCATAACCTTGAGTGGGCCTGCATGCACAGAATCATGCTGTGTTATACAATGTTTGGGTACCTTGCTGGCTTTGTGTACATTTAGTATATAAGGGATCTGGGGCTTCCTGCTGTGTGACCCACAGCTTGTGGTCTGCATGTTCTCCCCATCCTAGAATAAAGGCATGTCTGGCATTCCCATGGCTCCATGCATTTTCTTCCATTTACCCAAATCCTGAGTGAACCTGCCTGGCCTTGACAGGCTGCAGCACATTTAGGTAAGCTTCAGTATTTCCCTCTGAAAAATGAGGAGAGGGAAAGAATAATGATTCACAATAGTTACTGTGAGAATTACAAGTGTTAACATATTGGAGCACAGGGCAGACACTCCTTTCTTCTGGAATATAATTGACCTATATAAACACCCTAGAAATCAATCTGTAAAATCTCTTCAGGAGCAATACCACATCCTCTGTGAAGTTTTTCCTGGCACCTGTCCCATTATCAGGGAACTAATCAATAGCTTTCCCCCAGGATTCCCAGAGTGTAATGCACACACCTCCCCACCCTTCACTAACTCACCATACTACATTACATTTATCCATGTACTCATGTGCACATCTGCCCTCTCTCTAAACCACAATGTCCTCAAAGGTGGGGGCTGGACCTTATTCCTTGGCATGCCATGCTGAAAGGTGTATAGTGCATGAACACCTGAATCCAGCCTCACAGAGAACAGTGTTCTTTCTCTGTTCAGAATTGTCCATCCAGCTCTTTTCTGAGGTTCTGGCCAAAATGGAGACATAGGCAGAAATGCTTCACTTCCATGCCCCACCAAAAGAAGGATAACAACCAATTTAAAAACAAAGAACAGCCAGAACTGCCAGAAAATCATTTGCATGGAAGTCCAACAACCAAAGAGTTAAAGAAACATTCATCCAGACTGGCAGCCGGGGCAGAGAGGACACATAGCAAGGCAAATCAGTGGACTAAGCAGGCAATGCCCCCACATTCGCACACAGATAAGCCAGGAGGAACAACAGGGGAGTGAGACAGACTGTGAAACCCACAGTTTCAACGCAGAAAACTAAAGACTCAAAACCCCTGGCTATAAAAAAATATGTGAGGGTTGCAGTGACAAGGGAAACTCCCAGTCTCACACAAGACTCCATCGGAGAAGTCCACAGGGTCCTAAAACATACACAAACCCACCCACCAGTGAATCAGCACCTAAAAGGGCACAATCCACTTGTGAGAAGCAAGGGAAGTGATGGAAAGTAGGACAAGAGCCAAGCAAGCAACATTGTTCCCTCTCTGACACCTCCCCCACAGACAATGCCCCAACACAGCAAAGAGAATTGCCCTGCCCTGGCAAATACCTAAGACTCCACCCCTTGCAATGTAACAGGTGCACCTACACAAAGAAACATGGCCCAAATGAAAGAACAGATCAAAACTCCATAAAAAGAACTAAGCGACAAGGAGATAGACAACCTATCTGATTCAGACTTCAAAACACTGGTAATCAGGATGCTCATAGATCTGTCTGAGCTCAGTCACAAAATGAAGGCTACAGAAGTAAAATAAATGAAAATATACAGACAACCAATACTGAAGGGAGGGAACTGGGACTCACATCAATGATCTGGAACAAAAAGAAGAAGTAAACATCAAACTGGAACAGAATGAAGAAACAAGAATTCAAAAAATAATGAGGAGAGGCTTAGGATCCTCTGGCACAACTTTAAACATTCCAACATATGAATCATAGGAGTGCCAGAAGGAGAACAACAAGAAGCTGAAAACTTATTTGAAAAAATAATGAAGGAGAACTTCCCCAATCTTGCAAAGGAAATTGACTTCTAGGAAGCCCAGAGAGTCTCAAAGAAATTGGACCTAAGGAGGAACACACCAAGGCACATCATCAAGTTACTCAAGATTAAAGATAAGGAGAGAATCTTAAAGCAGCAAGGGAAAGGAAGACAGTTACCTACAAAGAGTGCCCATAAGACTACCAGCTGATTTCTCAAAAGAAACCTTACAGGCAAGAAGGGGCTGGAAAGAAACATTCAAGGTCATGAAAGGCAAGGGCCTACATCCAAGATTACTCTATCCAGCAAAGCTATTACTTAGAATGGAAGGGAAGATCAAGTGCTTCCCAGATAAGGTCAAGTTAAAGGAGTTCATCATCACCAAGCCCTTATTATGTGAAATGTTACAGAGACTTATCCAAGAAATAAAAGATCAAAAACTCTGGTGTAGCTCAGTGGATTGAGCGCGGGCTGGGAACCAAAGTATCCCAGGTTCGATTCCCAGCCAGGGTACATGCCTGGGTTGCAGGCCATAACCCCCAGCAACTGCACATTGAAGTTTCTCTGTCTCTCTCTATCTCCCCCACTTCCCTCTCTAAAAATAAATAAATAAAATCTTTAAAAAAAAAAAAGATCAAAAACTATGAACGGTAAAATGACAACAAACAGAACTATCAACAATTGAACCTAAAAAACAGAAACTAAAACTAAGCAAACAGCTAGAACAGGAATAGAATCACAGAAATGGAGATCATATGGAGGGTTAACAGTGGGGAGATGGAGGGGGAGAATGGCGGGGAAGGTACAGAGAATAAGAATCATAATAGGTGGTCATAAAATAGACAGGGGGAGGTTAAGAATAGTATAGAAAATGGGGAAGCCAAATAACTTATATGTGCAATCCATGGGCATGAACTAAGGGGGAGGGGAATGCTAGGGGGAACTAAGGGGGAAGGGGAACAGGATTGAGGGGGATAAAGGGAAGAAAAAAATTAGGACAACTGTAATAGCATAATCAATACAATATACTTTAAAAAAAAAAGAATTGTTCATCCATCCCATCCCCACCTTCCTGATGTAGCATGCCCTGACCCCACCAGTCCCAGCTGTCTGCACTGGGCCCATTCATCCCCTACTCCACACACACACCCCTTGAAGTTTCAGCCTAACCCACTTGCTTGTAGTAAATTTCTCCAACATATTCCATCATAAAGTGAGATTTATAATCCCTCCTGGAGTTTCCTTGAGATGGCATTTTTCAGTTTCTAAATAGCATCCACCATATAGTATGTGTAGCCCTACTCTTTCTAGTCTCTGTATTTCCCCTCCATTTAGCTCCCCTCCTAATGCCCACGGCCTTCAGTTTCTTCCCTGGATGGTCTGTCTTCCTTGTGTCAGACTGGGTTGAATCCTCCTAGAAAAGATCTTGGTCAGGCCTCTGCCACCATCCTCATCTCTCTCTACCCCCATTTGGGGAAGCGTCTTTTGAGAAGGGGCATCAAGGGTTATACTGGCTTCCATGCAGGGAATGACATGTCACAAAGCTGGCTCCAGGGCAGCTGGAGCCTCCTCATACCCAGGAGAGAGAAGACCTGCAAGGGCCTGGCATTACCACCCCCCACAACCTCCTAAGTGAGCTCCTTTCTAGCCAGGCACTGGCCTCCTCAGCCTCACCCCTCTGTCTTGGCTGCTGTCTGCCATTGCCATGGTCTCTTCCACCCAAGACAACCCCTAACCAGTCCAACCTCAGGACTTGACAGCCTCAGCTCTCCCCTAGCATCTGACCTCATCCCTTGCTCTCCTGCTCTCCTCTGCTTACTCCTCCCTCTCATGCAAAACCCCAGTCTTGCTTCTAATGCAGAAATGGAATTACCTACAAAGATTTGAAAGGACAAATTGTGAAGAGCCAAATGGCACTAGGCTCTCCTCTCTTTTCCTTTGATAAATTCCTTGCCTGATCCAGTAGTCTTTCAATTAGGTGAATCAAACTGCAAAGGAGAGCTCTGGGAGAAAAGGAGGAGCTGCTTGGGGAGGCAGTAAATTCTGCCAGAATAAGCCTGTGGCTCCAAAGGGGCCCCCCTCCCCAGGAGGCAGACAGCTTCCTTCAGTGTCAGTGCCTTATTATGCCCAGCACTTTACAGCTTGAAACATGTTTTTCATTCTCTATATCTCATTTGCTCTTAACAAAACACTACAAAGTAATTATCACTATCCCTGTTTTATTAATAATAAAACTTAGAATTGAGCGCGGGCTGCGAACCAAAGCATCGCAGGTTCAATTCCCAGTCAGGGCACATGCCTGGGTTGCAGGCCACAGCCCCCAGCAACTGCACATTGATGTTTCTCTCCCTCTCTCTCTCTCTCTCTCTCTCTCTCTCTCTCTCTCTCTCTCTCTCTCTCTCTCTCTCTCTCCCTCCCTTCCTTCTCTAAAAATAAATAAATAAAATCTTTAAAAAAATAATAAAACTTAGAGAGTAAATGATCCAATGTCCCACAACAGAGTTTTGGCTTGATTCTGGCATTCAGAGTGTTCCCCATGGCTCTCTGCCCTCTCCAGGCTACCAGCTGCCCCATCACACTGGACACAAAAGTCCCCAGGACCTAGAAGAGCAGAGAACACAGCATATCATGCATGACTGAGAGTTTGGGCAGGTAACTCCATAAGACTTGAGAAAATATGACATCTGTTCTGTAGAATTTGAAGGCAATAAGACCCTAGACTCTATAGAGAGGGTTTCTTTGGTTCTCTAGGCTCCAGTACTAGGGTGAGGTCATAGCTAGCTAAAGGATGCTACATGAGTTACAAGGTGCAGTAGGTGATGTGGGCATGGAGGAGGGTTTTTCAGTGCTACACCAGATCTTTTCCAGTGAGACTTCCACACAGAAAATGGTCCCTTGGGAGCAGATGGCTAGGAAAGGTGAGATAGCAATGCTGACTCTTGTTCCCTTCATCATGTTCCCCCTCTCTACCACTGGTGCCTCTTAGGAGTAAGGGGTAGTCCAATAGGTGTAACAATTTCCTGCACTGGCACCCTAAAGATTGGGTCAGAGTGGTTCATAAAATGGGACTCTTGTTGTAGCTCACCCTCACCACCATTCCAACCGGCAGGACAGTGGGCTGCAGCAATGCCTGCTCAACCTCTCCACAGTGGCCCCCTTCTCCAGATTCCTGCCTCCATGGCATCTCCTCCAACCTTTTATGTTGGTTTCTCTGTGAGGGACAAAAGGTGAAAAGATATTCCTGGGTCCTTGATCCAGAGGAAGGAATTGCAGAATCACACAAGAGCCCAGATTTAGGTCCTGGCACCTTAAAATCAGAATGCTATAAGGCTCAAACTGAAATCAATCTGGAAGAGTAGGCAACCAACCTCTTCACATTACCGATGTATGAAATGGAGGCTCAGAGCCAGAGGGTGACTTGCCAGGGTCAAATAGTGAAATCATTAAACATCTAAGAACAGGACCAAGGACTCCTAACACCCAGTCCTGAACCTTTCCCACAACACCTTATCTTGAGTCAAGCTGCTGAGTTCTGGGAGGAGTGACTTAGCCAAAGCCTGAGAGAGACTCCAGAAGATAGAGAAATCTTCCAAGTATAGGACTTATTTAGTTAAGATCTTTTATATATGATAAGAAACTCCTTATCATATATAAAATATCTTCCAAAATTGCAAGGACACTTTATATTGAAATTTATCATTAATTATTAAGCATCTATTCTATGCAGGGTACTATAGTAGGTATTGTGGGACATAGGAGGATAGAAAAAAATGCATTATCCAGTCATCCCAAAACTTACTCTCTAGATGCACATTTATTCATTCCACAAACATTTGTTGAGATCCCACTAGGGATGATGAGATGGTCAATAGACATAAGATCCCCACCTTTAGGAGCTTCCATTCTAGTGGATAAGCAGATTTATTAAGCATTTATGACATGCTGGAAACTCTTACAAGTGCTTTACCTGTACTATCTTGTGTAATTTGCACAGGAGGTCTGTGAATGCTCATTTAATGGACAAAGAAACTGAGGTCCAGAAAGTTAAGAAACATACCCAAGTTCAGTTATCACTTAGTCAAACTGGGATTTGAACCCAGGCAGTTTAACTTCAAAGGCTATATACTTTTACTTGCTTTATTGCTGCCTTCTGTTAGTGAAAAAGATCCAAAACACATATATCCTCCCAGGCATGGCCATGCAAACTGCTTGCCCCCTAAGCTGATGGTCCACCTGCACCTTCATCCCTGAATGAACAGCATCACTATAATTTATAGGCCTATGGTATTCAGATTTGGATTCAACTCTCTGTGGCCCTGCTACACTTTATCCTGGTAATGATTTATTGTTTTAATTGAGACTTCACTTAGGTAGAACTCATTGCCTCAAGCACAAAAGATTCCAAACACGCTGAATCCAAGGCCAGTTCAGCCCACACCAGCTCTCTCTCCCCTGGCTCCTCTTGACTACAGTTGTAGAGTGACAGGAAGCCACAAGCAGTCCCCGGAGGGAGAGGCCATCCCTTCTGAAAGACAAATGGCCTTGTATTCTGTGGAGACAGCCCTGACGTTCAGTGGCCTTTGGGTTAGTGAGTGAGAGCAGCGCCCAAATAGGTCAGAACTGTCAGCAGAGAGGACAAGGTGGTGAGCAAGCAAGGAACCTGGGCGGAGAGAGGTGAACCCTGTCACTGAAGAGAAGCGAGCCTGTGACAGCAGTTTAGCAGATCTAATGAGTAGCCCAGCTCCTCCACATCAACACTGACATCTCTGTTTGCCCAGGCGGCAGCACCTGTCTGTCTGCCAGCCCAGGTGCTGCTTCTACCACCTACCTTCCTGCATCCAGTGCTGAACAAGTAAGTGGCTGCATGACAGCAAGAGGGACAGCCCCACCTCAGGAGGGGACTTCTGCACAGTTGCATGGACCCTGGATTTGGCAGAGGCCAGAGATAGAGAGTGGAGGGGTCAGTCACCTAAGGCAACAGTTACCAAGCACCTACTGTGTATCAGTCCTGGGCCAGTCTATTTTGGTAATTTGGGAATGAGCAAGACTCAGTCCAACCCTATAAGGGTTGTATAAAGTCAGTATAAAGCAGAGATAGCAGTAATATCAGGTATATCCCAATAGCTACAGATAATTTACTATGGGAGTAACAAAGGAAAGAGCCCTCACTCCTAGCTTAGAAGCATCGGGAAGACTTCATGGAGGAAGCAACTTTTAGACAAGCCTGGAATGATGGGTAGGGGGTTGACAGGTAGGAGAACCACTGAAGCCACAGATGAGGAGCAAAAAACTATGAGATAGCTGGGGATTCAGAAAATCAACCTGGCTAAGCTTTAGAACAAAGGTGGTATAACTAAAAAGGTGCGTTGAGATCCAGCCATGAAAGATCTTGGATGCCAGAAGAAACAATTTTTCCTTATTTAGAAAAATGGGGGTCCCTTAAAGATATATGATTTGGATACATGAAATGCTCAAAACTGGGGGAATAGCCAGAAGACTGCAGGAGGTATATTGGAGAACAACCCCACTGGATTTCACTACTCCCGAGGCAAGAAGCAATGTAGAAAAAGCAGTATATCAGTTAAGGTTAGGTGTGGCTGAATGCAACAGAAACCCAAAATAAAGTGTTTTTACCTAAAAGAAGACTGGAAGAAACTAGTCCAGGTTGGTAGGGCAGCTCCAGACATATCAGAGAACCAGGCTTCTTCTCTTCCTGTTCTAACATCCTAGCATATGGTTTCCATTCCCAAGGTCACTTCATGGACCAAAAGGGCTGCTGAGGCTTCTTCCTTCACGTCTACATTTTAGGTACCAACAGGAAGGAAGGAGGAGAAGGCAAAAATCTCCCTCTGAGTCAGCTCCCTTTAAGGAACCCCCACACTTTCTCTTATAACACTTCCTCTTACATCTCATTGAGCAGAATCTAGGCACACAGCCAATACTAGCTGCAAAAAAAGGTGGGAAATGGAGACTTTTGGATGGACCCACTGTGCCCTGAAAACATTTAGGAGTTGTCACTAGGAAGAGAGCAGGGATGGTCATTGGAGGACATCCAAAAGTCTTTGGCCCAGGAAATCAGAAATACCTCTGGGCTGTGAGTGCAGGGCCTGGGGATCATGAATCCTGGAGCAAGAATAGGGGAGTCCAAAGAAAAAAGAGATTTGTGGGTGAAGAGGAAGCCTGGTTCTGATACCAGGAAAAAGACATTTGCTGTTGGGGTCCCTGCTCTACTAGCAGCCAGGGACTCCTCCTGGCCTCCTCACCTTTCTCAGGGGTCAAGCCTTGGGCATAACCTTCCATTTCAGAGGGTGAGTAGAGATGAGAGGATGGGAACAAAGACTTGGGAGACTAGAATCCCTTGACCAGGGCTGAGAAAGGAGGAGCACAGGCTCTGCCTCATCACGTGAGAAGGGGTGGGGGCACAGGCTAATTCCATATGTCAAGAGCCACCTGGCAGCAGGAGGAAACCAGGAAATGAAACTGTGGGGCCAGAGTCACAGATGAATGGAAGGCTATTCCAGGAAGCTTTTCCTAAAGGGAACTGCAACCCAGCTTGTTCTCCTACCTGACAAGGAACCCACAGAGCAGACTCAACAAATTCCCTGTCCTAAGTAGGTCTTCTCTCACTTGCCTTCTGGTCTTGATCACATCCTATACACCATCCCTCTGGGGAGAGCTGGAGACATAGGGAAAGAGAGATCTGAGTACCTGTTTCCTGTCTGCTCTGCCCTCCTTCACTCCACCAAAAGATGTGGGGCCCACAAGTTGAAAGCTTTCCAGCGAGGGTGTGTTCCTTGTATACAAATGAGTGTAATGAACATCTCCCATTCTTCAGTTCTCATTCAGATCAGTGACTTCTTTTTCCAAATGTGCTCTTATCTCTCACCTCAGCAGTTTGTCTTACAACATAAACTTTAGAATTTTCTAAAATGTCTAACATAAGGACAGAAAACATATTTCATTTCAGCAGCTAGTGCCAATTAATTGTCAGTAGCTATTAGAATGTTGTTAAGAAGGATTCCAAGGACTCTTCTGAACTCTGTGACAAAAAGTGCTGTATTCAATCTTGATGTCTACCATGGGAAGGTAGCAGGGAAGGGTAATAGAACAAATGCCAGCTAAGTGCCACCCCTGGTTTAGCATGTAATAGGTATTTAATAAGTGTTTATTAAATGAATGCATGAGGTCCAGGAGTCATTCAAAAGAATGGTCGTCCTTTCTTTCTGTAACTACCTCCCCCCACCTACATCTGAAATCACCACGGAGTGTTCTGTCCCAAACCATAGACGGGAGTCTAGCCAAAGTGGCCTCTAGAAGGATTTTTTTGGTATATGAAGAGCAGGATTCTTGGTAGGCAGCTCACATTTGCCTCTCTGAGACATTTTCTTTCTGCAACCAAGTGTTCTGATCCCTTGGCTCAGAATTCCATGCCAGGCTTGTTACAGGGTGCAGCCAAGAGGGGGGACCCCAAGTGGGCATTTGAAATGGGGCCCAGAACTCAAGGTGTTCAGGAGATTTTAGGATGCCCTCACCACGCCCCCAGGGTGTGGGTTGGGGGAAGGGACAAATGGAGCAGGGCCATTGAGAGCTGTTTCGCATAGCAATAGCCTTGCAGCTACCCTCTGGTGTGGTCATTTAACATATCTATAACCTTTAACTGGCTGTATAGATATGTTAAATAGCTGTGGCCTTGCTCTGGGCCAGGGGGATGGAAAGGAACTTCCCCACCAAGACATAACTGGGGGGCAGGTCCCCCAAGTCACAGTGCCTGCGTGAGAGCTTGGAGGTGATTGGCTCCATGACATGGGGCCATGCCTGCTCAGACTCATGATGGCAGCCCAGTGAAGATGGAAGGATATGAGTGCTGGCATGTGAGGCTGAGTGTGGGAGGAGTCGGAAATAGGGCTGCAGAGGAAGATTGGCGCGGGGATTTAAACCCAGATGCGGCAGCCATTGGAGAGAGAACCATGCAGCTATGGCAGTGCAGGGAAGACCACAGCCATTGAGGAGAACCACACAGCTTTGGCAGAGTGGAGACTCCCACAGCCCTGTGAGAGAGAATCACCATGCAGCTTTAGCAGAGAACCCCCACTCAGCTTTGACAGAGTGGCGACCCCCCTTCTTGCAGTCATTGAGGGGAGAAGCATGTGGTTTTGGCTGAGTGGGGATTCCCATGGCCCTGGGAGAGAGGACCACATGCTTTTGCCAGAGTGGGGACCCCTGCAGCTTTAGAAGGGGGAACCACCACCTGGCTTTAGCAGAGATCCCGGCGACACAGCTAAGGATGCCAGGAACCCAGGGAGGACTCCCAGTCAAGACAGAGTACTAACTGGGAATAACCAGAGGACTGCCTGAGTCATGGACTTCTATTTCCTTTCCTGAGATACGGTATTCTAGACTGGGCAAAGGGGGAAGGAAAGACTGTGTGTGTTTGTGGGTGTTTTAAGGGACTTTGGGATTTTGATAAAGACATTAGGTCACTACTTGAGTCTGTACAGCATTAAATAAACATTTCCTTTCTTTTTCACGAATCTCTGGCATTGAGAGACATCTTTCCTATAGATGTCAGACATAACGGACCTGGGAGTTTCTTTCAGTAATAGTATATTGTCCCAGGCCCCCCTTGTTGTGCTCTGTAACAGGCTGAGGGAGACCTGAGGCCAGTAAGAGCCTCTGTTCCCTAAAACTTTAGGTGTACTCAGGCAGCTCTCAGGACCCCAAATCTTGAGGGTTCCTCAAGAAACCCCACCTAGGCAGGACAACTCCTAAGCCCAGATCCAGCCTGGAAGTCCTATTGATAGGGGACTCAAGATTTGGAAAATTTTAGCTTAAGGTCAAAAGCTGTAAGTCTAGCAAGTAATGTGTATGTTAAGCTTTTGTTTCAGAAACTACAGATAAGGCCCATCCTGGCTCCTGAGAAAAGCAGCCGACCTCCTGGGGCACTGGCTAGAGATTACTGCCTGGGGACGTATTGGAGGCATTCTGGCCCTTTGTGTGACCACCCCATCCCCCTTGGGAGCAGCTAACTGCTGAGAAGAGGAAGGCTGCAGCTTCGCTCACCTAATCCTCCCTGAATTTCAAAGCCCTCACTGCACCTTGCTTGTCCTCCCCCACCCCCTTATAAAAGATCTGTCCAGGAAAGAGAAGGGAAGATGGTTTGTTAGGGTATGAACCTGCTATCTTCTCAGATGGCAGGCGCCATCTGAATAAAGTGCCCATAAAAGATTCAATTGCTGTCATTGCTTATTGGGTTTGATAGTGACAGGCAGCCCGAAGCCGGTGTCTTTTCCGGTTACATTATTAAAGGGAGTCATCAGTTTTTCCCCAGCTGTGCTTCAACCTGATGGAGTTTCTCAAGGCCCTAACCAGCCCCACCCTCCCCCACTGTCCTCCACCTGGGAGGCTGGCGAGCCCTGTCAAATCCCTAGCCCGCTGACCTTAGCCAGCTAACCAGAACAGATCTAAAAGAGCAGGATTACCCACTGGAGGGAGCCCAGTGATTGTGTTTACTCCCCAACCTGGCCCTGTTTAATGGTCTGTGTGCATCATTAATCTTCCACAATTTGTTCCCCAGCTGCCTCCACTTTTTAATGAACTGACACTTGGGGGCGCTCTCACTGGAGCTGAGGCTATGGTGCAGGCACTGGGCCAGTGCCCCTGGTCCTGGGCCAGCAGCAGATGCCACCTCACTTTGATTAGCATTTCTGACCAGCTCTCACCCTCCCCACCCCTGCCCCAGCAGTACGGCTAGTGCAGTTTGGACCTGGGCTTGGTGTCAGGGAAGATGCCACAACCTGAGTCCCAGAAGGCCAGGGTCCTACATTGGGATTCACCAGAGGATCTTTCTGGGATGGTCACTGTCACCTTGAGGACCTAGTGAGGCTCCTGGAGGTAAAGCCCACAGAAATGTGTCCTCTGCGCAAGACTACATCCTCGGAGTGTCTAATTCTCACGTCAGTTCACGCCCAGCCTCCAGCATGAGTTTAAGGCTCCAGCAGCTTTTGCTCTAGGAAATTGAAAATGGCCTTTCAGCTGTGCTAGGTCTGTAATGGGAAGCGTCACAGTTCAATATTTCTGTTATGGATGTCTTTTTACATCTGCAACCTAGACAAGTTTGCATTTTGTTTACTACAACTTCAGTGAAGTGACTTAGCCACTCCTGGGACCCATAGACATTCCTCAAAACTTCTACCCCCATTTCATTCGAGGTCCAAGTCAAGTTTTAGAATTACAGTTCAAAGCAAACAAAATTGATAATGTGGTAGATAGTCATATTGAAGATGCAGGAAAAGGCAATGTGAAATTCTGCTCTGAGTTGGGTATGACTTCCAATGAACATGATCAGGAGTTGAGAGCCTTAGGGTATTAGAAGCACATCTTCAATAAGCTTCTTAGCTACCGCTTGGGCTACACAGAGATGTGCCAGACACCAGGAATGCAGCATAAAATATAAGACATAGCAGATGGATCTGGACCGTGCACAGCACTCTAGACCAAACACCATTCCAGTTTCCCATGAAATCATCCTCATGGGTGATGGCAGTGACTTTAATGATTTGAAAGGAGAGCTAGAAGAATTTGTCCAAAAACACCTCCCTGGAAAAAATTAAAATAATAAGAAACACGAAGTGTGAGGGATTAATTTGAGGAAAAATGATTACAACAGCCCATGCGACAGAAGACCTGGTGTTCCTGGACAGCTGCTGTGAAGTGAATGTGATGTGGCTGCGGCCCTTACTGGGAGGACGAGCGGAAGGTCATGTGTTCAATGATCACATCATCAGTGCAGACACCCTGGCCTACAGCTCCTTCCCTGTGGAGCCTGGAGAGTTCACCTAAGGGCTGCACGTCAAATGGGATCTTCTTCCCCTTTCTGAGCTCGAGAACTGGAAGGAACTGTTACCAAACCCAACCAGTAGGGGAGGTTCTACTGCGCACTGCCTACCAGGAAAATCTCCCAAGACAGAGTTTGGTGGAAAAGAAAGGAATCTTATTTAATAGCAAGCTTCTGCCTAAAATATCTGGATAACAAAAGTAAGAAAAGAGGAAAAGTCAAAGTATGACATCAAAAATAGCTATTTAAATATTTGTCATTATGACTACTACACAGGTTCAAGAACTGAAAATAACACAAAAACAAAAATCTGTTCACAGTGCTGTTATCACCAAGGTCTTTGGAAATAATGCCAAGTTTCTGCCTCAAAGCCCTTTCACTCTGCAACACCCAGAGAAAAATCACCCTGTCACCCTCTGCCAGCTCAGTTCAAGGTTGTGCCAGGAACCTCTTCTCCCACCCCAAAGTATCATAAATGTAGGTGGCTTAGCTGGTCTGCAGTTGCTGTCCAGCTTCAGGCATCTTTCGGAATCTGTGCCCCAAGCCTCTGCTCACAGACCCACATTAGCCACTGCTGGCAGGCCTGCTGGTGATGCCCCCTACCTGGGGAGGGGAAGAACAAACTGACTTTTCACTTCCGAGCAAGCTCTGTCTTAAAAGTCCCCTCCCAGAATCCCATGCATGTAGAAAGCCCATGAAAGTGTCAGCCTTCCAGCCAATTAGGGTCAGTGTTGGCCATGTTTGCCTTTTTCCCTCTTCTGGCTGCCATGTTCAGCAAGGGGGCAAAATCTCCATTCAGCAGCTCAAACCCCTGCACCATTTCCGGGGGGGATGTCCCTACATTCAGAACTACTGCTTCAACAAAGTCACCTACAGTGGCTGGAGGATTGTTTTCCATGAATAGAAACTATTTCAATGAACTTGAGCAGTATGACAGTGGCATGGGTATCTGGGGAGAAGAAAACTTAGAAATATCATTTTGCAGAGGTATATGCAGAGGATACACAGAGGTAAAGTCTAAATCGTCCCTTATTCTAGAGTTGGACAACTTTTCCAAAAAAGGTGACCATGTAGTTCTCCTGAGGGCCAGGACACCATGACACACAACTCCCCAAGGCTAGCACATGCTTGGTTAGATGAACATAAGGAGCAGTATTTTTCCTTAAGACCAAATGTGAGGACAAGAAGCTATGGAAATATCAGTGAGCATGTTAAATTGATGGAGAAGTTGGGTTGTAAATCATCTAAGTGGTATTTGGATAACATTTACCCAGAGATGCAGATATCTGGGCCCACTCCCAAACCGCAGGAACCCATTTTTATCAACAGAAGGCCAAAATATCCCAAAGTCCTTCAATGTGGAAGGCCCTGTCACCCCCAGACCAGCAAGTGTCTGTTGGCCCAGGGCTGCCCAAGTCAGAAGGGAGGCCTAGTAGTGTTTAAGGCATATGTCTACAGTTACCCAAATCATATCTAGATTTACAATGAGGAGTATGAATTGATTTTAAGTAATCTCCTTTGCCTGGATATGTCAGAAACTCAATCATCAGACCCATCATGACTCATGAAGTACCATGGGTCAGGAGGATCCCAGCAATGGACCTTTGGGAAGAATATTCAGCTGCACCACGTGTCAGTAGGATAGTACCTGAGAATGATTGATCCACTAAATCACAAAGGCTCTGTTGCTATGGCAATCTCTGATGGCTCCTCCTCTCAGCAGTGGTATTTAGAAGGCTAAGGTGGATCCCATGGCTGGAATGGTAATTTGTCATGCTTGCCCTCCTATGGGGATACCCAGGAAGATTAGCAGAGGTGAGATAGCAGATATACTGTCTATATTGGAGCACCAAGTGAGCATCAGGAGGTGAAGAAGTATGTTTCACCAAGACACTAAGGTCATTTTTAGGCTACTATTAAGGAATTTCTTGCTAATGGTAGGAAATCATAATACAATTTTAATATAAAGAGTCAGGTTTATACAGAAAGACAAAATCCAGGAAATTGCTATGTGTATTCAAATTAGTTTATGCTTTTTTAAAAATTCTCTTTAATAATGGAATGGTGTTTATCTGATTGAGAACTTGTCATGATTTCCTCTCTTAGAAGACTTCACAGCAGACAGTTAATTTTAAACAAACTGAATCCCAATTACTTTTAACTTCAGAAGGCATCATTTATAAGATCATATTTAAGAGGCAGTTAACTATTATAAATTATTTTGATGAATTATGGTACTACCTACATTTACAATAAAGTATCCTTTTAATTATTTACCTTAAAAAATGAACTGCCACTTGTCACACTCAATAAAATCAGCACTTTGTGAGAATTTTAGTAACAATGGACAGGGGAAGGTAAGAGGCAATGAGAGCAGGTGACAGGGATAAACCAAGGGAAAAACCAGGGGGTGCTGAGCAAGGAGGCTGTGATAGAGTTATCCCTAAATGTTGGAGAATAGCATCTGATCTGCATGGGCAAACGAATCAAAGCATTCCTGGCCCTCTGGGCAAATTTGGCCCCCAAGCAAGGCATTAATAACCACATAAGACCAGAGTTCTGGCAATTCCTATACTGCACCATGTCAGGCTGGGTTTGATCTGAGCCAGCCTGCTTTACACAATTATTTTCCTGGTCATGAATGGCACAGGCAGCTTGAGGACAGAGTTTTCCAGACTCGGCTACCACCCTGGGAATTCTGATACCAGGCTATTGTATTACCTTCTGATTACTTGACTTGGCAGTCAACCCACTCTGAGCTGCAAATCAACAGCAGGAAGGGTGAGTGGAGAAGCTGGGGCTTAAGAATGCACTTTTCAATCACATGTCACACCAAAGGTAATGAGGGCTCCATCCAGGGCTCTGGAGATGGTGGTGGGTGGCGGCAGAGGGTGAAGGTGGGGTCTCTGTTCTACTTGGAAATCTCAGGACTAGAAAGATGCCCGCAGGGGTCATCTAGTTTGAGACTCAAAAAGAAAACTGATGGATAAAGAGGTGAAGGTATTTGCCCAAGGTCTTAGTCCCTTCAGGCTGCATAACAAACTACCATCGAGTGGGTGACTTACAAACAGAAATTTGTTTCTCACAGTTCAAGAGCTGGTAAGTCCAAGATCAATGTGCCAGCAGATTCAATGTCTGGTGAGGGCTCACTTTCTGGTTCATAGAGCGGCTGTTATTTTTTTCTCTCTGTCCTCACATGACAGAAGGGCAAGGGAGCTCTCTGGGGTCTCTTAAAAGGTCACTTATCCAATTCCTAAGACTCCACCCTCATGATCTAATCACCCTCCAAGTTCCCACCTCCAAATACTATCACATTGGGAATGACAATTTAATATATTGGGCACTTATAATTTGGGGTGAGGGGGGACACAAACATTCAGCCTATGGTAGTCACAGTGGCTGTCAGCATGTGAACCATTGGGTAGGGTTGGAGCCCAGGACAGACCCTCTATCCCATGGGGAGTAAGGGCTGGGAGTCAGGTTCTGCTATCTTGAGGCCCTCTTCCCCCCAGATCAGAAGCCCTGCTACCCTCCACTTGTAGGCTCTGTCCCATCTAGTTTCTGGATAGACACAGACCAAGGCAAGAAGGTATTGAGATGTAGAAGCAGTCTTTACCTCATAAGCCTACGTATATAAGGAATCAGAGCACAGGTCACTATGCACATACCAAGTCCATGGTTCCCATGCTGTCAGTCTGGGCCAAGGAAATTCTGTTTCACTGTTTAGACAGTCAGCGGGTCTGTGTACAGTGTGAATATTTGTTACACTGGAAAGTGCTGAGAAGCCAGATATTCACTTTGCCTGCAGTTCAAGGAGCCTTAATCCTGTAGTTTAAGATGTTTCTCCTCCAGATACTTCATTTCTCCAGCAGCACTCTGTCCAGCTGCTATCTGGGAAATAAGATTCTGCTCCTGGGGCCTTCAACACTGAATAGATCTGCACCCCAACCACTAGACTGTCAGCTCCATCACACAGGACCTTAAAGTGTCCTATTCATGGCAGTACCCCCTGCATCCAGACAGTGCCTAGTAGGTGCTCAATGAATTTTTTTCTCAATTAGAGTTAATATGTAATATTATTTTTGTATTAATTTCTGGTGTAGAACATAGTGATTACACAATTATATACTTTACAAGGTGATCCCTGATACTTTCAGTGCCCCTCTGGCACCATTGATAGTTATTACAATATTATTGACAATATTTCCTATACTTATATCCTTTATGTCCTTTACATCCCCATGAATATTTCATGACTACCAATTTGTATTTGTTAATCCCTTCACCTTTTTCACCCAGCCCCTAACCTTCCTCCCCGCTGGCAACCATCAGTCTGTTCTCTATACCCATGAGTCTGTTTCTATTTTGTTTGTTCCTGTATTTTTCTCTTTAGATTCCACATATAAGTAAAAATATAATATTTATCTTTCTCTGTCTGGCTTATTTCACTTAGCATAATACCCTCTAGGTCCACCCATGCTGTTGCAAATGGTAAGAGTCCATTCTTTTTTAAGGCCAAGTAATATTCCATTGTGTATATGTACCACATCTTCCCCATCCAATCATCTATCAGTGGGCACTTGGGTTGCTTCCATATCTTGGTTATTATAAATAACATTGCAGTGAACACAGAGGCATGTATGTTCTTTCATTTAGTGTTTTTTGTTTCTTTGAATATACACCCAGAAGTGGAATCACAGGGTCATAAGACAGTTCTATTTTTATTTTTTGATGAACCTCTATCCTGTTTTCTTCCACAGTGGCTGCACCAACCTGCATTCCCACCAACAATGCATGAGGGTTCCTGTTTCACCAGCACTTGTGTGTTGACTTATTGATAGTAGCCATTCCAACAGGTGTGAGGTGCTATCTCACTGTGGTTTTAATTTGCACTTCCCTGATGATTAGATATGCCAAGCATCTTTTTATATCTCTATTGGCCATCTGTATGTCCTCTTTGGAGAAGTATCTATTCAGGCCTACTGCCCAATTTTTAAATTGGATTGTTTGATTTTTTAGTGTTAAGTTGTGTGAGTTCTTTATAAATTTTGGATATTAACCCCTTTTGAATGCATTATTGGTGAATATCTTCTTCCATTCAGTAGGTTTTCTTTACATTTGGTTGATGATTTCCTTTGCTGTGCAAAGACTTTTTAATTTAAGGTGGGCCCATTTGTTTATCCTTTTATTTCTCTTGCCTGAGGAGATAAATCAGAAAAAACTATTCCTAAGAAAGATGTCAGAGATTTCACTGCTTATATTTTCTTCTATGAGTTTTAAGGTTTTAAATCTTACATTTAGGTCTTTAATCCATTCTGAGTTTATTCTTGCATATGGTGTAACAAGGTGGTCTAGTTTCATTTTTTGCATGTATCTGTTCAATTTCCCCAACACTATTTATTAAATAGACTGTCTTTAACCCATTGTACTTTCTTGCCTCCTTTGCCATAAATTAATTGACCTTATAGTTACGGGTTTATTTCTGGATTCTCTATTCTGTTCCATTGATCTATGTATCTGTTTTTGTACTAATACCATGATGTTTTAATTACTGTATCCTTGTGGTATTATTTGATATCAGGTAGCACAATACCTCAAATTCTGTTCTTCTTTCTCAAGATTGCTGAGGCTATTCAGGGTCTTTTGTGGTTCCATATAATTTCTTGGATTATTTGTTTTAGTTCTGTGAAATATACCATTATATTTTAATAGGAATTACATTAAATCTATAGCTTGCTTTGGATGGATATTTTAACAATGTTAATTCTTCCTATCCATGAGCATGGTATATGCTTCCATTTATTTTTATTTTCCTTACTTGCTTTCTTCAATGTCTTACAATGTTCAAAGTACAAGTCTTTTACCTCTTGGGCTAACTTTATCTTCAGGTATTTTTTTTTTGTATATAATTGTAAGTGAAATTATTTTCTTAGTCATCCTTTCTGATAGTTCATTATTGGTGTATAAAAATGTAACTGACTTCTGAATATTTATTTTGTATCCTGATACTGAATTCATTAATCAGGTCTAGTATATTTCTGGTAGAATTGTTAAGGCTTTTTATAGTGTATCATGTCATCTTCAAATAATGACAGTTTTACTTCTTCCTTTCTAATTTGTATGCCTTTTATTTTTTTTCTCCTTGTCTGATTGCTGTGGCTAGGACTTCCAATACTATCTTTAATAGAAGGGGTGAAAATGAACATCCCTGACATGTTACCAATCATAAAGAGAACCCACTTTTACTATTTCCATGTTGAGTATGATGTTAGCTGTGGTTTGTCATCTATCGCCTTTATTATGTTGAGACATGTTCTATCTATTCCACTATGCTGCGAGTTTTTTTATCATAACTGGATGCTGTACTTTGTCAAATGCTTTTTCTGCATATGTAGATAGGATCATATGACTTTTATTCTTTGTTCTGTTTATGTGATGTATCATGTTGACTTGTGAATATTGAACCAAACTTGCATCCTTAGAATAACTTCTATGATGTATGATCTTTTTAATGTATTGCTGAATTCAGTTTGCTAATAGTTTGTTGATAATTTTTGGATTTATGTTCATCAGGAATATCAGCCTATAATTTTCTGTCAGTGTAGTGTCTTCATCTGGCTTAATGCTGGCCTCACACAATGAGCTTGGGAGTTTTCTCTTCTCTTGAATTTTCTGGAACAGTTTGAGAAGGATAGGTGCTAGTTCTTTAAATGTTTGGTAGACTTCACCTGTGAAGCCATTGGTCCAGGACTTTTGTTTATTGGAAGTAGCTTTTAAGTATTTTTTATTGATTATGCTATTATAGTTTTCCCAATTTTCCCACTTTACCTCCCCTCCACCCTGCCTCCTCTAACCCTCCAGCATCCCCACCTTAGTTCATATTCATGGGTTATACATATAAGTTCTGTTAGTCCTCTGTTTCCTATACCATTTTTTATCCCTCTCCATCTATTTTATGCCTACTAATTATGCTTCTTCTTCCCTGTACCTTTTCCCCCCATTCCTCCCATGCCCCTCCCCACTGAAATCCCTCTGTGTGATGTCCATTTCTCTGAATCTGTTCCTGTACTGGCTGTTTGCTTAGTTTTTGTTTTCACTGTTTTTCTTTTCTTTTAGGCTCATTTGTTCATAGTTGTGAGTTTTTTGTCATTTTACTGTTCATATTTTTATCTTCTTTTTCTTAGATAAGTCCCTTTACCACTTCATATAATAAGGGCTTGGTGATGATGAACTCCTTTAACTTGACCTTATCTGAGAAGCACTTTATCTACCCTTCTATGCTCAATAGAGTAATCTTGGATGTAGGTCTTTGCCTTCATGACTTCATATACTTCTATCCAGCCCCTTCCTGCTTGCAAGGTTTCTTTTGAGAAATCAGCTGACAGCCTTATGGGCACTCCTTTGTAGGTAACTCTCTCCTTTCCTCTTGCTTCTTTTAGGATTCTCTCTTTATATTTAATCTTGGGTAACTTAATGATGATGTGCCTTTGTGTGTTCCTCTTAGGGTCCAACTTCTTTGGGACTCTCTGAGCTTCCTAGACTTCCTGGAAGTCTTATTTCCTTCACCAAATTGAGGAAGTTTTCCTTCATTATTTGTTCAAATATGTTTTCAATTTCTTGCTGTTGTTGTTCTCCTTCTGGCACCCCTATAATTCAGATATTGGAACGTTTCAGGTGGTCCCAAAGGTTTATAAGGCTCTCTTCACTTTTTTGAATTCTTGTTTCTTCATTTTGTTCCAGTTGGATATTTATTTTTTTTTTCCTTTTGTTCCAAATCATTGTTTTGACTGCTGGTTTCCTTCCTGTCACTGTTGGTTCCCTGAATATTTTGCTTTATTTCACTTTGGGTATCCTTCATTTGTTTTTTTCATTTTTTTTGACCAAGCTCAGTCAGATTTGTGAGCATCTTGAATCCCAGGGCTTTAAATTCTCCATCAGATAGGTCGGCAGTCTCCTCATTGCTTGGTTCTCTTTCTGAAGTTTTGCTGTGTTCTTTCATTTGGGCCATACTTCTTTGTGTCCACGCACCTGATAAGTTGTAAGGGGGCAGGGCTAAGGCCTGGGTATTCACCCAGGCAGGGCAACCCTCTTTGTTGCACTGTGGCACTACCTGTGTGGGAGGGGCCAGAGAGGGAACAGCACAGCCTGCCTTCTGGTCTCTAACCCACTTTCCAATGGACTCTCGTGTGACACTGGGGTTTCTCCTACCACGGCAACCATCCGCCATAGTCCACAGTCAGCTCTGAGTCTCAGTTTCACCTTCAGTCAGCCCCACCCTCACAGCCTGCCACCTTGCTACAGCTGGCGCCACCCACCTGGTCTGCTGCCTCACTGCAGTTTTTCTGAGTGGGCTCCCACCATCCTCCACCTTATCAGTCTGGTTGTTCTGGTTGATTTTTTTTCATTAATTTCATGGTTTTCAGAGTTCCATGCAGTTTGATTTTCTGGCACTTTTGATTGTTTATTGATTTTAGATTGGTCGTTATCCTCCTTTTGGTTGTATGAGGAAAAGAAGGGTTC
Source organism: Phyllostomus hastatus (assembly GCF_019186645.2). Classification (NCBI taxonomy): domain Eukaryota; kingdom Metazoa; phylum Chordata; class Mammalia; order Chiroptera; family Phyllostomidae; genus Phyllostomus; species Phyllostomus hastatus. The sequence goes on from NW_025333530.1 coordinate 12,700,522, forward strand.
TACCTACACCTCCATCTTGGCTGGAACTCTGTTTGTTGGATGTTTTTTATTACTGATTTGATTTTGTTGGTTGTAATCAGTTGGTTCAGATTTTCTGTTTCTTCTTAACTCAGTCTTAAAAGATTTTATGTTTCTAGGAATTTATCCATTTCTTCCAGATTATCCAATTGTTACAGGGTGCAGCCAAGAGGGGGGACCCCAAATGGGCATTTGAAATGGGGTCCAGAACTTAAGGTGTCCAGGAGATTTTAAGATGTCTTCACCCTCATCCACCAGGGTGTGGGTTGGGGGAAGGGACAAATGGAGCAGGGCCTTTGAGAGCTGTTTTGCATAGCAACAGCCTTGCAGCTACCTTCTGGCGTGGTCATTTAACATATCTATAGCCTTTGGCTGGTCGCTTAGATATGTTAAATAGCTGTGATCATCTCTGAGCCAGGGGAATGGAAGTAACTTCCCCACCAACAGGTGACTGGGGGCAGATCCCCCAAGCTACAGCGCCTGCGTGGGAGCTCAGAGAAGATTGGCTCCAGGACATGGGGCCACGCCTGCCCAGACTCAAGATGGCAGCCCAGTAAAGCTGGAAGGATATGAGTTCTGGCATGTGAAGCCGAGTGTGGGAGGAGTCGGAAATGAGGCTGCGGAGGAAGATTGGCCGAGGGGATTTAAAACCCAGACTTGGCAGCCATTAGAGGGGAGAACCACGCGGCTTTGGGAGAGTGGGGGCTCTCCCCTTCCCGCAGCCCTGAAAGGGAGAACCACGAAGCCTGGACAGAGCGGGGACCCCCGCAGCTTTAGAAGGGGAACCACCACCTGGTTTTAGCAGAGATCCTGGTGACTCAGCGGAGGGTGCCGGGAACCCAGGGAGGTCTCCCAGTCGAGATGGAGGACTAAGAACCAGAGGACTGTATGAGCCATGGACTTCGTTTTCATTCCCTGAAATACGGTACCCTGGACTGGGCAAAGGGGGAAGGAAGGAAGGACTGTGTCTGTTTGTGGGTGTTTTGGGGGACTTTGGGGTTTTTGATAAAGACATTAGGTCACTACTTGAAGTTTGTATAGCATTAAATAAACATTTCCTTTCCTTTTCACGAATCTCTGGCATTGAGAGATGTCTTTCCTCGGGCGGCGGACATGACGGACCTGGGGGCCTTTAAATAATAGTATATCGTCCCAGGCCCCCCCTTGTTCTGTTCTGTAACACAATCTCTTGGAATATATTTGTTCATGATATTTTCTCATAATTCCTTATATTTCTATGGTGTTGGTTGTTACTTCTCTTTCATTTCTGATTTTATTTTCTGGGCCTTCTCTCTTTTTTTCTTGATGAGTCTAATTAAAGATTTCTTAATCTTGTTAATTTTTTTAAGTACTAGCTCTTGGTTTCATTAATATTTTATATTGGTTTTGTAGACTTTTTAAAATGTCCACTCTGCTCTTTATTAGTTTCTTCCTGCTCCCCACTTTTGGCTTTGCTCATTTTTTTCTAATTCCTTTAGGTGTAAGATTAGATTGTTTATTTCAGATTTTTCTTGTTTCCTGAGATAGGCCTGTAGTGCCATGAATTTTCCTCTTAGGACTGCTTTATCTGTGTCCCATAGATTTGGGGTTGTTGTGTTTTCATTTTTATTTGTCTAAGTATACTTTTTTCTTCCTTTATCTCATTTCTAATGTAGTCATTGTTTAGGAACAAGTTATTTGGCCTCCATGTATTTGTGTGTTTTTCAGTTTTTATCTTATAATTGATTTCTAGTTTCATACCATAGTGATCAGGAAAGATGCTTGATATAATTTTTGTCATTTTAAATTTACTGAGACTTGTTTTATGTCCTAACATGAGGTCTATCCTAGAAAATATTCCCTGTGCCTTTGGAAAGACTGCATGTGCTGCTACTTTGGGGTGAAATGCTCTGAAGTTATCAATTAAATCTATCTGGTCTAGTTTGTCATTCGAGGCCACTATTTCCTATTGATTTTCTGTCTGGAGATCTATCCATTGATGTCAGTGGGGTCCCCTACAATGATTGTATTTCTGTTACTCTCTCCCTTTATGTCTATTGATATTTGTTTTATATATTTATCTGTTCCTATGTTGGGTGCTTAAATGTTCACCAGGGTTATATCCTCTTCTTGGATTAATCTTTATCATTATGCATTGTCCTTTTATGTCTCTTACTATAGCTTTGTTTTAAAGTTTATTTTGTCTGATGTAAGTATTGCTACTCCAGCTTTTTTGTTTGTTTGTTTGTTTCCATTTGTAAGAAATATCTTTTTCAATCCCTTCACTTTTGTCCTGAGGTGGGCCTCTTGGATACTGTAAAAAAAAAATAAAAATAAAATAAAAAATTATATATATATAAAAATATATAAATATATATATTTATATATATATATATATATAGAGAGAGAGAGAGAGAGAGAGAGTTTGTTTTCTTTTTCATTCAACCACCCTGTGTCTCTTCATTGGAGCATTTATTCCATTTATATTTAAAGTGGTTGTTTATAGGTACGTACTTATTGCCATTTTATTCCTTTTTTAAGATTTTATTTTATTCATTATAGAGAGGGGGGAAAGGAGGGAAGGAGAGAGGAAGAGAAACATCGATGTGAGAGAGAAACATCAATTGGTTGCCTCTGGTACACACCCCAACCAGAGACCAAACCCATAACCCAGGCCCGTGCCCTTACTGGATGGGAATCAAACCAGTGACCTTTTGCTCTGCGAGACAACACCCAACCAACTGACCCTCACTAGTCAGGGCACCATTTTATTCTTTATAAATATGTTTGTCTTTTTTTTTCCTTTCTTTTTCTTAAAAAAAGTCTCTTTCACATTTCTTGTAATACTGGTTTGGTGGTAATGAACTCCTTTAGGTTTTTCTGGTCTGGGAAGCTCTTTACTTCTTCTCCAATTTTTTTTTTTTGAGTTTACATTTTATTGTATTTTTTCCATTACCATTTACCCCCATACCCTCATCCACCTCCACCCACTCCCACTCCCTCCACAATTACCACACTGTTATCTGTGTCCATGAGTTCTTTTTCCTTTTTGCTCAATCCTTCCACTTTTCAACCCACCCCCTTCCAGAGCTGTCATCAGCCTGCTCTCTATCTATGAGTCTGCCTTTATTTTGCTTGGTAGTTCAGTGTGTTAATTAGATTCCACGCATGAGTGAAATCATATAGTATGTGTCTTTCTCTAACTGTCTAATTTCACTTAGTTTTGCAACAACATGGATGGACCTGGAGAATATCTTCTTCAGTTTTAAATGTTAGACCTGCTGGATAGAATAGTATTGGTTGTAGGTCTTTGATTTTCATCACTTTGAATATTTCATGCCAATCCTTTCTGACCTAAAATATTTCTGTTGAGAAATCAGCTGAAAGTCTTAGGGGGATGAAAAGGAAAGGCATAGTGCCAACTTCCCTTTTGCAGAAAGGGAATGAATGATCAGGACCAATGGTATCCTCCTTCAAACCCAATTCTAAGGACATGAGAGAGACAAAAGGGAGACATGCAGACAAGAATATAAGGTAGAAGAGATGAGAAGTAGAGAGTCCACATTGCCTTGGGAAGGAGACCTGTGCTCACACTGTCATCATCATGGAGGAGTGTGAGCCAGGGAAGGCCATCAGCAGAGTTTCACCCAGGTGGACCTAGAGCCCAGACAGAGTGAGGACTAGGCTGAGAACAGCAGGTACAGACAGCTGACCACTCAGAACCTGATGCGCCCCAACCACACACCCACACACCCACCCACACACACCATGAAGATCAGCATTAAAGCCTAAGGGAAGTTCCCCTGGGATCAGGGTCAGCTCACAGGGAAGGGGATGGTAGTGGTTCATATCAATGATTGAACACTGGCTGTCCTAACAGGGCTATGCATTCTGAGGTGATTTATTCACCCTGAAGCCCACATACCAGATATTCACCTGGAGAGGCACAAGCTGGATCCTGAGATTCACCTGCTTCCTCTCAGTATGTGTAACAGTCAAAACAGCCCATTCTTCTGGGGAATACAGGTTCACAGAGAAAAATAATGAAATACCTAAAGAGGACAACTCTTCTTTTTTATAAATGGCATTTTACATGTTTTTTTTAAGATTTTACTTATTTATTTTAGGGAGGGAAGAGAGGGAGAGAGAGAGAGAAACATCAATGTGCGGTTGCTGGGGGTTATGGCCTGCAACCCAGGAATGTACCCTGGCTGGGAATTGAACCTGGGACACTTTAGTTCCCAGCCCACGCTCAATCCACTGAGCTACGCCAGTCAGGGACAACTCTTATTTTTTAAAAAGATAAACTATAGAAGGTAAAACAATTAAAACACTAGAAAGAACAAAAATGTAAAGTAACTATAATAATGACTCTCTAAGAGATAAGAAAGGACATTGGTGCATGAAGTGAGAACATACAGTTATAAAGAAGAGACTACTGGGAATTTTAGTATGAAAAACATCATAGTTGAAATAAATAAC